>NC_142106.1:14352500-14952500 GCF_056152115.1 Neolamprologus brichardi | reverse complement strand
TCATGCATCATAGTAATCTGACTTAGCGGAAATAGTAGAAATTCAATTCCTTGGTAGAATTACAGCATCTGGAAAAATTGCTCATTTGTGTCGACCCATCCAACCACGAAGTTACATCCTGCGACACCTCACATCTGTTTCCTCCTCGTGGTTATTGGAAAGTGCAACAGAAAGTTCTCTCAGAGAAAACTCACAAAACTTTATTATAATGAAAATGTGGAGGACAAGTCACTGTTACCGAAGCTATGGCTTTAAGAAGCTACAAAAAAATCTAATATTATTTACAACCTCCATGCTGCGGTCCACATGTCAGTGTAGTGAAATCATTCAGCCCATTAAATCCCTGATCCTGTGCTGCAAAGTATGTTCAGCAAACCCAGGATGTCTTTGTGTTCCACGGGTTATAGTCTTTGACTCAGTGCGTTTTTTCTGCCCTTTATTTTCAAGCAGGATTTATTCTGGGGGCTGTTTTCAGTATTTTAAACATTTTCTTATGAGAATACTTTATTGATCTGGGGAAATTATTTGGTTACAGTGTTACAAACAGGAGCCGTGGTAACCGAATCCGCTCTGAAACAAGTTATGTTTGAGGTGAGAGATCAACAAGACCTTCCCTCACAGAAAAAAGGGTTTTCAAAGAGAGCATTAGCAAGAAATACAGACCCACAGGAACAACGTTATTCCTGCATATTTGATCTTTTGGCTGAATTTTCAGCTTCATCTTAAACCTTGATCATTGTGTGAAAACACAAGAAAAAATAAGAATTCTTGCACAAACATGTGCAGAACTCCATCTTTGTGGTGTTTCTGATTCTGACTGAAATCAAGCACAGACGACGCTGCCTTCAGATTATTGAAATACAATGAAAAGCAGCTCCTAGCTTCCTAGTGTCTCGACTTTTCTCTCCTGAGAATAAGTGCTGATTCTCCTTATAAATGGTCCGACTGATAAGGAGCATCAGTGAAACAAAGCAAACAGCATGAACGCACACGGAGCTCACCTTGCAAAGAAGAGGCCATGGAGCCGATGAGGAAGCAGGAGAAGATCCACATTTCTGCAAGAGACACTGCTGAGGCTGCGATCTGTGTCTGCATGATGGAGGATGAGCTCATGGTCTGCTTTCGCAAACTCCCAGTGCTCACATTTGATGTCAGTTAGAGGAAGTGGTTGAATGAAAGAGCCAACACCTCTTTCATTCAGTAGACTCACACACAGACCTAAGATCAGCTGTTTTCTACCTCGAGTGAACAATCAGGAGCTTTTATCTTGGTTCCTTTAGCACCTTCAGTGACTCTGCAGTGCTCTGTCTGCTCCTTTACAGGATACACTACTCCTTACACCTCTTACACCCCAACTCTTTGGGGTGGCTGCAGCTCAGGGTGGGTCACCTACTCACTGGAAGGTTGGTGGTTTGATTCTAGTCTGCATGCAAATATCATTAGACAAGATATTAACCCCATGTTGCCGATGCATCCATCAGAGCGTGAATGCGCGTGAATGTTAGATAGAAGCACTAAAGACCTTAGATAAAGTGCTTGTGTGATTGGGTGAATGCACGAGTTGTATAAAGCACTGAGTGCTCAGTGAGAGTAGAAAAGTGCTCTATAAGAACCAATCCATTTACACCTTTACGTTTCCTGTACCGGCACCTACAGACTTCTTTTAATGACGCTGACATGTTTAATATCGCGTTACATTCAAAGACTCTAACATCACTTCTGGTCAGCATGCGACCTGAGTAGTCACAGGAACTAACTGCTATGGTGAATTTAACTCTGCTTTGACCAGATTCACCCCTCCAATTGCCACCTTTAAGTCGCTTACACTCACAAACACTCTCGTAGTGTTTTGAACACTTTTTGACACTTTCCAATGGCTTCTAAGAGTGCAAAAGCGAACAAAAAGGAGGATTCTAGCTTAACACTGGAGGCTATCACCACGCTGCTCCAGCAGCACCAAGATGAGTTAACATCTGAATTGAAACCCTCATTTAACGCCCTCAAACTGCAACAAGCCCTATAGGAACAGGCAGAGAGAGTTTTGTCCTTGGAGCTTGTAACTGAAGACCTGAGCCAACGAGTCACTGAAAGCATGTGTGCCACTCTTCGCAAAGATAACAGCCAGCTAAAGAACAAAGTCACCATCCCGGAGAGCCGTAGTAGGCGTCAGAAAATCCGCGTCCTCCCTGAAGACACTAGAAGTGGGCGCACCACTCACTTTTCTAAGATTCTCTGTGAGTTATTTGGCAAGAAATTGCCTAGAAATACTTAAATCTCCACCGGAGCTCGAAATAGCATACCGCTACCTCAGGGCGCAGGGAACTAACCCACTCGTCCTCTGTAAAGGACTCCAACGTACATGCAGCAAGCCAAGGGGGATGTTAATGCACCTCTGTAAGCCATTTTCTGCTAGTGCAAGAACACAGTACAGATATGTAAAGAGTTTTGATTGTGAAAGGCATGGACGAGAAGAACCCCTTTTGTCAAAAGCGTAGGTTTTCTCTGCAGATCGGAGGGTAAAAAAATGACCTGGTTCTTCACTGAAGGCAGGGAGGCGGGCAGTAAGACCTGGGGGAGTGAGGGAGGACAGAGGTTCATTCAGGAAACAAAACTGGATTATAGATGGCAGATAGTTGGTGTCTTGAACCACTGCCTCTGTTCAAAGATGGTCACTCATAGATGGCTTCTTTGACTCGTCTTTCAAACCATCTGTCTTCTCTGTCCAAAATGTGAACATTGGCTTCCTCGAAAAACGCACGGCACAACATAGAAGAGCCACCTCCACAGGGCAAGACTCGGCTATCCATCTGCATCTAAAGGACAAAGGTCACTCTTTCGAGGACTGAAGTTTCTCAGATGACAGGTGAAACGTCTTCAAGCAACTTAAAGAAGTCCAGACGCTTTTCTTTCCAAGCTCCTTAGACTGAGAGGATTTACAGTTTGTCACTTCCTGTTAATCCCAGCACACTGAAACTGGTGCTTCTTTCTTGAAGCTCAGTATTTGACACAGAGTTCAAGTTCACTGCTGCAATTATGATTAATATTATAATAACTTTAATGTTGGCCACATTATCTTTACATTACCAAAGTGAGATGACTTTAGCCTCATGAACAACATAAGCTAATTGTTATTTACTAGCTAAGTTTGAAATTACTGTTAAGTACAGAAATGAAGCACAACAATCATGTTTTTACAGTCCCGTGGTCTCAGCCTCAGAGGTCCAGGCCCGACACACAGAGAGGCAGATTAAGGAGCAGTTTAAGAAGCTTCACCAGTTTCTAGCAGAGGAAGAGGAGGCCAGGCTGGCTGCCCTGAAAGAAGAAAAGGAGCAGAAGAGTGAAATGATGAAGGAGAAGATGGAGGCTTTGAGTAGAGAGATAGCAGCTCTTTCAGACATAGTCAGAGCCACAGAGGAGGAGCTGAAAGCTGAAGACGTCTCATTCCTGCGCAACTACAAGGCTGCAGAGGAAAGAGCCCAGCGCTGCCCCCTGCTGGATGATCCAAAGCTGCCCTCAGGAGCTCTGATAGACCAGGCCAAACACCTGGGCAACCTGACCTTCAACATCTGGAATAACATGAAGGACATGGTCTCCTACACTCCTCTCATTCTGGACCTAAACACTGCTCATCCAGACCTCATCCTGTCTGAAGATCTGACCAGCCTAAAACAAGGAAAAGAGAGGCAGCAGCTTCCTGATATTCCAGAGAGGTTTGATCGTTCCTGCTCTGTCCTGGGCTCTGAGGGCTTTAACTCAGGAACTCACAGCTGGGATGTTGAGGTTAGAGACAGTACATGGTGGGACCTGGGTGTGTTATCAGAGTCTGTACAGAGGAAGAGAAACACGGAGTCTGAATTATGGAGAATACGGTTCTTCTTAGGTAAATACTCAGCACACTCACCATCAGCTCAATCCACTCCTCTCTCACTCCAGAAGAAGCTCCAGAGGATCAGAGTGAATCTGGACTGGAACAGAGGAAAGCTGTCGTTCTCTGATCCTGATACTAACACACACATACACACCTTCACACACACTTTCACTCACAGGATGTTTCCATATTTTGAAACTTGGAATAATCTAAATGTGCTGCCATTGAAGGTGTCAGTGTCACTGGAGCAGATGAGCTGAGGATGATTATATTTCTTCCTGTCCGTCCGTCCGTCCTGTCTGGCCAACAAAAATGTGCCTAACATTTACTTTCCTAAGTGCACCTTTTGCTATACTGGTCCACTTGTTTGTCATAGTTTATTTGATCTGTATTAGTTATTTTTATTCTAAATTATTGTAATCAGACTGGACTGGACTCAGGAACTGGAAAGAAAAACAATAAGAAAAGTTGGGAAGAAAGTTAAGAGAAGGAGAGGGAAAGAAAAATAGGAGAAAGGGGATAGAGAGAAAGGACGATGAAAATCTGCTTCACCACCTGCTCAAGGAAAGAAAAACAACAAGCAAAAAGAAAACAATGCTGTAGCGAAATTACAGCAACATCCAACATATGCGTAGGTAACAGTAAATAATAAATGCTGAATCTTATTAAGCAGTACACACGATGAATAATGTATGATATGTTTAGAGGCAGAAGCCACCAAAGATTGTGTGTGTGTGAGTACTGGTGTGTGTTAGAGCTGAAAGCCCCAGAAAGCAGCAGATGTCAGCATGGCCCCTCCCAGGAGGGCTCAATGTCTGCATCTTTGTAGGGACTAACGCGTTATTAAGTAACGCGTTACTTTAACTACGTTATTATTGTGGTAACGAGCACGGTAACTATTTATTATTCCAAAATCAGGAACGCGTTAATTGTTATTGGGATTTAGATAGGGTCGTCATTCATTACTTCATGTGTTTATTATTACTTTATTATTACTAATAAAACAGTGATACCAAATGCAGGTACAAACATTGCATACATGTATAGAGGCGCAGTCTGCATCTATGTAAGACGCTGCTTTTCCCCTCCGAGTGCAGCTATATAGTCTGAATGTTATAGTATTGAAATGCTGATTATTAATCTTCCTTTAACTCCATAATTTTCTTTTTTTCTTTGATAAATAAGAAGGTAACCTCATTGACCTCATTGACCTCTACTCGTTGGATAATGACGTAATACCTGTTGCATGGAGATGGGGAGCTTTGTTATCTCTCCGTAGCCTTCTGTCTGTTCTCATTCAATGATTCAGTTGTGCCAGCAGTACTTATTGAACTATATCTGCCTTTTTGTGTTTGTTTGTTTACATACTTGGACTACATTGAAACACTCCAATAATTACATTTGGACTTGGTGGCTGATACAGTTTCAAAACTTAACAGTTAGATTAGGGGTTTCTGTCATGGGCCTGGGTCATGTGACCCAGTGTTTCTGAGTTTGATGTTATTTTTTTTTCTGTATTCCAGTTTCTTTTCAGTTATCTGGTTAAAAGCAGTAATGCCTAGTTTGCAGTTTAATTCATGGTTTTTCTGGTTCGCCTTGTGTCATGTCTACGTTTATGTTTCCTGTTTTACTTTGAAAGGGTCCAGTGTTCTTTGTTCATTGTATTTAGTTTCACTTTCCCTGTCCTGTCATTAGGTTCATGTGTGTCCACTTCCCCTAATCATCCCTGTAACTATTTAGTCTGTTAGTCTTTGTCAGATCGTCTGTTATCATCACCATAGTCACAGTCATAGTGTTTCACAGGTTTGCCTTAGTTTTGTTGTGTTTTGTTGTTACTCAGTGTTCATAGTTTCTTCATGGTGTTTTCACTGAGTTTCATAGTCTTTAGTTTACTCAACATTCTCAGTCTTCTTTGTTTCTTAGTTCCATTGCTTACAGCCAAATAAAGGCTCGCTTTTTGTTAACACTTGCAACCCCTCTCTCTGCGTCTGCTTCTGGGTCTTATAACAAACACACCGGCGCACCCTGCTGTGACAGCTTCAGCTTACTATCCTATGGTCACCGGAGCAGTGGTTAGATTGCTTCAACACCTAGGTTGTTGCTATCATAGACAGAAGGAGTAACACTTAAATTATGTTAAGTTTGAAGAGTTTGCTGCTTGTACTTGTTCATTTTCAGGGGAGGGTTTGGGGAGGGTAAGGGTCACTGCTACGAACCTTATACACTGACTCGGTTATTTTTTTTATTTTTATTTTTTACGTGTTCTGAACTAATTTCCACCCGCTGTGCAGTTATTCTGTTCTTATCATTTAAGGCCAGTGTGAATATTGTCTTTACTCTATAAATCAGATGAGTCTGCAGTTAAGCTTTCTGCTGAAAAGTTAAAGGTCTAAATCATCCAGTCAAGAGAAGGAAGGTTTTCTCACATGTTAAACACCATAACACTGACGTGGCTTTCCTACAGGACACCCATGTCAGGGCCTCTGATAATGTCTGTCTCTTCCCACGTTGGAGGGGCCAGTGTTTTCACTCACTTTTCCAAGCTACGGCACGTCGGGTCTCTATATTGGGCAGAACATTCCCTTTGAGGCCCACAATGTTGTAGCAGACAAATATGTCAGATATGTGGTGGTAATCTATATAACCGTCTCGTTGCCCTAGTAAATGTGTATGCTCCTAATACAGATGACAAGAATTTCTTTAAGCAATTATTCTCCTCTTTACCCGACTTAATATCTACTCTTTTTTTTTCTTTCTGGGGGGTGATTTTAACTGCTGGTTCGACACAGCCCTGGATCTTTCATCCACTAAGAGTAATGTTCTAACCAAATCTGCATCTGTCATTCCTGCCTTTCTATCAGAATATGGACTGTGTGATGTTTGGCGTACCCTAAATCCTCATAAAAGAGATTACTCGTATTTTTAACATGTACACCATACATATTCAAGAATTGATACTTTATCATTGACACTAATTGTCTGCAGCAGGTCTACTCCTGTGCCTATAGTTATTTTAGATCACGCCCCTCTTACTCTGTGTCTGTCTCTTCCAAATCCTCCTGTTGGGAGGCGCTTCAATTCAACCCTTCTGTCACAATTCTGAAATATTTAAAAAGCCATCTGTTGTTGAACAAACTGAAGCTGTGCTGCCGCCTGCTGGTTGCATTTATACAACACTTTGATCCAAAGTGACCAGTTTTCCTCTGATTCACACTCACAGCCATGACTGTGAGCGAGTCATGCTTTGGAGACAAGAAACTTTGTAGTTTTGTTTGCTTCACACTCATTAAAAAGTAAATTAAACATCTGAGTGATTTCTGAAGTTGACAACAGTAAAAAGTCTTAATTAATTTGTAGCCAATTTTAATATGGATCATTAATATATTAATTGCTAACAACTAATGTCCTGATGTCATGATGATTTACAATAATTTTGATGTTTTAAAGTAATGTCCAAGTGTTTTCATTTGGTATAAAGTTGCAGCTGTGTTGTAATACACCAGGTTTACCAATAGATGTCAGCAGAATTAGAGTTGATGAGATCCAGAACTCCAGTCTGAGTCACTTGTTCAGGGGTTTGTGTCAGAGACCGAAACACCTCAGCTCTCTGTTTTCATGTCAGACTGCCGAGTGAACCACTGTAAACGTCTCCCTGGAGGACAAACATTTAAAACACAGCAAATATGATTTCCTACTGTGAGCCACAGCTGTAATCTGCTCTGTGTTGGTCTGAATATTTGGATTAACACAATTATTATTTTGTCAAAATCGCACTTCAATTTGCAAAGATGAAAAATGAAAAAAATCATCACATATTCACTTTTTCATGTTAAAAGTTACACACAAATTGAAATATGAAATAGTTGACGCATCATTTCCTCTATGTTGGTTTCAGGGTTAAGCAGACACATACACACAAACACTGAACTGAAACTTTCTGGTGTTAGATTTACAGCCGCTCACTGATGTTCGCGCTGATTATAATCCACAGTTGTGGTTTTGTTTATCTTTAATCTTTGCTACAATCACTCAAGATAATTATCAGCCGGCCACAACAAAACCGGAGCAGCTCAGATTCATCACATCAGATGACCTGATGAAACCCACAGAAGCACACAAGAAAATCAACAAGTGAGAAGAAGACTTTATTGATCCTGCAGAGAAACCAGATCTCTGCTGCAGGAACAACTGCACAACCAAACAAACACAAACTACAATTAAAATATATAAATTAGAGTGAAGTTACAGCTAAGAGTAACTCGAGGTGAATTAAATGCACTCCGGTCTGATGGCCTGGTCATCAGTGGTTGGACGGGTGAACTTCTTCACTGAAGAGTAGATGACCTCTGGCTTTGATGGTGTCTCTGATCACAAAGACACACAATTCAAACAACATGAAACAGTTTTAGAAATTTAATTCAACCTTTGCAACACAAATCTGTATTATTTAAGAGCAGAAGAGCTCATGATACTCCCACATGACAATCTAAGGTGCAGATTCAGGAATTATAGTGACCTCTGACCTCTGTGGCCTCACATTAATAAATGCTGGTTTCCTTGTTTCACTTTATCACGATTCCCTCCACACACAACTAAGAAACTTTTTAAAAAAAGTTTGATTGAATACCTTCAATCATTATTATAGCATTATTTTCTTTTTAAAGATTTCCTTGATATTTCTGGTATTTTAAAATATGTAGACATTCCCTATGATTAATGTTTTACAATATGTAGAATACTGCAGATGAAATGGGGACCTGTGCAGCACCCATGCTGACATAATGCATTCGTTTGCTTAACTTATCCAAAAATCTCACACTGAGCACCAAACATTTAGGATCTGTTTTTACTGCGTTACTAACCTTATCCTCAGGACAGATGTGCACAATGACCACATCTGATTTTTCAAGATTTATTCAAACAAGCATTGCTCCTCACAGAGGTATAAAATCCCCTAGAAGTTGACAAACAAAAACAATACTACCTGTGGCCTCTCTCACTGGTTGCTGAGGCTCTTGTGCTATTTTGATTTCGCTGTACGTGGTGTCATCTGTGATGGCATCTTCTCCAGCTTCTTGATCAGCTGAACCAAAGTAAAGTAAAATATAATTGAAAAAAGTCAGAGTGGGCCTTTCTTAATAAATGTAACTAAAAGAATCAAATGATAATATTAGCACTTTATAATAGAGCCTTCCATTTAGAAGAACCCTAATCTACCATGTAGCACAGGTGTCTTCTACATTTAGGGTTTAGTTTTCAGTAAACATATTTAACTGTTTGAAACAATGAATAATCCTAAAGTAAGAAGGGGAGGTTAGGAGAGTCTATAAAAACAGGCTGAACTGCAAATGGTAACAAAGTGAAAATGGACATTAGGATAAGCTGTAATATAATAAGTTGTAATAATGTAACATTCACAGCAAGTATTTGTACCTAACCATACCTTGAGGTCACAGAGTAATATTTCATGATGATAAAAGTAACACTTCATAACACAACCACTGACTTATTTTGTAAGTTGCTAACGGCAACCATGTGTTTCTTCTAAATGAGGGATATGTTGTTAAAAAGGCATTTACTATAATTCACACCTACATATGAAACAGGATGAGAAAGCAGTGAATGTTTTCAGGTAGTGAAAATAACACTTTAGATTCCAAACATGATAAATGTTGGGAATTCACACCATAGTGTTTGAGCTGTAATGTCACAACATGCACGTACAATGTAGACACAATATATATATAAAATAAATTGTTTAAAAGTACAAACCAATTAAGCCACACATGCAAAAACCAGAAGTTTGAGTCTCACCTTCAAGTTTTCTGCAGACACATCCCCTCATCACTAGAACCAGTAACACCAGCAGAACCAAAACACAGACTGATCCCAAGGCCAACACAGCAAGTAGAGGAGGTAAACCAGGAGGAGGGGTGGAGGCAGGTGGAGCTGCAGTGGTGGGTTTTTCTAAATGAGCCAAAGAAAGTTATTTTCATGCACTGAATGTTTGAATACTGAATACACAAACACAGTCTAAGTGTGTCACCTGTGACAGTGATCCAGCTGGATGGAGACTCTCCATGACCGCTGATGTCACACTTGTAGAGGCCTTCATCAGACCTGGAAACATGCTGGATGGTCATGTGACCTGTAGGCTCTTTTCTGATGAAGACACCATCTTTATAGAAAGCAGCTGGGAGGTTGGAGGGAGTGGTCTTTGTTTTACAGAGCAGAGTGACGTCATCTCCCTCCATCACAGGGAGGACAGGACTCTGCAGGATCACTGATCCACCTCAACACAGAGACAAACTACAGCATTTCATCCATTTACACACAGCTTCATCAACACTAACTCCACACACTCAGCTTACCAGTGACTGTCAGCTTAACCATGTTACTGATGGGACCCTCTCTGGACTCACACCAGTAAACTCCACTGTCCAATGGGTCGATGTAGCTGATGTTACAGCAAGAACCAGGTGGCTCTCCCCATTCTTGATTGTGATCTCCACACTCAGCTCTGGTGTCTCTGCTTGTGTTTCTCCTCAGAGTCCATCCAGCAGAGCTGTCGTCCTCCTCACAGCTCAGAGACACAAAGTCTCCTTCGAAAAACTGAGAGCTGCTGGGACTCACAGTAAGATGGGCTGTGAGGAAAACATCAGAAGAAGACATCCAAACATTGGTCATCTCAGCTGATCTCAGTTAAAGCACACATAAAGTGAAATTTTTACCCTTCTATGAAGGGTTGACAAATCTTTTAAAAGACACATTATTTACAGGCTGCTCTACCCTGAATACTGTTGCTTTTTTTCTGTAAGCAGCTTTTTCAGCCACCTCAACCTCAGCTGAGGAGGTCCTACAACTGCTTTTTCTTGATTCAGAATGATAGGGCTTATTTACAGGAAACAAAAAAATAAAACAAAACTAAACAAAATGACAAGGGACAACTACAAAAAGCAATCCTCCTCATGAGACTCACATTACAACCATGTGACCTATGTGTCATGTGATTATATTTGTGGTCTCTTTATTTCTTGTAAAAGTGGAAATGGCAATTAATTTTGCACAGCTTACAATTCATGGTGTGTGCATCGTGGGCTGTGGTGCATATAGTGCATGTATGAAACAAGGAGTCATCTGTCTTCTCACTGGTTGCTCCTCACAAACACAAGGCTGGACCAGAAGGTTTTTAGTGTAGTCTGAAGCCTGAGATGTTGGCTCACAGGAATTACTTATACGTATCTCGTTATTAGAAAAGAAAAGCCACGTTGACTGTTTAGTATAAACAGGCAGCGGGGAAAGTTAAATAGGTCACCTGTAGTAAGCATGTAAATGTACCAATGAACAGATGTGCACTGATGGCAAGACACAGAACTGAAGTAAAGTCGAGTGAAATAAAAAATTGCAAAAGATTATTATTTTTATAAATGATTGTTTTTAACAGCTAAAAGTCTCAGGTGGTCGTATAGAGTAAATACAGCAGAGCATGTATGATGGTGTGAGCAATACTGCAAACAGAGAGCAAACAGACCACTGATGGCTGGAGCCACACTGAAAAAAATGTTACAGAAAAAAGTGCTGTGTGGTTTATTCATGTTTATGCAAAATGTACCAACCTTGGGAGGGTCTGCAGCCCAGCAGTGAAGTCAGCACTGAGGAGAAATGACACACAGGTTGGTGTTAAATTCAAAAAGGAAACGAGTGTGTAACCCAGTGTTAAAAACGGTATTAAAAGTATAAATATTGATAAAAACAAAGTTAATTATAATAAATATAATAAATACTGATAAAGCATGTAAACATAAGTTTAATTAATATGTATATGTACTATATAAATGGTGTGGGGGCAGGACTTAGTCCTGTAGAGTGTGTTTGGTTAGATCCACTGAGCAACCAATCATTGGCCGGTCTGACCCTCCCCCAGTCTGTGCGCTGCTCAGACACCTGTGTGTGCCTTCGTGTGCCAGTCAGATACGCCAGAGACACAGACGGTGAAAGATCAGTTTACCCGTGCAGCGAAGAAGCTAGCTGGATAGTGAAAATCCTTTTTTCGGCGAGAATAATAAGGGTGATACTGTATTCCATAACTGTATTCCGTGAGCCAGCGTGAGCACTGTGAAGCCCCGTGCAGCATTTGTTGCTTCACATGGTAAGTCCCAGGCAGCACATGTGCGCTAGCATAGCATGCTACTCGCCGCTAGCTCCGATGCTAACTTCCGTTAGCCATTTTGCAATGAAAGTGCCTTTTCCGAGGCTAAAGCAATTAGCACTGAGTCTGCTGCACTTTATACGAGATGTTCTTTAAAGGTTTATGTCACATTACTGTGGTATTGATGTATAATGTATGGTTTTGTGCGAAGTTGTTATGTTAGCACATGTTCACTTTTCTCATGGTGCTAATTATAGTTCTGCACACTAAGTATTAGCAACGTGAAACTAAGTGCCTTCACCTGCACTTTACCTAGCTGAAACTTGATAAATCTCAAGCTAATGTGTATTTTTAATGCACTGCTGAGCTATTTTGTATTATTTTAAATGTGTGTTTCCTATGCACTTTTTCCCTTTTGAAATGAGAATAATTTGTTGTACAACATAGAATATTTTTAAAGAAATTTAGAAACACTACAAGCAACCAGTAGTAATAATAAGTTACAGGCATGATAGCTTAAATGTTGAACTACTGTGTTCTGGCCTGGTCCCCAGGTCAGGTTTTTTCCCTTTGCTTATTTGGATTGGATTGGTTTTGAGGACCTGAGAAGAATCGAGGATCCCTTTTCCAGTACTGGATGGCGAGCCCAGCCCAAAGAGCCGGATGAACTGGTAGATTGTAACCCGACTGGTTACAAACACACATGCGTGACTAGTGAACATTGAAAGACTGAAATTGACTTTGAAAAAGACACAAAAGACAATATATCCTTGGGTCGACTATTTGTGGGGTTTATTTTATTTTGTTTTCAAGAAGCGCGCTCTACTTTTGTTAAATGTGCACAACTTTAATAATTGCTAATAAATGCAATTGTGTTTCCTACACCTACTGTGTACAAGTCCTCTGTTGTCATACACCCTTGGCTCCTACGAACCTAGAACCTGTCTGATCTGGTCCATATTTCCCTTCTGTCCTCGTACTGTGGTTAAAGGTAACTATACTGCCCGTACTACAGGCAAAGAAGGCAAGAAGTAACACTAACAGGTCTTACATGCCCATTACTAGTACTGCACCACCAGTGTTACAAGTGGAATGCCATTAACTGCTTTGTTGTTTTTTATGTTTGTTTGTTTTATGTTTATACAGCAGGATAATGATCCAAAATACATCATCAAGTCCATTTCTTTTTTTTCTAATTTGGCTCTGACGGAGGCGGTCGCATCTTTCTCCCTCCCTTATCTTTCCTGCTTAGCTTCTCATGTCTTCTGTCTAGTCTCGTCTCACGCTAACCTCAGAGAGTCTCTCAATCTTGTTCTCTCAAACCTAAAGAATTATGAATTTGATTATGGCTTATTGAAGAACAAGAAGTGGCTACAGCTGTTCAAAACCCCACACGGCTGGCCGAGATGACTGACGGTTGACAGGGCTTTGAGTACTCAGACTGTGTTTATTGAATGCATATGGTCAAGATCGATCAGTGATGGACATTAGACCAACTGTAAAAGTTGGATGCAGTTGTTTGCACTAAACCCAAACAACCACCATCTTCAATCATGCATACCCATACCCCCCACCCCCCAGTTGCTTGTCATGTGTTTTGATGGTGTAAGATGTGAAGAATCATGTGCTTTATGTGCTGAGGTGTTTTTTCACTGTTCTCAAACTGCTCTCCTAGTGGAGCCCAGTCTGAGTAGAGTTCTTTTTTTCTCCTCCTGTACCCGATGTTGTGTATTTTTATTGTTTTTTAATAAATGCTGGCTCACACATATGGTAAATGGCCTGTATTTGTATAGCGCTTTTCTAGTCCCTAAGGACCCCAAAGCGCTTTACGCAACCAGTCATCCACCCATTCACACACACATTTACACACTGTGAATGTGTGTGTGAATGTGAGCGAACTTAATGATTGAGGTGTGGTTTTGGTGATGGCAAGCTACTTTGCAGTCACAGCCACCCTGGGGCGCACTGACAGAGGCGAGGTTGCCAGACACTGGCCCTCTGACCACCACCAGTAGGCAACGGGTGAAGTGTCTTGCCCAAGGACACAACGACCGAGACTGACCGGCAACCTTACGATTACAAGGCGAACTCCCAACTCTTGAGCCACGATCGCCATATCAGCTGTGTGCGGATGTGTCACACCAATCAATCAGGCCCATCTAAAGTTTGCCAGTAAACGTGTGAATGATTGAGAGAAGATTCGGGAGCATCCTGTGGTCAGATGAAAGTAAAGTCAAGCTGTTTGCTATCAGCTGTTTGAAGAAGAGAAATGCTCTAAAGATTCTTTGAGGCTCTTTTTCTGCAGAACGACTTCTTTCCACTGAGGAGCCAATGAATCGAACTACTGAAGCTCCTTCCATCAGCCAGAAAAATGAAGATGGGTTATGGCTGCATGACAATGACTAAGAACATACTGCAAAGGCAACAAAGGAGCCACTAAAGCAGAAGCACATTAAGGTCATAGAGCAGTTTCAAGACCTCGGTCCTGAAGAAAATCTGTGGAGGGAGCTTAAGAAGAAGCAACTGAGAAAGAGCAGGAAGCCAAACCTTCGTACAAACCCACTGATATGGTTGATATTCTCTCTCTCTGCATTCACTTTATATTTCTCACATTTTGCGAGCTGAGTGTACAGTATTGCAATTTTTATAATCTGTCTCCAGCAAATATTTATTTACATTATAACAAAAATAAGAAAAATCAAAAACTTGTATTTAAAAACGGCTATTTTTCAGCATCAAACAGGATTTCACTCATTTGTCTGATCGTTCAATCTGCCCACATAACACTTGTTCCTGTGACCTTTCATGTTTCCATTAATGCTCCCATTTCTATTATTTCATATTTGGAAAAGCTGTACTTACAGAGCGGCAGCAGGAGCGATGTTCTCGGCATTGTTTCACATCTTTATTTGCGCATTTGTTTCAGTTACACACACCCCCAAAAACAGTGTGTTTCTGTGTAAGTGTCTGTGGTTTTCTGTCAGCTGTAAAGGAAAAAGGAAAAACATCTGACGTGGCTCAGTTTCTCAGCACAGAGACCACCCGAACGCGTGACGAACTGAGAGTGAAACCAAACTACAAAATGCTTTGGTCTGGTCTGGTTTTGAATGAAACTTTGCCCTCGTAAAGAACTCTTACTCTACTCTTACTTACATGTTAACTTCACTTTCAGAGCATCTTTCAACAGCTGAAAACAAATATGAATACAACACTGAATAAAATAATCATGTGAATAATCACACACTGTCATCACTTCCTGTGCATTTCCTCTGAGCTTTGAGTCTCTGCTGGTAAGCCCGGCGTTAGAAGCCATTCACACCACAGACTGTGGCATTGGTGCATTATGAATGTGTTAAACTGCCAGCCCGGGCCTCTCAAGTACATTTTTTCCTGCATTTGCGCATCTACTCTTCAGAAATCTGTAAAACGTCTCAAGTTGAAAACCTTTAAGTCTGTTGCTTGCTTCAGATCAGTCGTAGAGGATTTAGATATCAGCTGCAGCTGGAAACAAAACTGGAGATGGTTTATAAATTTAAGCTGAAGCTAACGTATATGTGCAAAGTGAGAATCAATGTGACATTGCCAAGTCAGAAAGTATGAACGCCTTCTTGTCAGCTCAAACAAAAAGTCTCATCGGTGGCTTGGAATCAATCAAATCAATCAAACCTAGATGCAAAGCTTATTGTGAGACCTTCTCAAGGCAGAATGTAAAATGGATCACGCGTGAAGTACAAAAAGTCTGATGACATGAAGGTGTTTTGTCTCAGCACACTCTCATGACCACTAGTGTGTGACTTTACACACCTACATATTTTATTATTCATGCCCCGCTAATACTGGGCTGACCCCAGTTCAACAGGGTACTGTAAACATTCCTCTGAGATTTTGGTCCATATTGACATGATGACATCACACATTTGCTGCAGATTTATTGGCTGCACATCCCCTGTGTTCCTCCACATCCCAATTAGATTAAAATCGGAGGTGATTTGAGTGATGACTGAACTCATTGACATGTTCTGAGCTTTGACAGCTTTGATGTTCTGAGGTGCTGGAAGCAGCCATCACCATGGTGGTCTGAT
This sequence comes from Neolamprologus brichardi, assembly GCF_056152115.1. Classification (NCBI taxonomy): domain Eukaryota; kingdom Metazoa; phylum Chordata; class Actinopteri; order Cichliformes; family Cichlidae; genus Neolamprologus; species Neolamprologus brichardi. The sequence goes on along the minus strand of NC_142106.1, from coordinate 14,936,401 downwards.
GGACTTGGTCAGCAGTAATACTCAGGTAGCTCATGTCCTTTAAATGATGCACAGCTGGCACTAAGGGGCCCAAAATCTGCAAGAAAATGCAGAAAAATGCAGAAATTTAGATATTTGCATTAAGGAGCAGTGGAGCAGGTGAACCTAATGAAGTGGCCAGGGAGTGTATAAAACATTTGCAGTGTTTGTTGTTGTTTTTTTAAGTAAAATCGTTCACGATTTTTAGTCAAGTTGTAGTAAAATGAATAAAAATCAGCATGTTGAGGGTCATCTAGCATGTGTGTAATATTTGGCATGCTGTGGTGTTCCTGCTGCGTTCTGCATGCTGAATGTGACGCTGCAGTTAACTGTGGTTGTGTTTGTGAGTTGACACGTTGACTTTAATCTCTCAGATTTCTACATGTCAAACGTGCACATAGACTAGGAGGAACTTTACTTTCACTTTCTTTAAAGTGCTCTCAGAAATTTCTCTTCCTCTTGCTCTGGAGAACTGAAAATCGTTGTTTGAAACACAAAAGTCATTCTCTCAGTTCCTTAAAGTGTTAAGTCTAACTTTATTGTCCTTCGTGTCACGGTGGACCACAGCCGCTCATCTTTGCTCCTGTCCTTCATGGATCCTTTCATATTCATCCTGATTTTGACTCTGATTTCTGGGTCTTCAGGTGAGTGAAGCGGTTAGCCTTTTCACGCATAGTGGACAGCTATTCAAAGGCTGTTTTCTTGTATTTGTGTCAGTCTTGATAGTATACTTGCACATAAACCACTGCAGTGGACACTGATGTGTTTCTCCATACACATCAGTGTCCACCTAAGTGAACACGTAAAAAACTCTTTGTTTAAAAAATAAAGTTCAAAAATTTTTTTTTATGCCTAAAGATGAATAAAAATACTTAAGAAAAAATCCTGATTGAGGTTGTCATAATTCATGCATGCCATGATTAAAGACAAAAGTCAATATGTGGGCAGTCTTTCAATGCTGTGTTTGTCTGAGTAAAGGGTGAATGTTTACTATAGCAGGTATCTGTTACTGTTAAAGTAACTGTAATAGCAGTGCTTTCAAGAAAGACTGCCTTAGGATGTTAAAGAGGTGTTGGTGGTGGCATAAGTTACAGAATACTCAGACCTTTATTTTCCTGTTTGGCTTTTTTTTGCTGATTTATTGATTTAGATGAACTAAAGGGACAGATGAATCGCTGAGGTCCTGTATCAGGTCTTTTCTGCATCTTTTCTTTACTGCTCACATTTACTAACTATATGATATTCAGACACTGTTCATCTCCTGCAAAGTTTTTTTTAGGCTGCTTCTTTTTTTGTCCTCCGTTGGTCCAGTTTCGCTCTGCGTCATTGCAAAATCCTATTTTATGTCTGTGAAACTGTTACATTTGGAATTTTTAGTAGAATAAAATATTGTCTAAGAATATTAATTCATAATATTAATTCATCCCTTCGGTCAGGTGGCTCTTTATGCTTGAATGATTCATAGATCAGTGTTAAGTGTTTAAATCTTTTATATACAGTTGATAGATGTATCTGTAGGCAGGAGTGGGCTCAGACCAGCCAAATGGTGGCTTGTTTCCATTCATCCGGTGGAATAAAAATAACAGAGGAAACATGAAACACTGTTTCTGACTGATCGGATCAGCGGATTGCAGCACGCCTCCAGAGTTTCTCAGTGCCCACCTTCAGAAATACAAACACAGAGAGGAGGAAACAGAACTGTGTATGTGTGTGGACAAACACACCCGTTCTGACGTGTAGATGAGTCATTATGTTGCTTGTGTTGTTTTTGTTCTTTGCCATAAAGAGTTTATTTCTTTCTAGGTTTTCTTTACCTCTTACCTCTGTAGCTAACACCGTTACCGTCAGATAAATCGTTACTGATTGAATGTTGTGTTAAATCTCTGCTGGGAGAGAAGTTGTTGCTGAGTGTGGATTAAAGTTTACATTAGATGTGCTTAGTGATTATTTTCAGTTTGTTTTACTGCAGGTTAAGATTTTTTGTGCAGATGTTCATTCCTACAATGAGTGCTCTTCTACATCCTGTTGAAACGACTTCTGCCCACATGTTCTGTGGTTTTATTTCAGCTGCCACAGCTCGTCTGACTGTGAGTCCCAGCAGCTCTCAGTTCTTTGAAGGAGACTTTGTGTCTCTGAGCTGTGAGGAGGACGACAGCTCTGCTGGATGGACTCTGAGGAGAAACACAAGCAGAGAAACAAGGAGTCAGTGTGAAGCTGACTGGGGGAGCTCATCCGGTTCTTCCTGCACTATCAGTCACATCATCTCACGGGACAGTGGAGTTTACTGGTGTGAGTCCAGAGAGGGTCCCATCAGTAACATGGTTAACCTGACAGTCACTGGTAAGCTGAGTGTGTGGAGTTAGTGTTGATGAAGCTGTGTGTAAATGGATGAAATGCTGTAGTTTGTCTCTGTGTTGAGGTGGATCAGTGATCCTGCAGAGTCCTGTCCTCCCTGTGATGGAGGGAGATGACGTCACTCTGCTCTGTAAAACAAAGACCACTCCCTCCAACCTCCCAGCTGCTTTCTTCAAAGATGGCGTCTTCATCGGGAAAGAGCCTACAGGTCACATGACCATCCAGCATGTTTCCAGGTCTGATGAAGGCCTCTACAAGTGTGACATCAGCGGTCATGGAGAGTCTCCATCCAGCTGGATCACTGTCACAGGTGACACACTCACCTGTCTGTGTTTGTACAGGTTTCAACATTCACAGTGTGACGACAACTTAATGACTGTGTTTGCTTTATTTTATACAAAGACACCACCACACTTCCACCTACATATGGACTTTCACTTACATCGTCCTCTGCATCATTCGTCCCTGGTCTTCTTCCTGTCTTGCTGACTGTTGCATCAGCCTGCACTGCGATGCTGAGATGACACGCTTACAGGAAACTCAAAGGTGAGATTCAGACTTCTGGATTTTACGTCGTTTTAAACTTCATATTTACCACAGTTCAAAATTTTCTTCAATGTTTAATTTTTTAAATAATTAAAAAAATAAATTTTGGTTTGTTTCAGATAAACAAGAAGGAGCTGGATGAGACGACCTCACCAGTGACATCATGCATTTCCACCGTCTATGAGGACATTTTTATCAATAACATTATTATTACTGTTTCTCTTGATTGCAGAGACTCGTTTCTTAAAATAATGTCTCCTAAAACTTTATACACAAGTTCACAACTACACAGCCACTTCCAACAAAACCTCCATTTACTAGGTTAAAAGCAAACTTTGCCTAAATATATCACATAAAGCCCTCAAAACACACTGGAGTTCCCCACCCCTGCTCTATGACTGTTTTCTGCAGGGGTGGGGAACTCCAGGGCTCGAGGACCAGTGTCCTGCACGTTTTAGATGTGTCCTTGATCCAACACAGTCTTCAAGTTCTCCACAGGCCTAGTAATGAACTAATCCTTTGAATCAAGTGTGTTGACCCAGGGTGAGATCCAAAACCTGCAAGACATCAGCCCTCGACGCCTGGAGTTTGACGCCTGTGCTTTTCTGTGTGCAAAACCAACACCGTGGGGATCCCCCACCCTCACCTCTCAGGTTTATTCCAGTGTTTCATTATTTCCAGGGCAAATCTGTTTCACCAAGATCAAAGTTAATCTTCATAAACTGAAAATTCAGATGAATTAAATCTCACATAAACATATTTTAATCCATCCATCCATTCTCTTCCACTCATCCTTGTCAGGATTGTAAGGATGCCTATCCCAGCTACCAGGGTGGGAGGCGGGTACACCCTTGCCAGTCTGTCACAGTGCCAACACAGAGACAGACAACTATTCACACCTATGGGTAATTTAGATTCACCAGTTGACCTAACTCCACTAACTGCATGTCTTTAGACCAGGGGAGGGAGCCAGAGTGCCCAGAGAGAACCCACACAGACACATGCAAACTCCACACAGACAGGCCGTGGCATGATGGTGAAGTTAAATGCACCACCTTCCTTCTGTGAGGCAACAGTGCTAACCACCACATATTTAACCTGCGAGGAAAGTCAGAGCATTTTCACATCACAGCAGAAACATCTGGACCTGCATCTTGATGCTGTTCGTGGATATCCTGAAAACCGATAACGAGGCTTCTCCAGAAATGTTCAAATGATCTGCTTTAATATCGAGTCATCTGTATATCAAACACCAGCTGTTTGTGTCACATGTTTGGAAGTATACTAGAATAAAAAAGAACATTTAAACATTTGATAAATGTGTTTTTGTTCATTAAGCAGTGACAGCTGTGTATACTGCACCCTTGCTGTATGATGCATGTGAGAGACACCCGCTCCCCAGACTTGTGTGAGATTAATCAGTATCATTATTTTCAATAATAATATGTTAATAGTGATTACTGAGCAAATTTTGGACAGCACACACAGCTGTTTGAACTCTAATATAGTGAAGGTAGCATGGTCACTCGTGTTGGGTAAACATTTATTTATTTCACAATTTCAAATCATGTCTCAGTCTCATTGTGTTGGTTTTAAGTGTGATTTTGTTGCTTGTAGATGTCTTATAGGAAGAGGGTTTAACTTCCATAACAACTGCTCTCAGTGATCTAATCCAGTGTTCACACAGGTGAAGAAGTGCTTCCTCTCGCTTTGTAAAATCTCTCTTTAAGTAACAGGAGTCACTCCCTCCCTTCATTAAGGAGACAGCTGAGTGAAAACTTGTTTCACTTGCTTTAAGACAGACTGCAGCCACTCCTGTCTGCCGCTGTCATTCATCGATTCCCTCACATGCATTTTGGCTCTGATTTCTGGCTCTGCAGGTGATTTAAGCAGTGAATCCATGCATCTGTGTTTATCCATTTTTCCCCTGACCTAGGATGCAAGGGCAGCATCCTAAGCAGAGAAGCCCAGACCTCCCTCTGCCCAGCCACCTCCTCCAGCTAATCTCTCCAACGTGTCCTGGGTCTGTCCAGGGACCTCCTCCCAGCACGTTTAATATATTATATTATATATCAGAGATCAAGCGTGTTTCAGACTACAAGCCCTGTAAGAAGTAGGTTTTTAACTGCGTTCAGGTTCAGTTCCTGGCAGGAGATGTTTGAGGATATTCAAGTTGAAGTGTTTTACTCCACCTCCAAAGTTTCTCACTGGACGTTCATATTAAATATTTCAGTGTTTCAGATACTGAGGTTACTGTATATATGAGTAATCCCTGTGAAACGAACCCTGTGAACACTCAGTGGTCTCGTCCTCGTTCATCTGAATGATGTCAGGAAATTCATCTCAGGTCTGCTGTCTCTGCACTTCTTCCCCTTTTATGCGTTTTAACCTACATTGTTCTATATAATGTATCCACACGCAGAGACTAACATTACTTCACTCTTGACTGTTTAAGATTCATGCTGAACTTGATGTATGCACTCACAAATATCGCCTCTCTGCCCCCTGCTGGTAACATCTCCAACCTTTTACTGCAACTGATCATATTGACTATAGCAGCATTTTTTATACTTATATTTGTAAGAATTTTGACACAAACAGCAGCTGACCAGCTTTTTTGTGCAAATGTTTATTGTTACACTGACTGCTCTTCAACACCTCGTAATCCTGTCTTCCTTCTCTCACCCCAACCGGTCGCAGCAGATGGCTGCCCCTCCCTGAGCCTGGTTCTGCCGGAGGTTTCTTCCTGTTAAAAGGGAGTTTTTCCTTCCCACTGTCGCCAAAGTGCTTGCTCATAGGGGGTCATATGATTGTTGGGTTTTTCTCTGTATCTATGAAGCGCCTTGAGGCGACTTTTGTTGTGATTTGGCGCTATATAAATAAAATTGAATTGAATAATCATCAATTACAGCTCGTCTGAATATCAACTGAATGTAAGCTCTCGGGTTGACAGTCAATGAATATATATATTCATCTGTATTTGAAACAAGAGCCATCTGTACAGGTTTTGGAAAACTATTTAAGAAACATTTGTGTGTTTTGTTCAGTGAGAGAGTTGTCTAAACATTTAAAAGTGATCTACTGAAAAGACCTGACTCTAACTAATCTGTTGTCTTTATTTCTGTATGTTGGTGTGTTGGTCTTTACTATGGAGTAGAATTAGTCTTGATTTTGTACATTTGAACATCTTACTTTATGTTTATGGATAATATGATACACATTTCTAAAACTTTTGAGACTAATGTTTGATGATATCCAAGTTTAAGTGGTTTACTCTCCAGTATATTTGTGGTTCTCTGTGTGTTTGTGCCCCGATTCACCAGCTGTGCCAGTGGTGATCCATAAACACGGCATTAGGGTAAAAAAGAGGAGGTGGTAGTGGCACAAACTGCAGGTTAGTCAGACCCCAGGGTATCTCTTTGTTCTTTATTTTCTCCTCTTTTTCTTTTTCTTTTAACAGTTAAGTTTAGAAAATAAGTTTTTACTATTTTTTCTTTTAAATGCTTCCCAGCAGTGAATCTGCTCAGTGATACAACACAAGTTGGGACACAGCCATCTCACTGATGTTATAACCTACAGGGCAGGGCTTAGATAACAAAGCACACCGTGTGCATGAATGAGCACCAATAGCTGCTTTGAAAAAATGCAACACTTTGAGATCATCTACTAGTCTGTAGCAGCGACTGCTGTTTGCTCTGCTGTCTGCTGGGGGGGGGGGGAGTATCAGAGTCAGAGAAGCCAGCTGGATCAGCAAAGGGATCAAAAGGTTCGAAGCGACATTGGTCACAACTTAGAGGCGGATAAAGACAGGATAAAGACATGCTGTGGAAGAGAGACAGAGGTTAATAACAGATATGATTCAATGCAGAGAGGTCTATTAATACATAGTGAGTGAGAAAGGTGACTGGAAAGGAAAATCACAATGCATCATGGGAATCCCCCGGCAGCCTACATCTACTGCAGCATAACTAAGGGAGGATTCAGGGTCACCTGGTCCAGCCCTAACTATATGCTTTAGAAAAAAGGAAAGTTTGAAGCCTAATCTTAAAAGTAGAGATAGTGTCTGTCTCCTGAGTCCAAACTGGAAGCTGGTTCCACAGAAGAGGGGCCTGAAAACTAAAGGCTCTGCCTCCCAGCAGGTAAGCCTGCAGTTTGGGATGCAGTGACATGGTAGTATGAGGTGATTAAGATTTTTGATGTTAGAGATCACACAGCACGGTGGTTAGCACTGTTGCCGCACAGCAACAAGGTCCTGAGTTCAATTCCACCATCAGGCCGGGGTCTTTCTGTGTGGAGTTTGCATGTTCTCCCCTGCTGTGTCCCATTTCAGGGTCTGCATGTAAATACTTTTTTGCCCCACTGGTGTGTGTATATATATATATATATATATATATATATATATATACACATATATACACACACACACACACACACACACACACACACACGGTGGGGCAAAAAAGTATTTAGTCAGCCACCGATTGTGCAAGTTCCCCCACTTAAAATGATGACAGAGGTCAGTAATTTGCACCAGAGGTACACTTCAACTGAGAGAGACAGAATGTGAAAAAAAAATCCATGAATTCACATGGTAGGATTTGTAAAGAATTTATTCGTAAATCAGGGTGGAAAATAAGTATTTGGTCAATAACAAAAATACAACTCAATACTTTGTAACATAACCTTTGTTGGCAATAACAGAGGTCAAACGTTTACTATAGGTCTTTACCAGGTTTGCACACACAGTAGCTGGTATTTTGGCCCATTCCTCCATGCAGATCTTCTCAAGAGCAGTGATGTTTTGGGGCTGTCGCCGAGCAACACGGACTTTCAACTCCCGCCACAGATTTTCTATGGGGTTGAGGTCTGGAGACTGGCTAGGCCACTCCAGGACTTTCAAATGCTTCTTACGGAGCCACTCCTTTGTTGCCCGGGCGGTGTGTTTTGGATCATTGTCATGTTGGAAGACCCAGCCTCGTTTCATCTTCAAAGTTCTCACTGATGGAAGGAGGTTTTGGCTCAAAATCTCACGATACTTGGCCCCATTCATTCTGTCCTTAACACGGATCAGTCGTCCTGTCCCCTTGGCAGAAAAACAGCCCCATAGCATGATGTTTCCACCCTCATGCTTCACAGTAGGTATGGTGTTCTTGGGATGCAACTCAGTATTCTTCTTCCTCCAAACACGACGAGTTGAGTTTATACCAAAAAGTTCTACTTTGGTTTCATCTGACCACATGACATTCTCCCAATCCTCTGCTGTATCATCCATGTGCTCTCTGGCAAACTTCAGACGGGCCTGGACATGCACTGGCTTCAGCAGCGGAACACGTCTGGCACTGCAGGATTTGATTCCCTGCCGTTGTAGTGTGTTACTGATGGTGACCTTTGTTACTTTGGTCCCAGCTCTCTGCAGGTCATTCACCAGGTCCCCCCGTGTGGTTCTGGGATCTTTGCTCACCGTTCTCATGATCATTTTGACCCCACGGGATGAGATCTTGCGTGGAGCCCCAGATCGAGGGAGATTATCAGTGGTCTTGTATGTCTTCCATTTTCTGATGATTGCTCCCACAGTTGATTTTTTCACACCAAGCTGCTTGCCTATTGTAGATTCACTCTTCCCAGTCTGGCGCAGGTCTACAATTCTTTTCCTGGTGTCCTTCGAAAGCTCTTTGGTCTTGGCCATGGCGGAGTTTGGAGTCTGACTGGTTGAGGCTGTGGACAGGTGTCTTTTATACAGATGATGAGGTCAAACAGGTGCCATTCATACAGGTAACGAGTGGGGGACAGAAAAGCTTCTTACAGAAGACGTTACAGGTCTGTGAGAGCCAGGGATTTTCCTTGTTTGAGGTGACCAAATACTTATTTTTCACCCTGATTTACGAATAAATTCTTTACAAATCCTACCATGTGAATTCATGGATTTTTTTTTCACATTCTGTCTCTCACAGTTGAAGTGTACCTCTGGTGCAAATTACTGACCTCTGCCATCATTTTAAGTGGGGGAACTTGCACAATCGGTGGCTGACTAAATACTTTTTTTCCCCACTGTATATATATCATAATAATCTGACAATACTATAATATTGGCCATATTATATTTACATTACCATAGTGAGATGACTTTAGTCTCATGAACAACATTAACTAATTATTATTTACTAGCTAATCTTAAATGACTGTTCAGTACAGAAATGAAGCCCTTGAATCATGTTTTACGGTCCTGTGGTCTCAGCCTCAGATACTCAACTAATCAAAGTGATGTCATGACAAAAATGATTGACCAACAAAACAATTTTCTCCTTCATTTCTGTCAAACGAAGCTGTAGGGAACGTGTCTTGCGGTTAGTATCATGGTTGCTAGGCAACCTGAACAGCACGACGAAGCATATACCATCCCATTTCACAAGCCTCTCACTTCCGCACTTCTCGTACTTATAGTACGCACGTATGTAGTACGCGTAGTGCGCGTACTTCAAGCGTGCAGACCCTGAAATGGGACACAGCCGAAGTGTTCCCTCCGGGTACTCCGGCTTCCTCCCACCGTCCAAAGACATGCAGCTTGTGGGACAGGTTAATTGGATAATCCAAATTGCCACTAGGTGTGAATGTGAGTGCGAATGGTTGTCTGTCCCTGTGTGTTGGCCCTGCGACAGACTGGCGACCTGTCCAGGGTGTACCCCGCCTCTCGCCCTATGACAGCTGGGAAAGGCTCCAGCAACCCTGAAAAGGATAAGCGGAAGCGGATGGATGGATGGATGGATGTTAGAGATTTTAGAGATTAATTTTACAGTATTTGCTCAAATGGAAGAAAGCAGTCTACATATTTGTTTTAATATGTGCTTTGACTCTACGAGCACACTGTAAATATCAGTACAACCGCCTTGATTATATGGACACATGGTTCGTTTGAATGAAATAAGCTTTACTGATATACAGAGCTTGTTCTCATTTTTTTCTACTCTTTTTTTTTAAATATCATATTTCTGATGTTTTATATCTGTTCTCAGTGTTTACAATATAAGTCCTAATGATATTGTAGTATTATCAGATGTTTGTGTTATGCTACTAAATTATATCTCATGTTCCTTATATCTTATTTCACATTCCTTACGTTTTATATAACACATTTCAAATGTCTTATGTCAATAAAAGGTAAGGGAACTGTTACAGAACATCGAGCAGCTTTATTTTGACTGTGATATTCCTGCTTTATGCTCTGTGTCGTGCATGTGTGCTCTGTTTTGATGCCAGAGATGTTAGTTAAATAATCACACTGGTCACAAGGATCTTTACATTTATTTACTTTTGAATAATCGTGTGATCTCTCTTTGTCTGCTTCTGGTCTCGATTCTGAGAACCACAAACCCTTCCTTTAAATGACGCTGCCTCCTTGTATAAACACTTGTCAGTGTCGAATGTAAAGCTGCTTTCCTTCTGCAGTCACTCTGCACTCGTCATTCATGGATTTTTTCAGATTCCTCCTGATTTTGATTCTGATTTGTGGTGAGTAAAGCACTAAAAAGACAAAAGTTTATAAGGAAGTGATGGAAGTTTTTTTTTTTAAAAAAATATGTAATATAATTGGTTTGTGGCACATATCAGAGATCCTGCATGTTTTTGTTTCTGTAATTCCTATGATTGGTTAGTTTTTAGCTGCATGTATTATTGTAGGGTCTACCTTACAATATAAAGCACCTTGAGGTGACTGTTGTTGTGATTTGGCGCTATATAAATAAAGTTTAATTCAGGAGATGATGGTGATCTCTGTGAAGTCCGTGGCCTGACCGATGGTGTTGAGGATACAGAGATAATGGTCTATCATAAAGGAAGTTAATTAATGGATTGGTGTTGGTGACCTAAATAAGTTTCAGTGTCTGACTTTTATCTCTCTCACAGGTTAGTAAAGGATGGTGCTAACAGTGTAAAGACGAGTTGGGAGAGACAGACCCGTCTCGCTGATGTTTGTCAGGGAACAGACAACAAACTAATCCCTGTGCATACATGAGCCTCACCAGCTGCTTCCACAAACACGAAATGAGGATGAGAACAGGTTGTTCACAAGTTTAGTCTAAACTGATGAGCTCTCGACAGCAGCGGGCTTTTTGTTGTTGTTGTTCATTCAGTGGAAAAAACATAGCACAGAAACCATTAGCTGTGTTTCTGATGTGTAACAACAACAAACTACTTCTTCAACTATGAGCTTAGAGCAAGACAAATAAAATATACACGCACATGGTTGTGTTGCATACAACCTGCTACTACATGTAGAGGAGTCCATATGTTTCCATTCGCCACCATAAAGTCTAAACTGTGCAGCACCGGTTTACCTGTTGTATCTCTCCTTTAGTTAACATTTTTACTTGTGTTGATAGAGCAGTACTTCTGCATTTTATTTTTATTTTCTCTATTTTGCATCTTTTCTAACTGGTTGCACTGAAAAATATAAGGTTGAGGTGTTTTGTACATATGCAGAAGAGGGATAATGGATATACAGGACAAAGAATCATAAATATGGAGCTGCCAGGAGGGAGGAAAAGAGGAAGACCACAGAAAAGACTGATGGGTGGAGGGAAGGAGGACAAGCACAGGATTTCAGAGGGAGGTTGTTAGGGATAGCTGTATAGACAAGTACAGAGAGCAGCAGAAAGAAGTAGTCTTTTTGTTTTAGTGGGTTTTTTTAGTGTTGTTTTAGTGGGGTGTTTTAGTGCTGTGCTTTTACCACAGTGACAGCACTGCAGCAAATTACAACAAATCAATTTCTAAGATTTGTAATTGTAGTCCTGTGTTTTGATACAGACTCATGTTGGTGTATGAACTGAGATAAATCATCTTTTGTATTAATATGGCGCCAAATCACAACAGCAGTTGCCCCAAGAGGCTTCGTGTTGTAGGATACAGACCCTACAGTGTTGGGAAAAAAACCCCAACAGTCAGACGATCCCCTCTGAACAAGCACTTGGCGATGGTGGGAAGGAAAAACTCCCTTTTAACAGGAAAAAGCTTCAGACTGAACCAGGCTCAGGGTGGAGCAGCCATCTGCTGCCACAGGTCAGGGGTGAAGGAATGGAAATAAATGGACAGAGGTGTATAAACAGATAGTGATTACACATCACATGGGTTACAGATTTTATTTCATTGTGAATATTTTCGTCATGAATCCTCTTCATGTGAGAAACTTGCATGTTAGTCTGCTCTTTTATTTTCCGGGCTTCATCTCACCTAAGTTGCACAAGTATCTCACTTATGTGAGAAGACTGATTAAAAAAGAAAAGGCCAGATGGTTTTTGGCATCAAAATAATTCTATGTTTTTCACTTTAGCCCTCACAGCTCGTCTGACTGTGAGTCCCAGCAGCTTCCAGCTGTTTGAAGGAGACTTTGTGTCTCTGAGCTGCGTGGAGGACGACAGCTCTGTTGGATGGACTCTGAGGAGAAACACAAGTAAAAAGCGAATGACTCCATGTGGAGATGGGTGGGGGCAAGCGACTGCTTCTGCCTGCAAGATCACCTATATCTTAACACAGGACAGTGGAGATTACTGGTGCGAGTTCAGAGAGGGAGCAACCAGCAGCACCCTCACCCTGAGAGTCACTGGTAAGTTGAGTGTGTGGAGTTAAGCTGCTTTTATGGTCAACCATGTTCACTGTCCGCTCCAATTCGGGGATGGCCTGTCTCCCTGCAATGAGCTCTGGTGCCAGATGGAGGCAGTATACCAAAGTATAATAGGTCTGTGGGCCAGTCTTGCCTGTAGTATTGATGGTCTGTCAGACAGCCACGGGGAAGATCGACGTTCAAACACAGAAAGAGCTGAAGTGGAAAAAAAGGGTTAAAAATAATGAAAAGTGTTGACTGTAACCGCTGTCTGTGTTTTTCATACAATTTTTTTTTTCATTTTTACCCCATCTTCCTGTTCTGATTCGATCAGTCTCCATCCAGCTGGATCACTGTCACGGGTGACGCACTCACCTGTCTGTGTTTCTGCAGGTTTCAACATTCACAATGTGACGACAACTTAATGACTGTTTGCTTTATTTTAGAGAGAAACACCACCACACCTCCCCCTACATCCACACTTCCACCTCCATCTGGACTTTCACTTACATTGTCCTCTGCATCATTCGTCCCTGGTCTTCTTCCTGTCTTGCTGACTGTTGCATCAGCCTGTACTGCGATGCTGAGATGACACGCTTACAGGAAACTCAAAGGTGAGATTCAGACTTCTGGATTTTACATCGTTTTAAACTTTATATTTACCACAGTTCAAAAATTTCTTCAATATTTAAAACACACCATCAAACCTTCTGGAGCCTCTATTGTTCTCACCGTGTTGTTGACTGTTGCATCAGTCTGTGTTGTGGTTTTATCACTGGTTCTACTGAACCAGCACCAGAAGAATCTGGAGAAGATGACATCACCAGTTTCCTCATGTATGACTTCAGTAAATGAGGACATTTTTGAAAAACACAATATATAGTTTATAATATATATATATATATATATATATATATATATATATATATATATATATATATATATATATATATATATATATATATATAATACAATATAGTTTTTAAATGTTGACACTATAACTGCATATTTAAAAAGTAAAAATATGGAGACTTTTACAAAAGGACAAAAAGGAGACGGAGAAAAGTGCAAACATGACACTGAGGACAACAAGCTCATCTTCTTTGTGATTTAGTGTTTGTTTTGTCATTTACGGGTTGATGAGAGAAGGCCATTAGCTTATTGTTTGCTGGATTTTAAAGTTTCTATCTTTATGTCTGTACGCACAGCTGCATGTTTGTTTTTTTCTTAACCACATTTAGAGTGTGTAATGTTTACAAGTTGCTAAGGCTCAACCTCCTCTGTATTTTTGCTCAGATAAAGCAAATATTTTTCGTATTCTGTTCATTTCTTTAGTTGAGCAGCACCACTTCCCTTCATTTATCCAGTTTTTTGTATTGTTTAAAAACTGTTGTTATCTTTTTCATCTCTTCATCAGTGGTAAGTTCCTCTTTCTTCACAGATACTGGTGTGAGTGCACAAAGCTCCTGCAGTGCAGAAGCCCCACCTACCTGCTTTTTAACTCTTTCAGCCAATCAGAAGAAAGTTATGCTGAAGAGGGAGGAGTTAAACAGCTCATTTCAGATAGATTCAATCTGATAAGGGATACACCAAGGGGCTTCTCATTTTGAACTGCATGCAAAGCTACTCTGGTATAAGTAGCTCTGGCACAATACGAGTACTTGGGTGAAATGACCAAAACATTTCCACTTTAAAAGAAGTGCAAATGTTAGTGTAGCAAAGCACAACCACTCGCATACTTGTCAGATGACCTTTCTGTTGATTTACTCTCATGTTCCTGCGTGTCCACAGAAACGTATGTTACAGTGTTCATCACTGTTTGTTCAGATTAAGATTGTGTAGCTATTTTGCAGGCTGAAGCAGATAGTGTATTTTTCCATGCTAACACAGTTTATGGCTGTTTTTAATTCAGTTTGCCCTTTGACATTTACACTGTTCAGTTTATGGTGTACAGTACAAAGCTGCACTACTTCCTTCTGATAAACTGTAAAATTAAAAAAAAACTGTTTCAATTTTTTCTGTTTGAAGTTTTTTTTACTGGTGTGCTGATACTAGTGTTTTATTAATAATAAATAATACTAACTGTGAATGGAAAGCATTAGGGGTGCAACTATACACAAAATTCACGGTTCGGTTCGATACTTTGGTGTCACGGTTCGATATTTTGTTGATACAAAAAAATGTTCATGCTTTTTTTAATTTGTCATTTATTAAAATTATAAATATATATTTTAACTCAAAAGTACAATTTTTAAATTTAATGTTGCTGAAACAACAAAGTAAGAAAAAAATAAATCTATCTGATCGAGAAATCACTCATCTTTGGAAAAGAGAGTTTATTACAGAGAAATTATTACAGAGAAATGTCCCTTTTCAAAATAAAAGCTATACTATATGCAGTGGCGGTCCTAGCCCGTTTGCCCCCCCCCCCCCCCCCCCCCCACACACACACACACACATAAAACATATTAAGGATTATACATTAACATAAAATTGTTGTCGGAACCATACTGAATTTCGCCAGAGAAACACACACACACACACATATGAAGAGAGAGAGAGAGTATGCATAGTATGCAAACAGCTACCAACAGCTGTTACTGTTGCTATTTTTACCATTTCTACTTGGAGCAAAGGTAACACACATAATTTCCTTAGGGATTAATAAAGTATTCTGATTCTGATTGTTTCAGGATGACCTGCCATCATCCAATCACACATCTGCTTACCTGCATCTTTTGCTCGTTTCTCCTCCTCTTCTTTTCTCTTTTTTCTAAACTGAGCACCTGATGGCTTTGAACTTTTCTTGTCCATCTTGGTTTTAATTTTGCACTCCAGTATGAACACAAATCCCCCAACTCGAGGATCACCACAACATAACCTAATAGATCTACACCTTAGTTCACAGATTCACTTTGTCTAAGGTTTATTTCTGGGATTTCGCACAACCCAGGATTCAAATCATGAATACATAATGGGCTTGGATTTACAACATTATAAATTAAATGTGCTCTATTTGGAAGCAGCAGCCCCCCCTCCCCTTTCGACGGGCTGTGTGTGAGACTTAAAATCATCAAACTGTAAATTATACATTTTAAATTGTTATTGATCCCTTTACCCCGAGTCCTAAAGTGTATATTTATTTTCTTACTCTTCTTATATTTATTGTTTGTTTACTTTCACTGCTGTAACTGGAGCCTCGTCGTCTCGTCTCTCTATATACTGGACTGTATGTAGCGGAGATGACAATAAAGTTTACTTTGACTTCAGCAGCAAGCAGGCGCACCGAGAGCTCTCGCGCTCACTTTTCGTGTAGGCCTACAGAATTTCGAATTTCAAATTATAAATCTGTATCATAATGTCTGGTCTTTTCGTGTTTGTTGTTTTGTTTTTATATTGTTTTATTTTGCCAGTTGGTTATTAGATGCTGCTCCAGCCAGCCAGAGAATCCCCCGCCGCCCCGCGCTCTCCTCCCTGTGTAGCAAGCAGCAGGCACGGGGAGGAGAGGGCGCCCTTACTCCCAGCAAATGGGCGATAGAAAACCGATCAGTGCCTATGCCATTCCCAGTATGCGCTGGCTGATGTCGGGGCAGCATGAGTACGAGCAATTTTTTTTTTTTTTGCCGATGTCCGTGATGCCGCCCCCCACCACGATGCCGCCCTGGGCAACCGCCCGTGTCGCCCGTATCTAAAACCGCTACTGACTATACGCTTCTTCTGGGCTATATTCTCAGCAGCATATTAAACATATCAGGTCCCCATAAGGAGAATCATGTGCTAACGCTGTCTAAATGACTCGGGTAAAGTTTGTAGCATGCCTGCTTGTTTTTGTCTGCTTCCACTTGTCTTTGCACTAGGGTGATGTCGGCGTAAATGTGCAGTCATATTCGTTGTGTTCCCACTAGTGCTGTCAGCGTTAATCTGAAATGACATTAACGCCACAACACGGCAAATCTCCGTTAACGAGCTACCGCGGATTGCCCCGTGCGTGCGCTAACGCAGTAGTTCCCACCCATGTAATTGAGCATTGCGTGGCACATCCGACATACTGTTTTACTTTTGTCCATGACGCGCTCACCTTCAGGGTCATACTTCACATGAAGACCAAAATAGTTCCAAACGCCAGATCTGAATGAGGGTGGGGGAGGTTCAATTTGCCATGTTGCAACGAGCTTAGCTTCTGTCTCGCTAGCTTGCCCTGTGCTCAGTGGATCTGCGCTCGACAGTGCAGCCTAGGCGGAGTAGTCGAACGCAGATCCACTGAGCTCTCAACACAGACAGCATCGTCAGAAGAAAAGTTGATAAAATAAATTAAAAATTTTGTATTGTTTGATACATATGCGTACCGAACCGAAAGCACTGTATTGAACGGTTCAATATCGATACGAGTATCGTTGCACCCCTAGAAAGCACGTGTTGGTGTCAGTACTCCACTGACTGAACACTTGTATGAGTTTTTGTTTTTGTTTTCTTAACTAGTAGAGTGCACCCTGCAATAGTTTCCTTTTTTTAATTTAAGGAATTACATTCTGAAAATAGTCACTGAGACACTGGGAAAAAAAGCTAAAACGTGAATCCAATTAAAAACCGTACTTTACCCAACTTAAACAATTTGATTAATAAATTTGTTCTTTATGATGAGTCACATTTTCTATCTATTTTTTATTTCCAATTTTTTATGATGGTTTTCTTTTTTTATATCTACATCTGGAAATATTTTAGTTTTGTATAATTTTTCACTCCTTCAACTCCAGTCTGCCTAAATTCGTCTTGTTGGTGGGCTGGTTCGGGCCTCGTGTTTGACACCACCGCTTTAAACTGTAACTGCAGATCTTGTTTGAGCTTCATGATTGACTCCACGTCACTTTCTTAGCCACACATTTCTTGGCAGACATGTTCATTTTCATAGCTTAGAGCCAATCAAGTGTGGGCCACTGTCAGTATGATGGAAGGTCACAGTCAGAGATCTACCTCAAGCTGAGCACGAATCCTTTAGATTCGACTAAACAGCTTCTATGATGGTTTTAATGTGACTTATGATAGATTGGTTTTGTTGTTGAGCAGCTCTGAATCCAGATGTTTAGCTCATTGACTTGAGCCCCTTTGTTATTACGCCAACACGTTCTCACTCCCAAAGCGTAACATTTTACGCTAGGTGACAAATCGTCAACATATTACGTTTTCGGCTACCCACCACGTTCCTAAATGACGACCTTGGAAAAATGAGGAAATATGAGAAAATATGAGAACCGTATGGACTCAATCTACACATGTTCGCTCTTTTTCTTCAAATCGCTTAGAAACACGCTATTTAACATCATTAAAGTCCTGGTTAAGATCAGGAAAAAGGTTATGGTTAGGGCTAGGGATAAGGTTAGGTTTAGGGCTGGAATACAGGGCTGGAACGTCTATTACCGCAGGAGCATCATTGCACTGGATTTCGCCCATAACCCGCCGCGTACCATAAGAACGCCGAAGGTCTCCTTTTGCGTTCCTCGGGAACGCCGCGGGACGTGACAAAACGTTGGCATGTTACGCCTCGGGAGTGAGAACGGGCTGATTACGCACGTGTTTATAACCCCACCCTCATGCTGTGTCCCAAATCGGGGTCTGCACGCTTGAAGTACGCATTTTAAGTGCGGTTACGTCACCGCCACGCGACGACGGCTGTCCCAATTCGAAGTGTACTTGAAATGCATACTCCAAATGCGCCGTCGATTTCCCCAAATATCAAGCGTGGTCCGGTGCACGCTTCGTGGTCCCATATATCCCACAATTCATAGCGCGGCGGTGGGTGTGGATAATTGTGCCGTAAAATACGGCAGAAGGGAGCGGCCGAAGAGTGAACTGTCAAAAGTAAGTACTGAATATGACGTCACTTATTCATGTGCGAATGTTTAATAATGAAGAACATTAAAACATTGCTGTTGGCCACATGTCGGCAAAGTTATGTGACATTAGTGATGTTTGTACTTTCAGCATTAACTTGGTTTTAAAGCCTCTACTTCTAAATATACATATAGTCGACCTTAATCTTACAGAGAATCTGATGATTTTATGGATAATTAAAGTCAGTCATATATCCACAAACACAACAAGCTGAAAGTCAGTGATATAGATTATATATATATATATATATATATATATATATATATATATATATATATATATATATATATATATATATATATATATATATATATATATATATATATATATCATAATAATCTGACAATACTATAATATTGGCCATATGATATTTACATTACCATAGTGAGATGACTTTAGTCTCATGAACAACATTAGCTAATTGTTATTTACTAGCTAATCTTAAATGACTGTTCAGTACAGAAATGAAGCCCTTGAATCATGTTTTACAGTCCTGTGGTCTCAGCCTCAGATACTCAACTAATCAAAGTGATGTCATGACAAAAATGATTGACCAACAAAACAATTTTCTCCTTCATTTCTGTCAAACAAAGCTGTATGTAACGTGTCTCGCGGTTAGTATCATGGTTGCTAGGCAACCTGAACAGCGCGACGAAGCATATACCGTCCCATTTCACAAGCCTCTCACTTCCGCACTTCTCGTACTTATAGTACGCACCGTACGCAGTACGCGTAGTGTGCGTACTTCAAGCGTGCATACCCCGAATTGGGACACAGCTTCAGTCTGTTCTCCTTCCTCAAAAGACAAGCAGCCCTGTCACTGAACACAAACGCACCTGTTTTCACGCTCAGAAACATTTAGCTGTATTGAAAACCTTCTCTTTAAACTCCTCGGTGGGTTTAAACTGGGATATTCTTTTTTCGGGAAATCTCACCATCCTATGGATATTTCTCAAACTCAGAACATTGAAGCGGAAATGGCTGCTCGGACATCTGAGCGTCTCTGCTGGACTCACTGTGTCTGCAGGTGAGCGTTAACTAACATAAGAGATTTCTTCATATTTATTAGATTTCCAAACTTGCTCATAAGTAAATCACGTGAGACCTGCCTGCAGATAAACAGTTAAGGAAACCATAATTTCCACTCAGAATGTGGAGTAACTCCGGAGCGGGTTAAATATATATTTTCTTTTTTGTTTGCTGACTCCAAAAACCAAAACGTTCAGTCAGAGACGATGTGAGGAAATTAAAAAAAACTTCCTGCTTCTCGCTGTGCGCGCTCAGGTCAAAACAGGCCGTTTTGTTTTTGTCTTGTGCGCGTAACCGACCGTTTGAGCGTTTCCCACGTCACTCAGAGAAATGATCAGAAAACAGCTGACAGAGAGCTACAAAGTAAAGCCTTTAAATATACGAGGAAACATGATGCATTAGTGGTGCAAATGAGATGCGAGAGCATTGCTGGGCATTAACGAGAAGCTTTTGTGCGCGCACACTTTGAGCGAGAAACGTAAGTCACGGTTCAGCAGGCTGATTATAAACCGTGTTCTTACAGCACGGAATCTACAAACAGCCTAAAACACACTGAGAAGAGAAACTGAAGATTACAGCTGATTTTAACCTGGAAGTCAGAAGAGTTACTATGGTTACCCACTGAAGACTGCATTTGTCCATCTCGCTGTTTGCGACATCTGCTGCTGTCAGAACATTTAAAACACAAAATCTGAGGATTTCTTGTTTCTGTTGTTGTCGCTCCACAGGACACAGCATGTATCCGGGCATACACCCAGCCTGAAGGGAACACATTCATCCATCGAAGCTCAACATAAAACTCTCATTTCAAACTTGTATTTAAACAGATCGGACTGAAATATGACAGGCGCAGTCACATTGAGCTGCTGAGATTAATACAATTAGGGCTTTACCAGTGATTTTTTTCATTAGCTTGTGTTTTCTTTTGCCCCCCCCCCCTTTTTTTTGGGGGGGTTTTTTTTCACAGGGGAAATGCGCTTTACTAAGAGCTAGATCGATATCGTTTCCGTGAAGCAGCCTCGTATATAAATAGAGGTGTGATAGCTGTGTCGTTTTGAACAGCTTCTTTGAAACCCTGTGACTTCTTCGCTTTCAGTTGCTTTAGAGTCTTCCTCCTGTTCTGCTCAGTAGCTGCTCCGCCGTGTCCGTCCACCTATCAGACTTTAGATGACTTCTTTAATAATCTTCCTGTATTTATCTCTAATTGTTTCATCTATAGGTGAGTGAAACTGAGCATGTTTATATTTTAATTCGTGTCAAACTTCAAAGCTAAACTAAAAAGAGTAACTAAATTAATATTTTTCCGTGTAGAGAAAAAAATTAATTGAATTGTTCAAAACATGACTAAATGTAAATGGTAAATGGTAAATGGTAAATGGCCTGTATTTGTATAGCGCTTTTTACTAGTCCCGCCTAGGGACCCGTCCAGTCATCCACCCATTCACTCTCACATTCACACACTGGTGGAGGCAAGCTACAGTTGTAGCCACAGCTGCCCTGGGGCAGACTGACAGAAATGTATTTTCCCTGTCACTTTTCATAGATCTTGATTAACTCAATGAGTTCAGTACACTCAAGTCTTTAACAATGAAACTCAAAAAATAACTCTTCGAATAACAATCATGGAAAGAATTTCCACGTATTTTAAATTGCTTTAATTTTTTTTAGCATTATGCATCTGTTATTCCAATTTGATGTCCTTGAGTTGAACCAACTTGATTAATTAATGATGAAATGTGGAAATCCTTTCCATGATTAAGTTCATTTTTTAGAGTGTTCAACAAAGTCTAGCGTCTGACATCAGTCACTGTCTTTTGTGCAGGAGGTAGTTTAAAGCAAAGAGGGACATCAAACACATCATCACAGATGTGTGCTCAGGTGAAAACCATCTGACAGCCTTACGAGGCATTTGTGATCACATGCTTGGTATCAGAGGACAAAATAATATCAAAGAGGAGTGTTTTATTGATGATAATGTTTCATTATCTGGGCTAATATCGTTCACGAGTGCTTTAAATCCAATTGGAAAAACTGGTGAAGGACTCTTACAGACTCACACTGAGCTGGAACCTGTGGTCAAAGGATTTATCTTATTGTGAACATGATATCTCCTGAACAACTTCAAATAATAGGATCATGTTTAACACAGATGTTCAAATGGACTCCGTGATCACAGACAAAAGCTGAGGTGAAGCCTTGCGGGCAGGTACAACCACCTCTGTTAGGTCCGCGTTAATCAAGTGTTTTCCTCATTTCTAGCCTCGGCAACATTCATATGCAGTTATTAGAAAGGGGGAAATTAGGTACGAAGACACAGTTTAAAGTCTGTAGACTGCTTATTTTGCCGTTCTAAGATAATAGTTAATACGAACAGTCTCTTTTGAAGCTGTAAGTGAACATTAGAGGCACTGCATTTTGTACTGCTTCAGGATTGGCTTGTTTTTACAGCCACAGAGGTTGAAAATGTACTTTTATTTTACACAAATGCTAAATGTAAATTAATAAATACAATAACTAAATAAATAAAACACAATGATCATGTTCAAGATATCTCGGTGTACTATTAGACATTTAAAAACAAAAATCTGCCTGCACAGGATGAAAAAAAAAGTTTCCGTGACATTTTCACACTTGTGATGTGTGGAAACACAAACACCCTTTTTCCTCTGACATCATATCAGTGTTTTTTTGGATCAACTGTGGTGTGTTCAATTTTAAATATCCTGTTCTAACAGTGGGAAAAAAAAGATTGATTATTTTCTTTTCTTCAGCTCTGCAGCAGGATGTGCAGGCGAAGATTGGAGAGGACGTCACACTTCAGTGTCAGATTTCCACAGATGAAAGAATCTCGGTGCTGAAGTGGAGCAGAGCTGACCTGAACACAGACGGCTACGTCTACTTCTACAGGAACAAACGCTTCTATGAAAACTACCAACATCCATCTTTTCATGGAAGAGTGAAGCTGAAGCACCCAGAGATGAAGGATGGAGACGTTTCTGTGATCCTGAAGAAGGTCACGTTTAATGACACTGGGATTTATGAGTGTCACGTAGCTGTGAGGAACCCTGTGAGAAGTAAAAGAGCTCACACTGAGATCAGTCACTTCATCAACCTCACAGTCACAGGTGAGTTTGTCTACACGCCCTGGAAACTGCATCGCGCCCCAGTTTTTTGGGCCAGTTAGAATTTTCTGCAGTTTTGACATAGTGGGTGGATGACCATGTGATGGGTGAAGTCATAGCATGCTGCTAACTCTGTGGATGATCAACAGAAAAACATATTTTCTGTCCTAAAAAGTGTAATTTAAATGTAGCCTGTAGTGGAAATATTTCCCTAAGCTGATGTTAAACAGCTTTTTTGCTTCTGATCGTTTCGCCTGCAGAACACACATCTGTTGGTTCATTGCTGTGTTGGAGTCTCAGTTTCTGCTCTGACAGCTGATGTTTTCTCTGCAGGTGAAACGGATAAAACCACGTTGGAACAGCAGCTGAAGGGAAAAGGAGCTACAGACGGAAACATGTATGATAGAAAAGCAGAAACTCTGAGTATTCAGATTGTTGTTGTTGTTATTATTGTTGTCATCACTGCTGTCATTGGGTTTATGGTATTTTTGAGATTTAAAAGAAGTAAGGAGCAGTTTCCAGCCAAGCCTAGTGATAAGAGGGAGGAAATAGCCTGAAATGTTACTTTCTTTACGATGCAATAAAGAGCACCTCAAGATGATTTCATGTTATTTCTGAATGTCTCAACCCTCATGTACCACGACACTGAATATAAAATAAACTGCATCTGTTGGAACTCTACATCTGGATGTCAACCTCTCCTCCTGATCCAGGATAACCACAGTAGCACAATCCAGCATTAAAAAGATGTTACACCATCCTCCACAGCAGTACTTTTATTAATAATCAAAGTCCTCCTGACTGTGACTGGAAAGCATTTATTCCCGAACCTCTAAACTGTGTCAGTGCTCTGGTCTCTGAAGGTTTAGATTAAGATGTTGTTCATATGTCCAGAGTGTAATGGACCACAAATGTTGCTCTATAGAGTCTAAGAATAAAAATATGGGACTGTTAAGAAGTTTCAGGTGACCACTGAAATAATAGCTGATAATTAAGAAAATGCTGAAACAACAAATCTTAAAAGAATCCCTGTAGGAAAAAAAACCTACCCTTTTCTTAGTTTTTCAGGAAAAAAAAGCCTGATTTCGCTAAATTGAGAGAATTTTTAACAATATGCCTGCGTTGCAATTTACAACAACCTTCCCATGTAGAATTTCTATGAGTAAACAGGAGTATTTTACATATGTAGAAATGAAAGATAACAATAATTCATTTTCTCTTCCTCACTTCAAGTGGACTGAAGTGGATCATTTGGTGGGCTGGTTCTGGTCCATGAGCCTCATGTTTGATACCGCTGGTGTAAACAGCTTTTACAGATGTTTGAGTTTCAGGGCAAAACTTTTGTTGTCAGAAAATTTGACTTTCTTAGCTTAGAGCCAGTTAAATGTGAGACAGTGTATCAGTGAGACGCACAGGAGGATAAGAGATGACACATCTCACATCAAAGTCACAGTCAGAGAAGATCCACTTAAATCTGAGCGTGAATCCTGTTTATTCTATTAATCAGCTTCTATAATGGTTTTAATGTGACTGATGACTGATTAGTGATCGGTTTTGTTGTTGATCAGCTCTGAATCCAAACGTTTAACTTGCCGCTGTGTTATTACGCACATGTTTATGACCCCGCCCTCAGTTTGTTCTTCTTCCTTTAAAAGACACTTGAGCGCGCATTTAAAAACAAACGCACCCGTTTTCACGCTCGGAGACTTTCAGCTTTGTTGAAAAACTGGGATCTCCTATTCTCGCGAAATCTCACCATCCTTTGGATATTTAGCAAACTTTGAAAAGTAGGATCTTCCGAACAATAAGACGGAAATGGCTGCTCGGACATCTGAGGTTCCGGGCTGCACTCACCCTCTTTGTCTGCAGGTGAGTTTGAGCTAACGCTAAGAGTTTGGATCATATTTATTAGATTTATTAACTTGCGCGTAAGTGAACCATGTGACTTGCCAGCTCTCACTGCACATAAACAGTTAAGGATCATTTCCGCTCAGACTCTGGAGTAACTCTGGAGCGGGTTAAATCCATATTTTCTTTTGTGTTTGCTGGCTCCAAAAACCAAAAAATTCAGTCAGAGACGGTGTGAGGAGGTTAAAATACTTCTGCGCAGACTTTGTGCTTCTCACTGCGCGCGCTCAGATCAAAACTGGCCGTTTTGTTTTTGTCTTGTGCGCGTAACCGACCGTTTGAGCGTCTCCCACTTCACTTCATATAAAGTAAAGCTTCTAATTATACAAGGATAAATGCTGCGTTAGTGGTGCAAATGAGACTTAACATAATATTTGTCTTCTATTATTTACACAATTTCTCATTTTTTTCCCAAACTGCAGTTTTATTTGAACAATAATATAAAATGTGACGGATTAAACTGATCAAGCAGAATAAAAGTTACCGCAGCCACAGTCTCTGTGCTGCACTCTGCATTCGTCTGCAAACATCATAAAAGTCACTACTATAACTTTCATTACTTTATTCTTACTGTACTAAATGTTTCTCATATTGTGACTTGTGCTGCCATCTGCTGGTTAAAATAAGCATAAACTAACACTTCTCAGAAGTGCTCGGATTTCTTGTAAATGCTCATCTTGTTGCTAATGCTCAGTGCGCAAAGGTGGACTAGAAAAGCGCTATACAAATAAATACAGGCCTTTTTTTTTTAACCATTTAGCGTCTGTGTAATATTTTGCCATCATGTGTTGATATAATCCAATAAAGAATGAGTTATCTATATTCATCTATGCTCTCTCTCTCCCTCCCTCCCTGAAAGTGAAAGTGAAACCAACTCTGTTTTAAGTGCAGGTCAGGCTGCAGACTCTTCACTTCCCAGCCTGCAGTCACAGCAGTCACAGATGGAGTCCCTCATAGTCTTCCTGTTCGTGATTTCTTGCTCTATAGGTGAGTGAAAGAGTTTTTTTAAAAAAACATTTTTTTTTCAGGTAAGTATAAATATGTGTTTAACCGGTTAAATGTTGATTCCCATGTTGTGTTTGCAGGTTGAGCTCCTGTGTCTCTTTGTAGTCATTTTTTTCAGCATTTTTACAGCAGCATGTTTAATGATGTAACAGCTGATGTCAGATCCAGGGTTGGGGTGGAGGGATTTTAAAGTCCCATAGTTCACCTGAATCTGGCTGCTACAAGCTGCTTGTGTGTTGAGTCAGCAGCCACTTTGTGGTTTGTGTGTTCTTTGAATTGCTGCACGATGAGAACAGCAGCAGTCACTCTGGGACTCAAATGGACACCAGGAGATGTTACTTACACTGTTGGACAACCTTTCCCTTTTAAAGAGTGTTTAACGGTGTAACTTTGCATTTTTATCTTAACTTTTTTCAACTGGGGGGAGTGAAGGGAAATGCGAAGTGAAAGCAAAGTGAATCAATCCAAGACTTTCTCTTTTGTTTGGGAGTCTTTCAGTTCTCCTTTCACTTCTGCTTTGGGTTTAAAGGAAATGTCACATAGCTCCAATGTGAGACCTCCCAGCATTAGAACATGACAAGGACAGCTCTGGACTTTGCATATGTGATGAGTGGGGCTGAGTGTTTTGTGCTAACATATAAGATTTTCAAATTTATTGTAAACAAGCTCATTCCAAATATGCCTCTAATAATTCCACAACATAAAAATATTATATTAACTTGTGACTTTATTTATTGTGTATTTGAGTCTCTTTTTTTTCTTTTTTGTAAATTCATGAAACTCAGAGCTCCCATGCAGGGAGGTGGAGGGAGTCTGAAGTGATTTAAAGCTTGGATTACCTGTCAAACACCTGGGGATCAGACAGATGTTTGACTAAAGATCATCTTTATTGAACTTGAACACATAAGCTTCATTTATATGAAAGTTTACAATGTTGACACACTTGGTTCAGCTCAGGTTGTCACTGACTGAGTGATATATTTAAACTTATTTAAACTTAAAGTCATTTACTTAAATAAGTTTATTAATTAAGTGTTAAGTGTAAATTAAGTGCAGTACACTCAAAAAAGAAAGAAAATCTGCTTTTATTTGACTTTAACTACTTTAATTTCATATATATAAAACATAAAACAATATAACATCATATATATATTTTTTTTCTTGTAATTTTGTTACATAGGTTCAATTTAAATGTTCGATTTAATGGAATTTAGTCAAATGAAATGAACTTGATTAGCACACGTTCAGTTTATACCAAGCACTCATAAATCCCACTGTCATTAAATGTGACACTGGCCATTCTAAATGAGCAATTATTTGAATAAATAAAAGTATTTTACATGTTTCAGTTGCATTTTAAAATTAAAATCATTGCTTTATTGTTTAAAAAGGGTGTATAATATTTCATTTTAGTGTGATAGACAATAAAATTGCACAGTAATCAGGTACCTTTGAAATAAATAGACAACAAAATACAAAGTAAAGTAGCCAAAAGTTACACTCAAAGTTACTTTCTTTCTTACCTGTAAAATTTTAACTTGTTAGTCTGTTATTTTAGTGCCCTGCATGGTACATAACAATAACATAATTCAGCTAAAATACTCTGAAATTACATTTAAATTAACGGAATTACACCTTGAGACTGGTTTTTACAGAGTCAAGTAAACATAGTTGGAGTTTATTTGATGCCAAAGAAACTGCAACTAACTGAGGGAAGCCTAGCAGACAGCCAGCAGCTACAGCCCTGTGTTAGGGATTGTATTATCGTAATCAAGTATGTCTCCGCCCACACGAAGCTGTTACAGAACGGAAAATTAGGTACAGAGACCAAAACTTGTTTTTGTAGGCCATAAAGATTTTAACATGGGGCTCTGTGAGGACTGACGAGCATTAGAGGAACTGCTGTTTGAGGCTCTTTACTGTTGTCTCGATTTTTCAGCCACAAATTCTTATCAAGTGCTGTTAACAGTTAAAAATGTTTTAAAAACTTAAAAATTAGTTACATTTAAAAAAGATTATTTTCTTTCCTTCAGCTCTGCAGCAGGATGTGCAGGTGAAGTTTGGAGAGGACGTCACTCTCCAGTGTCAGATTACTACAGATGAAAGAATCTCAGTGGTAAAGTGGAGCAGAGCTGACCTGAACACAGACGGCTACGTCTACTTCTACAGGAACAAACGCTTCTATGAAAACTACCAACATCCATCTTTTCATGGCCGAGTGAAGCTGAGGGACCCAGAGATGAAAGATGGAGACGTTTCTCTAATCCTGAACAACGTCACGTTTAATGACACTGGGATCTATGAGTGTCACATAGCAGTGAGGAACCCTGTGAGAAGTAAAAGAGCTCACACTGAGATCAGTCACTTCATTGAGCTCACAGTCACAGGTGAGTTTGTAGAGCTCACGCTCAGCTCCCACATCATAAAACCCCCAAAACATAAAAGCGTGAAATTACAAACAAAAAATCTAAAACTGCTTGCTGCTAGTATTTCTCTACTCTACAGAAACTACATGATTATTTGTGACTTGGCAAATAATCAAACAAAAGCCAGTGAGCTAAAATTTATCCACAGCTTCTTCTGCTCAATTCTTTTAGTGTTAAGCGTGAAGGGGAAACGGCATGCTGCTAACTCAGATGCTAAACATTAAACCACTGTTTGAAATATTCTCTGACAGCTGATTTTCTCTCTGCAGGTGAAACAGATGAAAAGTTGTTGCAGCAGCAAATTGTGGAAAGTGAAGCTGGAAACATCAACAAACAACAGGATGTTGGAGACGTAGTAACTCCAACTCTTCTAATGGTTGTTTGTTATGTTGCGGTTGCTGTTATTGTTGTTGGTTTTCTGACATTATTCATATTTAAAAGAATTCAGTTAAAAGGACTACATGTTACAGTCCCTGATAATGCATTGCTTTAGATGGAGAGACTCTTGAGGGATGGCTGTTATGAGGAAAGGCAGCCCAGAAACTTTGCAAGCAGCACACGTCGTTGTTGCCTCAACTTTCAGTCTTTTACCCAGGCTAATCTGCCATTTTCCTTCCTTGGTTAGGTTTAGGGATTAGAGATCGATCTAGATTATCATTTTAAATTTGGGACACAGCGTCAGTAGTGGACCTTGGATTCATCGGGTTTTTCGGACATTATCACTAGACACCCTCATCAAGGAGGCCCTGCCAGGGTTGATCAGGCCCTGGAGTGTGTCACTGGTTTATGTTAAATTGTTCTTTCTC
Source organism: Neolamprologus brichardi (assembly GCF_056152115.1). Classification (NCBI taxonomy): domain Eukaryota; kingdom Metazoa; phylum Chordata; class Actinopteri; order Cichliformes; family Cichlidae; genus Neolamprologus; species Neolamprologus brichardi. The sequence goes on along the minus strand of NC_142106.1, from coordinate 14,907,705 downwards.
TTCTTCTTTCTTCTATTTAGTTTCCTGCAGTTTATTTTCTATCTACTGCAACTGAGAAATAATACTTACCTCTTTAGCATTTATGGAGCCTCACTTCTTCAAAGGGATAGAAAAGGTGATGTAAGACAAAAGGGACAAGATAGGAGAGAGCAGAGAGGAGAGCCGGAAGAGAGGCGCCCGATCTGGCTTCCCACACCTCCCCGCTGGATCGGACTGTATGCTCTACCTCCCCACTGCCTCCCAGACAAGGGGAGAAGAGCAGAATATTTCTTTTCTCTCGTGGTTAGCTGATTGCCTTAGCTGCCCAATTGATGTCGGCCCTTTTTAGCCACAGCCAGTGACTGGTCCTCTCAACAGTGTTAGCTAGTTCTCTTGTAGCATGTGATTGTGCCTGTCCTCTGATTCCAATCTCTCTAAGCAAGTTTTGCTGTTGTACTGGCAACAAAGCCCCTGCACCCCACTTCCACCGGGCGCACCTTGATCTTCCAGCCTCTGTCCTCTGAAAGTTGATTTAACATGTCCAGAAATATGATTTTATAGAAAGAAAATTTACAGATATGATGAACTAACATTGATAGCGACTTTGCCAGGCAGCTAAGCAACATGGCCTTTTGGTTTAAAAGTGAAAAATAAGAAATAAAAAAACTGTTCTGTGGTTATCAAAAATGTAACAGCTCTGCCAACTCCTCAAATAAACAGCAAATTCAGCCTGGAGCTTCTCACTGAAAAAAAAACATAATAAAATAAATAGAAAAAAAATCACAAAAAATGTTTCCGATTGGTGCTAAAAAAGGATTCAGACTGTAAGAGTTACTGAATTGTGCAATAACTTGTTTGTTGTTTGTGTACTGTCATCAGTCTGTGTTTGATGTTGATCCAGGATAATGTGAACCAACAATCCTTGTATCCTCACGAGAGTTTGCACAAAGTCGTATGGTGCTGTTTAATAACAAATGTTAATTACCAGTATGATGTTCAGAAATGTCTTGGCCATCAAATTATTAATTAATAAAAAAAAGAATAAAAACTGAAAAAGGAAACATGATACGTGTCACAACTTTCTTTCAGATGCAGAAGCTCACTCAAGCTTTTAATTAACTCTTTAAATTCAATCAAGTAAAAACAAAACTTCACACATTCACTGAAATAGAACATATGACATGATGTACAAACAGGGTGTGTGATTTTTGCAGACCTGCTAACTGTCAGGGACATTTGATGCTGTGAAGAGAAACAGGTATGTGTGGCTTTCAGAGCGAGAGGAAGATGATGATAGGTGAACACCCACAACATCTGTGGATGAAGGTGACTAAATCTGATCCTCTGATCCTTTTTTCTGCTGCAGGAGCCACAACGCTTTGATTGTTTGTTTGTTTTTTTTTAATTCACAGAGGGCTACACAGGAACCTATGGAGAAATGCCCCAGTTGCCTTACTCACTAACCTCCAAAACTAAATTGAAAGAAATTTCTGTTTCTGTCACATTTAACAGGAACTATTTCTTTTATGAAATAGTGTCAGTGCTGAAATCCCTTAAACTGTCCTGAAATATCAGCTGACAGACCACCTCATACTGAGGAGACGCACAACATGATACAACATATTTTACATACACTTGGAAACCACAATGAACTCTGAGTCATGAGTTAAAACAATTCAAAATCTGCTTCTCTAACATAATCAGATTTTGAATTGTTTTAATGCAGCTGAAGCTGTAAAAGGGAGAAACTCGTGTTTACAGAGTGAAACACTTTCAGACGCTCAGGTGAGATGATCAAGTAAAGCAGAAAAAATATAACGTACAGCTCACAAAGGGCAGTTTGTTACTCTCCAAAAAAGAATATTTTACTTCTGAGAAAATGTTAACAGATCATTTTATTTATTTATTTTTGAGGGAGTCTGGTATAAGCAGTGACTGCAGTGCTTCTCAAATAGGGTGGGGCTATTTGCAGTATAGAGTTACACTTGTGTTTGGTGTCAATGATCATGTCCCGGAATGAATGGGGAAGTTTGTATGACTCATTACTGTTGATATTGATGTGACATTTTTATGCTTCAGTGGTTAATGAAGGGGAGTTTGTGAGCCGTGACAGATGTAACGTTCTCTCTCTTTCTCTTTTTGTTCCCTGCACACATCAGTCAGTGTGGGTGAAGTCTCTGCACTGTCTCTAAGATGTTGTCACAGATGAGTTGTCTCAAGGTCCTCTTGATTACATTTCTAATTCCTGCATCTGCATGTGATTGATACTGAATTGTTTATTTATTTAGTATAATTCAGAGTAATCTTGTAAACTTGTTTATTTTTGTATATTCTTTTGCACACATAGTCAGACAAAAATAAGCAGTGTGCCTGCACACCCGTAACTGTCTGCAGTTCTTTGCAACAATGTGTTGCTGCAGTGAAATGAACAAACAAATCTATCATATCTATCTATAGCTCATCAATCCATTTTTGCACCAGAGGTTGTGTAGTCAGGCATGCTATTACTTGTCAAATCCATGAAAAATGTACTAAATCTTGTCTGCCAAAGAATTTGTTTTGCTCTTGTTTGGTGTCATTTAATTGGCCCAGTTTCAGGGAAATAAACAGGCTTTCCAACATTAAAAGATTAACTGCCAAGAAGGATTTTTACAACAAAGAAATAATCAACCAAACACAAATTTCCTTCTATGTGGTGTGAATATGACTAGGGTGACCTACTGTGACACCACAGCTGGGAGGACACACACCATGCTGAGTGTCTGACATAAATCTTATTTTGATCTTATCTGCACTCCTGTCAGTTTTATTTGACCAGAGCAGGTTGAAATATGGCAGATTACACTCATGAAACAGAAGCAAGAAGAAACGTGCAAAAGTTTAGCTGCTGAGGTGAATAAATGTCAGTTACTCTGAGATAAAGTTGTATTTTTTTCTCATTATTTATCACCTTCTTTTGACTGTGACTATGTTGTATTTTTTTTGCAGTATGTTGCAAGAGGAAAACTTGTGATGATGATTATGATGATGCTCTTGCTTGTGGTGTTTTAGAAATGCCAATGTTCTGTCATATTTTTAACCACATCTTCCTCTTTGACTCCTAACAGCTTTCAGCTGCTCCACTGTCTCCATCCACTCGTCACAGATGGCGTCTTTAATAATTCTCCTATCTTCGTCTCTATTTGTTGCATCTACAGGTGAGTGAAACATGTTTTTATTTTCAGTAACATTATTTAAAGTAAAGAGTTATTCATTAAACTGAAATGGTGATCAAATTTAAGCAAAAAGCAAAGATGCTGAAACAAAGCTACTCATTATGAAGACTACAAAGTCCGAGTGTCACCTGAATAAATATGTAAGCTGCTGATATTTCAATCTTTGGCTTTTGATGTGTTCTTGAATTGCTGAATGTTGAGAATAAACATTTAAAGACTGAAAACGTGCAAACTTCACAGCAGAGAAGTAGTGAGGTGGGAGATGTCTTTTTCAATAACTACAATCCCATTAATTATCAATTAGATCAAAAATTAATGTGATTGTATACCTCTGTATAATCGTTCTTTCCTCAGCCAAATACTTGAAAACTTTAAACATCTGTCGTGTCACTCTGTCAAACTTCATGTGACTGCTCTCCAACAAGTACCTTTTTGTTTATTTTGCTTATTTGCGTAGTAATCATGACTTTCACAGACATTCTGTCATGGCCAGTCTTTCTAACTGTGGCTTGTATTAGTCAGCAGCCCTGGCACATTACTGCACTTTATCAAGTTGAAACAAGAAGCTGTAGACTTCAACCTTGAAGGGAATTCTGATGTAGATGATCAGGTTCATACACATGGGTATAAATTTGATGCTCTGAATCCTTTCTATTGGTTTTATTTGGTTAATGGTACTTTTCACTCTGAAACTGTGATGCTTATGGGCTTAATCGGAACTTTGAATCAGAACAGAATGAGCATCATCCGACATGAAAGTAAAAGTGAGGGGATCTATTTTAAATGTTTTTTGCACTGCAGAATGTTTCAAGATGATGCAAAGGATAAAAATAGTGTAGTAGAGTCAGAGGGGGATATATGCACCCTGTTTACAACAGCCAAAACAGAAAAACAGCTTAACACATTATATCACTGAATATCTCAAATAAAGTAAACAGTTCAATAAATATGTACAGCAACTTCTCACCTGTAGCATGTTAGTCCTGTTTCTTTTCAAACAGCTGGTCTAATGGTCCGTTTGTAAAACATCAGAGTACCAGATGCTTTGTTTTCTCTGGTTTAGTTCAGCAGAGCTCAGTTCTCTCTGTAGCGCCTCACTGTGATTTGCTGCTGTGCTGAATGTTTCCTTTAATGTCTCTGTTCTGTGTTGTTTCCTCTTATAGACCAGACAAACATCACCGCCGAGTCTGGGCAGAACATCTCACTGACATGTCGAGCTCCAACTAATAATAATCAGATCTTAGCTGTTCAGTGGAGCAGAGCTGACCTGAAGCAAGAATATGTGCTTTTGTACAGAGATGAGGTTTTTGTTCCAGACAACCAGCATCCAGCTTTTAAGAACCGGGTGGATCTGCAGGACAGACAGATGAAGAATGGAGACGTGTCTTTGATTCTGAAGGATGTGACGATTAATGACACTGGAACATACGAGTGTCGCGTCTTCAGGAGAGGAACAAACCACAGGATTAGTACCATCAGCCTGAGTGTTGTTCCTCCAGGTGAGTCATTAAAGGGTAAGTTTTTTGGTCAAAGGCTTTGATATTTATTAAGTTGTTTTTATGGTGCTTTTTCCTTTACTTCATAATACACAGTAATAGTATAGGTCATCACCTGACTGACAGCTGATGTCTCACATCAGTCCAATCTGCAGGTGAACCACGAGGACACACAGCAGATGGAGAGGAGATGGGTGGAGTCAGCAGAGGACACTTTGAACTGGTAGCTGCTCTGCCTGCTTTTGTTGTGATCATCGCTGTCATAGCTGTGATCTCCAAGAAACAAAAGGTCCCCATCTTGATGAACTAGCTTACATAGATCTGGTCTGAAACAGAAAACTGGGAACTTTTCTGTGAGAGCAGAAGAACAACCGGAGTCTGACATTAAAGTGATGAAGACCAGCAGAGGGCAGACATGTCTTCTTCAGCTCTTCCTCAGCAGAGGAAAGATTTCTTTATATTTCAGAGAAATTGTTCACACTGCACCAAAACAATACTGACACATCTTTTCTACTAGGGAGTCAGTGTTCATCTTAGATTTACAACAAACTGTAGCTCCATAAGAAGAAACACACATTAGAATTGTGATAGCTGTGATGTTTCTGTGAAAACCAAGGTTAAGGTTATCTACACGTCATGAAAGGGTGCACACAAAGGAGGAAGAGAAAAAGTGTGCATGTTTAAGTCTCAGTTCAAAAATGTTCATTTCAAGGGTCTTGTTTATCGTCATCACCAACTTTTGTGTCACAATGTGCAACTTTGCAGGGACCCTTTATAAAACCACATTACACAGTTAATGTGTTTGTGAGATGAAGTTGTTGAGCTTGCATACCTCCAGCTCCTCCTGACTCTCCTGCAGTAATTACATCCAGCTGTATTGAGAATAACGAAAAGGACTAATTTACTCTATAACTCTGGATCGTTTTGCCATCTCTGTCTTACTAAAGTATTAACAAACCTGGTTACCAATTTATGGTCTACAGAGACCTCTTGTGGACATTAACAATTAAGGGTTAACCCTAATCCTTGCATGTGAGCATGTACTACCCCAGCAGAAGGTGACGTCATCATTATTTATTATAGAATTTATTATACATTGATTATAGAGTTGTCTGCTTCTGTCTTAAACACACACACACACACACACACACACACACATTATATTTGATTAAGACTGGCAGCAATTTCATGTACATGACGTTCATGTCTATGTCTATGGAGCTTTATTAGAGACCGTTTCAGGCAGAAGACTTAGGCCAGGCTGGTATATACCAGACGTTCTTCATATATTTTACATTGAGGGCTAATATTTGTATAAACTTTTGCTTACTATGTCTGTATCCCATCCGCACAGTGTGGTGGAACTTAAACTTGTCCCAGTAGACTTTAAGAATAAAGACATGAAGCTGGAAATGAACAAATTAACTTCAGGTGACCACGTTACTAATAGTGTTTGTTTGACAACCTGTTTGTACACCTGTGTGAATACTTTTGTGTGTGTTAGTGCACTTGTGTTCATAAACCTTAATTTAAAGTAAAAAAAAAAATGCTACCAGAGTCAGTGATCATACAATTTAATTTCAGTGGAATTTCTCACAAACTAAAGGAAAGCCAAAGCTTTAATGTTTTTACCACATTATAAAAGTGTGATTATGACTATTGTATGCTGACTCAAGAAGTGCCATGACTGACAAACAAAAAAAAATCTTTACATAGTGACTGAGACCTCTGAGTGTATGAATATCATTTGGAGACATTTCACTTTTGTGTTTAACTGCAAAGTAAACTCTCTTTGATTAGGATTTGATTTATGATAATGTTTGAAAATTTATGAATGTTTAACTAAACCCTACCCTTGTGTACATAACACTCATTTAACTTTACTTATTATTTTCTAATACATAACAAATAACAAATAACAATGACAGGATACAGAAGAGTCGTATTTCTAAGCCAGTCGGCACCTGTACCGTAACTCGCGTAAGAATAGTGCAATAACATTTTAGGTGCTAGCTTGACTGTGACTTCGTAAGTAAGGGCTCACTTGACTGCAGTTTTTGAATCCAGTGGTAACTCAACAAAGGAGATCAAGGAAGCACACCTTTCTCCAACTACAGCATCTTTACTGCTCCGTTACAGTGTTTACTGATGACTCCAGAGTTACTACCACTGTAGGCGTTATTTACATTTAAAGTAGCAATGAGATAATACCTACATTTACATCCATTCGGTGATAATTTTGCGTTTGTGTAAAATTTGAGTTCTTGTGAAGTCACAAACCAGCTGTAAATAACTGTGCGCTACTTAGGTTTGGGGGGAAATAGTTTCGGTTTAAACATAACCCTCCCTCACTAAAGGCTGGTAGGTTTGGAATGTGAGCTGCTTTTTTCTGTTTAGGTCAGGCTGCTGATATTCCTCTCGCTTGTCACAAATGGCTTCTGTCAGATTTCTCCTTTTTTGTTACTAATTTTTAAACCAAAAACTCCTTTTAAAAAGTTAATCTTTAAGCCAGTGGAGTTAAATTTCATTTAGGAAGGTTACTGGAAAGTGTCTGTGTGTGTCAAATTGGATATCAGTTAACAGTCTAAGTGTGTAACTCCCTCAAAGTACAGGAAAACACCTTTTGTTTTCTTTAAACTAGTTTATTCGAAAACTAAAGACAGGATTAATAAATACCGTTAACATCAAATAAGACAGGATGTACAATGGCATTTACTGGAGTAAAAAAATAAAATAAAACTAATGCCTACTTGGCACAAAGGGAATTAGTCGCCATGCCTCTAAGCTTTCGGTATAGTTGTCCACTTAAAGTCCAGCTCTTAGCTTAACTTTTTACCGAGCACCTTGCATGCTTCCTACTTGCTTGACGGGTGGCTTGCGCATACACAGTGTTGGGGAGTAACGGAATACATGTACCGCCGTTACGTATTTAAAATACAAAATATGAGTAACTGTATTCCGTTACAGTTACCGTTTAAAAAGGTGGTATTTAGAATACAGTTACTTTGTTGAAATAAATGGATTACACGGCGGTACTTCCCTGTTTCATATTGTGGCGGGTCAGGACTGTTTGGGTTTTGTTTGACAGCTACGTTCTGCTGTTCCAGGCGGCAGCGTTGCGGTTGCCATGGTTACAGGGTGACGCTCTCTCTCTGCGTGTTTCCTGGGTGAGAGAGCGCCTGTTGTTGTGCTAAGCTAATAGGCAGAATGCTACAGGTATAGCTCTAAAGAATGTAGCATCATAGGCAGTGTAGTCCGTGCTGCAGGGAGAATGGACTGTCATACACGTTATGTGTCTGTGAGCGAGGGAGGGAGAAAAAGGAAAAGTACGAGCTGTCATCGAGCAAAAACGGGAGCTGGAAGCATGTAAATATAATAATAACCACTGCAGCCAAGAAGAGAGCCTGACGAGCCCAGTTGTAAGTAAGCTATTAAGACTCGACTGTACACCGTGTTCGTGTTTTCCTCCAAAAACAATAAGTTCTGTTGGAGCAGCCTTTCAATGCCTCTCTCTGTCTCTCGCAAGCAGAGTTGACCCAGACAACAAAGTAAAGCTAGTTTTTGGCTTACTCCGGACACAGAACCCACCATATCGGCCGCAGACCTTCAGTAATAGTAATAAATCACAGCAATAGTACATTCACGTAGTTGTAAACAGCATGATAATATATTAAGTAATCCAAAGTATTCAGAATACGTTACTCTCATTGAGTATTGTAACGGAATACGTTACAGAATACATTTTAGGGCATGTATTCTGTAATCTGTAATGGAATACATTTTAAAAGTAACCTTCCCAACACTGCGCATACATAATACATAGCAATAGCGCCATCATGATTGTTTGGGTAAGCTTGACCTTAAAAATAAAAGCACCATGATTTAACAAAACAAAACAAAACAACAGATGCCACTTACAATCACAACTGTTTGCCAGTAGTGCTATTTTCAGTCATTGTGCAAATGTACTGTTTATAAGTTTGGGGAAACTTGCAGTCAGCTGAGACTGAAGAAGTCACTTGGATGAGTGACGAAACGTTTCTCCCACAAAACGCTACGTCCAGATGAACAGAATCAACTTGTTGGGATAAGTTTAAGTGGTTAAAGTCTTTATATTTTTAATTTTTAACACAAAGATTGGACTAAATAGAATTTAGCAGTTTAAATGGCTCTGTGACACACCATAGACCCACACAGCATTCGACTATTGCAACAGTTTAATTTTACAGGGTGTAAAATACTAGATGTGTTTCATCCTGGCAGCTCAGCCACAGAGCTTCCTGGTCAGCACCTCGACGACTCTGGACAGCTTTCCAGTAGTCTACCAACACGTAACATACCGACGTTTTGTCACATTCCCAGGTGTCTCATAGTAATGTGAAACGAAACCTTCAGCGTCCCTATGATATGCTCCGGATTGTGGATGGAATCCAACAGATTGATGCTCCCAGCGGTAACACATGATCCAGCCGTGTATTCCAGCCCAAACCCTAAACTTAATCCTAATCTTTACCAGAACCTTAATCATATTAAATAGTGTTTTCCTAAGTGATTCATGATGAGAAAGCAAAATAAATGTACATGTATAGATTCATTCCAAATGGTTCTCATGTTTTTAAACACGTAACTGTAACACACCCCAAGCAAGAGGGCGGCTGACAGATTATGCCTGGTTCTGAAAAAACAGATAAATCATGAGATGGACGACAGGTAGTGTGTTTCCTCTCTCACTTCTGCCAGATCTTTATTTAAACACATTCATGCGTTCATGAATCTCCACATTAACATTGCAGAGCGATCAGAATTATTATAGCTTATTACACTAACTTTAGACAATAACAGTGACAACACATCAAACTGTCTCTGTGAACACAATAACTCAAATATACAGGAGCCGTGGTGTACTTTTCTTACAAGAGGGTGCCTTAAGTTTAGGAAACAACAAAGCCGACGGCTACTCCAGGATGTGGCGAGCTAAGCTAGCTCCTACTCTCGATCGTAACACATTTCAATGAGCAAAACAGACGAATACAGATCTCAGCAAAACAAACTGCGGGTTAGGTTTTACCCTTATTTGTCATATAAATTATGTGGACCACATGTGTGGCCTTATTACTTACTAACCTGAAAAAACAGATAAATCATGAGATGGGCGACAGGTAGTGTGTTTCCTCTCTCGCTTCTGCCAGATCTGGAGACGAGCAGTAGCGTCACACTAAACCACCTCACTAGGGCGGAAGTGCCCCTTTGTGGCATAACTAGGGCTCACACCACATGTTGGATCTCCAACAAAAATCACAAGGTTAAGGTCCTTCCTTAACAAAACTACACCTAAAAGCTTATACAATGTACAAAAATTTAATCACATAATGTGACCACACATTACAGTGTGTCACACGCGCCCTGACAAAATAAGAATGGCTCCTGGCATTCAAACCTCAATTTTTCTCAAAAACATTGACACATACACTTATTCAATATAGCAAAGGTGTGTATATGTAAGGTGTGTAAGCATATGGAAGGTGAGGTGTAAAGCCTGTGGGTGTTGGAATATGATAAGGAACTGTCCATGGTGGCATGTAGGGTGAGGAGAGCGTTGCAACTGTAGGATGAGGCTGGTACTATGGTTCACCCAGTGTTTGGTATGTCAGCATCTGCCTTGGTTTCCTCTCCCTAGTCGACCTTCTCATGTTGCTAGTAGAACATAGTGGAGGGGTGCGTGCAGACAGTTCTTCCTCATTTGGAACTGACAGTTCATCATCTGCGCTTTCTGATAGGACTGGGTCATGTAGTGAAAGTACCTCTGGAAAGTTGTTTCCTAGACTGACTTGATCTTGGCTGACTGGCCGGCCAATACAGCTTTCTTCCCTGACAGGTACCTTTGCATGACTGTTTTCTTCAACGGAGGCTGGGTCGGGCTGTTCTGCAGTAGATATCCTATGGTCAAAGTCTTTCCTTTGATGGGCTCTCTTTCTTTTACAGGAAGCCTGTGAAAAGATTTTACCTTATTACCTTTATGTTTAGCTTTATTTAAATTGCACAGTAATGCCTGTACATAGCGCGTCAGCAAATTCTTTAGCTGCAACAAAGTGATCACATGAGGAAGTTGCTCAAGTTCAGACAACACCCACGTGTATTGTTCTAACCCACTACAAGATCATTAATCAACTTGTCCATCTTCGTCTTGCAAGCTTGCATCCTGTGCAGCCTCTATGCAAGCAGCAGATAAGAAGTTGTTTTTTCCTAACTTGTACTCCACCCATGAGTGTTACGTGAGAGGACAGTATATAATAAACTCTGAGCGAAAGCCTGGCGCGCTTTGCCTACACTTTCTGTAGTTGACGGAAGGTGTCAGGTAATCGTCCATGTGCATGAATTAACTCTGGGCCCGTGATTCTTTGCTTTTCTGAGGTTTTTCTCCTTACATTTCTTGGTCCTTCGAGCCGGAGTTGAAAAAAGCAACTCTATTGTTGTGACTCCAAACAAGAGATCTACCTGTATCCTATCGCCGTCGGGGGGCCATACCGCAGACTGTCGACAGCCTCCTCAAGGAAGGAGCGAAAGCCCTGGAACGTAAAAAAAATTCGGGTCCAGGCCGGTTAAGCGGTCCACGACGCTGGGATCCAGTGTAAGACCTCAAACATAGATGGAAAGATCTTGGAAAGGTAAAAGAATCCACTCAATCACACTCGCGTAAAACAGAAATAGGTTTCACCCGCCGAAAGGGTTTGACAGTCTAATCCACTGTACGGATTTTATAAAAAATACGTGTAATAAGGTTAACCCACTGTAAGGGTTCATAGGACTAATCCGCCGAAAGGATTGTAAAGTAAAACACGTTAAAGGTCTCACCCGCCGTAAGGGTTTAGGAGTGATCCGCCGTAAGGATCTGCGCGACTGTGTATAAATATCTGTTTTCTGTGTGTCGGAAGTAAGTTAATTTTTTTGACAGCACATTAAGTTGCTGAACTACTTCCATTTTTACTGTCTTTTTATTTACTGTAAGGAGCTCAAGTACTGGTGACAAAGGGGAAAGGTTGTGTTTCATCCCATAAAACTGACACCGCTTCCTGATTAGCAGGAAGTAGAAGGGCATGTCAGCAACCACCCCTGCGTCTCGTGCCAGGGACGGCTCTGCAGTTGTGTGATAATGGGTAATCAGCCCACCAAACTCACTGCTGACGAGCAGTGGCTAGAGGAAAAATGTCCAGGCGCCGGACAAATTAGTGTTTATACATGGAGATCAAAGTAGTTTAAAGTAGTTTAAAAAGGGTTGGAAACAGACCCGACTGAATAATGAAAAATAAACGAACGGCAAAATTAAATTACAACCTATCTTTAATGTATTCATACTAATAATAGCAAGGATAACAACCTGTAAATTGGTATTAATGATGAAATAATATTAATATGAAGAGGCACCTCAGTCAGTTATGATGCGAGGTAGATAATTGTTGAAAGTAATCTGCATTAAGCTTAGGGTTGCTCAAATTTAGTACAATGACAGTAGATGAAGTAAAATAGGTAAATATTTGAACTAATTAAGTGCATAGAGGCACTTGACCTGCTTGAAAACCTGTCATCCTGGATGAGACTTTGCTGAGATATAGAGCAGACCTATAATAACAACTAATATGCTGAACCCTGTATGAAACAGCTGAAAACTACATGATGGAGAAGCTGAATTGAATATGAAAGTGCAAGTCTTTGCCACTGTGGGCAAAGCACGCAACCACTGTGTGAGGTTGCGTTGTGGTCTTTTCTGAGCTGATGAGCAAGCTACACATTATCAGATCAGAAGCTGGCTGAGAACTCTTCAAAGAGAGGGAAACAGAACTATGATAACTGTGATAACTGGAGTGTGCAGAGTTTCCGTGAGCAGTTTTCCTGCATCTTGACTCGTGTGTAGAGAGTTCATAGCATCAGCATCATGTTTTTGTTTATTTGTTTTGGAGGGTTGAAAAATAGTTAAATAAACTTGTGATCATATTTATGGATCACGATAGCACATGCCATTGGCCAAATGATTTATTTACGCAGATGAAAAAAGTGAGTGTTAATGTGTCTGACGTCACAGTGTTTTTGTGCACTGTGTAAAAGTAATTGCCTCTGATTGTGAGAGCGGTGATTCTGCAGGTCACCAGCTATTGTAAAGAAAAGAAGAAAAAAAAAGAGTGAAAAAGAGACAAAATTTACATTGTAGATGAAAAATAATCATAGGAAAAAGGTTTTGTGTTGCTCAGCCAAGAGCAACTACAATCTCATTTTCTGCTTTTAAGAAAGGACAGTTCACAAAAACAGAGAGAGAGAGTTGTGTGTGTTGATTAAGCAGTGATAATAATAATGAAAATGTCTTAGTTTGTCACTTTCAGGTGAAAAGCAGACCTGAATCAATTTTCCACATGCAGCGGTTGGAAAAAAGTTATAGTTTAACATCATTGGAAACGTTCTGGCCAAGTTTCTGGCTAACTTGTTTACAGCACCATGTGTCTCTCAAACTCACAAGCGAGCTCTCACTCCTCCCTGAAGACAAGGAATGCAGCTCCAAAGAGCAATAACATGGCAGACAAAGAGACAGCAGCAAAGTCCTGAGCAAAAACTCCCAGCAAGCAGCAGCAGCGTGGACAAACAGCATCAGAGAAGAAGAGCAAACCCATCATCCTGCCTGATTGGATGAATGGCACTGTGTTTCCAACAAGCTGCAAATTCACTGTGCATGTGAAAAGAACGTTTGAGGAGAACTGAGGAGACTGTTGGAGTTTGACATTTGCCACTTTTGGAGAAAATGGCAAGAAGAGACAGTGAAACACAGGACAAAGCTGAAGGACAACTGCCGGCTATTGGACTGTTGAAGTGGGAGAGGACAACCGTGAGAGTAAGTGAGAATGCTGGTGTTTAAAGAGGGAAATCAAAATTTGGGTTAGCAAACCTGGGAAAAACAAAACTGACTGCTTAAGTGGGAAAATTGAGAAGGAGTCTGAAACACTGCAAAAAGAAACATACAGAATCACACACACAAGCAGAACATGCATTAACCCTACTAACACAAACACAAGAGAGCTCATGAAGATTAGACAACATCTTAAGCATGTGAGTATGTTTACCATCTTGTCCAAGTCACTTAGTGTGATGCAAAGACCAATGGACTCATAGCACATTAGTTACAAATGATTAAATATAGCTGAGAAATGTGTAGGAAAGGCAGCTTTAAGAACATGCTCTGCTGGATATGCAGCTCCACAGACATGCATTAAACCTGCCTAATAACACAAACACACATGCAATGAAAATTAGCTTGTTATCTCTCATCAGTGTTAAAATAGTGTGAATTTAACAGACACTTGTTATCAAATGCTGAATTTATCCAATAATAAAAAATTGACTCTCTAGGTTGCAGGACAACAGTTTAACTTTTGTGGAAAAAAAAAAAAAAAAAAAAAAAGATTCTGGTTTGACCACCCAGTGATCAGACAATAAATTTAGTTGTTAATACAGTAAATTGGGAGATGCTTCCTGCTTGATTGATGCAGCATAAATAATTTACTGTATGAGGGAAATTCTATTTTTGTGATAACATTTTGAACATGCATTTCTGTTGTCCTGTCATCTTAGTGGGTTAATAGCTGATATGCAAATTAGTTGATCGTTCTTAGATTGAGGAAAGGTGACTAAATCTTAGCACGAGTGAATGAGATGTGTTGGAGTTTGTTAGAGTGGAGACTCTAAAACACTGAGTTTCCTGTTTTGATGTGCGAGTGAATCCTGTACCTAGATACACAATTCTGAATACGTCAGAACAAACTTCTTTTGTGAAGTGCATGACAACATGTCACATGTTTTATGATGACAGGAAAAAAGGAAAACTGAATAAAATGGGTGTGTGGCCTAAATGAGTGAGAAGCACAGACCTGGGGATTAAACTCATAGCTAATAACATATTAGGCTTATGTCAGACGTTCCCAAAGTGTGGGGCCCGCCCCCTAGGGGGGGGCGCAGAGCCATTGCAGGGGGGGCGCGGCATGAAAAGGGAAAAAAAAAAAACAACAACAACGCTTGGACACTGCTAGCACGGGCGCCCACACAAACGCAAAGCAGGAGATGAAGCATAGCTGAATATGTTTCCAAACCAACTTCATTCTAAGCCAAAGACTAGAAAATATGGTGAAGCATATCTGCCCTTTGGTTTCACCTGCACAAGTGCAGAGGTTGGTCTCTCCTGCAGAATTGGTTTTCCCTTTGTTGGGAGCAGCGCTGGGCTGTATAAATCACAGACAAACAGGATCCCACATTCTTGATTTGTAGTTCACAAACACTTGTTGTAATGACTAACTACTCCTGACATTTTGGAGATGTTAGCTCTTTATACAGTAAAGTTACAGCGGGATACAAATAACATCAGGCTGATCCTGCCACAATTTGTTCCCCCGGTTCAAATCACGGACAAACAGCATCCAACAGTTATTTATGTTTTTGAACCCATTTTGCAGAGTGATTCGAAACGCCGTTTACGTGTGGATGAAACAGCTGCATTTTCAAAAATACCCATGTAGGTGTGGACGTAGCGTAAAAGACTTAGTAGTTTATTTTCTTACTACCTGTAATTTATTGCAGATTACTTGTATTTGCTTAATTGTTTACTAAATGTTTGAGGTGTGAAATAAACCGCAATGGAGCAAAATATGGGTGTGTGTGGTCGGAGGATGTGCGTGCGTGCGCGCGCGCGAGGGGGGGCGCGAACATTTTTCTTGTAAAACAAGGGGGGCCCAGCAAAAAAGGTTTGGGAACCACTGGCTTATGTTGTGTGTTGTGCAGCTGATGGTTGGTTTGGAGTTAATCTAGCTGATGATTTTTCTTTTGTTGTGAAGTTGAGCCTGCCAATTAGTATGATAGTATGATAAACCATGCTAATGGTATGATTTACCCTCCTGAGATGAGGAGCTTGTGTCATGACTTAACAAGGCCTTTTTATTTTGATACTTTCACAGTGCACTGAAAGTTTTGTTCGATAATCTCTCTCAGCAGATCTGCACGATTAGAAGCGCTATACGATACGTCGTCAAGAAAATTGTTACAAGTGAGTTTCTCCACATTAAAATGGGCTCAGGAGAAAGCCACTTATTTGGGACGATTAGAAAATGAGAGTCCCTGCCTAAAAAGGATTCAGCGAGGTAATCCGATCTAAAATTCTTCTTTTTTCTTTTGAAATTACATCATTTTGCTGAGGGTGGAAATCAAATGCGGCGATAGTTTCCACTATCAGCAAAGAAAGAAAGAATGGATGAATGAATGAATGAATAAATGGAAATAAAAACAAACTGACTGACTGATAAAACCTGACAAGACTTGATCACGACTCAAAGTTAACCTCCACCTAGACAGGACAAAAGGGTGGATGAATTTATGTGTTTCTTTTTACAGGAGCAGAAAGATGACAGCAACATCCGAGGTTGCATACCGATTTAACTTTTAAATGCCACTTTCTGTGTTTGTGAATCTACCAGGGGTGTGTTATTCATGGGTTTGTGTTGCTCACAGAGATTACTGTGAGAAAGAGTGTATACACCTGCGCAGCGCTAACATTTACATTTCTTTTCTACAGCATTACAGTTCTTCATGTGACTTGATCATGTGATTTATACCAAGACAACTAGTTAATGTTTTTCTACTACAAGATTTCTGGGTTTATGTGTGAAGAAACTGTGCTTACAGGTTATGAGTGGTGATGCTGTTACACTGTGTTTTAGGGAAAATGTGAAGGTTATTTTGATTTCACTTCCAGATCTTGTTTTTCAGGCCATGATGGTGTGTATGCAGGCTCCTGGCGGAGCCAGTTTTTAAGTAAACTTAATATGCAAATCACACTAACATCTTTTGCTGCAGGATTATAGGTCCGAGGTGGTGCTGCTCCAGAGGAGGAGACGCCCTGATGTTGCCTGGGACGTGATCTAGCTAACCTTTTTCTTTAAGACAGGAATCTGGTTTTGATGAGTTGACTCATGGGAGTGTCCATGCGTCAAGCGGAGGGGTCCAGGATTAACATGAAACAATGAATTAACATTAAACTATATTTTATATGATTTTTGCAGCGATTTGTGTGATTAACAGTTGATTCAACGGGTATCAAACCTATGCAAGTGGTGCATCCATGTTCAGATGAGGCTTTGATGGCCTATAAGTGAAGTTCACTGAACTAAAGAATGTGGTTTGATGATTGTTGACATGCTCTCCAAATAGAAGTTTTTCCTCCTAGCAAGGAAATGCAGGTGCAGCAGTCATCTCCTGAGAAATCTTCAGAGGCCCGGTGAGAAGCAAGAACCATTCCAGGCATAGCTGACAGCCCAGGCAGTGGTTGAGGTCAAAGGTCGAGCTGGTTGGGGCCTATCATGAGATTAGACTTTGGAGCCGCAGCAAGGACCACGAGGGGGATTTCCAGAGGCCAACAGAGGAGATTTTGGACGACAGACGGGCACCTGAAGGATGAGGGGAGCGTGCCAAGCTCCATCGACAGCACAGAGGGAGTTCGAGGATGACATCATGATTCTGTGAAAGCACAGGAACCAGAAGCTATGGTGGTGATGACAGCAGTTTCCTATGAACATCACCTAATGCTGTGTCACTGTACTGTGCATACGATGACACTCTGAAGACTGCTGGGATCATAACAGCAGTAAGATAACTGGACCCAGCACCCTTTCCACAGAGGGGTTTTTTCTGCAGTAGAAGAATCATAGGTATTCCTATCACAGGACAGAAAGTTCTCCACGCCCTATTCCCATGGATAGGGACTGGAAAACATGCTGGAAAAAGATTTGGCTTGTTCCTCAATGCATCTGCAAGGTCAACGAGGGACATAACCAAGAAATGGACGCTCTCTGAATTGCTGTAATGCAATATCGTGTAGCACTGGACATGATCCTGGCTGAGAAAGGAGGATTGTGTGTCTTTCAACACCATGTGCTGCACCTACATACCAGATAATGTACATTCTTTAAACATGGCTTCAGATTCTAAAGAGACTGTTGATCGGCATTGGAGTTTTCCTGGTTTTATTTTACTTTATTATATTTTATTTTATTTTGCTTTTCTTTACTTGTGTTATACCTTGTTTAAAGGCTGTAATTTCACAGATGATAAGTTCATCACTCACGCAGATGTACCACAAACTGATGAAGATTATGAAGACTTCTTTTTCTATTTTTTAAATGAAGATGAAGTGCAACTAATTATGTAGTAACTGAAAATGTGAAAGACAAGTAGTTACTTACTGATGACTATGATGTAGACTCTGATACAAGTATTTAAGTTGCCCATAAAAACCAGCAAATGCATTCTATGATGAACTAACTGAAAATACATGTTGTAAGAAGTTATGTCCTGATAAATGATATGTGTTTTGCCGTACAATTTAAATTGCTAAAAACAGGCTGGAATGTGAAAAGATTTTACCTTATTACCTTTATGTTTAAGCTTATTTAAATTGCACAGTAATGCCTGTACATAGCGTGTCAGCAAATTCTTTAGCTGCAACAAAGTGATCACATGAGGAAGTTGCTCAAGTTCAGACAACACCCACGTGTATTGTTCTAACCCACTACAAGATCATTAATCAACTTGTTCCTCTTCGTCTTGCAAGCTTGCATCCTGTGCAGCCTCTATGCAAGCAGCAGATAAGAAGTTGTTTTTTCCTAACTTGTACTCCACCCATGAGTGTTACGTGAGAGGACAGTATATAATAAACTCTGAGCGAAAGCCTGGCGCGCTTTGCCTACACTTTCTGTAGTTGACGGAAGGTGTCAGGTAATCGTCCATGTGCATGAATTAACTCTGGGCCCGTGATTCTTTGCTTTTCTGAGGTTTTTCTCCTTACAAAGCCTCAACCAGAATTTTCCATTACTCTCTTCAGAGTCTGAGTCACTTGTTTCAGTCTGTTGCCTTCTCCTGCCTCTGTCCCCTGGCAGGTTGTTTGATTTTGTTTGTCTCTTTGGTGTAGGTTCAGGAATGTGCTGTGGAGCCTCAAATGGTAAGTCATTCACAAGTAGTAACAAGTTACGGTGAAGCACTCTAGTCTTATCTTTATCTCCAGGATTTGCCTCGTGCGCTGGACAGTTTACTATTGTCACTGGCTATCTTGTACGCCTCACTCATCTTTTCTGCCCACTTCTCAGTATAATGTTTGTGGGACACAGTTTTTTTCTCCCCAACCAGGCCAAACAACAAGTCAATAGGGAGACAGGGGTGATGCCCGTACAACAGAAAGTAAGGGGAATACCCTGTTGACTCATGCCGCGTACAATTGTTGTCATGATCCTGGGTCCTTTTGACCCAGCGTTTTGTGTTTTCTATTAGTGATTTTGGTTCTGTTCCTCCTGTTTAGTGTATTCTGTTCTGCCCATCTATTCCTGTGTTAAGTCCGCGTTTCCTAGTCTGTGTCTTTGTGTGTATGTGTTTCCTGTTTTATTGTGAAGGTCTGCGTCTTATGTGAGTGTTTTTAAGTTGCCTCCCTAGTCTCGTCACGTTAATCACTCCCAGCTGTGTCCCCCACCTGTGTGTGATCTCCCTGTGTTCTCTGAGTGTTTTTAAGTCGTGTCTTCTGTCTTAGTGGTTGCTGGTTCGTCTGTGTTGTTTCCCCTCGGTCTCCCTGCGTTTCTCCATCCATCTCTCTGTGTATATTTCCCCGGACCTCCCTGCATCTTTGTTCTGGTTTGTTTTGTTAGTTTGCCCAGTTTAGGTTTTCTGTTACGGCTTCACCCGCGCCATTTCTGTTGTATTGTCTTTTGTAAATAAATACTCACCTGCACCAGAGCTGCCGCTTCCGGGTCCTAAATAATTACCACACGGCTTGCCCCGGCATACTGTGACAATTGCAAGCGTGCACTGTTTGCTGAAGGTGATCTTTCCAGCATTGCTTTTCTTTGTCACCGAGTGTCTTAAGCATCTTCAAGAGAGTCCGATTAAATCTCTCGGCGGGATTACATTGGGGGTGATACGGTGAGTGTCCAATTCCAGCTTTCTCTCTTAAAGTCCTAAAGAGCTCGTTTTCAAACTCACGACCCTGATCGTGATGCAGCCTGCCGGGATATCCAAAACGCTGGATGAAATTGCCAAAGATGCGCTCAGCTGCTGGCTGGCCTGACTTATTTTTGGTTGGGTATGCTTGCGCAAACCTTGTAAAATGATCTATTACGACCAGGATATATTCATATCCACCTCGGCTGGGCTCTAGGTGCAGGTAATCTATGCATACAAGATCCAAAGGTGAGTTTGAAGTGATTGTACCCATTGGGGCACGGACATGTCCAACCGTTTTTTGTTTTTTGTTTTATACAGGGACATTTCTTTGTGACATAGTTTTCAACTTCCTGTTTCATAAATGGCCAGTAGAACCTCTCTCTAGCTAGGGCCAGTACTCGGTCAGTACCAATGTGTCCCATGTCATCATGGAGGTATTTTAGTACCTTGGCCTTGTAAACTGCTGGGAGGACAAGTTGCTGCCTTTCAGTAGTACGTCGATACAAAAGTCCATTGTCAAGGCACAGTTTGCGCCATTCATTAAGCAATCTCCTTGCATCTTTACCTACTGTTTGTCGTATCTCGTTTGTCATTACAGCATTTGTCTCTTTTAGCCGAATGATTTCTCCCACAGCTGGGTCTTCCCTTTGAGCCTTCACCAACTCCTCACCGCTTATGGTTGGAAGTGAAGTTTGGGGGTCTTGGTCCGTTTTAGTAGTAAGAGCCAGGATGGCGACCCAAGCTACATCCTGTTCCTGGGCTGCTTTGGCCCCACCCTATGTGGTTTGCACAACTTCACGAGAGAGCCCCTCAGTACATGCTGTCACTTACTTCTCAATGTCAAGGGGCATGCGGGACAACGTGTCAGCATCTTTATTTACCTTTCCTGGTCTGTATTTTATCTCAAACCGGAAATCTGACAACTCCCCAAACCAGCGATGCCCAACAGCATTAAGCTTAGCAGTGCTCATTATGTAAGTCAGAGGGTTGTTGTCAGTATAGATGGTGAAGTGTGGGTCATAATAGAGGTAGTCTCTAAACTTTTCACACACCGCCCATTTAAGCGCCAGAAATTCTAATTTCCCACTGTGCAGGCAATAGTTTTTCTCGGCTGGAGAGAGCGTTCTGGAGCCATACCCAATAACCCTTGGCTTACCACAGGAGTATTGGAAGACAGCTGACTGCCTATGGTGCTCGTGACATGTCAGACAAATGTGAATTGCATTCACTTCATTAATGAAGTGAATGCAATTCACATTTGTGTGAACATTTGTCTGAGATTAACTCTTTGGGGTCTTTACCTTACAATACAACATACTTGAGTGAAAATTTGTTGACTGTTTAAGTGGTGCTACATGAATAAAACTGAACAGATCTAAAGAAGATGTTCCTGAACTTTGAAACTTTGGTTTATTCGAACAGGATGGATGGATAACCACAGGACCTTTCCCCATATGAAAACTAAAACACAAAATAAATTAAGACAGATTACTGTCCCAAACTTAAAGATAAACGTGTATTTACTGGACTTGTTTTGTCAGTGAGGAGCAAAGTACAATTATAAGTGCTTGTTCTGATGAAAAGTTAAACTGTAAACAGCAGCGTAGTGAATAAGGATCTGTGTCCACGAATCCTCAGCAGTGACAACACTTAAACATCATAGTTCAAAATCCTTAATGCACACCTTTTTCTCCACTGTGTTCAAATGCTCTTAGCTGTTTGAGTAGAGGAAAAAGTCTGACATATTTCATGACCATTAAATGTTAGACAAGGCTCTGAAAACAAGGTTACGGTTACAAACAAAAACCTCTGCTTGTGCGCACAGACCCTAAATCACAACAAATAAGACAATAGTAAGACAAATTACTACAAAGTCTTGTTACCACTCTTCATATACCAGAGTGACAAAGTCCTAAATGCAGCCTGCATGTTAGTACATCAAGGTCCATCTGAGCTTTAGATAAAATACACTCAGCTTTTCCTTGGATTTTCAGAGTTGCTCAGTTCATACAGGAACTGCAGCAGTTGGGGTTAACATGACGCTGTGTTGCTCCTCCATGTCAGCCATTGAGACTAGTCGCAATTTATTCTGAGGAAAAAAAGAGAAACAACAAGACATTTTCAAAAGGTTTGTATTTTTATAATTTTTTTTACCTAGAACATAAACAACATAAAGAAAAAAAGGATTAGGGCTGTGCGATATGACGATATATATTAGATGACGATATAAAAATGTCTATCGTTTCATATTATACACTATTGTTTGTTTTGTGGTGTTGCAAAATAAACTGTTTACGGCAATATTTTTTTCATGATTTTGATGGTCACTGTAGTTGCTATATTATTTCTTAAAGTTCTCTCTTTCTCTTATACTTACAATAAGCACACTATGGACGGACAAGTGACTTTACGCGTACTTTCGTTATCACCAGCTTGTATCTTCATCTTTTTTTCACTCGGGGAAGTCTTTCATTGCTCTCCACTGGAAAACCAAAGTGAGTAATCAAAGGTGAAATAAGGGATATTTTTCCACTGCAGGACTTAGAGTGCTTCAAGTAGTGATAATTGTTGATCCCTTTCTCAAATAATCTGTAAGGATCTGGATTTTTAAGAAAGATACAAATATCTCTGCTTATATTTGGCTAAAAGCTTGATATAGACACATAGTACATACACATATAGTTTAGAATATGTCAGCAGCCCCCACAAGGCATATAAATCCCCTGCACACCAGCACTGTGCTTACATTATACTTCAATCAAGAAAAAGTTATTATTGATATATTATTGAATTTTTTTAGTAATAATTATTAGTATTTATAATTTAAACCTGTTAAAATACATTTTTAATAAGCTTGATTACCGTCTCCTATTGACAAAGCACAGAAGAGCTGTACAATACAAAACATGTTTTTTTATTCAAAAGTTCATATTTACAGGAAATTATTGGCAGCTGTTGCAGCCAGAATGTCGTCTAAAAAACTTAAGGTCCAACAAATGAGGTAATAACCATGATAGGGCTGATTGATATAAAATTTACATTCTATGACTTTTTGTTATAATTTGCCAGAAACATTAATAAAAACCAGTAGAGACAATGATTAAACAGTTATTATTAAATAATCAAATTAATGACCAAAAAGGCACTGATCTAATTAATATCAAACGTAATACAACCAAAAACAAATAAGTACATAACAAACAGTCAAACAAAATTTAAAACACTTAATACTTGCAGTGGATGACAACGTTTCTTTTAATCCAGACTTGATAGTAGAGGGCTTTCAAAACAGTCTGATGGTGTCGGAGGAACTGGAACATGTTTTGGATCCAATGTGTATAGACCAGAGATTCCCAAAGTGTGGGGCGGGGGCGCAGAGCCATTGCAAGGGGGGCGCGGTATGAAAAAAAAAAAAAAAAAAAGAACGCTTGGACCCTGCTAGCATAATGGACAGGTTTTTGACGGGGCTCCCACACAAACGCAAAGCAGGAGATGAAGCAATATGTTTCCAAACCAACTTCATTCTAAGCCAAAGACTAGAAAATATGGTGAAGCATATCTTCCCTTTGGCTTCACCTACACAAGTGCCGAGGTAGGTCTCCCCTGCAGAATTAGTTTCCCTTGCATCAGGAGCAGCGCTGGGCTCTGCAAATCACGGACAAACAGTATCCCACATTCTTGATTTTTAGTTCACAAACACTTGTTTTAATGACTAACTACTCCTGACATTTTGGACTTGTTAGCTCTTTATACAGTAAAGTTACAGCGGGATACAAATAATATCAGGCTGATCCTGCCACAATTTGTTCCCCCAGTTCAAATCACGAACAAACAGTATCCCACAGCTGTTTATGTTATTGAACCCATTTTGCACAGAGAGACATTTTTTGAAAAATGTATTGATAGCAATGTTGAATTTTATTACACAGGGGAAAAAAACAACTATACGTAAAATAATCACCGGTGGCATCTTTCTTTGCCTTGAGACAATAATTCTGATGGCAAAAGAACCAAACGGGACAGGCAAAAAAAAAAAAAAAAAGGCATACATGGAACGCCATAACCAAGTGGCCGGCATAGTGTACAGGAACATCTGTGCCGAGTATAACCTGGAAGTCCCAAGGTCAAAATGGAAGACGGCCCCAAGGGTGGTGGAGAACGACCGCGCTAAGATCCTGTGGGACTTCCAGATACAGACGGACAAAATGGTGGTGGCTAACCGACCGGACATAGTGGTGGTAGACGAACAGAAGAAGACGGCCGTAGTGATCGATGTAGCGGTTCCGAATGACAGCAATATCTGGAAGAAGGAACACGAGAAGCTGGAGAAATACCAGGGGCTCAGAGAAGAGCTCGAGAGGATGTGGAGGGTGAAGGTAACGGTGGTCCCCGTGGTAATCGGAGCACTAGGTGCGGTGACTCCCAAGCTAGGCGAGTGGCTCCAGCAGATCCCGGGAATAACATCGGAGATCTCTGTCCAGAAGAGCGCAGTCCTGGGTACAGCTAAGATACTGCGCAGGACCTTCAAGCTCCCAGGCCTCTGGTAGAGGACCCGAGCTTAAAGGATAAACCGCCCGCAGGGGCGTGGTGGGTGGTTTTTTTTTTTTATATATATCAGAACAACTACTTTATTGACTTTTTGCTGTCTTCACTGGCTGACTGTGACTCAGTTTGATGATGTTTGATATTCAGGCTGATGAAGGTGTTTGAATTTAAAATGGTTGTAATGTTGGAGCTGTGAGCGGAAATAAATCCAGTCTGCTGCATTGAAAGAATCAGCTGCAGTTTGTTCATCGGCTCATTTTCTGCAGACGGAGGTTGTTTCAGATAGCATCAGTCCATCTCATCCTTCTACAGCTCACAATACATCAAAGTCCTCCTGGAACATGTGCTCTTAATGTGAAAACCTGCCTCCTCCCTCCCTGTCAGTGCAGCAGGTTTGGACTTGTTGGTATGAAGCTGAAGTTCAGTGAGGAGGTCAGACTTGTAAGAACAAGAGGACTCACTTGTAGAACTCATATCAGATACTTTAAAGATGTTTCATGGAAATCACAGACTGTGAAGCCTTTGATTTATTGTTTATTGCTAAAGTCAGCGGAACATTTAGAGAATAATGATGAATTTCATAGAAACAAGTTTGAACTGATTATATCTAAATCAATGCGTAAAATCAGCTCCAAACAAATCATTAAAGAAGAGCAGTTATTAACTGTAGTGAGACAGGAAGTCAAAGTTTCTAGTTAAAACACGTAGAAGAAGAAACATGGAGCTGATACAGTGTAACATGAGTTTGTCATAAAGACGCTTCCTGCTCTGCAGCAAACTGAGTGTTTGTTTGATCTGCAGTCAAACCAGTTTAAAGTGTCGTTATAATAGAAACATCATTTTAATGCTGCATTCAGTAACAGGATAGAAAGCCTCCAACAAACATTTATACATACTTCTAAAGTCCAGACTCTATTTTTGCTTTTGTTTCATCCAAACTTCCTCACAGAGTTTCACTTCTCTTTCCTGAACTCAGCATCACATGATCACATGATTGTTTTCAGTAGAAACAGCATAAATCTGCTGCTCCATAGTTCACAGTAATGGAGTCACAGCTGGACTAACAAACAGAGGTTAGATTTAAAGGTAAGAACAGCTCAGTGGTGTTTGATAAACTGCAGATTTCAAGCTCAGTCCTCATGTTTTTAATTTTTAATCAGATATCAGGTCTGCACATTTGACATCATGTTGTTTTTATACTGTGAAACCTGCTGCTAAAAAAACTGAGGGAGACTAACTGTGGTATTCAAATGTTTCTGCTTCAAACATGCTTCAAACATGAGACCAAGTTACTGATGTTAACACAGTCGCTAACCTTCAGTGTGACTATGGATTCATTCTGGAACAAAATGTTCTTATTGTGAAGCAGCTCACCTTTGTGTCTGTGTCTGTGTTTAGTGTGCAGGTGTTGAGTAGGGCTTGCTGTTGGTGTGTGTGTGAAGAAACTAAGTTTGCTTTGTTTCCACCTTCAATTGAATTCGAAACAGTTTTATTTATACAGCGCCAAATCACAACAAAAGTTGCCTCAAGGCGCTTAATAGGTACAGAGAAAAACCCAACAATCATATGTCCCCCTATGAGCAAGCACTCTGGCGACAGTGGGAAGGAAAAACTCCCTTTTAACAAGAAGAAACCTCCGGCAGAACCAGGCTCAGGGAGGGGCGGGGCCATCTGCTGCGGCTGGTTGGGGTGAGAGAAGGAAGACAGGATAAAGACATGCTGTGGGAGAGAGACAGAGATTAAAGAAGTGTTGAAGGCTGCATTAGTAAAGGAAGGTTTATTGCCAGGTAAAATGCAGACTTTAGTGGCAGAGGTTGGTCAGTCTGTGGTCTCAACTACAGTTGCTTTGTCTTTTGAGCAGCAAAAGGAGTTGTTACAAATGGAAAGAGACAAGCTGAGCGTTGAGAAAGAACGTGTAAGGCTTTCTTTAGAAAAGGAAAAGATGGAGCTAGAGCAGTATCGGCTAGACCTAATCAAGGCGGGCAAGTTATCAGGTGGTGTTGAGGCTAAAGAGTCTTCTCCACAAGGACTTAAAACTAGTGATGGTGAGATGAAGCCTCATGATGAACTGAAGCTTTCCACCCAATTGGTTGACTCATGGTTCAAAGCATTGTGATGATTCATTTGCTCTACTGCGCCATCAAGTGGATAATTCAAGTGAAGCGGGCTCTGTGATTACGCTGATTCTGAAGCTGCAGGTTTTATTGATGTGTAAACCTCTAAACTGAATAAATAAATTTTTTTCATGGTCATTTATCCCGAATATTATTTCAGTATGTGTGATACAAAAGAGAACAGGAAAGAGTTTTGGTATGATTGTGTAACTGTTAGCCTCAGACAGTCAGTCAATAGTATAATTCAGATCATAGATCAGTACATTTGCATATTTTTATAACTATAAAAAGAAAGCTGACACTTTCGAGACTTTATCTAATGTGTAAGCTAGTGATGGGATTTCCGGCTCTTTCGGTTCGGCTCACTAAAAAGAGCCGGCTCCTTCGGCTCTGAGTCGGCTCTTCAGGTTGTTTTGTTGCTTTGATTATTTAATCATTAACAATACTATAAAATTATGCAGAAAAGGAATTACTAATGTAAAAAAAGTGTTTTTATTTATATATGTTTATATATGGCCCCTAGAGACAAATCACGTACAAACTCTAAAGCATATACAAACTCCAAAAAGCACGTACAAACTCCAAAACACATTTCTAGCATTAACTGAACTTCCAAAACAGATCACTTAAATTACACAATAGAAAGCATGTGTGTATTGTTTGTGTATTTATAGACAAGCACTCATATTTATTCAAATAATTAAAAAAAAATTCATTTACCTGTTACCACCACACACCAAATCTGGTTGTTGATACTTCCTGGCTTGTGTAGCCACTAGGTAACAAAAGCTCAACACTGCGCCCTAGCATCCTGGAGCACTTCTGTTGTGTTTTGTACGTGCTTCTGAGTTTTTACGTGTTTTGGAGTTTGTACGTGCTTTGTCTCTAAGGGCCACCATAAATATACTTTATTTATTCACTCCACATAAAATGTAATAAATAAATCATATAATACAAAAACAACTATTTACATTTTAAACTTTTAACTATTTAAATTTTCAGCTTTTTCCTTTTAAACAAATTTAACGTGAAACAACACAAAACACTGCAAACCACAACAGAATTAAATATAAATTAAAATATTAAAACAAAAAGAAGATGCACATTCTCTGTCATATGGGCCTGCATGATTTCTGAATCCTTCCTGAAAATAGTGGATGATTACTATACCTTTCTAATGTGACGTTGTTGTCCCTTGCTCTCTTTCTCTTTCTCTCTGGCTCTGTTCCTGTGCTACTGCGAGTGTAACTAACGCCCCTCCCCCCTCTGCCAGCGCAAAGTACAGGCCGCGCATGTGGAGTTTAGCGGAAAAAAGGGCGAGAGAGAGAGGGTGAGAGAAAGAAAAAAAAAACATCACCGCTCGCGTCGTTCACTTCAAAGAGCCGGCTCTAAGAGCCATTTTGTTCGCGAACGACCCATCACTAGTGTAAGCATCACAGCAGATGCCTTTGTGTCAACGTAGCTGAGGCTAAAACAGAAAAACGATTTTATAAAAATATTCAGCAGTAGATCAAAACCGAAAGAAAACCATTAATCAACAAATGAACATTACCTGATGCTGCTGAATTGAAGCAGAGCAAATTACAGAGGTTTTATTAGAGACACACCTAAGCGCTTTGTAATTTTGCATAATGTTAAAGTTTAAATTATTTTAGTAGCCTATTGAACGGCAGAAATTAAAAATTAAAAGGGAAAAAACAGCGGCTGACAGCGCTGTAAACAACGGAGGTTTTATGCGTGACAAACAAGTGAATAATGCAGAAAACGGATTTTTAGACGGGAAACTGTTCTTGAAGTATACTGTGTGTGTGAGAGTGTGAGAGAGAGAGAGAAAGCTGTGCATGAAGTGTGATTTTATCCTGGTGAAAGCAAAACAGCAAAAGTAAGAGGAAATTCATGACGATGTTTATGTGAAGCGTAGTTTGGATCTCCTTTTGCTGCTGGTTCGGTCAATATTGTTTGAAGAGAAATACAACCTGCAGCTTCAGAATCAGCGCAAAAAAGGCGTAAACACGAAGCACGGACCCGCCGATGGATTAGAATCAGTGAGCTGTCGGCTTTCAGCCTCGACCGTGTGCGTGCTGTCTGGTGAGAAAGGCGACATCTCACTGATTCTGATGCGTCAGCGGGTCCGCGCTTTGTGTTTACTACAGAATCAGTGTACCTGCTCTCATTTACTGTTTTAGCTGTTTGGTGGTTGTTGAAATGTAGTAATATTTTAATGAATCGATATCACTTTATCCAAGCTAGAATCGATTTTAATCGGTAATCAAAACCCGCTCCTAGTTCCTGTGTAATCATGCTTATGTACATCTGGATAATGACACAAACTAGTGTTTGGTGCTTCACCTTTTAATAAACTAAAAGACAGAAATCAGAATATAGGATCTATAGTGTTGTTTATTTATATTATGGTACTTATCATTTGCAGTGTTGGGACTAACGCGTTATTAAGTAACGCGTTACTGTAACTACGTTATTATTGTGGTAACGAGCACGGTAACTAGTTATTATGC
The DNA here is from genome assembly GCF_056152115.1 of Neolamprologus brichardi. Lineage (NCBI taxonomy): Eukaryota > Metazoa > Chordata > Actinopteri > Cichliformes > Cichlidae > Neolamprologus > Neolamprologus brichardi. The sequence continues at coordinate 14,878,831 of NC_142106.1, read as the reverse complement.
CAAAACCAGGAACGCGTTACTTGTTACTGGGATTTAGATGGGCTCGTTATTCGTTACTTCGTGTGGTGGCTATCGCGGAGCTTCCACAGATTCAATAACATTAGCAAGTGGTGGAAGCAGCAAGTGGATGAAGGAAAAGGGAGGCAAGAGGAGAGACCCGAAGCGGCTGCTGGTCCGAGAGTGTCAGGTGAACTGAACTTCAGGTAAGAAGTTATAACCTGCAGTCCACCTGGGTCAGATATGAACCAGGTTTAGGTGGAGTTTATTTTCGTTATGCTGACTTTTTCGTACTGCATGCTAGCTAGCATGACGGAGTTTCTATACAGCTGGGTGGGTGCTATGTTACTGATGTTGAACTTTATTATTAGAGTTGCCAACCGTCCTGTAAAAAACAGAATCGTCTCGTATTCAGAGAAAATATTACGCGTTTCTTATCGAGGTGAAAAGGAACAGTTTGTCCCGGACTTCAGCTACAATGAAAAAGACACAAAGCTGGAGTTATTCTGTGTTTACGCTGCACAGCTGCCTCTTCTTCTCTCATTCTCCCCCCTCCCTCTCCTGTTTCTACTTCAATCATGAAACTGATCAATGATCAGCTGATCGGCTTTTCTCTCTTGTTTATTTATCGCCCACTTTGCGCCAGAAAGAGGAAACCAGCGGATGTCGCGCTTAAACAACGGCCGCACTTTTAAGCTTGATCAGCTGTTGTTAGAATTTATTTAATATTAATTAAGTATCAGCTGAAGTTTGCTGGAGCCACAGCTGTAAACCTGCTGGTCATGATATCGGTTTGAATATGTGGTGAGAGGGAAACATGAAGATGAAACCAGGAGATGACAGCTGGTAACTGTGCAGGGGCGGGTTTAGCAAAGTGTTGCCAGGGTTCCATGTAGGTCATTAAAAGGGAAAGGGGGGCACAAGGAAATACTTTTCTTATTCTCATTTAAAATGTATCACTTTTAAAAAAATAATTATCTGAGTCTTACAACAAACGATTGATAGTTTGATACATATATACCATCAGAACAGTGTACATCACTGTCACAACAGTGTTTATTTTCATTCAAAGGCTTTATGATTTTTCCTATAATGGTGGGCCGGTCTCTAGTCAAAATGCCCGGGACGACTTTTGTCCCAGTCCAGCCCTGTATGCAGCTCATCTGCAGTGTGGTGTTACCTACATCTTCATATTCAGAAGGCAGAATTTCCGAGTTCTGAGTACAATCAAAAACACCATGACTGCAGTTTTTGTGTTGGATGTAAAAAGCAGGCTAGGATAGAATCAGGCGTGGGATTTCTCTCGTGGAAATGTGCACATTATTTTTTCCTTTCTATTGGTAGGTGGCACAGTGCACTTGTGGCAAGTAAGCAAGCTAGAAGACTGACATCCTTGCTGGGTATCCAGTTACGGAAGCAACACATTAACAAGAGAATTCTGAGTAAAACCAAAGTTACTTTCCCTAGTAACTAGTTACTCTGAAAGTAACAAGTAACTTGAAGTAACTGAGTTACTTTTGACAGAAGTAACTAGTAATGTAACTAAGTTACTAATTTAAAGTAACTTACCCAACACTGATCATTTGTGATATTTATTACTGTGTGCATACTTTATTAGGAGAGATAAAATTAAATATAAAATCTCTTCCTTGCTGGTTCCATCGAGGAAGAATTGCTCAAGTAACTATGTAACACGTACGTAACGATGGGAAATCAGCTGTGTTTTTCTGCCCATTTTATTTCGAATCTGGCGCAAACCGGTGAACCAGTCCCTGAATCAGTCAGGTGGTACGGACTGCCTGCGAGGCAAAGGCCTTGAACGTCACTGCATACGTAATCAAAGCGAGCCTCGATCCGTGCTTCACAAAAACGCCCCCGAGATTACCCGACACACGATTCGATGCTTCGACACACGGGACACATCACTACTTAAAACGTTTGATGTCGTGTGTAATTTGCGTTTGGTGCCGAAATTTGATGAAAGAGAGCCAGATGCTTTTTTTCTCCTTTTGAAAGCATTGCCGAATTGAGGGGATGGCCAGAAGCTGACTGTGTAATTATGTTGCAGTCTGTTTTGACTGGAAAGGCTCAGGAAGCTTATTCAGCACTCAGTGCAGTTGATTGTCAGAGTTTTGCTATTGTTAAAGATGCAGTTCTGAAAGCGTATGAGTTGGTACCAGAAGCTTACCGTCAACGTTTCAGATCATGGAGGAAGTGTGATAAGCAGTCGCATGTAGAGTTTGCGGGGGATTTAACTAAACACTTAAATAGATGGTGTTCTGCACTGGGAGTGGCTACTTTCCAGGATTTATGTGAGTTAATGGTATTGGAGCAGTTTAAAGATTGTGTTCCTCCTGAGGTTGCTACTTACATTGCCGAATGGGAAGTGACAACAGTATCTGACGCTGCTAAATATGGCGGATGAATATATCTTAGCACATAAGGGGCAGTTGTGTAGAGACTGTTTTTCAGTTGGTGCTCCTGCTAGAGCTTTTGGTAAAACAAAGTTTATGTCATCAGATCCTGCAAAGGCCTATGGTGGTGTGAAGCTATTGGTCAAGCTTGCAACTACTGCCATGGCAATGGACACTGGAAAACAGAATGTCCCTTGTTGAAAAGCAAGTTGGCACGTACAGGCAAACAGGTTAAGCCTGTGGCTCTTACCATTCCTCCACGGGAAATTTCAGTAGTCTCTCGGGAAACGCTAGTTTCGTCTAAGTCCGACTCAGAGAGCTATTCGGGGTTTGAGGATTTTGTGTCAGATGGGTTTGTCTCACTCCCAGGTGATGTTCATAAAGTTCATGTAAATATTTTGCGTGACACAGGAGCGAAGGATTCTTTTATCTTAGCCTCCGTGTTACCGTTTTCACAGGTTACTGATGCTGGTGAGTGTGTACTTGTTCAAGGCATGGGTTTAACCACTATCTGTGCCCCACTGCATAAACTCAGGCTGTCATGCAGTTTTGTGGATGATGATATCTGATTTGGTGTTCGTCCTGCTTTGCCACTTGAGGGCGTACATGTGATTTTGGGGATTGATTTGGCTGGAAATTGAGTCTGGGCTGACGGTTCTTTGCCTGTTAAATCTGGAGTTCTGAATGAGTCCCGTGAGTGTGAACTGGGTTTTTCTGACTTTGTAGCTTATGCTGTTACAAGGGCTGCAACTAAAAGGGATGCAGAGCCTGTAACTCAAGCAGAAGAGTGTCAGGTTGAACCAGATCTGATTGTTCCTGAACATTTGTCAGTTTCCCAGCAAGAGTTAATTCAAGCACAGCATGCTGATGCTTCACTGACTGAGCTGTTTCACAAAGTGCAACCTAGTGATGATGCTAGAAGTGCAGCCTCAGGCTATTTTCTGCAGAAGGATGTACTAGTCCGTAAGTGGAGTCCGCAAGGGTTGGACTGTGTTGGAAGTCCAGTTGTCCAGATTGTGGTCCCAACTAAATACCACGATGATGTGTTAAAGTGTTCTCACGACAAATCTGGGCATCTAGGAGTGACGAAGACTTACAGTTACATCTTGCGCTACTTCTTTTGGCCACGTCTTAAGCGTGATATTTCAGCTTACATTAAAACCTGCCATATTTGCCAAGTTGTAGGTAAGCCCAATCAATCTATTAAACCTGCTCCACTTTGTTCTATCCCTGCTGTGAGTAACCCATTTGAACATTTGATCATTGACTGCGTGGGCCCTCTTCCTAGATCAAAATCTGATTTGGAGTATCTTTTGACTGTGATGTGCCAGGTTACGTGTTATCCTGCTGCTTATCCACTGCGTACCATCACAGCCAAGTCTGTGGTGAAGGCTTTGACACGGTTTATTTCTATATTTGGCATACTGAAGATTATTCAGAGTGACCAAGGATCAAACTTTTCATCCAATCTATTTGCACAAGTTCTTAAGCTGTTGAATATTACAGATACAAAGCCTCTCCTTATCATCCGCAAAGCCAAGGTGCTTTAGAGCGCTTCAAAGGCTGAAGTCCTTGTTACTGTATGTGCCTATTGCACAGAAATGAGGAGTGACTGGGAGGAAGGTTTACTGTGGCTTCTGTTGGCAGCGCGAGAAGTGTGCCAGGAGAGTACTGGGTTTAGCCCAAATGACTTGGTCTTTGGCCACAAAGTTCGGGGACCCTTGAAAGTGCTGTGTGATAAGTGGTTATCAGGTGAACCGCCAGTGAATTTGATTGATTATGTTAATGGTTTTCGGCACAGACTGTATGTGGCAGGTCAGTTGGCCAAACAGAACCTTGAAAAGGCTCAGGTCAAGATGAAATATTTTCATGACCGGCGTTCTGAAGAGCAGCAGTTTAGTGCGGGTGACCAGGTTTTGGCTTTACTGCCAATTGCAGGGTCACCATTCCAGGCACGGTTTGCTGGGCCTTACACCGTGGTGCAGAAACTGTCTGAACTGAATTATCTGATTGCTACCCCAGATCGCCGGAAAAGAAATCAACTTTGCCATGTTAATTTGTTGAAGCCATATCATGTTCGCCCTTTATCTGTTAGTTTGTCAGGCTCTCTCATTTCTCCTTCCACTTCGACTCTAGCGTTGACTGCTTGTACAATGGCGCAGTCAGTTTGTGTGTGTGTGTGTGGGGGGGGGGGGGGGGGGGATGTGGCAGCACCTTATGATCCTTTATTGCTTGGTCGTCTGAAGAATTCAAAAACTCTTCAGAACTTGGATGTGCTGTTGGGCCATTTGTCTGCTGACAAACGTGCAGAACTGTCTGCATTAATTAAAAGGTATCCAACTTTGTTTAGAGACACACCTTCTAAAACAACTTTGATAGAGCATGATGATCTAAGATATCAAGATTTGTAATAATATCACTGTCGTTGATATTTACACACAAGACACCTGCAAGAGCTCTAATGCTAAGCTAGCCAGACAGCATGCTAATGCTAAGATAACCAAGAACCCAGAGTGATGTTAAAGCTGAGTAAATGCTGACCCCAGAACTGCACTGTGATGAAGTGAGCTGCTGCTGAACTTGAACAGGTAACAAAGTATTGAGCAGTCAGGCTGCATGTGTCTACCCTTTTCATGTTTCTACAATAGAATCACTTTGTGTGTCTTTGTGCTGGTTTAATCTTTGCTTTTTGTTCATACACAAACACTCAGAGAAAGATTGTGTGTGTCCTCATCAGGATAGGATCTGTGTGTGTGTGTGTGTGGAGGGGGGGGGGGGGGGGGGGCTGTAGCCTCAGCTTTATGTTGTTAAATTGCAGGGCCGTGCAGAGACGTTTAAAGGAGCGGGTGCTCAAAGTTAAAAAGGGGCACATTGAACCAGGCTTATCACTGTTGTGAGGTGGCGACAAGGCAAAGCAAACATAGCCCATGTTTTACCTGATGGGTACGATGTTGCTGTTGAGGGGTTTCTGCTGCTCCTGCTGCTGATAGTGCTGGAGGGCAGGGCTGTGCTGATCTCAGACTGTAGACATCAAAATGTCCATAGGAGAGATGGTAGCTGATTAAACAAGTATCATGAGATAATAACAAAATGCAAAGATTGGTGACAGCGCTTGGAACCATAAGGCAACAAAAAACTGAGAAATAAACTCGGCTGTCTGTGAATCACTCTTTGCTTCTCTTCCTCCTTCATCTCCTCATCTCCTCTATCACTCTCAACTTGCTGTCCATCTGAGAACAAGGCACAAACTGCTATTGCAATAAACTATTATTTAAGTATCCACACTTAACAACTCCTGCACTTAATCTATAATAAAATGATAACGGAAAAATGTTGTAGAAGCAAAAAATTCCAGTTGTGCTTATTATTATTTTCATATTGGAATACCTCTCCAACAACTGGTACATGTGTTAATGTTACCTGTGCTCTTTGTAATCCAGCTACTGAGGGATCCACTGCTTTTTAGTAGCATCACACAGCTCCTACTGTTTCCTCCTCATGTCCTTACCAGCCATGTCTTGACAATGTTATATCATGAGTAATAATTAAAACAAAATCCATATACATAAAACAAACACATGCACGCACACGCAGTGACATTTTAGACCTTCTTCAGAATACTGTATATACTATGGGCATCACGGTGCTGATCCAGAATCCTTACATTATTATTTATTACTAGAGCTACAATAATAAAGCAACGAGGAGGGAGAAGTAATAAATATGAAATAATGTATTTATGATGATTCCATTTGTTTCACTATCCACTCTGTGCAGGGGCAAAGCTTATTACTTTTTTAAACTGTAGAGATACAATAATTTTACTGCTGTAAAATCAGTGTTTTGTCGTATTTAAAATATAAATCTAATATAATCTGCTTCTTAATGTATGAAAAGTGTGTGTTTTTTAAATATTATAATTATAATAATCCATAATTATGTGGACATACATATTAGATCGTTTTTAGTGAAATATAATCCCTCCAGAAAGGCAGGAAAAGCCCGCTAACTTACTTTAAAACGAAATATGTTCCCTAAAACGGTGACAGAGCTACAGACCCATGACAGCCTTACACAGGTAGCCAGCAGCTATGACCAGCACTACTTGTGCAGTTAATAAAAGGACAGGTAATGTTTGTCGCACTGTTGCACACACAGCACGCTCATTTGTTTCAGTTCGTCAGTTGCCACAAGTCAACTTACCAACGTGTACATAGTAAGCTAATACTCCTGTGTGCTGTAGACTACAGTGTGCGCTGTACACCTGCTTACTGGTTTTGTCACATCAGTCTGTGTCTCTGAGTTAATTTGTGTTTCTCCTACAGCTCCGGACCGCTAAAAATGCGCGTGCTCTTTGTGAGCTCATTCCCGGCTTGTAACCAGCGCGTTCTCCCGTTAAGGGCAATCATTGGTTAATGGTGATCATGTGACTGATGCAAGCCAGATCCTTTCATTTAGTAAAAGTGTGATTAATAGTTATATATTATTGTTGAGGGGCACAGACAGGATTCAGCAGCCACACACACATTAAAATTAAATACTTTTGGGCACCCATCAGGAAACGAGTGGTTGCTCAAGCCCCTCTCACCCCCCCTCTGCACGTGCCTGTTAAATTGTGATTATGAGACAGTGTTTAAAATCATGGCTAAAGCACTTCTGGATGGATGCAAACTGCATTTCGTTGCCTTGTACCTGTGACATGTGCAATGACAATAAAGTTGAATTCTGTTCTATTCTAACATGAAAGTAATGTCATGGGGAGTATAACAAATGTCTTTCTCCCGGGTGTAAATAATTAACGTACTTCATTACTTTTAATAAAAATGTTCTGTGTAATATGTGTTATAATGACTTTTTTGAGTAATAACAAACACTGATCATAACAAAGAGCCAAACATTTGAGCCACAACATGCCGTCAATGCGCACAAATATCTGTCACGGCTGGGGCAGCAGTCGTGTGGTGATGAAAAGGAGGATCCAAGTAGCAGACAGCGGCGGTGATGTGAGGAAGTTTATTTACAATGCACAATACATAACAAAAGTGAGGGCTGAACTAAACATAAAACTAAACTCAGAGAAACTAATAAACAAACCTGAAAACATAAGGACACCGGAAGATACACGGAGATGACACGGAGAAAGCAGGGCAGAGAGACATGGAGAAACACTGATTAACACAGACGAACCAACAAGGAACACACACTATAAATACACACAAGGAAATGAGGGAATTAGACACCAGAGGGGAACACAGCTGAACCTAATTAGACACAACAAGACACAGACCTTCAAAGTGAAACAGGAAACTTACAAACTGTTTTACAAACACAAACTCAGGCACACGAACAGAGCACAGGGGGGAAAAACACAGGTAGGAATTGATAGGTTTGTAGCTTGAACCTATTCGCTGGAACGTTGAAGACAATATAATTACACAGCAAAGCAAGACACGAAGTAGGCAAAGTTCTTCATGTTACTCATGCATGAGGGAGACCTGCATGGAGCCAAGTGTCGTTCCACCACTTGACCTCCATCAGACTCTCAGCCAGGTTCCCCATAGCACTCCTTTTATTGTGGTTACATGAATATGCATAGGGTCATTAACATATAACATCTTACATAGGTAAGCATGTGAACAAAGGATTGTGTGTGTGTGTGTGTGTGTGTGTGTGTGTGTGTGTGTGTGTGTGTGTGTGTGTGTGTGTGGGGTCAGAGTATGACCCCATAAATGACTTCCCTAAACCTACTGGTCTGGAAAGTCCAGCAGTTCATCTAAACAAAAGGCACTCAGACTAAAACTGATATAGCTACGTTTATCCTACCATAAAACAATAAAACAATGTACGACCTCTTCCCATGCTCCCAGGATGTAGGTGTGGATTCCAGAACACAATCCACACCAAGCCTTTGCAGCCTGCTAAAGATCACACATCCTATCACTACACAATTAATTATACACCTCTAAGCATATATAAGTAGATATTTCTAAGCATAAATGACAATCAACAATACAAAACCTAACAGGAATAATAAAATACTAAACACCAGAACCAAACCCTAAGAACTAATACAAAATCAGAATTAACACAAAACACAAGGTGATACCAAAATAAAACACAAAACGCTGGGTCGAATGACCCAGGACCATAACAATATCTTTGATATGCTGCTCAGTGATGGTGGTGACTGTCAAAGCAGAGCTAGTGACAACCTAATGAGAATTAATATTATCAATGAAATCAGAATCACTCAGTTCTCATCACTTCCCATCCCTTTCAATAACACACATGTGCTGTATAAAATATAATCTGATAAATGTAGAGGTGCTTGCTGTTCTCTCACTCTCCTGCTTAGCTATAAAGGACGCCTCCCTGCCTTTGTCTCATTCATGACCTAGTTTCTTCAAACATGCAGAGATCTTTATGATCTGTTTTATAGAGTGTAACCAGCCTTGTACAGTTGACAACAACAGTCACTACATCATTGACACACAAACTTCATCTCTGCCAATGAAAAATTTCATACATGGAACAAAAACACATCAGTGGATATTTGCTGGAGCTTGGATTTCAGTCTTCAGATCTCAACCAAAAGCATTAAGATGCTGCTCCAGATGTTTGTGCTCCAGATGTTTTTGCTCCTGGTGGACAGGCTCTCAGTTTCATCCTTGAAATAATTGTTTATATTGTTGCTATATCTTAGACCCACTGTTAATCATGTGCCTCATCGCATGAATAACAGTGGGTCAGCGACCTGCTTTCTTTCACTCTCAGGTTTAAATATCTGGGACTCTCCAACATTTGGTTGTGAAACTTAAGAAGCTTCTCGAATGAAACGTCTTCAGGAAACTTAAAGAGGTCACTTTTCTTTCCAAGCTCCTTAGATCACCATAACGTGATGACTGAGAACCTGCAGACATATTGACCTGGTTTCTAGGCTACACAAGAGGTCAGAGGTCAGCAACTGTAACTCAGTTACTCCTGTTAATGTGAACTCACTGAATGTTTGTGGTTTACCTCTCAGACTGACTGAAGTCCACAAGAAGATGATGATGGAGGAAGAGGAGGACAGAGCAGAGTCTGCAGGATTCAGCTGTCTGTCTTTGAGGAGTGACAGGTCCAAAGATCGACCTCCATACTTCAGTGGTGAACCTGAACCAACGAGGTCAGAGAACTGAACCCACTGAGTTAACAGAAATAATTCTGGACTGAAACTTTAATTAGTCTTGATTCTGGTTGATTTTATGACTGTGTTTGTGTGCTTAGAGGAAATGAAAATGAATTTCTAATAAAACTGTTTTGTCCAGTTTCCCTGTAAAATGCTGTACCCTAATCTAAGAGGACTGTTCCTGACAGGAAACAACTGCATTATCTTTGTCTTTGTGATCACAGCTGCTTCAATGGCTTTATCAGAGAGTTTATCATTGAATAAAACATGTTTGTGTCTGCAGAGGTCAGAGGTCACAGTCTGCAGGGTCCAGCTGTCTGTCTGTGAGGAGTGACTGGTCCAAAGATTACCCTCCAGGTTTCAGTGCTGAACCTGGACCAACGAGGTCAGAGACCTGTGATGAGCTCCTTTACATGTTTGTGTTATCCTGGATAAATGAGCTGAAAAATCCTCAGATTTTGACAAAGATTAATCAGAAAGAAAACAATGAAACAACAAAGAAAAAAATCTTAGTCTTAGGCATTTGCTGTTTCAGGACAGTGATGCTCATGTGGGAAAGTGTACTGAGTGGGTTCATGTTTTTCTTTAAAGAACTGAGCTGCTCTGTCTCTGATTCTCATGCCTTTGTGTCCAGGCTGTTAAACAGTCCGAGAGGTAACAAAGAGACTCAGGGTAACGTCTAAGCAGCTAAAGCCTGGATCATACTGGCTGCTGTTAATGAGACCACTGTTAACATGTTCGTTTATCCACTTTGAGGAATCTCCAGTAAAACTGTTCTTCTTTTGATTATTATTTATGTCGAGATCCTCACTTGATCTCTCCGGTCCTTTGCTACTCAGGTGAAAAGGAACACTCTCAAGTCACGAAAACTTGTAATGCTTTTATTAAAACCAATGCACAGACGGAGATCATGCAACATACAAAGCAGATCTGAGGGACATTTCCTCATACACACACCTATATGGACTAGGCAGGGGCTGCCCTTTGCCACCCCACTTTCAGTACTTTTCCAATTCTCTTCCCACTTCTCTTCACTATGCCTATAGAGATTGAAAATGTGACATCATTTCCAGAGTAAAAGCGCAAAGTATTGTAGGTACAAGTGGCAAGTGGTACTACACTGTTAGACTTTTCATCGCCACTTTACGGTAACATACTGGCGTCACTGTTGCCAGCGTCATACTGTGACGCCGTGTTACGGTAGCTTACCGTTCTGCAGGATGATACCATTTTTTTGCTGGTGTGGTATAATACTCTTGGACAAATTATGGTAACGCACCGTAGTCTTTTTTACGGTATCTCACTGGCGACAGTGACGCCAGTGAGATACTGTTATGTCGTAAATTACGTCAACAAAGTAACATCATACTGTGATTAAGAAATTGGTATACTACCGTTTATTCACGGTATGTCACTGTAAGCCCGCTGCAAGGTAATAAACTGCAATATATTTACCAGTAAGTTACCGTTATCACGCATCATCAGTACCAAAAATATTAATCTCAGATCGATCAATAGATAGATAGAAAATATAATTCATGTGCTTTACACCACTTTATTTCAGTTCTGATTTTTCCCTGCTGAAATACACATTTCCAAAATCAAAAACTGAGAAGAACTGAAAACATATTTTCATTGAAGAAGCATTTGTTTTTACTAAACCATGTAATCCATTATTTTCTCAGATGGTTGTACAAACAATAACGATATTATGTCATATCCGTATCATGGCAGACAACATATGCTCAAGTGTTGGGTTTTCTTAGTTATATTTTGTAGGGTCTTAAACCTACAGTGTGAAGTGCCTTGGCATTCATTTTGTTTGCACCATACAAATAAACTGAATTGTAATGAATATAATATCAAGCCCCACACGTCTGCCTTTATATACACTTTGTCCAAAATACTGTCTCACTCCACCAAATCAATGCACAAAACAGGGTCCACAAGGGCATGGATGAGTGTGTGTGGTGTGAAGGAACTTGACTGACATGCACTGAACCCTGATCTTGCTTTGTGGACTGAGTTCATTGATTTGTAGGGTGAGCCAATGCATGTGACAATTAAAGTGTAAGTAGCTGAAATAATTTTTAACAAACGGATAAAAGAAGGAAAAAAAATCAAAACTGTTCCACTCAAAAAAACCTATTGGACAGAGACAGCGTCTTGCAAGAGTGGCAAGAGAGCTTGTCTTCATTGTTGTTCGTCTTGTGTAAATGTCCAGAAAGCATGGGCCATGGATCATCTGTGGAGACACAGGTAACAACACATTGGTCACTTAAATTATACAACAAATTCACTAAAAATGGCAAAAACAGTTACCTAATTTGAAGTTTTCCACTCAACCTGTGAACAACCGTTCGCTTCACAGTGGTCCCAGTCTTTCTGCTTGTCCCAACCTTGGAGGTACATTTTGTTCCCTCTTCAGGGTTTATCCTTACAAAAAACCTTAAAACATGCCATAATAAATAGTAACATACAGTAACATTGAGTTGTGATTTGAAATAATGAGTTACTTAGTTATAATTTATTCATCATCTATCACTATTAGCTAACTGTTCAAACATACCTCTGAATTAGTTCCAGTGTTGCACACGCTGACTCCTGGTATTCCAGCTTCAATACATAGAATGAACCAAAGAAGACTGACATCGCATCAGCAAAGGTGTTCTCTTTGTCCAGCTCAACAATTACACGCCCCTCTGCACTCACCATCCAGCAGGTGGCGGTCATTGAACTTTGTCCTTAAATGTATAGGGGCAACATTGTCATTGTCATTATGCAACACAAAATAATTTCAGTACTTCACTTCTTCATACGGTCTAGATAATCGTAAAGCAAATAGCTACGTACAGTTAATTATTAATGGCCTTATGTACATAAGTCCGTTTTAACATATTATAATTGTACATAATTGGGAATTATTGACTATGTGCACGTTAGCATATGCTACTTCCGGTGCGGAAACTCCTGTGGGGAGCTTTGTTTCCGGTGTCCTATTCGCGCCTTGTTTATGGTCCAAAACAAGTTAAGCAAATGAATGAATCAAGCAGCGATTTACATTTCTATAGATGTCTCGGGCATTTACCCAATATATCTGTAAATGATGTTCATCGACTTGTCGATATTTTTCCCCCGCACCTCAGAGCAAAAAAGAAAAGGGATTCAAATGTTATATTTCTCAGCTGTCCCTCATTTATCGCGGGTGTTACGTTCTAAAAATAACCAGCGATAGGTGAAATCAAGTAGCCAATTTTATTTTTTGACAGTGCAAAACGTTTCGTGGACATCGTGGACATACAGCACTGCTCTTCAGAGTCACACTGCTAGCATCGATGCAGCGATTCTGTACTGTACAGGAGAGACGGAGGAGATCGTCTGCAGCGATCAGGACACAATGTGGCGTAAAAAAATAAGCATGCAAACTTGCACTAAAAAATCCGCGAAACAGCGAGGTGAAAGGTGAACCGCGTTATAGCGAGGGACCGTTGTAATTTTGAAGGTAAGTCACAACATACCCTTGTAAATACTAATGTATAGAAACCCTTACCAGCAATCGTTCATTTTTTGTGTGGCTTTTTTCACGGTTTGTTAACATGCTGTGTAGGTGTGTACTTGACTAGCTGATCTCGACATAATGGTGGAAACATCTGGTTTGACTATTCTTCACCTGTAGTTTGAATGCTGAACATTTGTCTGTTTAAATCATAAGACCAGTCACTATACAGAGATGTGCTTCTGAATGTGGACGATGTGTCTTCTGCTGCAGTTCTGCTTGTGTTGAGTGATGTAAACAACTGATCGATCTCTAAACGCTTTAAACGTCAAAATTGATCATTAGATTTTTTATGACACAAGAGCGGTGAGTGTCATAAAAAATCTGCTCTTTGTAACTTAACGTGATCTTTCCGTTTTCGAGTTTTGGACATGATTTTGGAGTATATCTTCGCAGTAGCGATTGACCGCAAAGTAAAGCTACCGGAAATGCACAACCCCACATCCGGTCTATTTGATATTGTTACGTTGCTGGATTCTCTGAGACACATGTCCAACAACCTTGGTTTATAAAGGAAGTTACAGAAATTTGAGCTAACAAAACAGAGACTGGATACCTGTGCCCACAAAAAGCTCCTGTGCCAAACAGAAATTTTAATATGGTCTAATCAGCTCTATTTCATAAATGACTTCTTATCAAGCATAATCAACCTTGGGGTGCTTGGCAGGTTGCTCTCTGCTTCAAGGGACATCCTGGTAGATGTTTCTTGTTTCCTGTTTCAGAAAAAGGACCAAGACATTTTATGTAACAAAAGAAAAAAAAAACCCGAAAAAACATAGAGCTGTATGAATGAAGCTTACATCTGCTAAGACAAAGAGGGAGTCTTCATCTTCCTTGTAATACTTCATCATGAGAAGTATGGCTGCTGTGCCAACCTTGTTGTTGGTCAAAACTCCCTCACTTTCTATCTGCTGGATGAGTGTCCTTATACCAGGGGTCGGCAACCTGTGGCTCTGGAGCCGCAAGCGGCTCTTTCGTCCTTATACTGCGGCTCCGGGTGGTTTGGTAAAATAAATTAGAAGTATTTAGCTGAAGTGTATTTTATTTGTGTTTAGTTCTTTTTTTAACTTGTAGTTCTAAATTGGAAGATTATTGTGATTTTGAAATATAAAAATAAAATTATATCTTATTATTTTTTCATCGCTCAAAATAAGCGTCACACTCACGCGGAAGCCGGTATACCCGTCAAAACGCCGTGCATTTATCGAGACTTTTGGCCCCAGGTAGGCCAGTTATGGATCTTTGGATCCACATTATGTCAGCAGCTGTTCTCCACTGTGAACTATGTTAAAAACAAACACCGCTCACGCCTCACAGATGACAGCTTACAGTCCAGCGTAAAGATGAAAGTGACTTCGTACAGCCCCGATTTGCAGCCGCTGTGCGCAGAGGATCAGGACCAGAAGTTCCATTGTAAACATATCACGACAGACCCGACGATGTTTCCATGAACACGCTTTTCAGCATCTCTTTATTGACCACTTTTCACACACGGTTGCTGTACGCATACAGCCGGCTGTAGCTTTTCAACAGCAGAGAGAGCAGACTTTAAGGCAGCGAGGCGTGATTGCGGGTGCCGCTCAGGTGCGTCCGCCTCCCCTGCAGCGGCGCTGCAGACCACGCCCCGACACACACATTAACCAGGTAAATTACATATTTAGGCAGAATTTTGCAAATATCTATTTTTTTTTTAGCAGCATAGTGCTTTTTTCCAATTACCAATTCCAACACACCTTAGTTGCTCTGTGGATTCTTTTAAAAAGCAGTTAAAAACTTTTCTGTTCAAACAAGCCTTTTGTTGATCTACGTATTTTATATTCTTTACATTATTTACATTTGATCTTTTACATTGTGTATAATGTCTATTGATTGTATTGTTTATTTTAATATTTGTGTACAGCGCTTTGTGACTGCCTGTCTGTGAAAAGCACTTAATAAATAAACTTTACTTACTTACTTTAGTTGTTCACACAAAGCATAAAGGTAAAAAAAAACAAAAAAACAATATATGCAGTGTTATCTTCATTTTAGATTTCAAAAAGTATTTGCAGCTCCCAGTGTTTTTCTTTTGCGTGGAAACCAGGTCCAAATGGTTCTTTGGGTGTTAAAGGTTGCAGACCCCTGCCTTATACCAAGGTTCCATTTGAGCTTCTGACTGGAGAAATAGTTAATAATCCTTCTGCCTTTGGTTATGAGGGCCTGACCTAAGCGCTCATCACGCGGATCGATCCTGAAATATCGATTCCTCCGATACCAATCATTTATGTTCTAGAATCGATTCTCACATTAAAATATCGATATTTTAGTAATTTAGGGTAAATTTGTAGTTTATCATTAACAGGAACACCGTGGAAAGAGACTATAACATTCGGATTGTCTACATTCAAAGGAACTACTTCCTCTTCCGCCTTTCATAGTCATGTGCGAAATACGGCTGTATAAATGTCTCGCAGCCCCTTGGCGTGCGCACTCACAACAATGGCTGAGCATAATTGTGTGGACGGATTTTACCTCCACAAACAGCTGAGATGTGGTTTGCAATACATGTGGCAAAAAAGTGAGGTGTTGTGGCCATACTTGCCAACCTTGAGACCTCAGAATTAGGGAGACATTCAAAAGGGCTTTTGGGGGGCGTTGATAAATACATTTTACAGTGTTTATTTAAAATACATGTCACCATTATTATTGGCCGGCCCAGAAACAGCGGGGGTGTCCAAATTCAGAGGCTGCTTCCACCTGAGGACCCGGCCTTCGCGGTCCAAAGAAAGCTGGGTAGTACGTCACAAGCTCCCTCGGTGGAGTGAAACTCTGCCGTCTGCTCCTTGCTATCTAAAATATAACCGGGCGCTGACTTAAACTCTCGGCCGTCTCACACTTCTTTAATGTGTATTCAGCTGTGTGAAAACCCCGGAGGAACCCACCCGATGGATTAATAAAGTTTAATTTAATCTAATCTAATAACTTTAATCTCAGCCAAATCAATTTACCCACGAACAAATAAAACACTGAAAAAGCCAAACAACATTTTTAAGTTATCAAAGTGACTTATATATCATGTTTAACCCGAGTAGCAAAAGACCGTGGGGGTTTGAAAACGGTGTGTCGGTCGGCTCAGATATTTGAAGTTTACACAGCTACATTCTCACCTGAAAATAAGTTAAAAGTTTGTATTTTTTGGCGACCCAGAAAGAGAAATAAGAGTAATATTAAAACTAAGTAGCTGCCGCCATTGTTGGAAACTGGAATTGGCTGGGCCGCGCTGCGAAATTGTTTTTCAATTTTGTTGTCCAGGTGGAAAATTGGGAGAATGGTGGCTCCGGGAGATTTTCGGGAGGGGCACTGAAATTCGGGATTCTCCCGGAAAAATCGGGAGGGTTGGCATGTATGGTTGTGGCAACATCACTAACCTTGTCAAACACCTCAGAGTAAATCATATCACAGAATATGACGAGTGTATGTTAAGGCGAACTGAAGAGTAGGAGAGGGACAGGTGCTGCTAGGGCGAGATAGACGTCTCCCACGGAGTCCTTTAGTGCTGCAGGCAGGCAACGTGTTCAAATAGGGCACAACTTCAGGTTTTTTATTTCTATATGATGAACTCTGCATTATTGATAAGAACAAGTAATCTGATGTCCTGTAATCATTATGACACTATAATTTGAGATACAATAAATAAAATACATTTTTGTATAAAGTATTGTATCGGATCAGTATCGTCTCTGTCATGGGCTGGGTCGTGTGACCCAGTGTTTGAGTTTTATGTATTTTTGTATCCATTTTTGATCGAGTTAATTTCATAGTTGTTTCTGTCATCTCTCCCTGTACTCAGTCTCCCTGATTTGTGCGTCTACCTGTCATGTTTCATGTCTGTGTGATTATGTTAAGGTCATGTCATGATTTATCTTCATGTCTCTGGGTTTCCTGTTTTATTTTGAAAGAGTCTGGTGTTCTCTGTTCACTGCATTGAGGTTTACTCTCCCCTGTGCTGTAATTATGTTTCATTCTAGTCAGCTGTGTCTTCATGTGTCTCCACTTCCCCTGATCACCTCATGTGTGTATTTAGTCCTCAGTCTTGCTGTGTTCAGTGTCGCGTCATCTGTGTTCTCATCTCCATGTTTTCACAGTCAGTCTTTGCAGTGATCATCAAAGTCTCTGAGTCTTTTTATTTGTCACAGTATTAGTTTTCCCAGTTTAGTTATAGTCTAGTTTAGTCACGCTATCCCTGCTGTGTTTGTACACTTTGCTCGCTTTCTGTTAAGTTCACTCCCGTCTACTCACTTGTGTATGCACCTGGGTCCATCACACACACCACCTGTCTCTGTGTGTGTGATGGACCCAGGTGCATACCACCTGGCCTGTCTCCGCAGACCGTGACAGTCGATACCACCCTGAATATTACTTGGTATCAGAAGGGAAAGGAAATCAGTGGTATTGCACATCACTACTAACTATCAGAAGGCTTCCTTTGTAGAGAACTGCACCCATATTTCAAGTACTAGAATTATACTGTGAACAGGTGAGGAAGTGTTTTGAGAGTTGACGTTTATTAACTATTGACCCTTTTCACTCACGGTTTGAACAATTTCATTTTTTTAAATGAATGATTTACCCCACTTACTCTGTTCAAAAGGTAAAAGACATTGCACAAGAATTTTTGACAGATTCTTGTTTTAAAACATCAATCATTAGTTTCATAGTTGTTTTAATTTCACAGTTAAAGCATTGCAATGCATGCTGGGTATTTCAGTTTTATTTGTCATATGCAAGTTAGCACAGGGTCAACATTGCAATGAAATGTGTTTGACGAGCAGAAGACAGTCACTCAGCAGCATGGTACAGTAGAAGAAAATGAAATAAAATAATAATAAAATAAATAAATAACTAAATAGAAAAATAGTAAAGAGCAAAATATTAGAGAGACGTAGTAAAAGAGAAAAGATGACTAAATATATATGTATATATAAATATATGTACACACTAGTAATTAAATAAAGAAAATCTTGAAAAGGAATATGATGGGGGGGGCAGATGGGATATTGCACAAGAATGAGCAGCAGTACAAAGTTTTTTAGTGGTAGTAAATTATTACAGTATTGCACTTTTTAAATATAAATATCAATAAAGTGGAGTAACCACTGCAGATTAAACAGAGTACTTGTGAAGCTGCAGGGTCGCTTCTGAGTGCTGTGTTGTGTGTGTTTAAGTGTTGTGGTTGAGGTGTCGTATGGCTTGATGGTAAAAACTGTTTTTGAGTCTTGTAGTCCGAGCAGACAGACTCCTGTAACGTCTGCCAGATGGTAACAAGGAGAACAGCTGATGTGCTGGGTGGCTGTGGTCCTTGATGATGCTGTGAGCTTTACGGAGGCATCGCTGGAGGTAGATGTCCTGAATGGCAGGAAGCCTCGTGCCAGTGATGTGCTCTGCTGCCTTCACCACCCTCTGTAGTGATTTACGGCTGCTGGCAGAGCAGCTTCTGTACCAAACTGTAATGCAGCTCGTCAGCAAGCTCTCGATCGTACACCTGTAGAAATTTGAGGTGATGTTGGCGTTCATGCCAAACTTCCTCAGCCTCCTCAGGAAATAAAGCCACTGGCGAGCTTTCCTGATAGCAGTGTCTGTGTGAAGGGTCCAGGAGAAGTCCTCGGTGATGTTGACTCCAAGGAATTTGAAGCTGCTGACCCTTTCGACCTTGACACCGTTGATGTGGATGGGCTGGTGTTCTCTGACTGGTCGTTTCCGGTAGTCCACTATCATCTCTCTAGTTTTGCTGATGTTGAGAGTCAGGTTATTTTCCAGGCACCACTCGTACAGTGCCATCACCTCCTCTCTATAGGCCGTCTCATCGTTGTCTGTGATGAGGCCTATGATGGTTGTGTCATCCGCAAACTTGATGATGATGTTGGACTCGTGTTTAGCAACACAGTCGTGTGTGAACAGGGAATATAGGAGGGGGCTAAGCACACAACCCTGTGGCGTACCTGTGTTTAGGATGAGTGGTGAGGAGGTGTGCTTACCAACTCTCACCATCTGGGGCCTGTTTGTGAGGAAGTTTAGAATCCATCTGCAGATCGGTGTTCCCAGCCCAAGGTCGACGAGCTTCGTGGCAAGTTTTGAGGGGATGATGGTGTTAAATGCCAAGCTGTAGTTGATGAAGAGCATCCTTGTATATGTATTCCTTTTTTCCAGGTGAGTGAGGGTGGTGTGCGTTGCCAGGGCGATGGCATCCTCTGTGGCTCTGTTTGTCCGATAGGCAAACTGAAGAGGGTCCAGAGTGTCAGGGAGGGAGGAGCAGATGTGACCTTTGACCAGCCGCTCCAGGCACTTCATGATGACGGATGTCAGTGCAACAGGACGGTAGTCATTCAGACAGGAGACCACTGATTTTATGGGAACAGGAATGATGGTGGATGCTTTGAGGGACGTGGGGACCACTGACTGCCTCAGGGAGAGGTTGAAGATGTTGGTGAACACCTCTGCCAGCTCGTCTGCACACACTCTGAGTAGCCGGCCTGGGATGCCGTCCAGTCCTGGAGCTTTGTGAGGATTTACCTTTTTAAAAGTCCATCTCACAGCTTCTGTTCTCAGAGTTAAAGTTGCTGCCTCACTGTCCTCCTGAGGGTAGAGGATCTGCTCTCTGTTGTCTGCATCAAAACGAGCATAGAAGTTGTTAAGCTCGTCTGCGAGAGATGCAGTGGGCTGAACACTGACTGTGTTGTCCTCCTTGTAGTCAGTGATGCAGCGCAGTCCATTCCACAGTCGCCTGGTGTCAAAGCTGTGGTAGCTGGACTCCATTTTGTCCCTTTAGTCCGTTCTGGCCTTTTTTATGGACTTTCGGAGCTCATACCTGGCTGCTTTATATGCATCAGCATCCCCGGAGTTAAAAGGCAGAGGTCTGCACTTTTAGCTTGGCACGAATGTTTTTATTTATCCAGGGTTTCTGATTTGGATATATGCGGACAGTGGTTTTTGTGATGGTGTCATCCATGCACTTTCCAATATATCCAATAACAGAGTCTGTGAGTTCATTGATGTTGCCATCAGCTGCATCCACAAATATCTGCCAGTCAGTTGTGTCAAAGCAGTCCTGTAGGACCTCCTCAGCCTCACTGTCCCATTTGTAGATGACCCTGGAAGCTGGTTTTTCCTGTTTCAGTCTTTGTCTGTATGCAGGCAGCAGCAGAATGGAACAATGGTCTGCCTTACCAAAAGCTGGGCGGGGGAGGGGCTTGTAGCACTCTTTGAATGGAGTGTAATAATGGTCCAGTGTTTGATCACCTCTTGTGGGGAAGGAGATGTGCTGATAGTATTTGGGGAGAACCGTCTTCATTTTGGCTCTGTTGAAGTCTCCCAGCACAATAAAGGCAGCTTCTGGATTTTTGTTCTCAAGTCCAGTAATGATGTCATACAGTTCGTCCATCGCTGTAGCTTTATCAGCATGTGGGGGAATGTAAACAGCTAAGAGGAGAACTGAGCTGAACTCCCTCGGGAGGTAAAAAGGCCTGACTTTAATGGTCAGTAGCTCGAGGCTCTGAGAGCAGTAGGTTTTTAAGATACACACATCTCTAGCCCACAAGGAGTTAACCATAAAGCACACCCCTCCTCCCCTTTTCTTGCCTGATTCCTTTGTTCGGTGAATCCATCCGGCGTGATGGCGCAGTCGGGGATGCTGGGCTCCAGCCATGTCTCTGTGAAGGCCAGAACGCAGCAGGTCCTGATGTCTTGTTGGTGTTTAATCCATGCACGCAGCTCGTCAAGTTTGTTGTCAAGAGACTGGAGATTCGTGAGCAGGATGCTGGGGAGAAGTGGCTTGCTGTTTCTCTGTCGCGTTCGGCACAAAACTACGGCGCGTTTCCCCCTCTTTGTTTTCCCTCGACGTTGCGCAAGTAAACAAAGGATCCCAGGCAGCAGAGCGTCCATGGAGTCGAAACCCGCTGTAAAGTCCGAACTGGCTGACGAACGTAGCTCCAAAAGCGTTTGTCTGTCATACCGAGTGTATGATCGCGCTGTGCGCACAGAAATAGAAAGCAGTACAAAATAAATAATAACATTTTTGCTGAGATGACTGGAAGCTCTCGTCGGTGCAGCCATCTTACGGCGCAACCGGAAGTATTTCTTTTTACTTCTTAGTAAACCTCAGGTATACTACAAGTATAGACTAAATGTACTTAGACTTTTCTGTATACTTCTAACTATACTTAAAGTATGGTTAACTGTAATTAGGTCTAAAAAAGGAAGAAAATACATACAAAGTAAACCAAAGGTGTACTTGCTTGTTTTCTAGTTTTTAAAGTATACTTATACTTAAATATTCTTTTTGGTAAGAGTGAGACTGGTAGTTTGATACAAAGTGGGCTGTAATAATGTTTCACATTGTTTGATATATTAGGTTCCATTCAGTTCAAGGAATTCAATTTTAGTGTGGCTGCAACTTACTCCTTAAGTTAAAAATTATGCTGTATATTGTAGTTTATATGTTATACTACTTTCACAGTGAATTGCATTTTATAGTAATACACTCTGAATGAGGATTTAAGTAATTACTCTTAGATCTACAGTAGAAAACAACAGAAATCCAGACGGTGTAATAGTAGAATCTCAGTAACATCACCAATTGTTACATTTGCTGTATTTTACAGCTGTTTCCACGAGTACGGTGAGTTACCGTAAAAATAATGTAATCTCATGGAATTTTTCCACAATTACATGCAAATTACAGTACTAAACTGCAAACATCCTTTAGAGTTTTTTACTGTTGATTTTGCAGTACTAAGCTATCGAAATTACTGCAAAGGCTAACAGTGTAGCGTACACGGGCTATTACAAGACAACAGTCACACAGAGATAAACACAGACACAAAGAATGGCAAGAAGCGGTTGTATTATTGACTGCCATAGCTGGTCGCATGACAGCCACGGGAAGTCGACGGGTAAAGAGATTGTTTTCATCAGATTCCTTCGTGGAAGAAAATTGTTCAAGTCATGTTTCCGAAGTCACAAAGAGGCGACAGATGGCCTGGATTGCAGACCAAATATAACGTTCCAGAACACTCCCGCTCACATGTTATTCTTCTCCAAGCATTTCCACAACGGTAAATCTTTGGTTGTAGTTAATACATAATTTATCATAATGTAATTGTTGATGTAGGTTACAAATAATGCTTATATTGATTTAAACTAAATTCGTTGCGCTATACTGCTTTGTTTACTGTGGCTTTGCAGGCTAATGTTTGTTGTGTTTTGTTAGCTAATCAGCCTACAAAATGCTGGAATGCGACTGGGCCCCCTCTATCAACCTGGATCATACCGAGGTTAAAGCAGCCACCACAGCGAGATTTGATCGGTTAAGAGTGAGAGTGAGATCAAAAGGTCCAGCATATATGTGCCCAAGTGATGTATTGAAGCAATCAAGTGATGAAAGACTGTTTTACAGTATGTTGTTTTGAATTTTTTTTTATTTATTGTTTTGTAATGTTGATTTGTTTTTCCCCGAAGCAGCTAATAAAGCAAAATGGGCCCTGCCCAGGCTCGTAACTGTGGTTTCTTGTTTATCTTACTCCTCCTTTTACGACAGGCAGACCAAACCTGTCAATAAATTCATCCCTCTCCACAACTAACCTCACCCAGGCCTATAGTTAAAAAACCCTAAAGAGCACACAACGAATACAGCATTAATACAGACAGATTGATTCAGATTCAAATGGACACATGAAAACCTTCATTCCACATTTATTGAAGCATTGAATGATTTAAAAAGTCTCATGTACATGGATCTCTTCTGTTCAGAGTCTCTAAAACCATTAGTTGCACTCAATCCTTCCAAAAGAACGTAACTCAACTTAGCAGCATGCAAAGTTTTATATGATAATGTGTGTCTATCTGATTGGTTAAAAACAATGGGGGGAATTCATAGTTTACACTTAATTCTCTATAAACTTAATTACCATTTGTTTTAAAGTATGAAGGGAAAAAGTTCAGTCATTACATGCTAAATGTGTTGTGCAAAAGAATCAGATGGGATGCACACTAAACACACTCATCTTCTTCCGCTATTGAGCAATTTAACACAATAAACTGGATCTGATTGGCCTCATTGGACATTTCTGGACATTTATTTTAAGTTTTTTTGAACTTGTTTTTTTTTGGCAATCATTTTCAATGTTATAGCTCGTGACATGGATTTTTGCAGGCCATCTTTTTATTCAAATTTGAAATCGAGTATCTTTTCCTCTTACATGTTATCCATACCGTGTTGACACATTTTTCAGTCTTTCAACTCCCCGGATGAAGATGTACACACAAAATCTTTCAAGAACTCTTAGAGCAAATTTCTTTTTCAGCCTTTTTTAAATAAATTCAATTCAATTCAATTTCATTTATATAGCGCCAAATCACAACAAAAGTCGCCTCAGGACGCTTCATAGATACATAGAAAAACCCAACAATCACATGACCCCCTATGAGCAAGCACTTTGGCGACAGTGGGAAGGAAAAACTCCCTTTTAACAGGAAGAAACCTCCAGCAGAACCAGGCTCAAGGAGGGGCGATTACATGCTAAATGCTGCGACCGGTTGGGGTTAGGGTGAGAGCCTTTTCAAAAATAATCAAACATTAACTTATATTCAGGGTTTTAACCCTTTAAATGCCAGTTTAAACATTGGAATGATTGATTACTTATTGAAATTTGAAGTGTGGTCCGGTGTACACTTCGTGGTCCCATATATCCCACAATTCATAGTGCGGTGGTGGGTGTGGATAATTTTGCCAAAAAAAGCGGCGGGTGGCTGAAGCGGAGCAGCCGAAGAGTAACTTTCAAAAGTAAGTACTGAATATTATGTCACTTATTTATGTGCGAATATTTAATAATGAAGAACTTTAAAACATTACTGTTGGCCACATGTCTGCAAAGTTATGTGACATTAGTGATGTTTGTACTAACTTGGTTTTAAAGCCTTTACTTTAAAATATACGCCATTCAACAGTTGACCTTAATCTTACAGAGAATGTGATGATTTTGTGGATAATTAAAGTCAGTCATATATCCACAAACACAACAGGCTGAAAGTCAGTGATGCTGCTCGGTTTGCAGTCCTGAATATCACGGCACGAGTAGGATTCACTGCACTGTTAATGTTAGCTATTTTATATTGCTGCCTCTGTTCGGTGGTGTTGAGCCAAACGGACTTTAACGTGTGTTTGAACGAGCTGACGGTTCACTCGTTAAGCTGAAAGAAAGATGCTTTAATCACAGGAGTCACACATGTGTCCACTGTACCATCTGGGAACTCTTCTTGTTTAGCACTCGTAATAACACAAACACTAAATCCTCCTGTTTGTAGCAGTGTAGACACCTGAGACTGTCACCTGTCTGTCTGTCCTGCACTCTCTCTCTTTTTCTTTCTCTCTGATTGTGGAATAAAAGTATGAACATGTATTTATAAGTTACACTTGTGTTTGAATCCTGCAGCTTATCACACATTTGATTTCCATGTGTGACAACTGCAAGTGTCCAGAGTGAGGACAGACTGAGGGACCCACTGCTGCACATCATCTGTGAGGCTTTGCACCCCCAATGATCCACCAGGACAAACTCAGCAGTGTGTGAGGAAGAGGAGGAGGAAGAGCCAGCACCAGCTGACAGATGGACAGAATAGACAGACTGTTTCCTGTTTGTGAAGGACTGCTAGAAAAGTTTAAAATAACTAATTGTCTGCCCTGAATCAGTCTTATTAGGTAATGTTCAAATAAATATATCAGTGTTTTTTAGTGTGGGACAAAGTACTCAGGGCCTTCAAGTTAAACACAATGAAAGGCAGAAACAAGTTTCATGTTCAGAAACCTAAAGTATGTTTAGGTTTCTGAACATTTTAGGTCCATTCTGCTGTATCAGCAGCTGAATGGAGCTAAAAATAAATGTTTGTTTCAGTTCTATGAAGTTTGAGTATTTTGGATTAGTAGTACTGCTGTGTTTGTTGCATCACATTGCTGTAATTGTTTATATGCTTTATATATTCTGAGGTAAGTTGATCTATAGTGTTACATCATATTCTATAAGGATGTTATGTGTTTGTATACTTTCTGCCCAGTTTGACCCATTTAGCAGAAGTCAGCCTGTTTAAGGCTCTGATATCTATTCTGTATGACTTAAAGCATTTATGACATGGTCTGATTTTCTCACCCAATAAAGGAATATTTAATATATCGGTCTACTCTTCATTCTATCAGAAACAGTTATCACAGCTTGTACATTTTCTTTTTACACATATATGTAAGCTTTGAACCAAATGTAATAATGCCCGCATATTAAACGAAAAATATTTGTCTCTCATATATAATACATCTATATATACACTGTCAAAGATACTTGTCTTTGAGTGAAGATTTAACATGATAGGAAATATAAATAACTGCAACTTCAATCTTTGACACAGAGTTCAAGCTCACTGCTGTAATATATCCTAATAATCTGACACAAAATATAATATTGGCCATATTATATTTACATTACCAAAGTGGGATGACTTTAGTCTCATAAACAACATTAGCTAATTGTTATTTACTAACCAATCTTAAAATGACTGTTCAGTACAGAAATGAAGCCCAACAGTCATGTTTTTACAGTCCTGTGGTCTCAGACTCAGATACTCAACTAATCAAAGTGAGGTCATTAAAAAAAATGAATGACCACAAAAACATTTTTTCTCCTTCATTTCTGTCAAACAGTGCTGTATGAAACGTTTCTCGGGGTTAGTATCATGGTTGCTAGGCAACCTGAGCAGCGCAACGAAGGCCAGGCCGTCCCATTTCACAAGCCTCACACATCCGCATTTCTTGTACTTCCTAGTACACGCCGTACATAGTACGCGAACTGCGCTTACTCCGAAGCATGCGATCGCAGGACTGGGAAACAGCCTTCGTGTCCAACATGGATCTGATGTTTGGCTCCATGATTTCAGTCTGATTTGGTCATTCATAACGTATTCTATTCCAGGTGCTGGAGGACAACATCATCACTTTTGTGAAGAACGAGCTGAAGAAGATCAAGAAGGTTCTAAGTCTAGATTACCCAGAATGCTTTGAGAGTCATAGGGAGCATAATAAAGAGAGTAGAAACAGCAGAAAGGCATTTGTGAAGATAACAGTGGACTTCCTGAGGAGGATGAATCAGGAGGAACTGGCTGACCGTCTCTATTGCAGTAAGAGGATTTCTGTAAAGATTTAAGCTGCTTGATGACTGTAACAGTCATTAAACAACCACTGTTGTCCTTAATGTGTCCATAAGTGCACATGGCACCAGGATACTCTAGGCTGCAGGTCGATGATCGATTTTGTAATTGTATAACCAGACCTTAGGCCATATTTTCTAGAGGTGGGAATCACCATACACCCCACGATACGATATTATCACAATACTTAACTCACGATACGATATTATTGCGATTTTTTTATATATATATTTTTGCAATATTCTGAGTATTGCAATACGATATTTTGTGATTTATCACATATTTTTTCTACTGCAGATTTTGTCCATAAAGGTAAACTTTATCAATATTCATTTTATCTAATAATAAAGTCTCACACTCGGTCTTTCTCTCATGTCAGTCAGTTTTATTGCTGACAAAGGACAAAGTGAACGGTTTGTATAACAGTCTAGTAACCAACTTAACTGAACGTAACTATCTGGTACAATTGTAGCTTAAAACAAAATATAATTTTACATTAAATAAAAAAAGTTTTAAATTTAAATAAAATAAAACATTTCTTAAATTAAAATAAGTAAACTGTCCTGTTTGTTGCTGCCCTAAAAAAGTTAAACACATTTGGACAGTGAAGCAATGTCAGCATTCTTGCTCAGAAAAAGGAGCTGATCAACATGCTCTGAAGTCAGAGTGCTCCGTTTTGCTGTGACGATGTCTCCAGCGGTTGAGAAGACTCTTTCAGCTGAGACACTAGTACCTGGGATACAAAGGTATCTTTTTGCCAGCGTGGCCAGGAAAGGATAGACTTCCTCGTGGGATTTCCACCAGCTTAGTGGGTTTCTGTGAGTGCCAGTGACGTGACCTCCTGGTATCTTTTCACCTCCTCCTCAGCTGTGGCAGATAATGATTTTGGTGGGGCTCCAACATCACCATAAGTCTGACCAAGCAAGTCTGTTAACCCACAAGACTTCCTCATCTTGGCTGGTATGAGAGGGGGTCTGGGATTTTGTTCAGTCTCGCCAGGTTTCTCATGATGTTCATGGGCTTCTGGCTCACAGATTGGCTGCTGCCTCTTTTCTTCCTGTAGAAAACCCACACACATACAGAGAGAGGGAGAAAATAAATATTTTATATCTTTTAGTATGCAGTAATATGTTAGCAAATTATAATTAATGTATTTAATTGTTAAATAGAATATTACCAATATGACAAAAATATCACCGATCTACTAATATTGTAAGTAAGTTATTTAAATTATAACACCAGAATGTTTGCTTACCTGAAGGGTTATAGCCTCAGCAACCACTCTGGCATAGGTTTCCTGTCTTTCCTCCAGTGAGAGGAACGGCTCTTTACCCTCTCAAGGATACTTGACGGTGCATGGGAGTTTGCCAATCCAGTCTACATGTGTTTTCTGGACCTGGAGAAGGGATTCCTCAGAGTGTCCTGTGGGAGTTGTTTCGGGGGTATGGGGTGTCTGGCCCATTGCTATGGGCCATTCGATCCTTATACAACTGTTGCAAGAGCCTGGTCCGCATAGTCGGACTCGTTTCCGGCCGATGATGGACTCCGCCAGGGACAACATTTATTTGTGTAGCCAAGTGGAAGAAGGCTTTCGCTTGGGTGGTCTCAGAACCTTATCTCTGCTTTTTGCGGATGATATGGTTCTGTAGGCTTTATCGGGTGATGACCTACACACGCCCGGAATGGTTTGTAGCCAAGTGTGAAGTGATGGGAATGAGAAGCGGCACCTCCAATTCTCTGGCCATGGTCCTTAGGCGGAAAAGGGCGAAGTGCCCACTCAGGGACAGACAGGGATGAGTTCCTGCCCCAAGTGGAGGATTTTAAGTATTTCGGGGTCTTGTTCATGAGTGATGGGAGAAAAGAAGCAGGTGATAGACAGACGGATTGGTGCTGCGGCTGCAGTGATGCGGACGTTGTACCAGTCCGTAGTGCAGCGAGAGCTGAGTATATAAGTGAAGCTCTCAATTTACCAGTCGATCTACGTCCTTACCCTCACCTATGGTCACTAGCTGTGGGTAGTGACCGAAATAACGTAATTACGGATACAAGCGGTGGAAATGGGCTTCCCCCGAAGAGTGGCTGACCTTTCCCTTAGAGATAGGTTGAGAAATTCAGCCATCCGGGAGGGGCTCAGAGTAGAGCCGCTGCTCCTTGACATGGAAAAGAGCCAGCTGAGTTGGTTCAGGTCTGACAAGGATGCCTTCCGGGTGCTTCCTGAGTTAGATGTCCCAGGCATGTCCCACCGGGAGGAGGGTCCGAGGTAGACCCAGGACACGCTGGAGAGATGATATCTCTCAGCTGGCATTGGAACACCTCTGTGTTCCCCCAGACAAGATGGAAGAGGTGGCTGGGAAGAGGGAGGTCTGGGCTTCTCTGCCTAGGCTGCTGCCTTTGTGACCGGCCCTGGATAAGAGGATGAATATGGATGGGTGGATGACTAGAACATTTGCTGTTGTTTTAAGAGATGGACAAACATGTAGCCAAATGTCCACGCTTTATGGAGATAAGATAATGTTTTACATTCTTTTTCCAGAACATTTTCCTACAGTATGTCAACGTAACCTTAAATATAGCCTGAAGAAGAAGTTCCAGTGTGTGTTTGAGGGGATTGCTAAAGCAGGAAACCCAACCCTTCTGAATCAGATCTACACAGACGTCTACATCACAGAGGGAGGGACTGCAGAGGTCAATGATGAACATGAGGTCAGACAGATTGAAACAGCATCCAGGAAACCAGACAGACCAGAGACAACAATCAGACAAGAAGACATCTTTAAAGCCTTACCTGGAAGAGATGAAACAGTGAGAACAGTGCTGACAAATGGAGAGGCTGGCATTGGGAAAACAATCTTAACACAGAAATACACCCTGGACTGGGCTGAAGAAAAAGCCAACCAGGACATCCAGTTCATATTTCCATTCACTTTCAGAGAGCTGAATGTGCTGAAAGAGGAAAAGTTCAGCTTGGTGGAACTTGTTCATCACTTCTTTACTGAAACCAAAGAAGCAGGAATCTGCAGCTTTGAAGACCTCCAGGTTGTGTTCATCTTTGATGGTCTGGATGAGTGTCGACTTCATCTGGACTTCCACAAAACTACAATCCTAACTGACCCTAGAAAGTCCACCTCAGTGGATGTGCTGCTGATAAATCTCATCAGGGGGAAATTGCTTCCCTCTGCTCGCCTCTGGATAACCACACGACCTGCAGCAGCCAATCAGATCCCTCCTGACTATGTTGGCATGGTGACAGAGGTCAGAGGGTTCACTGACCCAAAGAAGGAGGAGTACTTCAGGAAGAGATTTAGAGATGAGGAGCAGGCCAGCAGGATCATCTCCCACATCAAGACATCACAAAGCCTCCACATCATGTGTCACATCCCAATCTTCTGCTGGATCTCTGCTACAGTTCTGGAGGATATGCTGAAAACCAGAGAGGGAGGACAGCTGCCCAAGACCCTGACTGACATGTACATCCACTTCCTGGTGGTTCAGGCCAAAGTGAAGAAGGTCAAGTATGATGGAGGAGCTGAAACAGATCCACACTGGAGTCCAGAGAGCAGGAATATAATTGAGTCTCTGGGAAAACTGGCTTTTGATCAGCTGCAGAAAGGAAACCTGATCTTCTATGAATCAGACCTGACAGAGTCTGGCATTGATATCAGAGCAGCCTCAGTGTACTCAGGAGTGTTCACACAGATCTTTAAAGAGGAGAGAGGACTGTACCAGGACAAAGTGTTCTGCTTCATCCATCTGAGTGTTCAGGAGTTCCTGGCTGCTCTTCATGTTCATCTGACCTTCACCAACTCTGGAGTCAATCTGCTGGAAGAGGAACAAACAACCTCCAAGACGTCTGAAACAAGAGAATCTGCAGAGAAACACTTCTACCAGAGCGCTGTGGACAAGGCCTTACAGAGTCCAAATGGATACCTTGACTTGTTCCTCCGCTTCCTCCTGGGTCTTTCAATGCAGACCAATCAGGCTCTCCTACGAGGCCTGTTGACACAGACAGGAAGTAGCTCACAGTTCATTCAAACTCTCCTACGAGGCTTGTCGATACTAACAGGAAGTAGCTCACAGACCAATCATGCAACAGTCCAGTACATCAAGACGAAGCTCAGTGAGAATCTGTCTGCTGAGAAAAGCATCAATCTGCTCCACTTTCTGAATGAACTGAATGATCGTTCTATAGTAAAGCAGATGCAAAAGTTCCTGAGATCAGGAAGTCTCTCCACAGAACAACTGTCTCCTGTTCAGTGGTCAACTCTGGTCTTCATCTTACTGTCATCAGAAAAAGATCTGGATGGGTTTGACCTGAATAAATACTCTTCCTCAGAGGAGGCTCTTCTGATGTTGCTGCCAGTGATCAAAGCCTCCAACAAAGCTTTGTAAGTAAATATATGTTCATCCTTTCATTCTTAAAATTGTGATTGTGCTTAACACAATCACAGACCCCCAAAATCAGGTCGGTTCAGTTCAAAGAACATAAACTTAAAAAAGCGCATGTCTGTAAAGAAGAGGATTAGGGTTACTGGAGAAAAAAGTGGGCACGTCTTTTTCTTCCCACAGAACTCTGGAAAATAAAAAAAATACATGCCCACTTGTTTTTTTTCCAGTGACCCTAATCTTCTTCCTTAATTTTTGAGACATTTTTGTCTGTAATTCTTATGAAAGGACAATCCAGACTAGTCTATAAGATCATGAAATCTGATCCTTCAGTCCCTCTGACAGGTTTATTTTACTCAGGTTGTTCACTTGTCTCCAACTCTAGGAATTTTGTTCTTTTTTTTTTTGCTAAACCATATACTTCAGCTACCATATGTACTTACAACTTTTTCTGATAATTGTAATCCAAGGTCTGGTTTCTGTCTCACCATCAGCACAGTTGCTGTACTGATTGCATCCTCTATGACAGGAAAAACTTGTGCTTCATAACTGAATTTGCCACTAAGGTCCTGTTTCTTGACAGAAATCATTTCTAACTGAAAGGCTGCCATAACCAGGGCTCCCACAGAATTACAGTGGTTCTCTCTGAATACTCTACAAAGTTCAACTGTGAACTTTGGTATTGTGCATCTAAAATGTAAAAATGCATTGGAGAAGATTTATAGATTTATATTTCCAGTCATATTTTTATGAGGTTTACATTTTTCTAGACTTTATTTAGGTGCATTGGTATAATAATGTTTCTGAAATCCAAAGTATTTTTCTTCTCCCACACTTGAACTTTATTTAAAAAATGTTTTAGTTAATTATGCATAGTACTGTACACAGACATTTATTATTGATCATCTGGGTTCAACATATAATTAATGATAACTTGATTTGCTAACAAATATTGTTTGGTTTGGGTTTCTTTTTTTTAGTTTGAGCAGCTGTAACCTCTCAGAGGAAGGCTGTAAAGATTTGCTGTCAGTCATCAGCTCCCAGTCCTGTAGTCTGAGAGAGTTGGACCTGAGTACAAACACCCTGCATGATTCAGCAGTAAAGCTTCTGTCTGCTGCAGTGGATAGTCCACACGCCAAACTGAATATTCTGAGGTCAGATCAGTATTATTTGTTTTAGTTTTATTTGTTTATATTTTTTTGTTTTTATCAACTAAGAAAATTAACTAATGAAACAATTTAGCCAATAAAGTTAGGCTTTATCCATTTATTGTTTTTTTTGTTTTTTTAGCATTTTTAAACATTTCTAAATTAAAGTGAACTTTTACTAACCTGCTCAGCACAAGACAATAATCATTATATAAACTGCAAGACTAGACTATTGCACCATGTTTACACTTTAACACTAGTCTTTGTTAATGTTTTTATTTTCAGACTCAATGTCTGTGAACTCTCAGAGGAAAACTGTAAAGCTCTGTCCTCAGTTCTCAGCTCTCAGTCCTCTAGTCTGAGACAGCTGGACCTGAGTATCAGACACCTGCAGGATTCAGGAGTGATACTTCTGTCTGCTGGACTACAAAGTTTAAACTATAAACTGAATGCTCTGAGGTCAGATCAGATTACATTTTTTTTAATCAACCAATTAAATATTTTGGCTAAGTTCTTCCATATGCTAAAGTATCATAGTATGTTAATGTTTTCTTTAAAAATAAAGACAGGATTTAATATTGGGAATTATATTAACAAACTTTACATGACTATTCATTTTATAGATTTTATTTTATTTTTCAGACTGAGTGGCTGTAACCTCTTAGACAGAAGCGTTCAAGCTCTTTCCTCAGTCCTCAGCTCCCAGTCCTCCAGTCTGAGAGAACTGGACCTGAGTAACTGTGACCTACAGGATTCAGGAGTGAAGCTTCTGTCTACTGGACTAAAGAGTTCACAGTGTGCAATGAAAACTCTCAGGTCAGGATTTTATCTTTTCCACAGACGATCATTTAAAATGTGAATTAAATTACTGCATAAACAGGTAACCTTTATAGAGGTGTCAAGTGAACTTATGTTTACAATTGAGTGGATTATTAGACTGAATTACTGTGTAAATTTTTTGTTATAGTCATGTGTTTGTTTGTTTAAAAATACTTGATGTACTGACAAATTTAGGGCTAGTTTGTGCCCAAAATATATACATTCTTATTTATTTTAGGAATAAAATGTCCAAATTACATATTTTGGGGTCAAGTGGGCATTAATAAAATTATTATATATGAATTATCACTGGAATCACTGTTACCTTCACTCTCCACATCTTCTCAAGCTCCTCTTTCAGCCCTCGAGTTTCTCATGTTCCTTTTTCCTGATGTTTCTGTTACTAAGTATGAAATTATATTATGTAGATATTTAACATTTGAAAAAGTATTGTAGGAAATGATGGACTTGGTCCGTTCCTGGCCCGTTCCCACATTCGAAAAACTTGCATGCTGGTTTAACTGGAGATGTTTAATTGTGAGCATAAATGTTTCCTGTATCTGTCTAGCTCTGTTTTTAACTGACTATGTCACCATGGTTACTGATGCTGAACCTATAACCTGAGCAGGTTATGTTCAGAGTCTGTGTTTATAATCGACTGAAGTGGCTCGTTTTCATTGATCCATTTATTTACAGAAAACTTTAAGTGTGATATAGATTCAGTCATTTTTGACTAATGTCAGTGAATAAGGTCCAGCTATAAAGTCACAGCAGTCACACTGTATGTGTCTCATTGTCATTGGAGTTTAGGCTCCATGCATTCAGCCAGTGCTGCAGAAAAAAGTAGAATTGTTTCTGTTTGGTTCTAATCTGCTGCTGAGTCTCTTTTGCAAAGATAGAACTGCAGCTAAACGTGCTCATATAGCCATTTAGTAAAAACCCAAGTATACATTTAGTTATAATCTCACTGTACGCGGTCTTTTAGCGCCTCCTAGTGGTGAACTTGTGGAGTGGTGTTAGTCTGGGTGACGAGTTAAGTGTTGAGTGAGAGAGACAGAGCCTGCATACTGGTAGCACCTTGGTCACAGCTCGAGTGTAAAGAACCTGAAAAAGAAGGTTTTCTAGTTTGTAAGTAGGAAAAAAATGAGGGGACTGAGTTAAAGAGAAGCTGGAGAGTAACACAGAGCAGCCATGAAAGCTGCTCACACAGTTTAGACAGTTTAGCATCGAATGTTCTAGTGTGTTAGCTCCCAGCAAACCAGCTAACTGCAACGACAAGCTGTGACTGCGTCTTTCTAACAAGAGCGTAAGACACTCATACTGGTTTTCTTTGTGGATGATGATGTGTTCTCACACTGATCCCTTATGGTGACGCTGCATCATCATCATCTCCATCAGCCCTCACAATACTCCACTTTCATCAGATTCATGTTCAGGAGCCTGGATGGACAGTAATTCTTTCCATGGGTTATGGTGGTCTAAGGAGCTTGGAAAGAAAAAAAAAGTGTCTTGACTTCTTTGAGTTGCTTGAAGACGTTTCACCTCTAATCCGAGAAGCTTCTTCAGTTCTAAGGGTCAAAGGTGGCTGGCTTCGCTGTTTCACAGATATTTTTTTTGCAATTTTGTATGCTCTTTTTTTGTTGTTTTTTTACAGCACATTGTGTTCTGCATCTTGATCGGCTGTAGTCCATTGTCGATCTCGTTCGTGCCCTTTCTCCTGTACAGTACAGAATCGCTACGTCGATAGCTAGCAATGTGACTCTCAAGTGGTCGGTTATGACGAGTATGTCTTTGACTCCACAATCTGGATCCACAGAGAGAAAATCCATACACATCAGCTCCATGGGATGAGAGGTTTTGATATTCACCAGAGGAGCGGCTCGTTCAGATGACGATTTGCGTCTCATGCATCTTTTGCAGTGTCTTATTTTATTTACCACATCACCAGGCATTCTAGGCGAATAAAACCGGGAACGGACCAAGTCCAGCGTTCTGTCAATTCCAATGTGACCCATTTCATCATGAAGTTGGTGTAGTACAACTGGTCGATATTCCTTGGGTAGCACTAGCTGGTATGTGAAGTCACTTCCCACTTGTCTCTTCCTGAGGAGAAGGGTGGAGCTCCAGTTTATTTACTTCTCGCAGTAATAAAGGTAGATCGGGAAGTTCTTCCCTCAGCAATGGTGGTGGTGACTCTCCTCGCTCAACCTGAGCTATGACATGCTGAATGACAGGGTCAAGGCGTTGTTTGGCTGCAAGGTCAGCTGTTGAGTTTTGGGGGAGTACCATGGAGGCAAACTGGATGTCGTCCGTGAAACTGTCAGGCAGACTGTTGACATTGACAGACATGGATAACATCAAAGCAAGATCAGGATCAGTGCTTGAACAGATGATGGTCACAAACAGCTTTGATGGTGTGCTGGTCAATAGAAACATAATCTGGTTCATTGAGATGTTGGCGTGCAAATTTCCAGATTCGCTCACGTTCGTTCCGAGACAGAGGATCATCAGACAGTTCACCATGAGGTTGGCTAGACAAACTATCAGCATCAGAGTTCTGCTTGCCACCTCTGTAGATTAATTTGAAGGTGAAAGTGGACAAAGCTGAAAGCCATCTGTAACCGGTAGTGTCAAGTTTTGCTGATGATAACAGGTAAGTTAATGGGTTGCTGTCTGTCACAAATGTAAACTGAGCACCATAAAGATAGTGGTGTAATTTTTCAGTCACTGCCCATTTCAAAGCAAGAAACTCCAACTTGTGAGCAGGATACTTTGACTCACTCTGGGAAAGACCTCTGCTGGGATATGCTACAACTCTGTTTTTTCCATCCTGCTCTTGATACAGCACCACACCAAGACCTGTGGCACTGACATTCCAGATTCTTCAGCTGTTTTCAGCAGATTGTTCTCCTCCTTTTGCTGTTTTCCGATTCCACTAAAAGGCATTCACACAGCATTTTCGCAGGAAATACAAATTTTTCTAGTTATTCTAGTTGCTTCCGTATGTTTTCTGGCCCTTAACTACTCCCTCAGTTTTTATCCGATTTTCGTCATTCAAACTCAAAATTCTGCTATTTCTGCTTATGCTGGCTATATCTTTTGGTGCTCAAATCTTCTATACTTTTTGAGATATTAAATCTTTTTTTGCAATTAATTTGCCCATTGAAATAAATGGAACACATTATCAATGTGGTCACTTATTTTTGCTTACCGGGCTGAGCTGTATTTTAGCTCAGTGAGATGAGCAGCTGTTCTCAGACCGGGAGGCCCGAGTTCAAATCCCGCTTATGGCAACATTTTTTCCAGTTAACAGTTAAACTTTTTTTAACTCTTTTCAACACAAATTTAAGCTTCTTCACCCCTTTTCAGGAGCTATTTCTTTTTTTCACCCCTTTTCAGCACAAATCCCAGTTTTTGAGCTGTTTTCAGCAGAAACTTTAGCTTCATTACCTCTTTTCACCAGAGGTTCTGCTGATTCACCTCTTCTCAGGAGAATTTTCAGCTTTTTGGCCTCTTTTCAGCGGTCTTCATCTCTTTTTAGCAGAAAGTTCAAGAAGATCACCTCTTGTCAGCAGAACACACGTTAAAGTCCATTTGGCTCGACACTACCGAACATACGCAGCAATATAACGTAACTAACATTAACAGTGCAGTGAATCCTGCTTGTGCCATGATATTCAGGACGGCAAACCGAGCAGCATTCACTGACTTTCAGCTTGTTGTCTTTGTGGATATATGACTGACTTTAATTATCCATAAAATCATCACATTCTCTGTAAGATTAAGGTCGACTATTGAACAGCATATGTATACAGCACTTTGGGTTTAGCTGGGGGTTGTTCTGAAAGTGCTTTAAAAATAAATTGCTTGCTGGCTTGCAAGTTAACGCTGAAAGTACTAACATCACTAATGTCACATAACTTTGCCGACATGTTGCCAACAGTCATGTTTTACTATTCTTCGTTATTAAATATTTGCACATAAATAAGTGACATAATATTCAGTACTTACTTCTGAAAGTTTACTCTTCGGTCACCCCTCTTCAGCAATCTGCAATTTTTAAAAAAAATTATCCACACCCACCGCCGGGCTATGAATTGTGGGATATGTGGGGCCACGAAATCTACACTAGACCTAGACTTCAAATTTGGGGAAATGAAGGAAGCATTTGTGAACCGCATTTGGTGTACACTTCGAATTGGGACACCCTTTGTCACGTCACTGTGACGTAATTGGTCTACAAATGCTCCCTACGAAGCGCACGGTCGCTGGATTGGGGCACAGCTTGTGATTTTCTGTTCATTAATTGGCAGGTCATCTGTTGTCTTTTGTGCCACATTTCCATGCTCCATGTTCCAGGTAGCTTTGTATACATGCCAAGTTTCATGTTTTGTGTTTTTCATGTTTATTTTTAGTTTCACCAGTTTAGGTTATTGTTTATTCTCATCCTTGTTTGCCTCATGTATTATTTTGTATTTCTCTATCAGCCATATTAAACGGCTCACTTTTTGTTAATTCAAGTTTTGTTCCGCTTGCCTTGATGTCTGCATTTTGGGTCCACTCCTCAAATTTTTACAGTCAGCTTCACAGCCTGACTGTGACATATAAACAGTGTGTAGTGAGGGATTTTAAAGCCTTAAAAAATTTATAATAATTGTAAAAAATAAAGTTGGCTACTTTGCAGATTTAACCGTTCGCGGGTTGTTTTTAGAACATAACACCCACGAGAAACGAGGGACCACTGTATACAAATACTGAGAAATATACAATTTGAATCCTTTGTCTCTTTTGCTCTGAAGCACGGGGGGAAAATATCAACAAGTCGATGAACATCATCTACAGATATATTCGGTAAATGCCCAAGACATGTTGAGAAATGTAAATTGCCAGTTGATTCATACATTTTTGTTGACTTGTTTTGGAAAACCCCGACCGTAAACAAGGAGCAAATATCACACCGGAAACGAAGCATTATACAGGAGATTCCCCACCGTAAGTAGCACATGCTAAGGCACACATAGTCCAAGTTTTTCTTTGGTGGCTTGGGTGTTGTTGCTCCCAAGGTTTCCCTCCAACAACTCTCTGTTCCTTGAGTAAGTTGGTGACTGAGGCCCAAACTTCAGCCCTCTCAGATCTGGGTATACACCTGAGCTCCTGGAATCTGGCTCCAGTGCAGTAGAAGTTTTGACATATAAAATAGAATAGAATAATCCTTTAAT
This sequence comes from Neolamprologus brichardi, assembly GCF_056152115.1. NCBI lineage: Eukaryota > Metazoa > Chordata > Actinopteri > Cichliformes > Cichlidae > Neolamprologus > Neolamprologus brichardi. Next base: position 14,840,903 of record NC_142106.1, on the reverse strand, counting down.
TGTCACACAACGGGAATTTTGGTTGTAACAGCAGCAAGAAAGACACATATACAAACTGTTGGCATAAAATGGCCTGTATTTGTATAGCGCTTTCCTAGTCCTTAAGGACCCCAAAGCACTTTACACATCCAGTCATCCACACATTCACACACTGGTGATGGCAAGCTACGTTGTAACCACAGCCCCCCTGGGGCGCACTGACAGAGGCGAGGCTGCCGGACACTGGCGCCACCGGGCCCTCTGACAACCACCAGTAGGCAACGGGTGAAGTGTCTTGCCCAAGGACACAACAACTGAGACTGTCAGAGCCGGGGACGGCTACCTTCCGATTACAAGGCGAACTCCCAACTCTTGAGCCACGATCACCATCGCCACACAAAATGCCAACAAAATGCCAACATTTGTTTGTGTGTCTCCAGGTCTTTGAGTGTAGCCATCATGTTAGGAATAGACAGTAACACTGAGCACACTGAGTTCAAATATTTATTTTACCACTCACTGCACCCTTGATGTTCATGAATTCAGCAGGTTAATGATTGTCTGCAACATTAATCTCATATTTACATCTAACGTGTTGAATTTGACTGTTTTATTTGATGTTCTTTATGATCGCTAGCACCAGTTCATCTGCATTTAGTGAAATGAGTTAAATTATGTTTAAAGTGCTCCTTGTCATGTGAGCGTGCACAGATCCTGAAACAGAAAGCCTGGGTTAACAGAGAAAAAGATTATCACTGTCATGATACTCATCATCTCTGACTGGGATTTGAGGGTTTGTCAAAGCAGGTAACACAAAAAGAGACTGGTTATGTTGGACTTGGTGTGGAAGCAGCTCTCAGATTGAGATCAGGAGACAGACACCCTCTCTACTTTGAAGATCATCTTCAAACTTTCCTTTTTGATAAAGCTTATAGTTAGAGCTGGATCAGGTGACCCTGACCCATCCCTTATGCTGCAATAGGCTCAGGCTGTTGGTGGACTTCCCATGATGCTCTGCTTTCTTCTCCACTCTCCTCTTTTCACTCCTGATGCTTTTAAATGCCACTAATTTTTTCAATTCAATTCAATATATTTATATAGCACCAAATCACAACAGCAGTCACCTTTAGGTGCTTTATATTGTACAGTAGATACAGAGAAAAACCCAACAATCATATGACCCCCTATGAGCAAGCACTTTGGCAACAGTGGGAAGAAAAAACTCCCTTTTAACAGGAAGAACCAGGCTCAGGGAGGGGCGGGGCCATCTGCTGCGACCGGTTGGGTTGAGAGAAGGAATACAGGACAAAGACATGTTGTGGAAGAGAGACAGATATTAATAACAAGTATGATTCAATGCAGAGAGGTCTATTAAAACATAGTGAGTGAGAAAGGTGACTGGAAAGGAAAAACTCAATGCATCATGGGAATGCCCTGGCAGCCTACGTCTATTGCAGCATAACTAAGTGAGGATTCAGGGTCACCTGGTCCAGCCCTAACAATGTGCTTTAGCAAAAAGGAAACTTTTAAGCCTAATCTTAAAAGTAGAGCTAGTGTCTGTCTCCCGAATCCAAACTGGAAGCTCGTTCCACAGAAGAGGGGCTTGAAAACTGAAGGCTCTCCCTCCCATTCTACTTTTAAATACTCTAGGAACAACAGGCCTGCAGTGTGAGAGCGAAATGCTCTAACAGGGTGATATGGTACTACAAGGTCATTAAGATAAGATGGGGCCTGATAATTTAAGACCTTGTATGTGAGGAGAGGATTTTGAATTCAATTCTGGATTTAACAGGAAGCCAATGAGGGGAAGCCAATACAGGAGAAATATGCTCTCTCTTTCTAGTTCCTGTCAGTACTCTTGCTGCAGCATTTTGGATTAACTGCATGTCTACTACTGCATGTCTTTAACTTTTGTTTTCTCTCTCCTTAGTTTGTGTTTTGTTCTTGTCTCTCTGAGCGCATCTCTTCTCTTTCCCCTTACCCTGACCTTTGTGTCAAAGGGAGTTCTTCCTTCCCACCATCACCAAGTGCTGCTCAAAGTGGATTGTCTGATGGCTGGGGCTTTCTCTCTAATATTGTAGGCTGTTACCTTACACTGTTAAACAACTTGAGATGACTGTTGTTGTCTGTGAGGAATTAGCACTTATAAAAGAAAGTTAATTGAATGGATGCAAATGGATAGATGTTATTATATGTGACAAACAGAAAATGATTGTTGACAGATGGATTGTTGTTTTGTGTGTCTGCAGTCTGTCAGGCTGTCTGATCACAGAGGAAGGCTGTACTTCTCTGGCCTCAGTTCTGAGCTCCAACCCCTCCCAAGTGAGAGAGCTGGACCTGAGCTACAATGATCCTGGAGACTCAGGAATGAAGCTGCTGTCGGCTGGACTGAAGGATCCAGGTTGGATTGTCAGGTATGGAGAGAATGTCTGATAGAGGAGGAAGAGCTGGAAACATTTCCTGTGTCCTTCACTCACTCCCTGTTTGTTTCCTGCAGATGAGACATGAACAATCACACATGCAAAAAGATTTTCAGTGACAGACACACTAGTCTAGCTGGATAGTACATGGATATTTATGTAGAGGCTCTCCAAGAAGTCTGTTTGCAGGAATGGTAAATGGTAAATGGCCTGCATTTATATAGCGCTTTTACTAGTCCCTAAGGACCCCAAAGCACTTTACACATCCAGTCATTCACACATTCCCACCATTCACAGTTAGGCCCATAAATATTTGTTCAGAGACAACATTTTGTAATGTTGGTTACCACGATGAATTTTAAATGAAAAAACTCAGATGCAGTTGAAGTTCAGACTTTCATGTTTAATTCAGTGGGCTGAACAAAAAGATTGCATTAAAATGTGAGGAACTAAAGCATTTTCTTAACACAATCCCTGCACTCTATCTCCACCATCACTCTCCATCTCACTCCCTGAGTTCAAACATGATTTAGTGTCTGTCCCACAGACCTGGCTAAGGTCAACAAGCTTTTCAGTCTGTGTCCCTTTCTCATTTCTCACTTTGCACATCCTCCACTGCACTCCTGAGATCTTAGCCCCTCCCACGAGAGATGTTAGCAGAGGAGCCAAGGAAGGGACACAAGGAGAGGACTCATTGAAACAGGTGTCTAACAACATCCAGCAAAGTGTTTTCAACCAAGCATTAGAAATGAACATTTTATTTTCACTTTTTTAACCCTTTAAGACTGGTTGGAGCGGGCACACTCTGTTTTACGTAACTATTTTTAAATCCCTGTAGAACTGCCACGACGTAAGCTAGCGCAATAATTTATTTTGCATATGAAACTGGAAGAGTTACATCTTATGCCATCAGCTCGCCCTAGGTCACGGTTTCCTTCCACATATAGCTTTGCAAAAACTGCATAAAAAGCACTTGCAGCAACAAAAACACAATATTCCAGAAAGACGCTTTGCCGATCCGATCACCTGTTCATAACACTTCCTACATTGTAATAGACGTCAGCGCGAACTATCGCATGTCTGCCATTACCTGCCCAAAACCGGAAGTGACGCCATTTTTGTGGAAAATTTAGTTTTGTTTTGTTTTTTTTACCTTCAGGGCCTTATAAACCTAAACTGGTGTTTTTAAAAGTCATGTTTGACTTTATGCTTATCTGTATAGTTTCTGGGATGCTTAGAACTCTGGAAATAGTTTATTTTGATGCACATTCTGTTTTGTTTTTTTTTTTGCAAATTTGCATTATAATATTTATTTTCGTTTTTCCTTCAGTATATAAAATTTGTGTATCTCAAAATTACAACTATGAAGACATTCAAAACAAATTTACTGTTGTTGGAATCTATTTTATGCAACTTTTTTGTATTTACAGTTTTGAGGGATACACCTCTTAAATTTCTCTAACTAGAAATATATGCAAAAAAGGATTTTAATTTTTTTTTTGTGGTTATGGTACTTTTTTGCAATTTATGTAGGTCCTATGCTCTTAATGCACACATATTATTGAGATTTGGGCTATAATGGTTGTATTGATGTATAGCAACTTGAAATGCTCCCAAAAATAGCACTACAGCATGTTAAAATATAAAGATAAGCTCTTGCGGACTTGTTTCTATGGTAGGTCTTAAAGGGTTAATTTGCCACATACTTGTGCCAAACTCTGACAGTTTTTCAGTGTGTTTGTTTTTTCTTTTTTTGAGCATTGTAGTAAAGGTCATGAATGAGAGCAAAGGCAGGTAGGTGTCCAGTCTGAATCAGTCATATTTCATTCAGTGCAGTGGTGTACTGTCCAAATCATCAGCAGTTTGATAGACGTATGGATTGAAGTGTATTTGTGAAAATTTTGGACTGTTCCTTTTTTGATGTCTAACAGTATGTGTATGAGGGCCATGTAATGTCCATGTGTGCATGCTGAAAGAGACTGTGCTAGTCTGACCTCCTCCTCCTTTCAGGGTGGAGCCTGCTGGAGTCCAATGGTTGAGACCAGGTCTGAGGAAGTGTAAGTGTGTTTTTAATGTGATTCATGAAAACAAAGCAGCACACATTCATCCGTCTTCAAACTGTAACATCACTCATTCACATCTCTGATGTCAGCAGTGTTGGGTAAGTTACTTTAAAAAAGTAATTAATTACTAATTACTTAGTCAATATTGTATTTAAAATACTTATCTAATTACTGTGTCAGAAAAGTAACTTCATTACTAAGTAAGTAATTTAACTAAATACTTCTTAAAAATCCATATAAACCTTGAGTGGGCAAACAATAAAAATTAAACTCTTTAAATAATAAAAAAAAAAATTAAAGATGGAGACTAAGTACGCAGCGGTAGCATCTCTTCCACAATGTAGCCTGCATTATGTTTTTTAAGCTCACCTTCAGACGCTTTCTGTGCTGATGAAGTAAAATCATGTTTTGCCTGCTTAGCAGCAGTTGCCGCGGTGTTATCCATGGATGATGAACAAGGACCACTCAAAAGTGTTCGTCTATGCTCTCGTGTCAGGCGCTTCAGTAGATTACTCGAGCCATTAACAGCAGCCGATAGTTTTTACATATTACTGTAATGTTCTTGTCTGCTTGTTTCAGAAAAATGAAGAGTATGTCCATTTCATAAAAAAAGCCACTCGCTTCAGCCGAGTCCGACATCTTCCGCTTTAGAATACGACTGTGCAGCAAACGGGCACAAAATGACTTGCACCTGCAATACAGCAATGTTAAAGCGGCAGCTGTGGCTTCTACGTATAGAAGATAAATTATTGAAATTAAATAATGATATTCAGCGAGTATAATTATTTTACAATGTAACACAAGTACATTGTAAATAACTGTAATTAAAATACCTAAAAATGAACAGTAATTAGTTACTCTACTTTTTCAGTAGAAAAGTAATTTAATTACAGTAACGCATTACTTAGTAACGCATTACACCCAACACTCGATGTCAGGAGTCATCATCAAAGTGTCAATCAATGAACAGATGATAGATCAATAACTGCAGCTGGATTGTGTTTGTTCTTTCCATCAGATTCCTGTCAACTCACAATCGACACAAACACAGTACACACAAACCTCCAACTGTCTGACAACAACAGGAAGGTGACACGTGTGAAGGAGGTTCAGTCATATCCTGATCATCCAGACAGATTTGATGTTCTTCATCAGCTGCTGTGTAGAAATGGTCTGACTGGTCGCTGTTACTGGGAGGTCGAGTGGAGAGAAAATGTTTGTGTATCAGTGAGTTACAGAAGAATCAGAAGGGAAGGAAACGGTGATGACTGTTGGTTTGGATGGAATGATCAGTCCTAGAGTCTGTACTGCTCTAATAGATTTGGTTACTCTGTCAGACACAATAAGAGAAAAACAACAGTCTCCTCTTCCTCCTCCTCCTCTGTCTCTAACAGAGTAGCAGTGTATGTGGACTGTCCTGCTGGCACTCTGTCCTTCTACAGAGTCTCCTCACACACTCTGATCCACCTCCACACCTTCAACACCACATTCACTCAAACTCTTTATCCTGGGTTTTATCTCGGTTCTAAGGCCTCAGTCCGTCTGTGCTGAGTTGAGTGTAAAGAGTGTCCTCCTGTTAGAGAAACACTCTGACTGTTGAACAGATAGTTCATTCTGTACATGTCTGTCTCTTTCACTCACAAACACGTTTTCAGATTCATGGGTTCAATCACATGATGTTTGAAACTGTTCTAAATGATTACTTGTAAACTTCTTCCTCTTCAGTCCTTTAAAGATGGAAGCTCCGATTTTTCCAGGATCCACATGTTGTTTTTCTGTCTTTTTCCACTCAAAGCTTCACAGTGAATCTCAGTATGTTGTGTTTCTCTGAAGCGCAGTTCACAACCAGCTCCTCTGCATTTTCAACAAGTCTGAGCTCAAAATGAATAAAATGAATCCAAATGTTTGATTTCTCTTTCTTAATGGGATGTTTCCAAACTCTCCACATGCTCTTACTGTTTCACTTATTGTTGGAAGCTCATCATTTGAAAATGTTTCAGCTATATAAGCTAAAAATATTTGCTCAATATGTATGTAGCTTATCTAATAAACAGCAAAGACTTCAATCCTCATTTGAAACTAGTCTTGTGTTTTTCCCATGTTGAACAAGAACATTGTGTAGGAAGCTAGTAACAGCTTGGTTATCAAATTCTTGTCTTCAGACACCGTGAAAACTGAAGAAACACAAGGTTTACAACATAAATGTTTGAGCTTATCAGTCTCTCATATCAGTGTCCATAAACAGTCTTGTGCAAGCAGAACAGAAAAAATGCACAATAATGGATATAACAAAAATGTCCTCTCATTACAAGTGTAGAACACGTATGCAACATTATACAAACAATATACATGAAACCATACCGTGTGCGCCTCTTGGACCACATGCAGAATAACATTAACGCTGAGGCTGTAGATGCATCTGTAGCCATGTATCCATGCTAGCTCCACAATGCCATGGTTGCGCTCTCAACCAAACTCCGGTCATGTGACAATTACAACTTTACCTCATAGAAGAAGAAGAATAGAAGAATAGAATTGCCTTTATTGTCATTGTACAAAGTACAACGAAATTGGAGTGCCACTCCCTTGGTGCAAAATGCAATAATAAATATAAATGTAAATATAAAAAGTACAATAAAACAACCGAAGTACTCAGACAATAATAAGTACGATATATACAGGATAGTAGCATAACATAATTATTGTATGAATAGCAGCATAATATAGTGACAATGGCAAGTATAGTTAAGCAGGTTTAATTGTTTTGTGCTTATTTACTACGGCGATAGCTCTGGGAAAGAAGCTATCCCTGAATCTGTTTGTCCTGGTTTTATGTGACCTGTACCGTCGGCCTGACGGTAATAGTTCAAACAGTTTATTACTGGGGTGAGAGTAGTCCTTAGTGATATTGCCAGCTCTGCTGAGGTATCGAGAGTTTGCAATGGCCTCCAGACTGGGCAGAGAGCAGCCAGTGATCTTCTGGGCTGTGTTGATGACCCTCTGCAGTCCTTTCCTGTCTGCAACTGAGCACCCTGCATACCATGTTGTTATGCCGTACGTTAGGATGCTCTCTATGGTGGCTCTATAGAATGTCACCAGCAGCCTCTCCTCCAGGTTGTTCCTCCTGAGCACTCTCAAAAAATGGAGACGCTGCTGGGCCTTTTTTACCAACGCCGTGGTATTTGCAGTCCAGGAGAGATCATCAGAGATCTGCACGACCAGAAACCTCATGGAGTGTACCCTCTCCACACAGTTCCCGTGAATGTAGAGTTGTGCCGGGTCTGCTCTGCCCTTCCTGAAGTCCAAAATAAGTTCTTTAGTTTTCGTGGTTTTCTAGTCTCATACAAACTTTACAGCACTTTACATATTAAACAAACCCATATTTTGTAATCACATATTTTAGACATGTTTTTTAATTAATGTTAAACTTTTATCATCTTATCTTATAAATAAATGAACTAAATTAAGCATGAACCTATCACAGAAACATGAAATAACCAACTTTATTTTAACTGTCTCGGGGACAGTTACAGTGAGTGACCTCAAAGCCCCGGAAGACTTCAATAGTGAACATGACATTGAAGGTTTTTGGAACTCACCTGGAAATGATAAGCCGTGGGTTTTTTCCAAGTGAGTGATGGCAAAAACCTTTTGAAAGTTATTCAGTGTTTTAAAGTAATTTAGATTGTAATTAAAAACATACCATTTTCTGTAGGCGGCGTGAAGAATCCATTTTCAGTTCCACCAAGTTACATGCACCATGGATCGGGAGTCAAACTCGAACAAGTGACATTGTGCTTAACACAGAGTTTCAAAAAGTAGGAACAAGCTCTTCAAATGAAGCAAAGCTTAGCAGTGTCACAGAAGACCGTCTGTTGGATGAACTCGCCAAACAAAAGGTAACGTTGCTTTGAAGTTTTCAGAATATGTGACATAAAGTTCTGGAGTTGTTCCATTTACAGTTTTCCCTAATTACTGTCAGGTTGGAGTGGTGAGAAAATTGTGTAAAGCATGCAACATCGACTCCAAAGGCTCCCGCTTTGATCTCATCACCAGACTGAGGGAGAAGATAAAGAGCAGGCAGACATATGATAAGGTCTTTCAAAGCATATGGGGTGCCTCTGGTAAGCATCACTTAGCGATTATTAGAAGTAGCATTAAAATATGTAATTACAATCACAAACAACTTTTTAAATCCTTGCTTGCAGGAGGATGGTCTGTAATACTATGTCCACATGGCATTGTATACAGTGTTAAATTTAATTTTCGTGCTGAAAGTCCCCGGGATTTTGCTGACCTTCTCCTGTCCTGGAAGCAAAATGTCTGTGTTTACGATTTTGCGAGGGGTTTGGCGGCACACACCAATTTGCGGGTTCCTGATAAACTGCCATTTCATCCACATGAAGGTCGACTGGCTGAGCTCACTGAGGAAAATGTCAAGGCTGCACAGGATGGAAGCCTGAAAGTGAATCTTCCATGGCTACATGAAAGGATGGATAGTGTAAATGAAAATCCTTATCCTGTCACTGGATCATCTGACCATTATGTCCTGTATGACAGATTTCATGAGGAAAATACAAAAGATCCCAAGGACATATTACGCAGAATTCAACTTGTCCCAGAGCTGAAAGGCTGAAAGAACAGTCAAGTTGTTGAACAGTTCTTTGCAAACATGAGGAAATTTAAGTAATATGAGTCCATCCACACATGTGTTTTTGATGAGAAATATAACTCATCATTATAACACTGTCACCAACAAGAAACTTCTGGAGAGGCAGCTAAGACATGGTCGACTTGGTAAGATCAATATCTCATTGTCGGCACTGGGTCAAGCTGTCGTAGGTAAGTACATGCATTGTCTCATGACCAGAACGCTACCATTGTTCACATGTTAGATTTGTTCCTATCTGTGTGTGTATATTCTTTTCTTTGTGTACCTAGCCCCACAGGTGTGCAATAAACCCAGAGATACCACAGAAACGTTGTTGAACCCAGCACCTTCAGTGTCTGGTGACACTGGTAAAATTTCTTATCTTGAATAGTGATTGCCATGTATAGGTGAAATAATAATCTTGCATTCATTATCTTGTTGTAGTTGAGGGCTCATCAACGAATTTGTTACATGCTGTTTCAAATGAATTTCCTTCTATAAATAGTGCTTATTTTTCTCGCATTTGTATGCATTTAATATGCATTCTATGTAGTGTTTTGTCTAAAACCTGTTAAAATCCCTATAGAACCTCAGGAAAGAGTTGACAAGAAAGGCAATAGAAGGTCAACAGATGCAACTTTTCCTGACCTGTGTGGACCCCCGTGCGAAGCTCTGACAAAGCCTGAGAACATTTTGGCCAGCTGTTAATCATGGTGTTTTGTACCGCACCCTGGCCAACAACAGCTTGTATGTTAAAGTTTTCAGATGTCGCAAAGTGCAACTTTTAGTGCTTATCTGATTTTGTCATCCACAGTCTATGACACCGCTCTGTTTTTTTTTAGCTCAACTATGTTCTGGACATCAGCAGACCCAAAGATGAGCTGATTGTTGAAACGTCTTCTGGATGCCTCACGCGGGCAGATTTTTGGACACTGGGTTTAAACAAACAAATGGAATTGACTGTAAGTATTTTGTTTCTATGAATATGAAATAATAAAGTGTACATTCATTTTTTTTTTTTATGATTTTTTCTGTTTCAGGTTGGAAATGGCTGTTTTGAGCTTATCACTAAAATTGTTCAGTCAAAGGTACTGTATGTTGTATATGATGATTGTCAAGCTTTAATTTAAAGAGTTGTTGTTTTAAATGTGCTGTTTTTACATTCTAGGGGATAAGCATTTACATAGAAAATCTGTATGTCACCCGGACTTGGCTTGCACCCTATGGCTGTGATCCATTGCAGTCCTTTCCTGTAAGTGTACCGTCCTTTAAAGAAACAAGCAAGTAATCAAAATGATTTTTTTTATATAACTTTGGTGAGAGTTCATATACAGAATACTTAAAAATAAAATTCTGTTTCAGACTGACATTTCACACCCATCATGATGATGTCTGTTAACTTGTGAATGTAACTGTCTTGAAAAAAAGGAATCTTGCAGTGAAGATCATTCCTGGGGAGTGGTCAGAAAAAAAGAGCTTTGACTTGAAGGTCAATGTGCTAGTTTAAGTGTATGGCGAATAATATGAATTACACCAGTCTTCTTTTAAGGGATTTTATTAACTGTCCCTTCATTTTCAATGTAATACAGGGTTTTCCAAGCCAAGACTATGGAGTTGACTGTGGGATCTTCATGCTGATGGTAATTTTTCTCTTCTCTTCTTGAGATTCATACAGAAGGTAATTTAAGCTTCTAAAAAAATGACATTTTTATTTTTTCTTCCAAATAGTCTGCTCTGTACGTGGCACTGGATGCACCATTTGACTATACTATAGTAAGTATTCTATTTACTTTCACAGCAATGGAGTCTTGAATCTTTTGAAAGTTGTTAAATATGTTTCATATTAATATTTTACAGTCAGACATGCCCTACTTGCGTAAATGGTGGTGCTTGCTGTTGATGGAGAACTTTGATCTCAGGAGGTATTTGTATTTTGACTTCTGTTCTATGTTGTGTCAAAGTTTACACACCTTAACAATATCAAAATTTTCTGTTAAGCTCTGGCAAGCTATTTGCACACTGGAGAGAGGAAGCCAAAGCTGTGCTTGAAGGACAACATGTGCCCATTTTCAGACTGACGAAGCGCAAGTTCCAGGAAGTCAGTCAGGTCAGTATTCACTTTAAACAGTAGTGTAATTACATGGTTAGTGACTTTTGAATAACTGTTAAAAAACTGTTCTGTAACAGAGAAATAGCTATGTTTTTATCCCCATTTGCCTGACACAGGAGCCAGCAGTTGTTGAAGATCTGCATCCTGCTGTGCAGTGGGTTGTCCAAAATAAGGCACTTTTCCGTGCACACGTAACAATGCCAAAATATCTGTCCTTAAATGAAGGGAACCAGCAGAGGGTCTTAAGAGACATGTCACAGGAAGAAGACACTGGTGCAAGGGACTTGTTCCTCTTTGTTTTTCAGTTATCAGAGGACAAGGAGCTCTTTTTGAAAGCATGTGCTGATGAGCAGGGACTAAGGGTCAGTGCTATGTTTGACATGTAATGGACAAATGAAGGCACTGGCTGTGTTTGTTTGTTTGTTTAATATGTTGTTGTTGTTGTTTTTTGTTTTGTTTTTGCATAGTACAAAATTCCAATTAAACTTATTTCAAAATGTTGTTCACTTGATTCTATGTCCATACTTATAATAAAGGATTACAGTGTAACAGCATTAAATGTAAATGTAACAGCATTTTTTTATACTTGTAATTTCAAAATAAAAAGCTTATTGTTGATATTAACAGTAAAGAATTGTAATCGATAATATTTTTATACATTTTAAACATTAACACTCTGGGCTCTATCCTGGCCATTTGTGGCCACTTCACTTATTCTTTTTTTTTTTGACTACTGCACTGCAGTGGACCAAAAGAATGACACGGGTTTGATCTTAAGGATCTAATAGTTGTGTGTGTTGTGCATGACATTGCCACACAAATATGTATTTGCAAGATAGAGTAGAATAAATTATGATGCATCAAATATTACATAGGCTGCAGTGAATTTCTGTTGATACAGACTATTGAGCTTTGAGTTTCCCAGTCAATTAAGGATCCTTTCATTACGTTAACTTTTATTACAGGTACAGCCAGGAGTATTTCATACACATTGCATAATATTTGTGCTCATTTAGAGTTGTTGCTAAGTCTACAGAGGGTCTTAAGCTCTGTAAAGCGCTAGTCTTCACAATCTATTGAGTTAAGATTAGAGCATAGAAGGATAACTGCAATACATGCTTACAATACACATATAATCTAGAAATGTGTCAGGCCTGAGGCCTTAACTCATTTAGCTTCCAACTGCATTGGTAACAGATGACCGGAGTCGATAACCAGCCCTCAGACACCCTGAAGGCTTGAAGTTATTACCTTGTTTGTAGCAATGTGTCGGTCGCGAACGAGATGGCTCTTAGAGCCGGATCGTTGACGGGAACGATGCGAGCTGGCTCCTTATCGCGAGCCGTGGGTTGTTGCAGGCACGTGCAGAGGGGGGAGCTAGAGGGGCTTGAGCACCCGCCCCTTTCCTGATGGGTGCCCAAAGTGCCCTTTTGTTGAGGCAACTTTAAAAAAAAAAAAAAATAAAAATTAATGTGTGTGTGCGTGCGGAGTCCTGTCTGGGCCCCTCAACAATAATATTTAACTATTAATCACAGTTTTGCTAAATAAAAGGATCTGACTTGCATCAGTCACATGATCACATTTAACCAATGATCGCCCTTTACAGCAGAATGTGCTGGTTACGAGCCGAGAACGAGCTCACAAACAGCACGCACATTTTTAGCGGTCTGGAGCTGTAGGAGAAACACAAATTAACTCAGAGGCACAGACTGATGCGACAAAACCAGTAAGTAGGTGTGTCACTATCCGATCCGTACCGGAAACCCGATCGGTACCCCGCATGCGCGAAAGGTGTCTACTTCTGGTTGAAGCGTTTTACGATAGTTACAGGTCAGAGTATCTGTTAAGATGTTAAGAATAGTAAGTATCTCTTAAAATGTTTCCAATAATGAAACATTTCAATATAATGTAGACAAAAACGAAAAATAAAAAGATAGTTACAGATCAGGACTCCTTGTCATCATTTTATTATAGATTAAGTGCAAGAGTTGTTAGGTGTGGATAATTAGATTATAGTTTATTGCAATAGCAAGTTGTGCCTTGTTCTCACATAGACAGCACGTGGAGAGTGATATATGAAATGATGGGATGGAAGGAAGAAGAGAAGCAAAGAGTGATTCACAGGCAGAGCCTAATTTATTTCTCACAGTTTTTTGTTGCCTTATGGTTCCAAGTGCTGTCACCAATCTTTGCATTTTGTTGTTATCTCATGACACTTGTGTAATCAGCTACCATCTCTCCTATGGACTTTTTAATGTCTACAGTCTCAGATCAACACAGCCCTGCCCACGAGCACTATCCACAGCAACCCCTCAACAGCAACATTGTACCCATCAGGTAAAACATCGGCTACGTTTGCTTTGCCTTGTTGCCCATATTAGATTCTTGATGAATGTGTGTTGTTGTTATTCAGCCTGGTTCAATATGCCCCTTTTTAACTTTGAGCACCCGCCCCTTTAAACCTCTCTGCACGGCCCTGTTAGTGATGGATGGCTTACATCCATCACTAACCACACCTTCCACATTTCAGACATTGCCGGAGCCTTTAGAAGGGAGAGAGTAGGAGCGAGGGCAGGAGAGTTGTGCAGAGCTGGGGCAAGGACCTGAACAGCTGCCCACACTGCATTGGGGAAAAAATAACAAACTGTAAATAAAACACTGACGTCGCATAGGCTTTAGGATTTTACTGCCACAGTGTTTGTTTTGCTTTCTTTTAATCCTTCAAACTTGTGGACAATGTTCAAAATGTCTGTTAAAAAATAAATATTTTAGGACAAATGTGAATTCATCACTCCAGGAAATTTATAATTAATGGTTATTTTTTACCACTAAATGTTCCACTATGAACATTATAATGGTAGTAATAGTGAAAACTTGAGTTTTCACTATTACTATAAGTTTTTATTCAAATTCTGCTCGTTGTAAGTATGTTGCAAAGACGCCTTTACCAATCAGCACTCCTCATCATCACTCATCAACTCATCACACAATTGATAATGAGGACAACTACCCATTGCCACCCATGAATAAAATTATAATTAGAAAGGCAAAAACTGTGCTTTGTTCCAGACTCTAAACAATGTATATTTTTCTGTGAATAATTTGAAAATTTTACAGTCTTTCCTGGGATCGTATAACTTGAATAATGAGTGAAATTTGGGCATGTACAGTGGGCACAGAAATGGGGAGCTGCATGAGTTCTCTATGAGAAACATGTAGCACACACAGTCCTGGTAATTAGCACTGCACCCTATGACCTGTCTGTAAGTCATCTTCAAGGTTACAGAAAGCTGCTGCTCAGGTATCGATGAAAACACAGATTTGTATACACATCACAGCTTTCAATGTGTGAGAACAGAATTTAAAACATGTGAGACCTTGGCATGAAATCTCCACTGATCTGGCATAAAAAACTTTGTTTTGTTTAGAAGTCATGAACACAGTCACGAAGAGTGTAAGACAAGGTGCTCTTGATTCATTTGCAGTGGACCTGTAAGCAAAACAACAATACAAAGTACTTCAACCATTACATACTGTTCATACTTAAACCCCTCACAGTATGAAGAACTAACAAAACAAACAGGAGCAGAAACTGAAACTGTGGATCCAGAGTCACTGATAGCTAAAGGAGCAAAAACATAAAATAAATTTTAAAAAAAACAACAGGAATAAAAACATCACAACTACAATTGCTTGCACATATGAGTTGCAGGAGATGCAGTAGTCCAGTAGATTTTAATTCTAATCCTGCTGGTTGCAAGTGGGTTGCAAAGATATCAACCAGCATTCCTCAACCAGCAAGTAGTTTTTCCTGCTTTGTTTCATTTGAGACCTCTTATTTTTTTAACATGTTCTGTGAACCTCTGAAGTGACACGCCTTTAACATAAAAGTTTCTATTATTGTTACTAGTAAAACAAACACAACACTAAAGAAGAGGCGTGTAGCAATGTCAAGAGTCATAACAGCATTTTTAACATCACTGCAGTTTCTGTTTGTATGTTTACCTTTATAAACAGTAAAGTGCAAAAGTCTTGAGCCATG
The DNA here is from genome assembly GCF_056152115.1 of Neolamprologus brichardi. Lineage (NCBI taxonomy): Eukaryota > Metazoa > Chordata > Actinopteri > Cichliformes > Cichlidae > Neolamprologus > Neolamprologus brichardi. The sequence goes on along the minus strand of NC_142106.1, from coordinate 14,825,638 downwards.
GCTCATTTCTTTACATGTTGCTAGGTAACTAGAAAATAGGTGCAGTGATTTATTGAACTTTGCAAACATATGTAAGTACAATATATAGGGCAAAAACAGACTTTGTAGAATGAGCATGAAAGTGAAAATTTTATCATGATGACCTTAATACTTTACACAGTCTCAACCATCTTAGGCAACTTTCAGAACAGACAAACCTTGACAAATCTTCCACAGATGGTTGTAAACACTTACTGTAGTATATCTCTCCTAATGTACTCTGTATATATTTATGAAAACTAAAAATGTCAAGTGTGGATTAATCAATCCATCAGATCTGTTGCCACTGATTCTCAGTCCAGTTCTTGTGTAACTTCGTTCCTTGAGAATGGCTTCTTGACAGCCACCCTTCCACTGATGTAAAAGCATAAAATTATCCAAATGGAGGAATTATTGAGGGGAATACTGCTGCTCAGGTCCTGAAGACAACACACTTGTGAAAACAGATTTTAAAGAATACAAAGATTCTTGGCATGAAAGCTGCTTTTATCTAAATCATGACAAACTTGTCCTTTCATAAGACAAAGAATATTAGTTTTGAGTATTTCTTTAATCCTAGACTGACAAACCCATTGCCAGTTTTTGTTTCTCTTGTTGCCATGATGATGTAACAAGAGGTTGGATAAGCATCCATCAGTGTTATGTTTCCATTAGGTGTCTCTATAACAAAATCCACCTCCACCCTTGTCCTGCTGGGTGTGGACTGCAGCGAGGAACCACATAAAGAGAGACGGACGGAGAGAGCAGCGTCCTCTTCACAGAGACACCAACAGAAGAATCACCAGAGAGCCTCCTGAGCAGCAGCCTTCATCCTCCTCATCCTCCATCAGAGCTCCAGGTAAGACGAGCTGCACACCTGGACTCTTGCTTTGCCTCTTGTAACTCACATCAGGACGGCTCAGTGGACACATTTCAGAGCTGAACAACACATCAGTGTTAGGACTGTTAACAGACTGCACAACAAACACACAGAAACGGGCTCTGTGGCTTCAACAGGATAGCTGTAGGTGAGGAAAAACATACACAAACCTAATTAACTATAACTGAAGTGAACTTATGACAAACTGGTTTACAACACATGATCATATTTTATTCTCTGGATGAAGGCTTCAAACTTTAAATCTGTGAGATTACACGTCACAGAAAATTGTGTTTATTGCAGTTTAGAGAGCAAATCTGTCAAATATCAGTGCAACGACTCAGATTTCACAGATGAATAAAGGAATATAAGGACATTTGTCCTTGTTTTTGTAACAATGTACAACACTGAGTATGAATGTTAGAATTTCACTTATCGCACAGCTTCATCAAATGTGTGTGTTTAAGGGTTCTGTCAGCTGATTGGCCCTCTCCATCATGCTCCACCCTCTGCTCTTCCTGTGTGTTCTCTTTCCACTGACAGGTAAAACACACCCTTGGCAGCCATTTTGAAAGTGTTCTCACACTACCTGCTTTCTAACACAACATTGTAATGCGCTCAACAAAATTAAGTTCACACCCACTACACTGAGCTTGACTATAGCAAAGCTTACCGGGCCACTCACTGAGCCTCCATTAAAACATTAAAACACTGACCATTACGCTAAAATTAAATGTTATATATATTTATATTCACCTAAGTTCATTCTATTACATTCATACTATAAAAGGGAAAATACATTTATAGAAAGTAAACATAAAGTTAAAGAGACCAATCAATAGGAAAAGTTAGACCATATTTGTTTCATCCATCTTTTGAATTCAGCTTCTCATCGTTGCGGTTTTATTACCCTCAGTATCCAGAAGTCTTATAAAGCTGTCATTTCCTGTTATCTTTCTGTCCAAGAACAGCTAACTGATGATGTCATAGTAAAGCTTTACACTGATTGGTGAACGCTGTTTAATCCATTCATGAAGTCAGTTTTTCAGCCTGCAGCGCTCCCTGTTTGTCCAACCAGCTAACAGACTGTAGCTCACAGCTCTCATGTGTCTCTGTGTCTTCAGGTGCTCAGCAGATCATCAGTATAAACACAGATTTCTCGCAGTTATACTTTGGTTCTTCAGTGTTGAACACCAGCTCATGTCCCATCACATATTATGGACAGAAGTACGAGCAGCTCTATGTGAGTAGGATGAAGCCTGATGTTTTAGGAGATCTTTGTGTTTCCATCAGCAGTGAATGAAGGTCAGACTCTCTGTTCACGGGTTCAGGCCCTCAGCTGGGTTTAAGCTCAGAGTCTCATTAATGTCCTCTGCAGTGATGCTGAGTATTTGAACATCACCTGATGCAGCTTCCTGAAGCAGAGCGAGAGCTCTGACTGAAACAGGTCAGTGATACAAAACACAAGACATTTGATTTATCCTATTGTGTCTCTGTTTTTCCACAGGTGAACTTCACTAGTGGAAATATTGTGGTGTGTTTCAGGCCTGAAACTGGAGACTGTCTTGTGGGGCCTCCAGCAGGCTCAGAGAAATTCTATGCATGGCGACAACAACCATATCCTGGTGAAGAACAGTTTATTCATGATCATTTTCCAACCATTAAGAACAGTCTGGAATGCTACATTGTAATTGCCTTCACCAATACGAGTGTGAGTGTTGATCTGACTGGTGATACTTTTCATTATTTTACTTCAAGTTAATTGTATTATGACTCAAACCCAAAAATAAAAATTTGAGGTTCTATCACATCAAACACTTTTCTAAAAGCTTTTAGAGGAAACTTCCTGACAGTGTCCAATTTTTTTTGGTGTACAGAATGGTTTGACTCTATATAACCTCGGGACACAAGCGTTTCTCTACTTGCAGATGCACACCTATGGCTCAGTGGTGAGTCTATGTGTGTATATAAACAATTATAATACTGTGTTTGAGTTCATGAGACATGTTTAATACTTTGTATCTATTGCAAGTATGTGTATCTGACTTAATATTAATAGGTGTCAAGTTGTGTGTCTCTGCTTCGTGGTTGTAACGTTTGTTGGCTTTGCTTCTGTTTAGCTGTATGAGGTTCAGGCCAGAGGGATCACAATCAACACAGTACATGTTACAAACACTCCTAGCAATATGCAAATTCAGGCCTTCTTAGACATCAGTGGATGCAGACATGCAGGTTGGTGAATCTCTGGCTCTAAAACATAACTTTGGGATTCTGTGAAATTGAACTATTTGAATCTTATGTGATTTTTGTGCTCGCAGTTGCTAAAGGAGTCAGTTATTTGTGAGTGTTTAAAACCTCCTTAAATTCTTAGGTGTTCTGTATGAATATGGTGCAGTGTGGAGCTCTGATCCCAAAACCTGCTCTGTTCTCACCTGTAACGAGACAGCAGCCATCCACACCTCTGGTTGTGTTCCCCCGGAGCGTTGTCAAGGCAACAACATGTAAATATGTCCTCTTGCATTTTGAAGAAACCTTGTCATTAAAAAAAGAGAACCCCAACCCTAACCTCAATGAGGATTTTTAATTTTTTTTTTTAGCTGTTTCATGAGGTTTCACTCATAGCGGGTCACCTTACAAAAAAAACAGAAAACTTTTATTGTGAAAGAGCAGCAGCAGGAAGTGTTAGTATTACATCAGCAGTGATTGGACTCATTTTGAACAGCAGCTCTAATCAGAGGAAAGAGATCAGTGAACAGTGAGTTTGATAAGAGGCTCACACTTCATACACAGCTGCTGATTCACAGCTGGATTATTTGATGAATCAGGTTTCAATAAAACACCGACTGCTTCCTGCTGATGCTTAAATAAAGCTGGAGATGGTCCCACATCATGCAAGCTGCTGACATTTTTAGGCTGGTGTTTCCTGTAGCGCCACCATCAAGTTTTTCTATGACGTGTCCTGAACACAAGAGCTCTCCCTGGTGGCCTCTGCCTTCAGCAGCAGCTCTTGGTGATATTTTTTGCTGCTTATTTACTTTTCTGCCTTCATCAGCTGCATGTTGGATTCCACCTGCACTGTGATCGGCCCCCCTGTTATTGATGTCCACGGCCAGATTAACTCCATCCAGGATCGGTGTGCATACTCTCTGTTCTCGACTCCATCACTCCCAGACTTCCATGTTCTGGGGAACTTCAGGGACCGCCGTCGTAAAGATGTGAGCTTTTTGGACAGTGTGACGCTGCATGTGGACGGGCATTACATTCACCTGGAACAAGGTGGGAGAGTTCAGGTAAGCGACCTACAGCCACAGTTCATGTGTCAGAGTGGAGTCTGATCCAAAGTCCTCCCTCATCCTCTGCTGTGTCTCCTCTCATCTTTCTTCTCAGGGCTGTTAGAAGCAGTTCTTTCAGAGCTGCTGAACTCAGTGGTTGTTGCTGTGAAATCAGCCTGTTTGTGTGTTTGACATGTTTCACTCAGTGTTTCCTCCACTTTGTCTCTGCTGTGATGCAGCTGAACGACTCCACGCTGACCCTCAGCAGCTCATCTAAGCTGGTTCACGGTGTGCAGCTCTCCAAGGACCAAACTGGAGTCACCGCCAAGCTGTCGCTCTCCAACCTCATCATCTCTGTCTTCTTTGATGGCGACACCGCACAGATCCAGTTTAAAAGTACATACAAAATTACGTATATATATGATATAAACTTTAAACTGTGCTGTTATTTATTGAGCTGCTGTGTTTGTCCAGTTTGAATATTGATGCTGATCTGACTCTTTCTGTCCTGATCCTGTGCAGGACCTGCTGGTTCATCTGTGGAGGGTCTGTGTGGAAACTCCAGCAGGTCTCTGAGTGACCTGAGACTCTCTGAGTACAGCTCCACCAGGTAAGACCTCATCACAAGCTCAGAGTCCCTCTGACTGCTGCTGCTGCTGATGTTGCAGATAGTCTGTGTTTGTATGAATGAGCCTGAACTTTGTTGTTTGTCGCCCCCTAGCTGTGAGATACAGTACAGTGAGCCTGCTGACAGCATGATCAACTGCACCAGTGTGACTGAACGGTGAGCAGACTGATCCACACAGCAGGAAACATCTGTGTCTGTGTTATATTATGATCATGTAACTTCAGCACAGATTTCAACACTTGATATTCTTTATTTTATTTATCTGTGGTACAGCTGTAATCTCCTGAAGGAGGCGCCCTTCTCCTCCTGTAACAGTCACATCGACCCAGAGCCCTACATAACCGCCTGCACCGACACTTTGTGTAAATATCCTGCAGTGGACGGACTCAACTGTCAGTTCCTGAAGGCCTACGCCAGAGCCTGCAGTCTACACAACCACGCTCTGGATGGCTGGACATCAAAGACCGGCTGCTGTAAGAACTTAATGACAATCATTCTTTTAAAACCCTGCTGTTATGCTGCAGGTCAAACTGACCCATTCTGATGTAAATAAATAAATAAATAAAATAAGAAAAATTAAAATAAAATGAAAATCGAAATTTCTTATTAAAAAGTACATTGATGTGAAAATTCTTGTGCTTGGCCTAAAAACTGTAATCAGCATAAAATGAAAGTGATTCATTTCACATATTTGAAAAAGTGACCCATAGTCTTTCAAAAGCAATTTGTTTCTTTGCAACTGTGAGACATATTTCACCTCAAACACACAAACACATCTTTCCCTATTGACCTTGCTCTTAATCCTCAAATATACATCAGGCAAAACTGTATATACAAAACATAATAAAGACAGTGTCAGGGCCCACTAGGATGTTAGTGACTTGTGTGACAGACATCAAATCAGTTTTTGAACAGGTAATGGCCAACTCAATTTTAAAAAAATGATTCTTGAAGTGAATAATCTAAAAGAACAGTCTATTTTGGAGGAGAATTGGAAGGATGGATATTTGGAGGTTCTCATCCTGCCTGCAATCTATAGGTCAAAGGATGAATCAGCACCCAATCTATGGGATGCAGAGACATATATTTTGTACCACAATGTGATATTTTCTCCTCCAGAGTTAATAACAGAGAGACGAGTGCTGTCAGATGAAACAGAGACAAGCTGGCAGCTATTATTACTCCATAAATAAAATAAAAATGTAAAATATAAATAAAAGAACAATGTCTTGAAAAACTGTTGTATTTTATATGTAGGACTTTCCAATGTACTTAAAAATTGAAATATACATTTTTTTATAATATATCCTCACTGAATAAGAATCAGAATACTTTATTAATCCCGAAGGAAATTAGGGCTACAGCAGGCAGCACGCTAATGGCGCATGCGCACTTACAAAGGAACCTTCTGACCAACTTTACACAAACATCACATTGGGGAGACATGTCAGAAAGGTAGGCTGATAGGAAAAAAACAACGAAGATTATATCTAAGGTAAAAAAAAACACCTTTGGATTATTGATTGAAATGGTTAGTAAATGGGGTTAATAATGATATCTTTACCATGTTTATTTAATTTTTTCGGTTTCTGACACATGGATTGGGGGAGGGATATCTCAGTAGGTAGAGTGGTTGCCCCATGATCGGAAGGTCGGGGGTTCGACCCCACTGAACGGCTACCCTGAGGTACCCCTGAGCAAGGTACCATCCCTACACACTGCTCCCCGGGCGCTGCATTGGTGGCTGCCCACTGCTGCTTGTAGAAGGTAAAGAGGAGGAGATGAAGGAGGAGCTTCACTGGGTCAATGGGTTAAATGCAGAGGACTAATTTCCCTACGTGGACTAACGCATACACATTATTACATTATTATAAGAAAACACCACCTGGATGAAACTGACCCAGGAACATTGTTGTTGTACCTGAGACACTACATAACAGGAGGATTAAAGAAGGAATTCAGAATGTTTTCAGGATAACACATCAGTGTGTCCCTCTGTAGCCTCTGAGGCCTTCTGTCAGGACAGGACCTGCAGTGATCACGAGTTCTGTGGTGAGAAGACGGTCGGTGGTGACACTCGCTGCTTCTGTCGGACCATTTTTGCCTCCAAGTACCAAGAAAACAACTCTTTGGGTACGACAGCTGTGACATCACCATGACAACAGGGCTGAATAATGGAGGAAAACTCTAACTGTGATTTTTCTGACTGATATTGTGACGTTCAGGTGATCCAACGGTCTGCATGCAGGACTCTGCTTCAGTCACTCTGGTCGGTTGTCTACTGGAGGACAAAGGCATCGACTACTCTGCTTTACAGCTCAACGACCCGACCTGCAGGGGTCAGGTGGACGAGCTCACCCGCATGGTGACCTTCAGCTTCAACAGCAGCAACAGCTGTGGGATGGTGATCATGGTGAGTATTATCTCCCCCTCTTTACCTTCTACAAGCAGCCAAACATCTTCCAGCTTCTGCTGAGCTTCTGCTGCTCTGCTGCAGTTTGGGATCTTTCTGCGGGATCAGCTTCACCTCTGACCTCTCTGACTTCTCTGTAAAAGGAAGACCCAAATAGGACTTCGCAAAAGAACTACCTTTGTTAACAATCTGTTGCAACCATAAACTTTACATATATGTTTCACTGGTACCTGATAATCAGTACTGGAATTAGTTCTTCCATTACTGAAACTGGGAAACAGACTTCCATTAGTGAACAACAGCCTATTAATTTTGTCAGATGTTTACATTAAATATGCTCCAAAAGGTCCATATTCAGAGAATCCAGTTAACTGAGGTGAAGGCTAACAGACAGCTAGAAGCTACAACAACCTGTCAAAGAGTCTATATATACTCCAGCATTCAGCAGCACGTAGATGAGTTATTTAAAAAGGTGCATAAGTTAACCCTTTAAGACCTACCATAGAACCAAGTCCGCCAGAGCTTATATTATATTTTTACATGCTGTAGTGCCATTTTTGGGAGCATTTCAAGTTGCTATACATCAATACAACCATTACAGCCTAGATTTTAATAATATGCAGGAATTAAGTGCATAGTGATTACATAAATTGCAAAAAAGTGCAATAAACTACAAAAAAATTGAAAATCGTTTTTGTTTTTTTAACATATATCTCTAGTTAGATAAATTTAAGAGGCTTATCCCTCAAAACTGTAAATACAAAAAAGTTGCACAAAATAGTTTCCCACCACAGGAAATTTATTTTGAGTGCCTTCATAGTTTTATTTTTGAAATACACCAATTTTTATACACTGCAGGAAAAACGAAAATAAATATTATAGTGCAAATTTGCAAAAAAGAAGCATATGCATCAAAATAAACTATTTCCAGCAGTGCAATATGAGTCCTAAGCTTCCCAGAAACGATACAGAAAGTCATAAAGTCAAAGATAACTTTTAAAAACACCAGTATAAGCTCATTGAGGGCCAGACCGTAAAAAACTACATTTCCGCGAAAATGACGTCACTTCCGGTTTCGGGCAGGTCATGGCGGACATGCGATAGTTCGCGCTGCCGTCTAATCCAATGTAGGAAGTGTTACAAACAGCTGATCGGATCGGCAAAGCCTGTTTCTGGAATATTATGTTTTTGTTGCTGCAAGCGCTTTTTATGCAGTTTTTGCAAAGCTATATGTGGAAGGAAACTGTGACTTAGGACAAGCTGATGGCATAAGATGTAAGTACAACTCCTCCGGTTTCATATGCAAAAAAAAATATTGCGCTAGCTCACGTGGTTGCAGAGCTACCGGGATTTAAAAATAGTTACGCAAAACAGAGCGTGCCCGCTCCTACCGGTTTTAAAGGGTTAAAATAAAAAAAAAAAACACCATCTTAAAAGTGCCTAATGTAAAATGTTGAAAAACATTGTTAAAATAAGTAACATCACAGAACATAATGTTTTTTATCAGTGTGAAAACTCAGGGGTAATGTCACCCCCTTTACCCCATTTTTAACATGTCCTAAAAACTGTCAGATATTAAAGATGAAAAATAGAAAAAAGTTGTTCAGTAGCAATATCTGGTTGTTGTTCTGTGACTCCGCAGACCAACAACAGCCAAGTGATCTACAAAAACACCATCATGACCCAGAACAGCTCCTCTGACATCATCACTCGTCACGACCAAATCTCCATCGACTTCTCCTGCGTCCAAACTCAACCGGACATCAAGACTGAGACCTTCAGGATCAGAGACAGGTGTGTGGTGGCTGCTGGTTTCCTTTGAATTACTTTAAGATGTGAAGCTTCTCATGAGGTTTGTGAGTCAGAGAAAGCTGAAGTGTGTTTGTGTTCTGCAGCTCTGTGATCCAGCACATCACATCTGGAGTTTGGGATTACACTCTGACCATGAAGGCTTTCACTGACGTCGGCCGCACACAAGCTGTGGAGTCCAACACTGAGGTGCAGCTGAACCAGAAGATCTGGGTGGAGCTGAAGACTGATGGGCTGGATGGAGACATGGTCGTCATGGTGACCGACTCCTGCTGGGCAACAGACCAGCCATCCCCCGACAGCACTCCGAGATACAACCTGATCATAAACGGGTGAGACAGACTCAGACAGTCATGTGGTTTTGATCTCTCTCATGGACTCCTGAACAAAGTGTGTTTTCCTGTCTGTGAGCAGCTGTGCCAACCCTGCTGACCAGACTGTGCAGGTGGAGGAGAACGGACTGGGAACCTCCAACTACTTCTCCTTTAACATGTTCGAGTTCACTGGAGGCTCTGGTGAAGTCTTCCTGCACTGCAAACTCCACCTGTGCCCCAAACAGAACAACTGTGTCCCGGTACAGCTTTGTTACCAAACACACACACAGTCAAATGTATCTCTCTTCTGTTACGATCATTAAACAAATTATTTTCACTTATTCTTGTTTCTATTCTGACTCAAAGGCTCAAATGTTCTCAGCAGATTCAGTCCTGAATGAAAGGATCAGTGTTGATCTTCTAAAGTCTGGACTTTGTCTCTCTTTGTCTTTAGACTTGTCCTGCAGGTGCTCGCAGACGCAGATCTGCCAGGTCCAAATATGAAGGTGAAGCCTTCATCAGCATGACCTGGACTCATTAGGTGAGACACAGTCTGCTGTTTTAATAGTGCATGTAGCAAACATGTTTCCCACAGAGAAATGTTTCATTCAATTCAACAGAAAGATGTTAACTCTCAGTGACGGCAGCTGAAAGAAATATTTTTAAAAAAATTTAAACTCGACCATAATATTTTTTGATTTTTTTTTTTTTGCTATATTATGGCCCAACATACATATATTTGTTTCAAAATGTAGGGAGTAAAAGTAAATAGTTGTCAGAAAAACTACTCATGTAAAGTATAGATACATGTAATTTTTTCTCAAGTAGATTAATTAAATATTTGTACTTTGTAATATAAAAAAGTATTTATGCTTTGTTACTTCCCACCTCTGCTGTAGCCTGACAGTCCAGGATCAGGGTGAAGGTCCATCTCAAAGACTGAGGATGAGCCGATAAGAGAAAGAAGTGACACAACAGAGAGGACTGAGGGTTGTTCAGCAATAACAGTGTGGTCTACTTTATCTTCTCAGGTCGTTTCCATGGTGACTTGGACTGATCGACAGGTTACTGACCCCCACGATGATCCTTTACTTCTGATTGGTCCTGATCCAGATCTGCTGTGAACTCCCACAGCTGGAATAAGCAGATGTTTTTAGGACAGGACCACACTGTTGTCCGTGACACATGATAAAGCGCAGATGATGTTTTCTCAGTTTTATTAGTAACTTGGTGAAGGGAGGAGTGTGAGCTACATGTGATTTCCAGCATAACCATATAAATATATTTAGGGTAAATCTACACTCCTGAAATGTAACAGAATCAGATCTCACTAACACCGTTTCATTAATGTACTTGAGTGGTGGGTACTGACGTACTTACTTTGTAATTTTATTCATAGAAAGAAATATATGGTCACAGATGCCACACATCCATGAACAGTGAGGCATTTAACCCAAGATGATTTTTTTTATTTCTCAGGTTGTTGTAACTTAAGATGATTTAGGTAAGAAGTGAAAATATCCAAGAGAAGAGAAAGAAAATAAGATGCATTCTGGGAACATGAAGTGATTTAAAAGTAATAATAAATTTAAAAATCAGCTATCTAAGAAGGTGGTAATCAGAGTGAAATATGTAAAAGGGATTATCTAGTTTATCTTCGTTACCTTTATAGATTTTTACACGGATGTTTTAATGTTCTCATGAAATTATTCTCAGAGGTGATTGAAAATACAAAACTGTACAAAGTATTTTGTCTAGGAAATAAAGAACATATGTATGTTTCAGCCTCCTCTTAGGAAACAGACGATATGACAAATAACAGTTCAGCTGAAACTGAGACTTGACACTGAACTGTTTCCTTTATTGTTTTGCTATCTGTTCCAAAAAGCCAAAATTAATGGAGTTGGGTTAAAAAAACAAAACCAAAAAAACCCCTACCTTTTATATTGTTTCACCCAGATTTCGCACAGAAAGTGTTTATTTTAACTCTTGTCCATTTTCTAAGTGGTGGAGCCAGGCCACGCCGGGCTCCACCAACAGCTAACGAGGCTAGCTGCCAGGCCACGCCAGGCTCCACCATCAGCTAACGAGGCTAGCTGCCAGACCACGCCTGGTACCAACAAACAGCCAGCGAGGTTAATTGCCAGGACAGGCCGGATTTCGGCAACCCTCAAAGGTGGTTCACAACCAGCGGGCCTTAACGCCGTTAAGATGCCGCCTAAGAGGAGCACCGTTAATGAGGAGGAACTGGAGGACATAAAGAAATCCCTAAACTTTATGTCAGAAGAAATAACAATTTCAAAACAACAAAAACTGATACTTAATTTAATGGATGATATTAAAGAACTAAGAAGGCAGAGCGAGGAAAAGGACAAGAAGATTGCTATACTGGAAGGACGGGTGTCAGATCTGGAACAATATTCAAGAGTAAATGATGTGATAGTGACAGGACTGGAAACTAAGCATCAGACATATGCAAGGGTAGCAGCATCAGAGAGAGGGGAGCCACTCGTGCAAGAGCTCCGCTCTTTGGAAGAGCAGGTACTGGCCTTCTTTAAAAGCAAAGGTATCGAAATGGACAATAAAAATATTGAGGGATGCCATCCTCTTCCGAGGAAAAACAAAAATCAAATACCTGCCATTATCATTCGATTTGTTAATAGAAAACAGAAAAAAGAACTGCTCAAGCAAGGAAGAAAGCTAAAAGGTACAAATGTTTATTTAAATGAACACCTAATCAAGAAAAATGCAGACATTGCAAGACAAGCAAGAATATTAAGAAAACAGAAGAAAATACAGTCAACTTGGACGTCAGACTGTAAAGTATTCATTAAGTTAAATGGAACACCAGAGCAGGCTAAGGTTCTAGTCATCGAAGAGATGACGGAACTAGAAAAATATAACTGATAAATGCAAAGCAGTGCTAAATATGATGGGACCGTCCAAGTGCACAACCAACGCAGATGTCTGACAATTTTCAACTAACAACTCATATAGATATTGAAAATAAGACATTGATGTATGACAGCAACATAGATCCTGATTGTAATTTCTTTAACAATAAGACAAATGAATGCAATTATTATACAAAGGAGCAACTTAAAAAGGAATTCAAGGTAGATCAGGGTATATCAATGGTTCACTTTAATAGTCGAAGCTTATATGCAAACTTTCAATCCATCAATGACTACATAACACAGTTTGAACAGCCATTCAATGTGATAGCCATATCGGAGACCTGTATAACTCCTGGAAAAGAAGAAGACTTTAAAATAAATGGATATGAATTCCTTCATATAGACAGGATCAACAAGAAAGGAGGTGGGGTGGCACTTTACATTGATAAAAACCTAAAGTACGAAAGAATGGGAAGAATGACAACTGTTATTGATGGAGTGATGGAATGCTTATCAGTGGAAATAAGTATGGAAAAAAGGAAAAACCTAATTGTCAGTTGTATATATAGAACACCAGGATCTAAGATTGAGATATTTAAAGATAATATGGAGGACTTATTTACAAATATAAATCAGAAAAGAATGTTTATTTGTGGGGACTTTAATATTGACTTATTGAATCCAAATCATAATAAGAATACAGAAGAATTTATTGATTCCATGTACAGCATGGGTTTATTTCCACTGATAACAAGACCGACCAGAATAACATCTCATTGTGCAACTCTATTAGATAATATATTTACAAATATAATAGAAGGAAATATAAAAAGTGGGCTGTTAATCAATGATATAAGTGACCATTTACCAGTCTTTGCATCTTATAATTGTCATTATAAAGTGAACAACGATGGACATAAGATTATTTACAAAAGAATAAGAACAGAGAAGACATTAAATTGTCTTAGAAATGAACTTTTAAAGCAAGATTGGAATATTGTATATGAACAAACAGAAGTTAATAAAGCTTACGAAGGATTTTTAAGAACATTTAACACATTACTTGATAAAAACTGCCCAGTAATTGAAATCAATAGGAAACACAACTATGCAGGAAGCCCATGGATGACTAAAGGACTACAAAATGCCAGCAAAAAAAATAATACCCTATATTGAGAATTCATAAAAAAGAGAACAATAGAAACTGAAAGGAAGTATAAAACTTACAAAAACAAATTAACTAATATAATGAGATCCTGTAAAAGAGAGTATTACATTAAAAGGTTAGAACACAATAAAGATAACACAAGAGATATATGGAATGTATTAAACAGTATAATCAAAAATGAATGAAGGAATAATGATTACCCTGGGTACTTTATAGAAGGGACAAGAAGTATTAATAACATGGAAGAGATAGTAAATGGCTTTAATGAATTCTTTGTAAACATAGGGCCAAAACTGGCAGAAGAAATAAAGGTTGATGGAATAGAAAGGGACACTGGTGAAAATATTGAAAGGAATAGTAGCTCAATGTTTTTAAGAGCAGTGGAAGAGAAAGAGATTTATGACATAGTTAGAGGATTTAAGAACAAAATCAGTACAGACTGGAATGATATTGATATGGTAACAGTAAAGACAGTTATTGATGGTATTGTAAAACCATTAAAATATATATTCAACTTGTCGTTTCAAAAAGGGTTTTTTCCACAAAAAATGAAAGTTGCTAAAGTTATTCCCATTTACAAAACCGGTGAAAGGCATAATTTTACAAACTATAGACCAGTGTCAATACTCTCCCAGTTCTCTAAGATACTGGAAAAACTTTTCATAAAAAGATTTGACAGTTTTGTGGAAAAATATGAATTAATGACAGATAGTCAGTATGGGTTCAGAAGCAACAGATCAACAGCTTTGGCATTAATAGATTTAATGGAAAAGATAACGGAATGTATGGATAATAAGAGGTATGCGCTCGGCATTTTCTTAGATCTAAAGAAAGCGTTTGATATTGTTAATCATGAAATTCTATTAAAAAAACTGGAAAAGTACGGGTTTAGGGGAGTGGTTTTGGAATGGTTAAAAAGCTATGTAGGGAATAGGCAACAATATGTACAAATAAATGAATATAAATCTAATTTGATGGATATAGCTTGTGGAGTACCTCAAGGTTCAGTACTGGGTCCAAAAATGTTTATTATGTACTTAAATGATATCTGCAGAGTATCGGAGATTTTAAAGTTTGTAATATTTGCAGATGACACAAATATACTGTGTTCAGGTGTGGAATTGCCACAGGTTTTGGAGATGATCACACAGGAATTAACGATATTAAAGAAGTGGTTTGATATAAATAAATTATCATTGAATCTAGATAAAACCAAATTTATGTTGTTTGGAAACCAAAAGAGAAACATCAAAGTAGAAATATGTGTTGACAATGTATATTTAGAAAGAGTAAATGAAATAAAATTTCTTGGGGTGATCATTGACCACAAGCTCTGTTGGAAGCCACATATTACTTATGTTCGGGGGAAACTGGCACGGGGCATTGCCGTCCTAGGGAAAGCAAAGTATATGCTGGATCAGAAAGCACTGCACATTTTATACTGTGCTTTACTACTGCCATATATGAGCTACTGTGTAGAGATCTGGGGAAACACATACAAAAGTAACACACAAACAATAACTGTAATACAGAAAAGGGCCATTAGATTAATAAATAATGTGGGGTACAGGGACCATACAAATGCACTCTTTGTCAAAATGCAAGCTATTAAATTCCAAGACTTGGTGAAGCTTAAAACAGCGCAAATAATGTATAAAGTAAGAAATAAATTGCTTCCAAAAGAAATCTGTAAATTGTTCATAGAAAGAGAAGGTGGGTATAACTTAAGAGGGAAATGGAATTTAAAAATACAAAGTGCTAGAACAACTTTAAGAACTATGTCTATCTCAATTGCAGGAGTTAAATTATGGAACAGTCTAACAGAAGAAATAAAAGACAGTAAAAACATAAAACAGTTTAAAGTAAGATATAAAAACCTAATTTTAAATAAGTATAAGAATGAAGAAAACGGGGTTAACCCAGGACGGTAATGTTGCTGGTAATGGTGTTGTAGTTCTTTTTTGGGGTTTTTTTTTGTTTTGGTTTGTTAGTTTTTCCATAACTTGTGTATCTGTATTTTTTATATGAAAGAAACTATACTGTGGTGGGGCTTGCTAATTTCTTGTTTTTGATTTATGTATGTTTTGTTTTGTTTTGCTTTACTTTTGTTTCATATGTTGTTTGTTTAATTTAAGACTAAAAAAAAAAAAAATTAAATGAATGAGAGGTAAAACTTGAGGGGGTAGGGACAAATAAGTAAATACTTCTGCCTACTCCTTTTCAAACAAATAATGGAATAATATTTTGTAATGATTGTGAAGGCTCATGTTTGAAATGTTTGAAATAAAAATGAACTGAACTGAACTGAACTGAACTAAGTTGGTTGCCATTAGATCTTCCCAGCTCCAAATTCACCTTCAGTTCTCAAAAGCATCATTTCCAACATACCTGCTTGATGTGGTATATTTTTATGCTGGTTGGCCTACCTGATGCAACTCCACAAGGATTTGTGTCACGTGGTTAAATAAAGACATTGTTGGGAACATTTAATGTCATCACATTGACCACTGTAGCACAGCATCACTGACCTTCTTTCAGCAGTGGCATAATTTTTAGCCCAACTTAATTTCAGTTGATTTTGCTTCCATTTGAAAAATAATAAATGTAATATCAATTTGTGAAGAACATTTCCCACTGAGGAATATTTCTGCAATATTCCATAATCATCTAGAAAAATTTCACTGGATTTTTACTGAAAGACCCAAGAGGACTCTAACTTGCAAGCTGGACTATATAAAAATATCATCCCTACTGGTCGCTATGATCAAGCAATGGCCTCTGGTGCAGTGCTTCCTGATGCGTCAAAATAGTCCAAGATTTTTAATTTTAAATTGGTTAAATTCTGTGCAAACTATTCATACCATAATAAATGAATGGGAATCAGTGGCTGTGTAAAGACTGTGGAACAAAAAGAGAGAAATAAAAAATGTTACATCACATTTTAAAAATAATCTGTAGTAACCAAATAAAGTGACTTCTGGAAAAAACTTTTATGGTCAGATAAGACAAAGATTGAGCTATTAGGCCATAGAACCCCAACCTCAACAGTTTTAAAGATTTGTGGATTACACAAAAGCCAGGTCTGTGCCAGGAAATACCTCAGTTTAAACTGTACTAAAAGAGCGGTCAGTTTTTCAGACAGAGGGTGGGCAATAGTGATGGGTCGTTCGCGAACGAAATGGCTCTTAGAGCCGACTCTTTGCAGTGAACGACGCGAGCCGGCTCCTTATTGGGAGCCGTGAGGTTTTTTTTTCTTTCTCTCACCCTCTCTCTCGCCCTTTTTTCCGCTAAACTCGCGCGCTGCCTGTACCGGCAGAGGGGGAAGGGCGTTAGTTACACTCGCAGTAGCACAGGATCAGAGCCAGAGAGAAAGAGAGCAAGGGACAACAACGTCACATTAGAAAGGTATAGTAATCATCCACTATTTTCAGTTGCAGATGATAAAGGATTCAGAAATCATGCAGGCCCATATGACAGAGAATGTGCATCTTCTTTTTGTTTTAATATTTTAATTTATATTTAATTGTGTTGTGGTTTGCAGTGTTTTGTGTTGTTTCACGTTAAATTTGTTTAAAAGGAAAAAGCTGAAAATTTAAATAGTTAAAAGTTTGAAATGTAAATAGTTGTTCTTTGTATTATATGATTTATTTATTACATTTTATGTGGAGTGAATAAATAAAGTATATTTATGGTGGACCTTAGAGACAAAGCACGTACAAACTCCAAAACACGTAAAAACTCCAAAACGCGTAAAAACTCAGACGCACTTACAAACCCCGAAGCACGTACAAACTCCAAAACACGTAAAAACTCGAAGCACGTACAAACTCAGAATCACGTACAAAAGACAACAGAAGTGCTCCAGGATGCTAGGGCGCAGTGTTGAGCTTTTGTTACCTAGTGGCTGCACAAGCCAGGAAGTATCAACAATCGGATTTGGTGTGTGGTAGTAACAGGTAAATGATTTTTTTTTTTAATTATTTGAATAAATATGAGTGCTTGTCTATAAATACACAAACAATACACATATGCTTTCAATTGTGTAATTTAAGTGATCTGGGTAGCTCTGTTTTGGAAGTTCAGTTCATGCTAGAAATGTGTTTTGGAGTTTGTACGTGCTTTTTGGAGTTTGTACGTGCTTTGTCTCTAGGGGCCATATATAAACAACCACTTTTTTTAACATTAGTAATTCCTTTTCTGCATAATTTTATATTATTGTTAATGATTAAATAATTAAAGCAACAAAACAACCTGAAGAGCCGGTTCGGAGCCGAAAGAGCTGGCTCTTTTTAGTGAGCCGAGCCGAAAGAGCCGGATCTCTAAAAAGAGCCGGAAATCCCATCACTAGTGGGCAAAGGAACTGAATTATTTCTTTAATAGGTTTGATTCAGCCATGAGGCAGTCTTCAACATCATCTGCAGAGTTACCCACCCCCACTACTGCTGTTTCACCTCTGACACCCCAGACACTTCCTCCTCTACTCACCCTGCTCACTCCTCCCCACCCCTAACAACAGCATCTCACACTCAACACAAGGCTCCAGCCTGTCTCTCTCAACGACCCAGGTTAAGAGGGAACTGAGGGGGGTTAAAGCCAAGAAGGCAGCGGGTCCAGATGGCATCAGCTCAAGGGTCCAGTGTTGGGAAGGTTACTTTTAAAATGTATTCCACTACAGATTACATGAATAGAACAGAATACATGCCCCAAAATGTATTTTGTAACGTATTCCGTTATGTTACTCAATGAGAGTAACGTATTCTGAATACTTTGGATTACTTAATATATTATCATGCTTTTTACAACTACGTGAATGTACTATTGCTGTGATTTATTACTGTTATTGAAGGTCCGTGGCTCCGAACCGTAGTAAAGGGACCTCTGACTAATACGTCGGTTTCCGTGTCGGGCTCGTAGCTGAAAAATAGCTTTACTTTGTTTTGTGGGTCAACTTTGCTTATTGTTTCGGAGGAAAACACGAAAACAGTGTACAGTCAAGTCTTAATAGCGTACTTACCACTGGGCTCGTCAGCCACTCTTCTTGGCTGCAGTGGTTATTATTATATTTACATGCTTCCAGCTCCCGTTTCTGGTCGGTGACAACTTGTACTTTTCCACTCCCCTTTTTCTCCCTCCTCGCTCTCACAGACACATGGGTACGTGTATGCAGTCCATTCTCCCTGCAGCACGGACTACACTGCCCATGAGGCTACATGCATTAGGGAATTGCCTGTAACACTCTGCCTATTGCCTTCATATTAAATAATTTTTGTATAATAATTTTAAAAAATATTTCTTCACTCACGGGCGTAAGTAGGGGTGACCAGGGCCGCGATATAGAGAGACAGGTATTAGAGCTTCCTATTGCGTGTTTTGTTTGGGTTTCCACCGCCGTGGAATTACCAGAAATAGAGAGACCGTAGCCTAACATATGAAACAGGAAAAAATCACCAATTGAACGGTAACTGTAACAGATACATTTACTCATATTTTGTATTTTAAATACGTAACGCCGGTGCATGTATTACTCCCCAACAGTGCCTGTTGATGAGATCTTGTGCCGTTCCTAAAACACCGGCCTCCAACTCTTAAAGAGACACGGGTGTCCCTAAATTTAGCAAATATTAGCTTCAGGCTAGCTTGCTACGATGTATAGGCTAATACCAGCATTTTACCACAACTTCACCAGATGTAGCTAAAAAAACTAAACTAATGTCCAGCCCAGTGGAGCAGCTAGGAAAGATGACAAAAAATGATTACTTACCTGCGGTTTAGAGGGTCAAGCTGAAATTGAAGCAGCCATTGAAATACGGAAGAGAGAAAGATGGAAGCTTGGTCAGCACTTGTGGCCTCTATAATGTGTGCGAATACATGCGGGTCGGATACTGGAGTGCAAAGTTACTTATGGAAAATGGACAAGAAAACGTCAAAGCCATCAGGTCCTTTGGATAATGGCAGGTATTATGTATCCTTAAACAAGATAACATTCATTAGCAGGGATTGGACTACGCAGCTCTCTGTGAGTGGTACACATGGCCATGGATCAGTGGGCTTTGGAAAAAGACACAAAAGATGGAGTTATTCTATGTTTATGCTGTCAGCTGCCTCCTCTTCTCTCCCCTCCCTCTCCTGTTTCTACTTCAATCATGAAACTGATCAATGATCAGCTGATCAGCTTTTCTCTCTCGTTTGTTTATCGCCCACTTCGCGCCAGAAAGAGGAAACCAGCGGATGTCGCGCTAAACAACAGCAGCACTTTTAAGCTTGATCAGCTGTTGTTAGAATTTATTTAATATTAATTTCTAGTATCAGCTGATGTTTGCTGGAGCCACAGCTGCAAAAAAGCTGCTGGTCATGATGTCAGTTTGGTTATCTGGTGAGAGGGAAACATGAAGATAAAACCAGGAGATGTCCTTAAATCAAATCAAATCAAATCAAATCAAATCAAATCAATTTATTTATATAGCACTTTTCACAGGATAAAAACCACAAAGTGCTTCACAGTGATATAAAACAGAAATACATAAAATACATTAATAATAAAACACAGCACAAATCTAATTAAAAGCCAATCTAAATAAATGAGTCTTAAGCTGCTTTTTAAAAGAATAAATACAATCAAGGCAACGTAATGATGGAGGGAGAGCATTCCACAACCTGGGGGCCACCGCTCTAAAAGATCTATCTCCTCTGGTCTTAAAACGAGTTCGTGGGACTACCAACAGCCTTTGATTAGAAGACCTCAGGCTGCGAGAGGGAGCGTGGGGTTCTAAAAGATCAGAAATGTAAGCAGGGGCATCACAAGACAAAGCTTTAAAAGTCAGTACCAAGATTTTAAAATGAATTCTAAAATGTACTGGAAGCCAGTGTAATGAACGTAACACTGGTGTAATGTGCTCTCTTTTTCGTGTCTTAGTTAAAAGCCTTGCAGCAGCATTCTGGACTGACTGGAGACGGTCAAGATTCCTTTTGCTCAAACAAAGAAAAAGACTGTTACAATAATCTAAGCGAGAAGAAATAAAAGCATGAATAACCATTTCTAACTCAGACTTAGACAGCAAAGTTCGCAGTTTGGAGATGTTTCTTAGCTGAAAAAGGCAGTTCCTAATTAACTGGCGAGAGTGTTGTTCTAGGGACATGGCAGAATCAAAGATCACACCAAGGTACCTGAGGCTCAGGTGAACAGATGAGCCAAGAGAACCAAGATGCTGTTTGATTAGAGATATCTGGTTGTCAGGGGCAATAATTAATGTTTCTGACTTCTCAGAGTTCAACTGTAAGTAGTTGTCACCAAGCCACTGTTCAATGGAAGCTAAACATTTAATTAAAGAGGACAGTTTATGGACTTCCATCGGCTTAAAAGAACAATAGAGCTGAATATCATCAGCATAGAAGTGATAAGACACCTCAGGGAACTGCCTAATTATAAGTCCTAGAGGTAACATGTACAAAAGAAAAAGAATAGGACCCAGAACTGAACCCTGCGGTACCCCACATGTCAGATCCTTAGAATGTGACATAAACCGATTCGCAGAAACACTAAAAGATCTGTTGGAGAGGTATGACTGAAACCACTTCAAAGCCAGACCAGACACACCAACTACGTCCCGGAGCCTGTTAATCAGGATGGTGTGGTCAATGGTGTCAAAGGCAGATGTCAAGTCCAACAAAACCATGACTGAGGATGCTCCGGAGTCAGCTGACATCATAATGTCACTAGAGACTTTAAGTAATGCGGTTTCTGTTGAGTGACATTTACGGAAACCTGACTGAAATTTGTCATAAATTTCATGTTTTTCTAAAAAAGTGGTAAGTTGATCTGCAACTACTTTTTCCAGAATTTTTGATAATAATGGAAGCTTAGAGATAGGCCTATAATTCTTAAGCTGAGTTGGATCCAAACTGCTCTTTTTTAATATCGGCTCAACAACAGCATGTTTACAGAATGTAGGGACCACACCTGTTAAAAGAGAGGCATTGCATATCTCTACAATAGATGGGCCAATGACAGAGAGAGCATTTTTAAACAACCCAGCAGGTAGAATGTCATTTGCACAAGTGGTAATTTTCATTTTATCCAGCAGGAGTGAAAGGTCAAGTATGGTCATTGGGTTAAACACTGATAGTAAATGAGGGGGAGGTGACCCAGAGACACAAACAGATGGTATTGAAGAACCAATGCTCATACGGACATGATCAACTTTATCCACAAAGAAATTCAGAAACTCATCACTCTCAGATATAGATGTCACAGGTACTCGGTGGACCACGGGGGAAACAATAGAGTTTATGGAGTCAAACAGTACCTTGGAATTTCTCTTGCTTGATGATATTAACTGAGAAAAATATGCTGATCTGGCTGTTTTTATGGTTTCATGTAAGGAAACCCAAAGTTCCCTAAGGTGGAGCCTGTGAACTTCGAGTTTGGTTGATTTCCAAAGACGTTCTACTTTTCTACAGATTCTTTTGACCTTCCTTACATCATCATTTATCCACGGATGAGCTCTTTTTGGGGCAGCAATGACAGATTTCATAGGTGCCACTGAATTTAAAATCTCCAAGCAGTGATTATTAAAACACTGTGTAGCAACATCAGCATCAGTGCAGCCACTAATCACATGAGGGTCCAACATATTAGAAAACTTCAAAGCAACATCCTGATTTATGAACCGCTTATGGAACATGAGATTAGAAGGTGGTGCGTACAGTGGGAAGCTAAGACTAAAAGTAACACAGGAATGGTCACTCACTTGTACGTCTTTAACACAGACATTAGTTATGTCTAAGCCAAGAGAAAACACAAGGTCCAAGGTGTGGCCTTTAACATGGGTGGGTCCAGAGACATGCTGAATAAAACTAAAAGAGTCTGTAATGGATAGAAAGTCAGAGGCCATGCTACAGTTAAGATCATCCACGTGGAGGTTGAAATCCCCAATCATTAAGACTTTCTCCAGTTTAATAATGGAAGATAAAAAGTCCGTAAAATCTTTAATAAAAACACCAGCGGGGCCGGGAGGGCGGTAAATTAAAACACAATAAAATATATCTGAAGAACCAACCTTAAGAAGTTGTGACTCAAAGGAAGGGAAAAACTCAGAGTCCATAGTCCTGCAAGCGAAATTGTCTCGGTGAATAGTGACCAGACCACCACCACGACGGTCCAAACGCGGAGTTCCGATGAAGCGACAGCCGCCCGGGCAGAGCTCATTAAGGTGGATAAATTCATTCTCCCGCTGCCAAGATTCCGTGAGAAACATGAAGTCCAGACTATTACTGCTAAAAAAGTCATTCAGCACAAATGATTTGTTGGCTATGGAACGAGCGTTCAGGAGAGCGATCTGAAGCGGAGGTGACAGGCTGACGTCATCAACAGCTGATTGACGGGGAATTGACAGCAGACACCTGGAATGAGGACGTAGTCTCCCGGTACCTCTAGCTGTGGAATTGTGGTCTTGTAGAATGATAGGCCAAAGTGAAAACATCCCGCATCTCCAGACAAGACGCCGATCCAGGTAATCGTTCTGTTCGCCCGTGATGAAAGGCCGGGTAGGTGGTAACCGATCGGCCTTATCCGCGTCCTGGAGGGGAACCGGTACCAAATACCGGAGACGTTCTCTACCATGGAGCGGTAGAAATCCCCTCTGTCGGGCGCGTTTCCTTTTAGCCTGGACACCAGACCTACAGCCCCTTCTAGACGACCTCCTTAACCTTGTTTTTGCTCCTGGGTTATTGTTTGGAGCTAAGAACAGGTACCGGTAGTCGGGAGAGGGAGGAGGGCAGACAAACGGCGGAGGGAAAGCCTGGTGGTAGCTCTGCCAGCTGTCAAAAGTTTTTTCCATACATATTTTGATACTCAACAATGTATGTGAACTGTAGATCCGAGTAGCAATTAGACCTTCATGATATATCACAGATGAGATGACAAGATAAAAAACAATATACTGAAGCAGTCGACAAAAACACGGAGCAGCAACAGCGGCCAAGCCGAACACAGGCGCCATGTTGCCAAGTCAAACTTACTGAATCATCAGAGCTGAACAGGTGATGGAGAAACAGGTTTACCTTTTAGGTGACATGAATGAGTTGAAGGGAAGTTATGAACTGTTTCTGAGAGACAAATAACACCAGGATCCTTTTCTAAGTAGCTGACAGCTGGTAACTGTGCAGGGGTGGATCTAGCAAAGTGTTGCCAGGGGGGCAGGTAGGGCATCAACAGGGAGAGGGGGGCACAAGGAAATACTTTTCTTTCTTATTCTCATTTAAAATGTCTCACTTTTAAAAAAATAATTATCTGAATCTTACAACAAACGATTGATAGATTGATGCATATATACCATCAAGACAGTGTACATCACTGTCACAACAGTGTTTGTTTTCATTCAAAGGCTTTATGATTTTTCCTATAATGGGGGGCTGGATTTTTTGTCCCAGTCCAGCCCTGTATGCAGCTCACCTGCAGTCGGGTGTTACCTACATCTTCCTATTCAGAAGGCAGAATTTCCCAGTTCTGAGTACAATCGAAAGCACCACAACTGCAGTTTTTGTGTTGGATGTAAAAAGCGTACATGACACTGTGACGTAGGCTAGAATCATGGTGGCGGTCAACGACGGTCCAGGCGTGGGATTTCTCTCGTTGAAATATGCACTTTAATTTTTCCTTCCTATTGGTAGGTGGCACACTGCACTTGTGGCACGTAAGCAAGCTAGAAGACTGGCAATCTTGCTGGGTATCCAGTTACGGAAGCAACACATTAACACGAGAATTCTGAGTAAAGCCAAAGTTACTTTCCCTAGTAACTAGTTACTTTGAAAGTAACGAGTAACTTGAAGTAACTGAGTTACCTTTGATAGAAGTAACTTGTAATGTAACTAAGTTACTAATTTAAAGTAACTTACCCAACACTGTTGATCAATGGTCATGAGACTTTGCATATTAATGATTAAGGAACTGACCTCCCAGCCCATTGTTCCTTCAGTGGACTAGTTTCAGTCATTATGCAAATATACTGTTTATAAGATTGGGGAAACCTGCAGTCAGCTGAGACTGAAGAAGTCACCTGGAGGAGTGACAAAATGTTTCTCCCACTGAAAACGCTACGTCCAGATGAACATAATCAACTATTGGGGGTTCTGTTTACGTTTGTTAGCCACTTGGCTATGACAGTAAATAGTAGACAGACAGTAGACACTGATGTGGCTTATTGAATCTTTCTGCTATTCTCAATGTATGATGAATTAGAATAGAAGAATATAATAGAATAATCCTTTAATTGTCCCACACAGGGAAATTTGGTTGTAACAGCAGCTAGAAAGACACATATACAAACAAACAGTACACAGGACAAAGAACAGAAACATACACAATTTTTTTTTCTTACATTTTCCACAATCGGCGCCACTCCGAGCTGGCAGCCAGTATCAGCATTATAATGGTTGTTTGCTATCCATTTGCATACTCTCCCTCACTATATAAAATATATAGTGTGTTATCTTACTTATTTGGTATTTATTGTATTTTATTTGTATTTTTGTATTCTTCTTCTGTTATCTACCTGAGCTGAGTTAATGCACAAATTTCCCTGCTGTGGCATCAAAAACGTTTGATCTTATGTTATCTTAAATATTTATTTATTTGGTTAAATTCAGTATGGGTACGACAACAGTTTTCACAATAACACATATTAATGTACAACCCTATATATGTTTTTTTTTTGTGTGTGTGTGTGTGTGTTGGGGGGCGGGGGGGCAACAAACAGGCCATGACCGCCTCTGACCTCACCCCCACCACATGTAAACAAATGCACATGTTTTCACACTCGGACACTTTCGGCTTTATTGAAAAACTTTGATCGCCTCGTCAGGGTTTGAACTGGGATGTTCCCTTCTCGGAAAAATTGCACCATCCTTGGATATTTAGCAAAATTTTGAAAAGTTGAATCATCAGAACAATAAGGAGGAAATGGCTGCTGGGACACTGGCAGCGTCAGACAGCGTCTCTGCTGAACTTACTGTCTGTGTCTGCAGGTGAGTTTGAACTAACATAAGAGGTTTGTTCATATTTATTAGATTTGTAAACTTCCTTGTAATTGGACCATGTGACCTTCAAACTGTCACTGCAGATAAACAGTTAAGGAAACCATAATTTCCGCACAGACTCCCGAGCGGTTAAATATATATTTTCTTTTTTGATTGATGACTCCATAAACCAAAAAAATCAGTCAGAGACGGTGTGAGGAGGTTAAAAACTTTCTGTGCAGACTCTGTGCGCTCTCACATAAAAACAAGCTGTTTTGGGGTTTTTTCTTGTGCGCCTAACCGACCGTTTGAGCGTCTCCCATTTCACGTCATATAAAGTAAAACTTTTCAGCGTACAACGATAAATGCGGCACTAGTTGTGCAAATGAGACTTGACACAGTATTTGGCTTCTATTATTTACACCATTTCTCTTTTTTATACATTGCAGTCAGTTTTATTTAAAAAATCATATAAAATGTGACAGATAAAACTGATCAAACAGAAGAAAAGTCATTCCCGCAGCCACAGTCTCTGTGCTGCACTCTGCATTCGTTTGTAAACATCATAAAAGTCACTACTACTATTCATTACTTTATTCTTGTTAACACTAAATGTTTCTCACATTGTGACTTTTGTTGCCATCTGTTGGTTGAAATAAGCATAAAAAACTCTGTAACACTTCTCAGGAGCACTCCTTTAAATGCCCATTGTGTTCCTAATGCTCCACATCACACTGCTAAAAGTTTCATCAGTGAAATGTTGAAGAACTGAATCAAATTCAAAGCCCTGAAGATCATTTAGCCTCTGTGTAATATTTTGGCATTATGCAGTATTCCCCCTGTGTGCTTTGAAGCTGTTGTGTACGTGTTTATGACCCCACCCAGTAGTGGTTAACACTAACTTGATGTATTTGTTGATTCATTGAATGTTAAGGCCAAGTTTGTCCTGAAGTAGGCCGCAGTTGTTGATCTAATCCAATACTGACAAAGTTAAGGAAGAACTTAACATGTCTGAGCAGGGATAGCTCAGTAGGTAAAGTGGTTACCCCATGATCAGAAGGTCAAGGGAATTTCCCTACAGGGGATGTATAAAGTATACATGTGTGAAAGTGTGAAGAACACTTTCACTTTGTCTTTCATCTCAAACATTTTAACTGCAGGTCAGGCTGCAAACACTTCACTTCCCAGCCTCCAGTCACAGATGGAGTCCCTCATAATCTTCCTGTTCGTGATTTCTGGCTCTGTAGGTAAGTGAAAGACAGTTTACATTTTTTGTGTGTGATGTGTTTAACAGGTTAAATGTTCATTCCCTTGTTTTGTTTGCAGGTTGAGCTCCTCTGTCTCTTTATGTTCATTTTTCATTGACCTTGAATAAGAATCAGAGTTTATGTTCATTACAGCACATGGTTAATGATGTAACAGTTGATGTCAGATCCAGGGGTGGGGCAAAAAATATTATTTTCTTTCCTTTTCTCTGCAGCAGAATCTGCAGGCGAAGCCTGGAGCTGACGTCACTCTCCAGTGTCAGATTACCACAGATGAAAAAAAATCTCAGTGCTGAAGTGGAGCAGAGCTGACCTGAACACAGACGGCTACGCCTACTTCTACAGGAACAAACGCTTCTATGAAAACTACCAACATCCATCTTTTCATGAGTGTCACATAGCAGTGAGGAACCCTGTGAGAAGTAAAAGAGTTCACACTGAGATCAGTCACTTCACTGACCTCACAGTCACAGGTGAGTTTGTGGAGCTCACACTCAGCTCCCATAGCATAAAAACCTCAAAACATAAAAGCGTGAAATTATAAACTAAAAATCTAATGATTGATTATTTGTTACTTGGCAAATAGACAAACAAAAACAAGTGAGCTAAAATTTATCGACAGCCTCTCTGCTCACTTCTTTCAGTGTGGAGTGTGAAGGGGAGAGTCATTAGCATGCTGCTAACACAGATGCTAAACATTAAACCACTCTTGAAATTCTCTGACAGCTGATGTTCTCTCTGCGGGTGAAACAGATGAAAAGTTGTTGCAGCAGCGATTCATGGAAAGTGAAGCTGGAAACATGCAGGATGTTGGAGACGTAGTAACTCCAACTGTTAAGATGGTTGTTTGGTTTGTTGTGGTTGTTGTTATTGTTGTTGGTTTGGTTTTCTGACATTATTTATATTTAAAAGAAATAAGATGCAGCTTCCCATCTGGAGTAATACAGAGGCAGTCCAATTAACATGTCCAGAAATATAATTTTATTATTATTATTATTTATTTTATAAAAAGAAAATTTACAGATTTGATTAACTAACATTGGTAGTAGATTTGCTAGGCAGCTAACATAGACTTTTGGTTTAAAAGTGAAAAATAGTAAATAACAAACTGTTCTGTGGTTATCAAAAACATAACAGCTCTGCAAACTCCTCAAATAAACAGCAAATTCAGCCTGGAGCTTCTCACTGTGTTGCTAACCGCTGTCAGACCCTGGCATATGGGAATAATAACTAAGCATGGAGCTCACACTATAACAGAAACAACATTTGCGTGTAGATAACAAGAAAGGTCTTATATGAAAGAAAAATACTTCTGTAAATACTTCCTTCTGTGAAGGAAGCGGGGTGCAGGGATGAGGGGGATAACTTGCCCATGACTGGGGGTGAGGTTGTCGAGGCAGGCTGGCATCAGAATTGGGATTCACAAGTTCTGGGACTGAACAGAAAATAAAAGTAATAAAATAAATTTAAAAAAATCTGGAAAGAAAATCACAAAAAATGCTTCCGATTGGTGCTAAAATAGATGATATCAGAGCGAGAGGATGATGATGTTAGGTGAACACCCACAACATCTGTGGAGGAGGGTGAACAAATCCCATCTAATCCTCATTTGTGCTGCAGGAGTCACAACGCTTTGATTCACAGCAGGTCACACAAGAACCTCAGACTATCAGGAAATGCCCCAGTTCCCTAAACTCAACAACCTCCAAAACTAAATCCAAAGAAGTTTCTGTTTCTGTAACATTTAACAGAAATAAATCCTCTTATGAAACGGTGTAAGTGCTGAAATTCTTTGAAACTGTCCTGAAATATTACCTGACAAAGCACAACTCAGACTGAGGAGACGTACAACATCATGGAGTGAAGCACTGACTGCACGGAGCAACGGACTGGCTACAGGACAAGAAGAGACAATCACAAAGCACTAAAAGCTAACACAGGAGCCTGATTACCACCGCTGGGGTGAAAACAATATAGTGGAGAGCTGCTCCTCATCCAGCCTTCAAATACTGCAGCTAAAAACAGAGCACACCTGGAACTCAGAACAGCCACGACTCTTCTGTCATATGAAATAATCTATTTTTGTAATATAATCAGTTTTTAACTCCCATGAATAGGGATGGGTATTGATAAGATTTTCACGATTCCGATTCCATTTTCGATTCTGTTTAACGATTCGATTCTTTATCGATTCTCTTATCGATTATTTTTTTTTTTAAAAAAAGGAGAACACTAAGGTCAATTAGCTTAGATCTTTGTTTTATATCTTCTCTTTGAACAAGATAGAAATTTAGGAGTAACATGGCCTTACAAACCCAACAGTGAGATCTTAACAGATCCAACCTACGGCTCTTCAATGGGGTGTCACAGGGTCCCCAGGAAAAAAAATTGTGAATGTAAAATAATAAAATAAATATTCTTCTGTAGCAATTACACAAGAATATCCAATAATGTCCCTGCCTACAATTAAACACATTCACTTACCGAAAATCGGGGGCATCTGCTGTGGCAAATGGGTGCAAGCCTTTTACCACAAACTTAGTCACTGCTCGGTGACGTTCGTCTATCCTGGCCTGAAAGGAGACGCTACCGGTAGACTGCAGCGAGAACTGCCAGCATCTGAGCCAGCCAGACTCTGTCTGTCTCTCTCATCACCTAAATGCACAGTAATGGCAGGTTTTGTAATAAGGCAGATCGCGCTAACATAATATGCACTGTTAGTTGATTATTTACCTGCAGCATTAACGGGAGAGGACGTGCAAACGTTACCGCTGCTGCTGGGTTGAGATTCACGAGTCCGGAGCGGAATTAAAAACACGACATTTATTTAAGGTTATCGTGTGTTTTGTGAGCAAATGCTTTTGCATATTCGTAGTGTTTCCTCCCTTAAATGAAATATCTACTTTGCAAGTATTGCAAGTTGCCCTGTTGTCATCCGTTCCCGTAAAGTATAACCAAACTTTTTAGCGTTTGAGCCGCCATGTTTCCTGCCAGGTAAATGACGCTCCGCAACGTGGTGACGTCATTCGGGGCGACTGGAATCGATAAGGGAATCGTTTGCAAAAATGGCAAACGATTCCAAGGAATTGAAACAGTGGGAACCGGTTCTCAACAAGAACCGGTTTTCGATACCCATCCCTACCCATGAATGCAGCTGAAGTTGTAAAGGGAGAAACAACACCCGAGTTTACAAAGTGAAACACTTTGAGACGCTGAAGTGAGATGATCGCAGTAAAGCAAAAAAAAAAAAAAAAAAAAAAAAAAAAAATATATATATATATATATATATATATATATATATATATGTATATATATATATATGTATATATATATATAACGTACAACTCACGAAGGGCAGTTTTTTATACCTCATGGGGAGTGACAAAGAACATTTTCTATTGAGAAAATTTTAACAGATCATCTTATTTATTTATTTTTGAGGGAGTCTGGTATAAGCAGTGACTGCAGTGCTTCTCAAATAGGGTGAGACTATTTGCAGTATAGAGTTACACTTGTGTTTGGTGTCAATGATCATGTCCCGGAATGAATGGGGAAGTTTGTGTGACTCATTACTGTTGATATTGATGTGACATTTTTATGCTTCAGTGGTTAATGAAGGGGAGTTTGTGAGCCGTGACAGATGTAACGTTCTCTCTCTTTCTCTTTCATAGTACAGTGGCTTGCAGAAGTATATGAACTTTCCCTCATTTTGTCACATTACAGCCACAAACATGAATCAATTTTATTGATCCATGTGAAAGACCAACACAAAGTGGTGCACACGTGAGAAGTGGAACGAAAATCACACATGATTCCAAACATTTGTTACAAATAAATAACTGCAAAGTGGGGTGTGCATAATTATTCAGCCCCCTTTGGTCTGAGTGCAGTCAGTTGCCCATAGACATTGCCTGATGAGTGCTAATGACTAAATAGAGTGCACCTGTGTAATCTAATGTCAGTACAAATACAGCTGCTCTGTGACGGCCTCAGAGGTTGTCTAAGGGAATATTGGGAGCAACAACACCATGAAGTCCAAAGAACAAGCCAGACCGGTCAGGGATAAAGTTATTGAGAAATGTAAAGCAGGCTTAGGCTACAGAAAGATCTCCCAAGCCTTGAACATCCCACGGAGCACTGTTCAAGCGATCATTCAGAAATGGAAGGAGTATGGCACAACTGTAAACCTACCAAGACAAGGCCGTCAACATGAACTCACAGGCTGAACAAGGAGAGCGCTGATCAGAAATGCAGCCAAGAGGCCCATGGTGACTCTGGACGAGCTGCAGAGATCTACAGCTCAGGTGGGGGAATCTGTCCATATGACAACTATTAGTCGTGCACTGCACAAAGTTGGCCTTTATGGAAGAGTGGCAAGAAGAAAGCCATTGTTAACAGAAAACCATAAGAAGTCCCGTTTGCAGTTTGCCACAAGCCATGTGGGGGACACAGCAAACATGTGGAAGAAGGTGCTCTGGTCAGATGAGACCAACATGGAACTTTTTGGCCAAAATGCAAAACGCTATGTGTGACGGAAAACTAACACTGCACTTCACTCTGAACACACCATCCCCACTGTCAAATATGGTGGTGGCAGCATCACGCTCTGGGGGTGCTTCTCTTCACCAGGGACAGGGAAACTGGTCAGAGTTGATGGGAAGATGGATGGAGCCAAATACAGGGCAATCTTGGAAGAAAACCTCTTGGAGTCTGCAAAAGACGTGAGACTGGGGCGGAGGTTCACCTTCCAGCAGGACAACGACCCTAAACAAAAAGCCAGGGCAACAAAACATACCCATGTGTTAGACTGGCCCAGTCAAAGTCCAGATCTAAATCCAATCAAGAATCTGTGGCAAGATCTGAAAACTTCTGCTCACAAATGCTGTCCATCTAATCTGACTTGGGCCGAATACTTTTGCGAGCCACTGTAGGTTTGTTCTCTGTAAACATTAGTCAGTGTAGGTAGGTGAGCCCTGTGCACTGTCTCCAAGCTGTTGTCACAGATGGATCAAGGTCCTCCTGATTTAATTTCTAATTCCTGCATCTACATGTGATTAAAACTGAATTTGTTTCTATATTTATTGTGGGTTTTTTTTTCTTGTTTGTCTTTTTGCACAGGTCAAATAGTCCAAAATATGATTTCCTGTGTCTTCTTCATTTTTATAAATCTTGCATAGAGATGGACAAAAATAAGCAGTGCAGATTGGTGAGGTGGAAAACGCCTACACACCCATAACTGTCTGCAGTTCTTTGCAATATTGTGTTGCTGCAATGAAACGAACAAACAAATCTGTCACATCTATCTATAGCTCATTAGTCCATTTTTATAAGAGCTGTTGTGTCATCAGGAGATGCAGGCATGCTATTACTTATGTTACTCTAAAGTTTTTCTGCATTTTTCTACCAAATGGGGAGAAGTCTGCCCTTAAAAGTGTTCTTAACTTTGTAAACTTTGCATTTTAACTTTAACCTTCATTTTTCTGATAACAACTGAGTTTTAATAGAAATTCAGAAACAGAAGTTGAAACAAAATTTGCCATTTTCCCTCACCATACCCAGTTTATGGGAAATTCCCTGACATGAATATCCAAATAAAAAAAGGATAAAAAATAATTTCCAAGGAGGTTTGACCTGATCTGAAATAAACAAAAGAAGAATACTCCCACTTCCTTCCCATCTTGACGAACTAGCTTATGTGGCTCTGGTCTGAAACAGAAAACTGAACTTTTCTGTGAGAGCAGAAGAACAACCAGGGTCTGACATTAAAGTTGTTGGAGCTATTTTGAGATATTGCTTGTTCTCTCTCTTTCTGTTTCGCTTCTCTGTGTATAAAAGGTTTCTGTTCCCTGTCAACATCTTTCGGTGTAGGTGAAGCCTCTGCAGTATCTCACAGCTGTGGTCACAGATGGATTCTCTTAAGTTCCTCCTGATTTCATCCCTCATTTCTGCATCTACATGTGAGTGAAACTGAAGTTGTTTGTATTTTTATTCCTACAGAACTAAGAAGAAACCTATGAGTAATAAGGGTTAAGTAATGGTTAATAAGTATAATTCAGAGTGACCTGTTTAACATGTGAAATGTTCATTTTTGAGTATTATTTGGAGGTTGTGGTCAATATGACTTCCTCTTTTCCTGAATCACTTTTTATTGACCTTGGATGAAGAGTCTTGAGTTAATACACTGCAGTTTTTGATAGGGAGATAGTGGATGGTGTAGACTCTACTCATTGTGGGATGGGGATCTCCTTTGCAGGAGGTGTTTCCAGGATTTGGGAGATTTTTGATCAGAGAAAAATCACCAGTATGGTTAACTGGTGTGAAAACCTTTGATTTTTAGGCTCAGATTCAGCCATAATACAGACTGTTTACAGAAAAATGTCTGCACAGGGCTTTACGATGTTTTGAAAGCTGTTGAAAGAAACTTTTTAGACTTTACGTAAGTAAAAAGTACCAGAGTTTTATGACACCCTCTGGGTACACTCCTGGTTAAACCACAATGTAAACATCCTGAGTCTGTGGCTCTTGTACAGTGTTTTCACTTTGATGCTGACTTTATGAAACTGCAGGATGCTGACAACAAAGACCAACGACTGCAAAGTTCAAAACAGAAAATCAGTGAGGGAAAAACACCTACATACCCGTAATCTCCCGCTAAAATGCAAAACTGCATAAATAACCTCAAGTAAGGTCAAAGTCATGAAAATACAATACATGTGAAATCGAAACTAAGGCAGAAAAAAATACTTTTACTCTGCCTCTGAGTTTTAATGGCCCATCAAGATTTCTATTGGCTTGTGAAAAAAATCTTTTTTTCATATTTTTAAATGTTACCACTGTTTATTTATTAGTATCTCACTTAAAATCTGTAAAATTTTATGAACGTTTTAAAATGAATCTGGTGTAGTGGAAGCATCACTTTCACACAAACTGATGCTTAGTCCGACATGCATATTTCAAAGCATTACTCAAATACAGGGGTGTCTAACTCCAGGCCTCGAGGGCCGGTGTCCTGCAGGTTTTAGATGTGTCCTTGATCCAACACAGCTGATTAAAATGACCTCCCCAACATGTCTTGAAGGCTGTATCCCAATTCAGGGTCTGCAGCCTTAAAGTACGCAGCCTCAACGATCCTCAAGGGCCGCGTACTTAAAGACCGCTAAGGCCGGAAGTGCGAGGCTTGTGAAATGGGACGGTCTAGCCTCCGTTGCGCTGCCCAGGTTGCCTAGCAACCATGATACTAACAGCTGGAAACGTTTCATACAGCTTTGTTTGACAGAAATGAAGGAGAAAATCTTTTGTTCATTTGTTTGTTTGTTTCTACACGAGCTTTGATCATTCTCTGTAAGATTAAGCTCAGCTATTGAACGGCGTATATTTTAAAGTAAAGGCTTTAAAACCAAGTTAGTACAAACGTCACTGATTGTCACATAACTTTGCCGACATGTGGCCAACAGTAATGTTTTAATGTTCTTCGTTATTAAACATTTGCACATAAATAAGTGACATAATATTCAGTACTTACTTAAAGTTTACTCTTCGGGCGCCCCTCATCCGCCGTTTTTTTTTTTTTGGCAAAATTATCCATACCCACCGCCGCGCTATGCATTCTGGGATATGTTGGGCCACGAAGTCTACACCGCCACGTCCTTAAAATTCAGGGAAATGAAGGACGCATTTGAGGGCCGCATTTCGAGGAGCCTTTGAATTGGGACAGCCTTCGTCGCGTCGCGGTGACGTAATCGGCCCTAAAATGCGGCCTTTAAGGCTGCAGACCCTGAATTGGGATACGGCCGAAGTTCTCCATAGACCTGGTAATGAACTAATCATTTGATTCAGGGGTGTCGACCCAGGGAGAGATCTAAAACCTGCAGTACACCGGCCCTTAAGGCCTGGAGTTCCCAACCTCTGCTCTAATAGAACTACACAAAGTAAAAAACAAAACAAAAAAACAATCATATTAATTTTTAAACTTAATTTGTTGCATTTTTTTGTCTTTTTTTGACAAATTAATGAAACTCAAACCTGACGTGCACCAAAGTGGAAACACCAAATCTGAACAAAACAGAAGATTTTTTTTTTGATTTTTCTTTAAGACAATTTAAGTGCTGTGGTTTAAAGAAACTATCAACCTAAACTATTTATCTTCTGTCCCCTGTAATAGGCATAAGAATCTGTCTCATCGTATTGAATTGACCACAACTAAGAGCCAGTAAATTGGGATTCTAGTTTATCTGAATCATGCTGTGAACACAGATGTGCTGAAGAGATGCGCATCTGACCTTTTAGTTTTTTTTCTCTAAAACCATGGTTGCCTATTTTCAGGTTGAGGTAAACAGAGGGCCACCTGTTTGGTGGTTTGGGGCAATGTTGTCCTTTTTCTCAGACTAAAAAACAATTTCAACCCAGTTTCACTTGGTATTAATGGTACTTCCCTTCAGAGAGGAGAACCACGCTCTGGTTTGTGCCCCCTTTTTTTCTGTTTGCTATAACCTGAGGACCACCTGTTTTTTGCAGAGTTTGGCACAGTGTTTCTTTTTCACTCAGCATGTGTTTATACACCTCTCTGCATTTAATCCTGAGTTATTATTCATCTTACAGTCTGTTCAATAGCGTGTCTTTTATCCTGTCTCCCTGCCCTCACCCTCAACCAGAATGTTTCCTCCTGTTAAGAGTTTTTCCTCCCCACTGTCACCAAGTGCTCATAGGGGGTCGTCTGATTATTGGGGTTCATGTTGAATATTGTAGGATCTGTATTGGATGTGCTGATGTGCTAACATCCAAATAAATCACTCAAAAAACCTGCAGCAAAAACTGATTTGATGGTCTCCTCTGCACAGCAGCAATAATAATAATAATTATGAAATAATTAAATTAAAAATGCACAAACAGGACAAAGAAGGTCCACAGGTCTAATTCACGCATCTCCAGTTAGCTGAGGTTAAATCAGCAGCTAGAAGCTGCACACAGCCATCTTATAACACCTGTTAATTAACCATGTTCGTAATTTTATTTCTTTTTCTTTTAAATTCACCCCCTGTAAGCTGTTATGAAGCTGGAAATATGAATTTAAATTAGCTTTGAAGTGAAGTAACATTGTAAAGAACAGAAGGACAAAATGCCTCTACAGCGATGTGAGAGACGATTATGTCAGGTCATTGCTGAGAAAGCTCCTGAGTCTTGCAGTTTACTTAAATTTTCACTTAGTCTAATGGAAACTTTTATTTTCCCCAGAACTGCAGGCGTTTTACAAGAAGTCACTTCGCTCACTTGCCTAAAAACGTTTCCATCATGAGGCGCTCACACCAGAGATGTGTGAAACATTAAAAATGTCAAAGGTTATGTTTAACAGCAGCTTCATGAATTAAAAAAAATCAGAGGGCTGAAATTAAACTCATGATTACTGATTATGTTCTTGTCTTCAGCTCTGCAGCAGGATGTGCAGGCGAAGCTTGGAGCTGACGTCACTCTCCAATGTCAGATTTCCACAGATGAAATAATCTCAGTGTTGAAGTGGAGCAGAGCTGACCTGAACGCAGACGGCTACGTCTACTTCTACAGGAACAAACGCTCCTATGAAAACTACCAACATCCATCTTTTCATGGCCGAGTGAAGCTGAGGGACCCGGAGATGAAGGATGGAGACATTTCTCTGATCCTGAAGAAGGTCACGTTTAATGACACTGGGATTTATGAGTGTCACATAGCTGTGAGGAACCCTGTGAGAAGTAAAAGAGCTCACACTGAGATCAGTCACTTCATCAACCTCACAGTCACAGGTGAGTTTGTGGAGCTCACGCTCAGCTCCCACATCATTTACAAACCTGAAAACTGAAATTAAAATCAGTTGGCTCCCAGCACCTACAGGAACTGTGCAGTCTCCCAGCTTTATGAGACGGTTACACTTCTCTGCACTTGCAACTTGACAAATAAATAAAGAGTACCTCCCATGGTCTCCTCTGCTCACTCCTTCCAGTGTGAATGTGAAGGGCAGTAGCATAGCATGCTGCTAGCACAGATGCTAGACATGCTTTTTTTTCTGATGAGGAGCTAAAGCTGCTGTAGGGCTGGCTCTTTACTGTCATTGCACAGTCAGATTTCAATGGTATATTGAAATTGTAGTACTGTCCCACATAGATTGTCTTTTGTACCTACTGCTATTATCATAGTTAATAACACACACCACTGCACATTGCACTTTTTTGATGATAAAATCTAGGTTGTCTCAGGCTTATATTTTATTTTATTATTTTTGTGTGTGTATGTGATGTGTTGGTTGTCTGTTTGTTTGTTTGTATGGACATACTGCAAATCAATTTCCAGTTAGGGACAATAAAGTTACCATTGACCACCATTGACATTGGTGCTACAGAAAGACAAGCAAAACATACTAAACAAATGTCACACATACAGAATAAAAATACATATATGTGTCTGTGACAACAAACAACCAGTGTCCTGGGTTTGCGCACCTGTAGGTTTGCTGCTGCTTTGGTGTCTGACAGATTTTCCGCTGACAGCTGATGTTTTTTCTGCAGGTGAAACGCATGAAAACATGAAACTGGTGAAAACAGGAGATGGAAACATGGAGGAGGTGGTAGAAGTGGAGACTAGGACAGATCAGATGGTTGTTCCTGCTGTCTCTGCTGCTGCTGCTGCGACTGTCATTGTTATTACAGCTGGATTTGCGGCAATGTGGAGATTTAAAAGAAAGAAACAGCAGCACATGGAGGCAGATAACCAGCAGCTGGTCTGAAACGTCCAGGAGTTTCTGGTACAGTAAGCTAATTGTGCGTGAGAGCAATCCACAGAGAGGGAGGAGAGGTGGGACCAGTTCTGTGGGCGATGTGCTCTCTTCTGAGGAGGAGCGGCGTCTGTGTTCGTAGTTCCTGCCTGACCTCTTCAGAATCAGCTGATTTGTTTTGGGTTTTTTTTTGCACCATAACTTTAGTATATTTAGAAAAAATACACAGACTTTCTTTGTAGTATTAATTCGCCCTGTTTCTCCAGCATTTTTTCCCTGAAGTGCAGAGGATAGCCACGTGAAATCTTCAGGGCAGACAAACAAGTTTAAAACTGCAACCAAATCATCAACATCTTTTTGTTTCTTTTGTGTTTGTTTGTTTGACGTTTCTGTAACTAGATTTAGGTTATCAATATCAATATCATGGGCTGTGTCATAGTTTCACAGTTGTGTTTCCCAGCATAACCTGTGAGCATCTGAGTTTTATTTTCTGTATTTTTATAGTAATAGTTGGGACTCTTTTTCTTTTTATTTGTTTATGTTTCTGTGGTTATTTTACTGTTGCTGTTGTTTCATGACCACTTCAAGGCACTGAGTTCCTTTTAAGTTTTTTATTGCATAATTTTGGGGGGTTTTCTGGTTGCTTTTCCTCAGACTTCATGTTCTCAGTTTGAAAGCTTCTCTGTCTTGAGTTTTTCGTACTTTTGAAATCTGTTTGAGAGGTTGCTGTTTGCATTTGCATCATGGTGTTTTCCCTCAACATTTTGTTCAGTGTGTTTTTGTTTCATTATGTCTTTTGTTATTTCCACTTTCCTTTCATCATTCTCTCACAACATCTGTTTGCTTGTGTGTTTACCTTTGCCCACAGACTCTTGGTGTTCTGGGAAATTTCCAACAATGTGAATTACTTTCTCCCTGAAAGACGATTGATTACATTTCAGTTTGTATCTTAATAAAATTTTTAAAAAGTTGTTGTTTTTTTTTCAAGAAAAACTGAAATCTGTTGATAAATGCAGAAAAAAAAGAAGTCTTGTACTTTCTCAGCAGGTTACAGTCTGCACCTGTTTGTTTTGTAGTGTGATTATTACAGGAAACTTCACAGACGGTTTCTCTCTCCATCACATCAACAATGGAGATTTCCTCTTTCAACCAGCCTTGTGTTAGAAACTTCCAGGTGCTCATGAGCAGAGCAATCTGAGACACTGTAAGATCTGTTATTTTTCAGTGGCAGGAAAACATGATCACATGATTAATAATCAACTGAATTGTCTCTAAAACATAAATCAAATGGACAAAATGACATTGTCTCATTTACAGTTAAGTTAAAATGTTCTTCACTTATCACGTTAAAATATACATAATGAATAAGTTTAAATTCATTGACAGTCCCTCTGCTCACTTCTAGTTTGAGTATGAAGGGTGAAGTCATAGCATGCTGCTAACACAGAGGCTAACAGAGCATCTGTGAACCCTCAGCAGCCAAAAAGTTATCTAACTTAAAAATGTCATTTAAATGTTTCCACACTTTACTAAACCTCTGTCAAACTGTTTTTCTATGAACATATACCTGCACACACACACACACACACACACACAGTTGTTGGTTCGCTGCTTTTTTGGTGTTTGAAGGCTTCTTCTCTGACAGCTGATTTTTCTTCTGCAGGTGAAACGCATGAAAATATGCTGCAGAGACACATCGTGAAAAGAGAAGACGGAAGTGGAAACATGTTTGACATGCAACAGGCTGGAAATCCACCTTGTTCCTGCATTTCTTTTGTTTGTGCTGCTCCTTAAAACCATAAGAAGCAAAAAACTAGCCGTGCCTCCTAATCAGGAAGCTACTGGTCTGAAATGTTAAAGTTTCTTTTTTTTAAAGAAACTTTAAACGCAATTGATTCTTGCAACATCATTTTAGTACATTTATCAAGTAATCCAAACTAAAAGAAATTCTCTGTTTCGGTTGAGCAATTTTACAGTATTTAGAGGGGAAAAAAATGAAAAAGAAAAAAGCACTCAACAAGTTGTCTGAAGAGAAGTCAAACACAACTTTGCCAGTTGTCTAGATATCATTAAACTTTAAATTTGAATTAAAAAAAAAAAAAATGCTAAAAATAGGTTTAGACTTTGTTGGGATCTTACAAAAAAAGCAACCATGAAGTAAAGGAGATTTTCCATGAAACAGAAATGACTGATTCTGGGTCAGAAATCATCACCAATGATGATCCAGACCTCAGGATTAAAAAGGCACAGTTTTAATGATAAAATGATTACTGAAGATGTGCCGCTGGCCTTGAAGCTGAAAAGAGTTGAACTCGGGATACATTTCAAGTTGCTGAGTTAAATAGCAAAAAAATTTTATTAATTAAAAAGATGAGCTTTTAAAAATGTGTAGTTTGAGTTTCTCTTTTTCCTCTTTAACTTCATTTCCCATAGTGAACATCTGAGCTTCAGCCCTCTGCACTGTTTCCCCGCCTTCTTTGAACTTTCGCGGTTTCTGTTCTCGCACACGCTCTGCGTAGATAATTTGATTGGGTGAGCAGCATCGTGTGGGATGACTTATAATGCACGCGAGTGATCTGTGTTTTCGGAGAGATTAAAATATATGGGAATAAGAACTGTATGTATGAGAAAAGGTCTGCAGAGTGATCGGTAATAGATCTGGCTGCAGATCCAGTCTGTGGTTTGCATATTGGTGGCATTCAGTGTTGGGGAGTAACGGAATACATGTACCGCCGTTACGTATTTAAAATACAAAATATGAGTAACTGTATTCCGTTACAGTTACCGTTTAAAAAGGTGGTATTTAGAATACAGTTACTTTGTTGAAATAAATGGATTACACGGCGGTACTTCCCTGTTTCATATTGTGGCGGGTCAGGACTGTTTGGGTTTTGTTTGACAGCTACGTTCTGTTGTTCCAGGTGGCAGCGTTACGGTTGCCATGGTTACAGGGTGACTCTCTCTCTGCGTGTTTCCTGGGTGAGAGAGGCCTTTTTGTTGTTGTTGTGCTAAGCTAACAGGCAGAATGCTACAGGTATAGCTCTAAAGAATGTAGCATCATGGGCAGTGTAGTCCGTGCTGCAGGGAGAATGGACTGTCATACACGTTATGTGTCTGTGAGCGAGGGAGGGAGAAAAAGGAAAAGTACGAGCTGTCATTGAGCAAAACGGGAGCTGGAAGCATGTAAATATAATAATAACCACTGCAGCCAAGAAGAGAGCCTGACGAGCCCAGTTGTAAGTAAGCTATTAAGACTCGACTGTACACCGTGTTCGTGTTTTCCTCCAAAAACAATAAGTTCCGTTGGAGCAGCCTTTCAACACCTCTCTCTGTCTCCAGACAACAAAGTAAAGCTATTTTTCAGCTACGAGCCCGACACAGAACCCACCGTATTAGCACGAGGTCCCTTTACTACGGTTCGGAGCCGCGGACCTTCAGTAACAGTAATAAATCACAGCAATAGTACATTCATGTAGTTGTAAACAGCATGATAATATATTAAGTAATCCAAAGTATTCAGAATACGTTACTGTCATTGAGTAACGTAACGGAATACGTTACAAAATACATTTTGGGGCATGTACTCTGTATTCTGTAATGGAATACATTTTAAAAGTAACCTTCCCAACACTGGTGGCATTAGATTAAAAAAAATGCTCAGTGGATAAACATGAATTCAAACTTCCACACAGGGTTATGTTAAAGGTAAAAACAGATTTGTTTGAAGGTTGATGATTAAAGGAGTTGTATCAGCTCTGCAAGCAGAAAACTGAACAGAACCTTAGTCTTAACGTCCTCATATTAATACAGGAAGTTACTGAACACATGAGACAGAAGCACCATGTTTTCATTATGCTCACCTCAAACAAGCCAACTGA
Source organism: Neolamprologus brichardi (assembly GCF_056152115.1). Lineage (NCBI taxonomy): Eukaryota > Metazoa > Chordata > Actinopteri > Cichliformes > Cichlidae > Neolamprologus > Neolamprologus brichardi. The sequence goes on along the minus strand of NC_142106.1, from coordinate 14,784,343 downwards.
TGATGCTCAGGTAACAGCAGTGGACGGGAAAAGGCTGGAATTTTTATCAATCTAATAAACTTTAAGTTTATTAGATTGATACATATATGCCAACAAGACAGCGTACATCACTGTGACAACAGCGTTTGCTTTCATTCAGAGTATTTATGGCTTTTCCTATAATACCTGGTGGGCCGGTCTCTAGTCAAAATGCCTGGGCTGATTTTTTTGACCCAGTCCAGCCTTGCGGGCAAGTGTGCGTTCATAGAAGCAGTAAGTCACATTGGGAACATATTTTATTTCTGTTGCAGTTAATGTACCAATGTAGACACCTGTTACTATTACCTGTTAGCAGCTATGCTGTAGGAATAAAGTAAGTAGTAGCCTGGCTCCACAGGATATTCCTCATTTCTAAGTTGTTTCAGTTATTGTGGAGAGTTAATATTCACAAAGATTTTACCTGATGGAGTTACTATGCTAGCATACAAATCTGTTCTTGTTTTTAAAGCCTGCGTAAACATGGCGGCCTTTGAGTGAGCAATTGTGTCCACTGGAGGGTGGTGTTGACTCACAAATGAAGGAATTGGCCTAAATTGATTATGATTCTGTGTTTATGCTAAGCTCTTTTTCTGGTATCTGGTTCTGTCCATTTGTAATCTTGTATGGTGTTCTCTGTAATGCTGAAGTGAGAGATGTTTATGTCATTTCTTATTTGTATTAATTTCAGAACCACATCCTTACTTGCCAGCGAGAGCGTGTGTTCGATGTGGGCTCGTGGTAAATAAAGTTCTTCCACTCTGACATCATTCCCGTCTCTGACGTTATTACCAGGGAACAGTACAGAATCACATTTCAGAGAAAGTGGTCCAGGGCGTCCGCTATAACCGCATAGTTTTAATTTCAGTGGCAGATCTCACACATGCTGCTCACGGCTGTAAAACTGAAAATGAGGTTTAGTGATCAGAAAACTAAAAAGCTGGAGCCATAAGGTTCTTACCACATTAAGAAACTGTGATTATGAAAGTTTAAGGCTGACTTCAGAACTGACACGACTGACAAACACTCAAGAATATCGTTACACAACACGGTGACTGATCTCTCTGACTTTATGAAGATCATTTGGAGACATTTCACTTTTGTGTTGAAACCACAGAATAAATTCTTTGATTTGGATTTAGTATTTCACTTTAAAATTCCATGAACAACACCAGATCCTAATCCACTCTGTGTCAGCTGCTTTATATTCACACTGAGGTGACCTGTAATGATTCATATTCTGCATGATTGAACTTCCTCCTGCACTCTTTGTGTTTCCCTGCAGTAACAGATTGAGAACAAATCGCCTTTTTTTCATTCCTCAGTTAAAAAAAAGACTCCTAGATGGTGTGTGACAGATTTTATGATGATGTTTGAATATTTGTGTCTTCTATGATGATCCTAGTTGTTGCTCAAGTTGCTCTGCTGCCACCTGGTGGCTTGAAAGTGTTAAAGCATCAATCTGCAGCTCAGTGAAAGTGACATCAGAATAAACAGCACAGCCAAAGAATCCTGAACAACCTGAAGTGTTTGCAGTACAGCTGCAGTGCTGACGGGCAGTAGTGGTTTTTGATATGGGCGACATGGGCGGTCGTCCAGGGTGGCATCGTGGTTGCTTGATGCTGAAGTCAAAGTAAACTTTATTGTCATCTCCACTACGTACAGTCCAGTATATAGAGAGACGAGACGACGAGGCTTACAGCAGTGCAAGTAAACAAACAGTTTGATGATTTAAAGTCTCACAACCTGTCAAAAGGGGAGGGGGGGGGGCTGCTTCCAAATAGAGCACATTTCATTCATAATGATGTGAATCCATTATGTATTCATGATTTGAATCCTGGGTTGTGCGAAATCCCAGAAATAAACCCTAGACAAAGTGAATCTGTGAACTAAGGTGTAGGTCTATTAGATTATGTTGTGGTGATCCTCGGGTTGGGGGATTTGTGTTCATACTGGAGTGCAAAATTAAAACCAATGGAAGACAGACAAGAAACGTTCAAAGCCATCAGGAGCTCAGCTTAGAAAAAAGAAAAAAAGCAGAGGAGGAGAAATGAGGAAAAGATACAGGTAAGCAGATGTGTGATTGGATAATGGCAGGTCATCCTGAAACAATCAGAATCAGAATACTTTATTAATCCCTAAGGAAATAATGTGAGTTACAGTTGCTCCAAGAAGAAATGGTAAAAATAGTAACAGTAACAGACTAAACTCAAAATAATATATTATGTAACAGATTTTACACATTTAAGAAATAGCACTAATGTGTAGAGATCACTCAATTATAAATATCAAGGATTAACAGAGGTGATTATAAATAACTATCAAGAAAATTGTCAAGAATATTACAGAGTAGAAAAGAGCGTGTGTAAAAAGGGTGTAACTATTGCAGTGTTTACAGCGTGTTAGATGGAGGAGTTGTACAGGGAGATGGCCACAGGCAGGAATGATTTCCTGTGTCGTTCAGTGGTGCTTTTTGGTAATTTCACCCTCTCACTGAACGTGCTCCTGTGACTGACCAGCATGTCATGGAGTGGGTGGGAGGTATTATACAACATTATCTTTATCTTGGACAACATCTGCCTCTCAGACACCACCCTAACAGAGTCCAGCTCCATCCCCACAACATTACTGGCCTTGTGGATCAGGTTATTTAGTCTGTTTGCATCTGTCAGTGCCAGAGGGAGAGTTCACGCAGGGCGCCAAACAGGTACCGCCACTGCTGATGGGTCACATTTCACTTCCCCTCAAAGTGAGAAATCAGATTCAAGCACTGGTGTAGTTTGAGTACTTTCACACAAAAAGTTAAAGCTGTTGTGTTGATATTTAAAGTGCTTTGATTATTTTTGGAAAACAAGAGAACAGCTCTGAAGGAAAAAAGCACATAAACAGAAACTGACTTCATATAATTCAGTTTTATTTTTGAGCATCTGAAAGTAGCTACAAGCTAAATCCTCTTTTGTCTAAACACATCACTTCCTGCATCTGTTACAAATTAAAAGCCTTTGTACCAACACTTCGATTGGATGCCTGACCTAGGGTTTTATTGTGAAGCTCTTACAGGAACTTGCAGTAGGAGCCTGAGGTGAAATAGAAATGCTGTGCAGTCTATATAAAGGTTAAAAGTTACAGAGATTCACGTAAAGATGATCGTGAATCCTTTTGATTCTATTAAAAAGCTTATGTGATGGTTTTGATATGACTGATTATTGATTAATGATCAGGTTTGTTGTTGATCAGCTGTCAAACGCGAAGCCCGCCAGACGTTTATTTGAGTAACGTGACCTTCTTCGTTATTACGCACGTGTTTCTGATCCCACCCACAGACTGTTTTTGTTCGTCCTCAAGACAAAAACAGTCGTCGGAGCGCGAAGCTGAGAACAAACAAACAAACCCACCTGTCATGACACTCGGGAGTTTTATTTTCAAATCGAACTTCGACATCGTCCGGATCAGAATTAGGATGAAGGGATAAGGGATGTTCTGTTCCCATGAAATCTCACCAGCCTTGGATATTTTGCCAGCTTGAAGAGTCGGGTCAGCAGAACAATGAGGCGGAAATGTCTCTGCTGGGCTCACCGTGACTGCAGGTGAGCGTTAACTCATTTTGACTCCATCAGTGTCATACAGGAGCTTTCTTCATTTATCATATGAACGCGTCTGTAAGTGGACCTCGTGGCCTCACTGCACAAAAACAGTTACTGACACGAAGTCTTTCTTTTTTCTTTTTGTTTGTTGGCTGTTTGTCTGTGTCTGTTTGTGCACGCTCACATAAAAAGTGGGTGTTTTGCTTTCCTCTTCCTCCGCCTGTAACACACTATTTGGGCACCGCCTGAATCAGAGTGAGGACAGCTTACATATAAATTAGACATGAGACCAGCAGCAGCTATGAACACTAAGTGCGCCAATTATTTCAGATGTGAATAAATAAGAGCTGGAACTTTAATTTGGATCGGCTGCTCCGTGCGTTCAGGTCTGACGCCGATCAAGAATGAAAGAAACCTGGACTGGATCCCTTTAGTTTCTGTCTAGCCCTTACTGATTGAAAGTTATCGGTGATAAAGATCCTCTACATGTAACTGATGTAACTGAATACTTTCCTGAGCTGCATTCTAGCAGCTGCAGTTCTAGACTTGAAGGCATCAGGACCAAACATGGGTGCCAAAACGAATTAAATTAATACATAATTAATGAGAACATCAGTGGACATTTAATTATTTATATATTTGTTTCATTAAATCATAATCAACAAAAGCAGATTTATTTCACCCGAAAATGATTTTTTTTTTCTGTTCTGATGGGGGAAGGGGGAGGAATTCAGTTGAGCTTCCTGTTAACCCACTGGTGAACTGTCACATTTAAAAGTCTAAAAAGAAAATCGGAAATCAAAGTTTTTTGGGGTTTTTTCTATTGATTTGTTGACTTTTTTCTGTCTGAAATGTCATACATTCTTCATTTTACTGCATTTTTAAAGTGAGGATTATATATGGTTCTACTTTCCGGTGTGACTGTAGTTTCAAATAGTTTCGTTTTTAAAGTGACCCACCCTCACTATAAGGACTGGTAGGTCTGAGCTGCTTCTTTCTGTTCAGGTCAGGGCTGCTATAATCTTCTTCCTCTGGCTTGTCACAGATGGCTTCTGTGAGATTTATCCTGTTTTTGTCACTAATTTCTGTGTCTGCAGGTGAGTCAAACAGTTTTTTCCTTGCTTATTCTTCTTTCTATAACTAAAGGCAGCTTTATAAATGAGCGAGTTCTGTTCGTGTCTCAATGTTCCATTTAATTTACGTAAAAAAGGTTATTGGCACCCAGTCTAAAGGTGATAAACTCACTCTCGCTTAACAGGTAAAATCTCGCTACTAGGTTGTGACCCCTTTGTGACAACGGGATGGTCAAAAGACTTCTTTTTTTTTAATCCGGCTAATGCCGCGTTCCTAGCGTTCCTTGCGAGAATGAAAATGTTGTCGGATGAGTGTCGGAATGAGTCACGCAGAGATCCGGCTGATTGGAACTGACAAAGGAATTAAACTTTCTTTTTTCGTAGTTAGTTAAAATAAATAAATCATTGATATAAAATGGGTTATAGATCACATCGTAGTACATGCATTACTTTTAACTGCAAACTTTGAATGTAATTATTTTCTTCATTGAGCTGTGAGGGGAAAAATAATAGTAATTCTTGAAGACTTTTAGAAAGGATAGAATGGGACTGAGAATCAACTATGACAGCATCAGAGTTCACAAGTGCATTTTTGGGTAAATATATAACAGTTAGCAAACATCCACACAGCTGTAGTTGGCAGATGACTAGTTATTATGTGTCAGGCTTGCTTCTTATTATAGAAAGAAACTTTAGGGGTTTCAATAGATGCATGTTTTTACTGTGTGTTTTGACATTTTCTTAATATTTAATTAATTCAGGTGTGTAAAGCTGTAATAAAAAACGAAATCACGCTTTTGTTCTGTATCCTTCCTCCACTGTCTACCTTGTTGATGGTTGTCCTGCTGCTCGCTCAGAGATAACATTATACATGTTTGGATGGAGAGAAAAAGTTGGATTACTGCAAAAAGAATAATCATACTTTAACTATAGTTGACATTTTTTAAAAAAGTGTAAGTAAATCAAATCCAACTAAAAGCAATACTTTGAAAAGTTTACATTCCTTGAGAACACCACAGCATTGGGAAACTCAATATTACAAGTGATGTTGAAAACAAGGAGAGGACAATTCTTGGAAATCAAAGGGAGTTTGGTCTTAGCCTCCTCTTGGGTTTTGCTATGACGACAGAGGACAAAAGGAGAAAAAAAGAGGAAATGCAGACACACCTGTGTAGGTTTGGTCACTTAAATGGATCAGAAGACCACGTGTGGTTTTTATTACTCAGTTACCAAGTTTTGTCAATCAATTACATTTTCAGTTAAAGTTTGCCAAATGTTGAAACAAGTGTATAAAAATAATATATTTTCTAAAACTGTCATATTATATATGCTTGTTGTTGTTGTCTGTAATACAATATAATAAAACTAAAGCCCCATTTGGGCCTACCACCTCTGCTCTGCTTTACTAGCTGAAAAGCAACCAAATATGGAGTAAGTAAGAGTGGACAGAATCGCAAAGATGGATTTTAAATATGCTCTCTGAATCTATATTGATATAGTGCATCTCAAACGACTGTGCTACTATATCTATAAAGCTGGTGTAAGTTGCAGATTTTCAGGGTCTGTGTAAAGTCTTGACTGTAAAACATTTCAAAGTAATGTGGTCGTGTAATCACATTACACTATTCAATAATCAAATAAGTTACTGAATGAAATTCAGTAACTACATTAAAGTTAAGGACATTTTGAGCATTTTTAAGGAGATTTTTTTTAGTTAGAAAACACAAACACTGCAGTTGTCTTTACTCGCGAGGGCGGTCACAGAGCACTCGTCCTTGCAGGAGGCACTCACGGACTCGCGCTCTGTCACTGTCTGCGTTCTTTATTTATACAAGCTGGTCACATGTGTGTACAAAGATAACAAAGTTATTCCAAGATCTCAGAGCTGAGGTTCCCCCTTTTCTAAGTCTGTATGTTCTTTTGAAAAGAGCTGAGGTTGTTGCTAAATAAGTTTATCACACAAGAGTTTATGTGAAAAGTCACGTAGACATGTGGATTGCTTAGTGATCCATAACAAGAGCACATTTCATGTAGCTGATCTATGTACAATTTTCTTTTGAAACACTGGTATGTTGATGACATTAATCTCCATCACTCGCTCTCACGGTCTCTCTCTTTATCTAATCTTTCAGTACATAGCATGGTCTAGATTTAAATTCTCTTCATTCCCATTCTCTTGTTCTTCTTTTTTTTTTTTTTTAAACATAAAGTGAACTTTTTAACTCATGCACAGAGAACCTGATATGGTTACAGCGCTAATTACAGAGAGGAGATGTTTTCACGCCTGAGATTGGTGAAATTTTTCTTCAAACTTTGTTTGGTCAACTGTGGTTTGTTTAAAAAAAATAAATGTCGTGTTTTATTGTCAATTTCATGCATTAAAAATGTCTTTGCAATAAGAAAATTTATCATTCTTTTCTTCAGCTCAACAGCAGAATATGCAGGCGACGCTCGGAGATGACGTCACTCTCCAGTGTCAGATTACTACAGATGAAAAAATCTCAGTGCTGAAGTGGAGCAGACCTGACCTGAACACAAACGGCTACGTCTACTTCTACAGGAACAAACGCTCCTATGAAAACTACCAACATCCATCTTTTCATGGCCGAGTGAAGCTGAGGGACCCGGAGATGAAGGATGGAGACGTTTCTGTGATCCTGAAGAACGTCACGTTTAATGACACTGGGATTTATGAGTGTCACATAGCTGTGAGGAACCCTGTGAGAAGTAAAAGAGTTCACACTGAGATCAGCCACTTCATTGAGCTCACAGTCACAGGTGAGTTTGTCATGCCAACAGCAAATGGAGTGCGTCCATAATGTCGTAGTTAGCATGTTCACTTAGCAAGTTCAAGCCCAGCTGACACAAAACCTTTGGGCTTTAGTCAGCAAAATCATATGTGTGTTTAGTGTAACATGTCAGATAAAACATGCTGAGCTGCTCACTCTGTTGCGAGTAGCTTTAATACAGAAAATGACATGCACTGAGCTAGCAGCTCTTACTACTGTATATCAAGGGTAAAGTCGTAGCATGCTGCTAACATAGATGCTTTCGGTCAACAGCCAAACACATTTTATGTAACTTGTGTCTCCTTAACTGTAGCTGACTGAAGCTGTTCTCCTGCTAGTTTTACCTGCTGAACACTTTAAAGCTCACATCCGAGGGTTTCTTCTCTGACAGCTAATCTTTGCTCTGCAGGTGAAGTGCATGAAAACATGTTGGAGGAGCACATCATGGAAAGAGAAGATGCTGATGGAAACACTGAGATTGAACAGGTTGAAGCACAGACTATCCTGATTGTTGCTGCTGTTGCTGTTGTCATTGCTGTTGCTGCAGCTGTTGGTTTGTTAGTGTTGCTTCTTAAGAGAAATAAGAAGCAGCATCGAACATCCTACTGAGGAAGAATCAGTCCTGCTGATTACAAACAACATCCGTAATTATTTAAATATATTTAATTTAAAGTGAAAATGATAAGATCACAAACTGTTTGTTTATTAGATGACAATTTGTAACCATTAAAACGATTAAACACTGTCCTCACATATCTATCATAAAAATTCCCTCATAACTACATTTATAATTATTAATACTAGTTAAATATATACACCTAGAGAACAAATCTTGCTTATTGAAGCTAATCTGTGCATTCAAAGCAGTGGTAAGAAACTTTGCGTGCACACATTTGCATGTATGGAAATGACACATGGATATTTGTGCTTGCAGGTGCACTGCAAGCATTTTATCTACTGCATATACATGGACACATTAGAATTACTAACATAACTGAAATGTATGTGTTTAGACTTTGAACCATCTGGAGTACCAAGAAAATCCATGCAAAAAGGCCAAAGGCAAGATTTGAACCGGGAACTTTCTTGTTGTGAGGCGACACTGCTAATCACATCAAATTATAATAATAAAAGTTATAATAACAACTGGAATAACAACAAAAAAAAAATCCCAATGGCACTTTGTGAAGCTCAGGAATTCCAGAGGGTGTGGGCAACCAAAATGAATGCTCTGTCCATGAAAGTATGGAGGTTGGGGAGGGAGAGAGACCGACCATGGCAATCGAGACTGTGTGTGTGGGTGCAGCAGGTTAGACAGGTACTGTGGGACCAGGCCATTGAGGGATTTGTAAGTGGGGGGAAAAAAAGTAGTGTGTAACTTTAGTGGATGCCGATGGAAATGTGAGGGTGGGGGGGGTGATGTGTTGTTAAGACTGTTGTTAAAATGTCAGAAAAGGTCAAATTTGACCCAAACTGAAAGTAAAGGGTTGAGGAAAGATTAAACGCTGACACTTCAGTAACTACGTTTATCAAGTACACCACACTGAAGACCATCTCTGCTGTCCATTAATGTCAAATCAAGTAAAGTTTTAGACATTGCGGGTGATAATTTTGAAACTACCTCACTTCCTCTGTCACATGATGTCAGACGTTTTATCTTCACACTCTTTTATGTGAGCAGTGTTACATTTTGAGAAAACAAAAACAAAAGGAGAAAAACTAAAAAGATGTTTGCTGATGCTTTAGCAACATTTACCTCAAAACTGTAGGAAAAAAAAAAAAGTCTACTGAGGCCGGTAAAGGTTCTACACCTCTGCAAAGGTGGTGGTATGGTGAATAGATCAGTCAGTTACTGAGGCCTCCATGGCCTCAACTCAGCTACAAATAGCCATTTTTCACTAATACCTACTTCAACTCTGCTCTGCTTGGTTTTGATCATTTGCTTTTATAATCGAGTGCCACCTGCATGCATGCAGGTGTTAAAGTGATGCAGCCGAACATAAGGATGTCAAGGTGATACTTACTGATTGTTCTGTGGCTGTCCTTTCCCTCATTGCTGGCTTTTAACAGTGGCTAGTCAGCAACACTGACTAGCCATCAATAATGTCACATTTTTGGATCGCTACACTTAGTTCACTCATAAGGTAATGACAAACATCCGTTAACATCCATTCACAGTTTACTTTTTCTAATCAAAAAGAGAAGTATGTCTTTTTTAGCTTGGGTGTGAAGAAGGTTTCTCTCCACTTCAACCAAGTGCTGCTCGAAGGGGCTGATCTGATCTTTTGGAGCCCTTTCCCTTAGTTTAGTGTTTTTATTATTAGGTGTTGTGAGCTGAGACTAAACAGATCTTACTGACCTGAATTACTTCTGAATACGCATCAATACTTTACATTCATGTGTATGTTCTTGTGTGTTGCTGAACATATGATAAAATTTGACCTCTCGCGCTTATTTATACCACACAGTCTGATCTGCACACGTACAATATCAATGCATATGTAAAGAAGCCAATAACTTTAAAATATTTGGTGTTTTTTTTATTTTTTTTTATTTGTAAGCGGATTTTTTTTTAACTGTGATTTTTACATATTTGAATCAAATACGGTTTTACAGTTTTTTTAGGAGAGGCTTGACAGGCTTATTATTAATTTATTATCAAAATGGCAATAATAATAATAAATAATTAATTATTATTAATAATAATAAAAATGGCATAGCGGTGGTGGTGTTATTGATATTATCATTATTATTAGATTAATTAAATTTATTCGTTTTGATTTTTGCTCTCCATTTGTGGATATTTAATTAAAATGAGCTCGACATCGTTTCTTGTTACACACTTCACATACTCACAAAAATACTCACAAAAATCCTTAAGAAGAAACTGAAACTATGATTATTCAGATCATTTTGATTATAGGGATGTTGAGTTTCTGATAACTCCTTGTTTTTGTTGGAGTTTGATCAGTTTGCCATGAACCATTATTATGCAAATTATCATGAGTACAATGTACAAAGTACAATGTTTCTCTACACTGTAAAATCAAGTGTAACTTAGCATTACTGAACTGTGAAGTTTTTGTCCTCTAGTCAACTGCTGCTTTGAAAAACAAGTATACTGAGCACCAGATGGTTTTATTTTCTGCTACTATCTGCACACCGCATAATAAATAAATCACTAAATGGTGTAAAAGAGTGCCTGTGGTGGAATTCAAATATTTGAAATAAGAATATTTATTATACTGCAGAGACAGTACTGACACACATTTGCTGAGTGTCCAACCAAAGGTTGACAATAAGTGAGGGAAAATTGTTCCTCCATTCAAAGGTGAATATTAGGGAGGGAGGCTTTTTTTTTTTCTACCTCGGCTTTTAGATATTCAGATTTGTTTTTGATGTACAAAAAATAAAAATGAGCAACTTAAATAAAATATGCTTGCAAGAATAAAATATTTTTTAAAGAGGTGGAAAAGGTTGTGTTCATGTTAGCTTACCTAACACTTACCTTACTTATCACATGAATAAGTAAGGTGGTAATGAGCTTTCTGTTAAACCAGGTTCACTGTTTTAGGCTCTGTGTGCACATAAAGAGATATTCTGCAAGCGATGATCAAATGGTGATTAAAAAACAAAAAATATAACGGTAAATATTAATCAAGTTAACCTGAGTACACTCTCAGTGCTCCATTTATTTCTAAGGTGACAGCTGCAAATTGAAACTCTGAATATTTAAACAGGATCAATTTAAACATTACAGCTTACAGCAGAGAGCTGTATTGGTAATCTGGCATAATGGACATCTTCCCGGTGGGACGACCTATTTTTGGGCCGATGGGTCAATTGAAGGGCCGCTGCAAATTGCCTGTAAAGCAGCCCATTCGTTCATTTTCATCACTGACATTGGATTGTAGTGAAGTCTCTCAATGCAGCATCCTCCCCTACAGAGTTTAATGTAGAAGAAATAGTGAAACTATGGAGGTGACAAGCTGATACACACAAAAAAATTTAATGCAGCAAAATGTGTCAAATTAATGACATGATAATTTGCTGTTGCTGCAGCTCCACCACCGTCAAGTAGTACCAGTAACACCCAATAACCACCTCTCTGCTGTTAGCACCAGCTGTGGAGAAATACAGAAGTGAAGACACAAAGGAAGGTGAAAATAACATGGTAAAAAAATAATTGTCACATGCTGCCATGCAGTGCTGCTAAGATGTGTGATAGATAGATAAAGATATAGAGATATATATATATATATATATATATATATATATAGAGAGAGAGAGAGAGAGAGAGAGAGAGAGAGAGAGAGAGAGAGAGAGAGAGAGAGAGAGAGAGAGAGAGAGAGAGAGAGAGAGAGAGAGAGAGAGAGAGAGAGAGAGAGAGAGAGAGAGAGAGAGAGAGAGAGAGAGAGCTGGATAGCGTAGTGGTTAAACTACACGCCTTTGGAGCAGAGGATCGCAAGTTCGATTACTGCCTGGGGCGTCTGTATCCAGTAAGGGTCCTAAGGCTAGACCCCCTATGCTAAGCGAGCCTACCGCAGACATGAGCGAGACAGATAAATATGAAGGCATGCCGGCTCGGACGTCGCCCGGATCAACAAGGTCCGCGTCAGGTGTTGAGGAACCAGGGCACCCTGACGAGAAGTGGGCTACTGGAACAAGAAGGCATCGGTGGGCAAGAGACGAAAACAGGGCGTTGTTGGAATGCTACTACGCAAGTAACCCCGGCGGAAGGGGCTACATGAATAGGATGAGGGACCTATGGATTCTTCGATACCCAACATCCACAATGACGGCGAAACAACTAGTAGCTCAGTGTTCCAACATTCGAAAGAAGGGACTGCTCTCACAGCTAGAGATTGACGAGGTACAACATAAATGCTACGGCAAGGAGGAGTCAGGATGCCAGGTCAGGGGGGAGATATCATCACCCCCACCCGAGATTGGGTACATAGCCCCAAGTGCGACAGGAGAAGGATCATTGAGTGCGAGAGGAACTGACCTGAAAGATAGGATCATGGCCAAGCTTGAAACCTGGACCCCCCGTAGCCGATTACCAAGATTACGTGAAGTACCCTCAGAAGGTCTGCTAGATGATGTTAATGCAGCACTACGGACGATACCTACAGCCTAACAAGCTAACAAGCTGATCTACAATACGGCAGCAGTGATCAGTGAGATGCTTGGCTACAAGTTGAACAGCCACAAGGGGCAGTACCCTCCATGGAGAAGGAGGCTAGAGGGCAAGATCAAAATAGCACGGAGGGAGGTGAGCCAACTAACGGAGTTGCAGAAAGGTGCGACAAAGAAGGTGCATAAGAAATACAGCAAGCTGTCCATACCTGAGGCCTTGGAAACTGCCAAGCAAAGACTCATAGCCTTGGCCAGCCGCTTGAGGAGGTACACCAGAGAGATAGAAGGCAGGAGAATAAACCAGCTGTTCTCCACAGAACCAGCAAAGGTGTACTCTCAGTGGCAAGGGAACAATAATAAGAGAACAGCACCACCAAAGCTGGAGACGGAGCAATACTGGAAGAGCATATGGGAGAAGGACGCAACCCATAACGGCAATGCTCAGTGGCTAGTGGATCTGAGGGCAGACCATAGCGACCTCCCTGAACAGGGTCCAGTAACCATCACAGTGGCAGATATCCAAGAAAGGGTCTCCAGTATGAAGAGTTGGACAGCACCAGGGCCCGACATGGTTCACGCCTACTGGCTGAAGAAGCTGACTGCACTCCACGAGCGTCTGGCAGCACAAATGAACCAGCTGCTAGTTGACGAGAGACACCCGGAATGGCTAACCGAAGGTCGGACGGTCCTGATCCCCAAGGACCCCAAGAAGGGGCCAGTCCCCTCCAACTACCGACCAATAACCTGCCTCAGTACTACATGGAAGCTCCTGTCAGGCATCATATCGGCTAAGATGAACAGGCACATGGGTCAATACATGAGCGGGACACAGAAAGGAATTGGCAAGAATACCAGAGGCGCAAAACACCAGCTACTGGTACAGAACAGTCAGCCGAGACTGCAAGACCAGACTAACCAACCTGTGCACTGCCTGGATTGATTACAAGAAGGCCTATGACTCAATGCCCCACAGCTGGATACTAGAATGCCTAGAATTGTACAAGATCAATGGGACCCTAAGAGCCTTCATCAGGAACTCAATGGGGATGTGGCGTACAACACTAGAGGCCAACTCCAAGCCCATAGCACAAGTCACCATCAAGTGCGGGATCTACCAGGGAGATGCTCTGTCCCCACTGCTGTTCTGCATAGGCCTGAACCCCCTCAGTGAGATCATTAACAAGACTGGCTACGGATACCGACTACGGAACGGAGCAGTTGTCAGCCACCTCCTGTACATGGATGACATCAAGTTGTATGCCAAGAGTGAACGAGACATCGATTCACTGATCCACACTACCAGGATATACAGCAATGACATTGGAATGTCGTTCGGGCTGGAGAAGTGTAGTCGGATGGTAACAAAGAGAGGGAAGGTAGTCAGAACTGAGGGGATTGAACTACCAGAAGGCAACATTGCAGACATAGAGGACAGTTACAAGTACCTGGGGATCCCGCAGGCGAATGGGAACCATGAAGAGGCCGCTAGGAAAGCTGCAACCACCAAGTACCTGCAGAGGGTCAGGCAAGTCCTGAGGAGTCAGTTGAACGGTAAGAACAAGATCCGGGCCATCAACACGTACGCCCTGCCCGTGATCAGGTACCCTGCTGGGGTAATAGGCTGGCCAAAGGAGGAGATAGAAGCCACTGACATAAAGACAAGAAAGCTCCTTACCATGCATGGAGGGTTTCACCCCAAGTCCAGCACCCTGAGGCTGTACGCTAAGCGGAAGGAAGGGGGTCGGGGACTGGTGAGTGTCAGCACCACAGTCCAGGATGAGACAATGAACATCCAAGAATACATCACGAAGATGGCCCCAACTGACAGCGTGCTCAGTGAATACCTCAGGCAGCAGAAACCCAAGAAAGAGGAGGGAGACGAGGAACCATCATGGAAGGACAGGCCCCTGCACGGTATGTACCACCGGCAGATAGAGGAGGTGGCTGATATCCAGAAATCCTACCAGTGGCTGGACAAAGCTGGACTGAAAGATAGCACAGAGGCACTAATCATGGCAGCACAAGAACAAGCTCTGAGTACAAGATCCATAGAGGCTGGGGTCTATCACACCAGGCAAGACCCCAGGTGCAGGCTGTGTAAAGATGCCCCAGAGACAATCCAGCACATAACAGCAGGGTGCAAGATGCTAGCAGGCAAGGCATACATGGAACGCCATAACCAAGTGGCCGGCATAGTGTACAGGAACATCTGTGCCGAGTATAACCTGGAAGTCCCGAGGTCAAAATGGGAAATGCCCCCAAGGGTGGTGGAGAATGACCGAGCTAAGATCCTGTGGGACTTCCAGATACAGACGGACAAAATGGTGGTGGCTAACCAACCGGACATAGTGGTAGTAGACAAACAGAAGAAGACGGCCGTAGTGATCGATGTAGCGGTTCCGAATGACAGCAATATCAGGAAGAAGGAACACGAGAAGCTGGAGAAATACCAAGGGCTCAGAGAAGAGCTCGAGAGGATGTGGAGGGTGAAGGTATCGGTGGTCCCCGTGGTAATCGGAGCACTAGGTGCGGTGACTCCCAAGCTAGGCGAGTGGCTCCAGCAGATCCCGGGAATAACATCGGAGATCTCTGTCCAGAAGAGCGCAGTCCTGGGAACAGCTAAGATACTGCGCAGGACCCTCAAGCTCCCAGGCCTCTGGTAGAGGACCCGAGCTTGAAGGATAAACCGCCCCGCAGGGGCGTGCTGGGTGTTTTTTTTTTTTTTTATATATATAACTTGAAAAGATGCTAAAGACAGCTTTGAACATACGTCTAAGGAACGCCAACCATTTCTTCACGGGTTGCTAGGTGACAGTGACAACGCCTCAGTTAACTGCTATCCTGAGAATCGCAGCCACTTTGAGGTGGCAGTTCTAACCACTGTAACATCAGCACACTCTGACATTTCCACCCACCTCAAAGCAGAATAAAGGTTAACTCAATACCCATGTTAACTGAGAAGTGTGGCTGTAGCTCAGGTGGTAGAGCAGGTCATCTACTGATCGGAAGGTTGGTCTAGTCTGCATGCCATCCTTGGGCATGATACTAACACCAAATTGCTCTCCGATGCATCCATCGGAGTATGAATGTGTGTAAATGTTAGTTAGAAAGCACTTAGAAACATGTGCTTATGCAAATGGGTGTGAATGGGTGACTACACAAGTTGTATAAAGCCCTTTGAGTGCTCAGACGAGTAGAAAAGTGCTATATAAGAACCAGTCCATTTACCATTTACCAAAGGAAAGGCACCCAGAATAAAATCTTTGTCAAATCTTTGTTTTCTTTTAACACATCTTTTTCTATTCGTACCTAAAGCTTCTATTATTTTATTTGTCTGTATTTATCTAAAAAATGAACACATTATATACCAGTACTGTCTTTCTTCTACTGAGTGAGCTCACTGAAACTTTAGGATGACTGAATCTTTTCAAGCATCAAACAAAATCTGATCAGGAAACTTGTCTTGAAAACTATTGTTGGCATTGTGTCACTTTTTTGTGTGTTGTTTTCTTTTTTTTCATTTGTTGTTTTTAATCCTGTGATTAACCGTGTGAGTGAAACAGTTTGTTTCTGTAATCTGAGAAAATAAAGAGGAAACCACTTTTGCAAAAGAGTATACATTTTGAAATCCTTCAAAAACATGTCAAAATATCAGCTGAGAACGACACCTCAGGTCTTACAGCAACAGGAAATTGATTTATTTCATCATGTCTGAAACCCCACCTGACCCTTCAGAAAAAGCTGATGTTTTACTCAATAACAAGGCAATAAATTCTCAGAACATGTCATATGCAGTTTGTTTTCCTAGTAATACCATGTACATATACAATTTTCAGAGTAGAAATTCTCATTTAAGCTCTGTTCAAAGCTGCTACCAGATCAACTTCTCCCTCCAAGTTTTGTTAAGCATTGTTTCTATGATGAGTTTTGAGCAACAATGTCATGGGATATACCAGTGGGATGGTCCCTGGATTTCTTGAAAGCATCTGACTTTAGGTTTCTGTCTAAGCTTTTTCTTTTCTTTTCTTTTCTTTTCTTTTCTTTTCTTTTCTTTTCTTTATAATAATGGGGAGAGTTGTGTTTTGAGGATTGTATGTTTTTTTGGGGTCTTTGTTTTGGTTATCCATTATCCATCTATCAACCTTCTTCTGCTTATCCAGGGCCGGTCAGAGGGGCTGCAACCTAAGCAGAAAAGCCAGACCTCCCACTCCCCGCCCACCTCCTCCAGCTTGTCCGGGGGGACACCAAGTCATTCACAGGCCAGCCGAGAGATATAATCTCCCAGAACACCGCGCCCAGGAGGCATCCAGATCCCCAAACCACCTCAACTGGCTCCTTTCGATGTGGGCAGCGGCTCTACTTCTACACCCTCCCGGATGCCTGAACTGCTCACCCTATCTGAGGGTGAGGCCTCATTCTTTTGGTCACTACCCACAGCTCATAACCATAAGTGAGGGTAGGGACATAGAGTGACTGTAAATCGAGAGCTTTGCTTTTACACTCAGCTCTCAATTCACCATGACAGACCAGTACAGTGTCCACCTCACTGTAATCACAGCAACAATCCGTCTATCAATCTCCTGCTCCCGTCACTTGTGACCAAGACCCTGAGATACTGAAACTCCTCCACTTGGGGAGTATTAGTAGTATTAGTATTAGTAAAGAGGAGTATCCTCTTTCATTTATTGGGCATTTTCTAGTCGGTTTAATTCTGACTGTATGGTCTCACTTCAGTCTTTAAGGTTCCTTTGCCTGCAGTTTTTTTTTTAAATTATAGTTTCTCTTACTTTTTAGAGTTGGCTCTTTGATTTATCTTGACTTACTTAGACTTAGATCCTCCCGCGCCGATCGGTGCATTGGGCGACATGCATTGGGCGATTTATGTTGATGGATGCTCAATCATCCAGGTAAGAAAATCGCATAAAATGGATTCTCTTTATCTGGTTGTAGCAGGCAGGGCTATTTGGTTTCATTGTGTTGTGCTTCATTAATCACCCAGAGTTCCCCTGTATCCTGTTCACCGTGAGCTTCCTGCCTTTGTGTTTAGCAAATTATTTAACTTTCAGTTTTACTTTGTCACTTTGTTTTATTTTTTGTCCTTGTCTATGATTGTTTAGTCTTTAGTCTCAGTCTGCCTCAGTGTCTGCCTCCCATGCCAGTCCTGTTATATTCTCTTTGTTTCCTTACACTTTCATGTGAAAGGGGTGGTGTTGGCAGCATTAGACTAATGGGACTATGAATCACAGAGGATGAATCATTTTCCACAAATCTCTATGAGTGCTGCCATAAAGAACCATAAATAAATAAATAAAAATGCTACAGTGTTTCAAAAAGACAACTTATGAATGGTGAAGAGAATGAATACTCTGGTGGTTTGTTAAAAAAAAAAAAAGAAAAGTCATGGTGCTCCTGCATCGGCTATTTCATTCTAATTTTCTTCAGTTTTATTTTTATAACAGCAACGTCTGGCTCTTGCTGCTTCCTGCTCTTCAGCTCGATGTACCTGGGGTGAGACTTTTTAACAGTTATTGAATTATTACTGCTGAAATTTGCACATTTGTTTGCTTTGGCTCTGTGATCTTAACTTCTGTTCTGCTCTCTGCTGAAAACCTGGATCCTTTGAGTGATTTACCTTTAGAGAGAATTTGTGGATCTAAATTGGACCAGTTGTAACTGCAAACTCCTCGTGCTGTTGTTAGAAATTGTGTTTTTTTTTTAGCCTTGTGAGTCCAGGGTGTACACTGCCAATCAGCCTCTGTCATTGACTCTCTGCTATCCTAGAACAGCACGTTGAGCAGTAACTCTGAAAGGGTTAATGTGGTTGGAGTGTGGTTTTTGTGTGTGTGTGTGTGTGTTTCCCCTTTTTTGTCCACCTAGTGTAGCAGCTGCACCCTTGGACAAAAATGGATTTATCCCAAAGACAAAACTCCTAAATAGTTAGATAATGTGTGCGCTGCAGCGAGGAGTGTTCAGACCTCAAAAGTGGAGATTCCTCCGATGTAAGGGCCCACATCTTTCCTCATGATTAATAGAGGGGCGGCAACCACCTCTCAACTCCTGCCGTTCAAGAAAATAACTAAAATATCATTGATTTCTATCTTTCGACCTCTCAAAGAACTTTAAATATCCGTATGACAGCTTTGACCATCATATGTTTTTGTGAAATTCTGAACCAATAACTGGATGTAACTGCCTGCTTGAAATGGAGTCTTTTGCCAGCAGTTTCGTACTTAATCAGGATTCTTTGCTTTTCCAGCAGGCTGTTCTGGTTACTCTGAGTTCACACTTGCTTATCTGCAGATTGATTGTTAAATTGAACCTATTCAATTCCATTTTGTGGAAGCAGAGCAGCTTCAGTAACAACTCAAATCACCACAGAAGATACAAGAAGACATTAAGTTTGTCTCTGAAACACTTGCTAAAAGTCTTTTTTTTTTCTAATTCATATGGGGAAAAATTTTCTTTTATTTTTTTAGTGTAGAGAAACAAATTATGTGGGAATTGTGAAAACGCGAAGACTCCGTCATTGCACGTCACCTATGACTGAAGCTGAAAAAAACTGACATAAACCTTTAAAACTTTAATTTCAAAAACAACAAATTAAATCCAATTTTTTTTTTTGTGGTTAAAAAAAAATTGGAAATATCTCTAATTTATCTTTACACAATCAGGGAATTTTGTCCCTCTATGATGCAGTATAGATATCATCTGGAATGATATCCAGTTTTTTTTCTCACTGAGTGTCCTGAGTCAGTGTGAAACTGAAGTAACTGATTGCTACTTCAGTTTCACACTGACTAACACTCAGTTTAACGATGAGAAACTCTGTCACGGCACTGGGTCTGTGACTCACTATGTGTAATTCTGGTTTAAGTTATTTTCTTTGACATGTTGTTTTTCATGGATTTGATTCCCTTTATTGTTTTCTGCTTGTGTTATATTTAAAGTTCATAGTCTTTAGTTTTGTCACTGTCTTCCTTGTGTTCCACATTTAGTTACTATTGTCTCCATGATTCATGTTCCCTCTCTGTTTCCCTAGTCAGTCATGTCTCCTGTTTTATTTTATAGTCCCTTGCCCAGTGTTCAGTTTATTTAGTTTTGCTTCCTCCCTGTCTCATTGTGTCTGATTAGTTCCAGTTTCCCTCCTGTTTCCCATCCCCTCATTATCCTTTGTGTATTTAGTCCTCTGTCTTTCTTTGCCTGTCTGTATAGCTCCCCCTCTGTTTCCCATGTTCTCTTTCACCAAAAATCACAATAATAAGCATCCATGCGCAAATACTATTAGTACTAGTAATATTCACAGTGAGTAGGCAATTCAGGGTTCAGTATCTTGAACAGAACACCTCAAGAAACTGGTAAATTGGATGTACCAACCAACCAGGCCATCTTAGATCTTCAAAATTAGTTAATGTTAATTTTCAAAGTGTTATTAGTCTTCATAGCTGTCACGTTATCAGACTGTTTACCTGTAACCTTTATTCAAAATGGTATCTTGAGCCAAAAATTATTTTATCAGACCTGAAAAAAAAACCACACAACTCAGACATGAGGATTGATATATATGTTGTTAAGAAAAAGAAATATTTTTTAATGTGTATCTGTTCATAAGATTGTTTTATGTACTTTAATAATGAAGGCTTGTAGAGCAAGGCCACTTTTGACTTACAAACTAAGTGCTCAGCCAGACTGAAAAACAGGAAGTTTTAGTGCACAGACAAATTAATAGATAAGACACAGAAAAGAGGAACTTTCCATATAAGCAATGTTTGAGACTGTGTGACGTGTAAAGTACCAAAATAAAACCTATATGAGGCACAGTTTATGATGCTAATGTCAGAGATCCTGCAACTGGCGTTTGGGCTGTGCAGGGGCCTCTCTCTTCCGGAAGATGATTGAACAAAAAGAAATATAAATGTTTTAACCCACCATGAGTTGGTTTTCTCTGTTCTATCATGGGGACAAAAGAATCGGGGTTTAATAATGTGAATATACATTATTAACCTTTCTGTCTTCATTGTAAAGTCATTCTTATTTGTGTAGTGATTGTGTGTGTCTCACACACACACACACACACACACACGACTAATCATCCTCTTTGAGATTGATTGATTTATTGATTGACTTGTGTTATTATTGTGCGATAGAATGTCAAAATGCTCCTAACTGCTGATATTTGTCTGTCTAACCTGCTTACATCTCCTTGTTCATGTGAAAAAATAATTTCTGCATTTTAAACAGCTCGAATCGCATAACAGGGCAGTGACATCATTTCAGAGAAACTGAGCCTTTGGTCATATTATAAAAACAGACACAAGCTTTATTTGGACATGCGACTTTACTGGACCTTTACAGGACTCAGGCTTCAATGTCAGACGTAACATCACTAGTCCTGTATTTACTTCTTATTGGATCAGCACCAGTCACACGTCACTGCACTTTGGGGCCCTAAAGGTAGGTGGGGCCTATTGAAAATGGCTGATCAAAGTAGCTCCCCCTCTACCTTACACTATATGCTGATATTCACAGTATTACGGTAAACACCGTTAAAAGAGATCCACTATATGTTTAAGCCATGATTTTATTTTGTGAACCAAACTGGACAGATTTCCTGAAACACTTTGCTGGAAAAGAGAAATGCTTATACTTCCATGAGTCACTAGAGGGAACCAAAGGACAACAAAAACAACCCTCTTCAAAACACACAACAGTCTCAATCTATAGTAATCTAGAGTTTTAGCTTATTACCTACAGCTCTCTGCTGTGTTTTTTAAAGAAAACAGAAATATACAAACAGCATTTATAAAATATGAACATATCTAGTCTATGAACATGTTAATTTCCCCAACAATGATGTGGTTAGCACACAACCCTGACTAGCCGGTACACACAGAAACAAATTAATAGTAAGTTTGTGAGTAAATTTCATTGATAACACATTTAAAACCAAAGTGCTTTCATAAGTCTGTCTAGAAAATTAAAAAAGAGAATATACATATTCAGTCTGTATATGAAATAACCCAAGAGCACCCAATCCTTCAATCACAGTTCCAGAAATTAGAGGTCTAAAAACACAGAGACAGAAAAGGTTCGTCTTCAGCTGAGTCTGAAATTGTTATCTGAGGTCAGTTGGGAGGTGATTCAAGAGACTGTGCAACAATAGCAACAACACCCACTTTTGAAATGAGCTTAAACTGCAGGATGATCACAAGTGATTAAGAAGGCCTTAATGATCTGGAGGGAAAATACAGACACACTATTTCTACCACATATGCAGGTTTGACACCATTTAGGCTTTAAACACAAACAGCGTCTTAATACTGAATTCTATCATTCACAGGGAGCTAGTGCAAGCCTGCTGACACTGTACTAATGTGATCTCTTCTCTCAGTCAATGTAAATGAATAAAAGATTAATGAGTAACTCTGGTATACAGTGTGCAACAATAGTCCAATTGAAATCAAACAAAGCTATGCATGAGTCTTTCCAGATCAGAAGACCAATCAGAGAGCACAGCACTTAAACATTAAATCAAACCTTAAAGAGTATCTGCATCATTATTCAGGGTAAGTTTGATACTAAGAGTGTGTTAATGGGTCATATAGTACTTTGCGACTTTCATGCTTCTGCTGTGTTAATCAGAGATGAGCAGACCAGTGAGAATAAATAAATCTACAGTAAAACTTTTGTGAACCTGCTCTGGAAGTATTTCAACAAAAGCAACATAGAGTAAAAAATGAGGCATGACACTCCCTCTGTCTTTGTGACATCATCAATCTCCTGGTCCAGTCCCTGTTAAGCCTGTGTAGGTGGGATCATCACTGTCACAGGAGGCTTTTCATGGAGTCCAGCAAGGTCAGAAAGGAAAGTTTGATTATTCTATTTAAAGAATTAAACAAGTAACAGCTGCCAATCATTAGGTTATTAGGTCATTGATTATTGATTATTGGCTCTGGATAAATATAAAGACACCATGAGGAGAGTGGAGATAAAGTATGGACAGAACACCACTAGATAGCGGAGCAGGGTCAGCGTGAGCTGTGAGTGTGTTGAGGCAGAGGGCGGAGCTCCAGATGTGGGCTGGACTGAAACTGTGCTTAAGGAAGAGATGGGTGGTTTTAAGGCTTTGATTGGAGGTCGACCTATAGAGAGAATCCCATCTGTTCAGGTGAATCCATAAATGAAATAAAAGGTGAAATCAGAGTGAAGCTCCTCACCTGTGACAGTGATCCAGCTGGATGGAGACTCTCCATGACCGCTGATGTCACACTTGTAGAGGCCTTCATCAGACCTGGAAACATGCTGGATGGTCATGTGACCTGTAGGCTCTTTCCCGATGAAGACACCATCTTTGAAGAAAGCAGCTGGGAGGTTGGAGGGAGTGGTCTTTGTTTTACAGAGCAGAGTGACGTCATCTCCCTCCATCACAGGGAGGACAGGACTCTGCAGGATCACTGATCCACCTCAACACAGAGACAAACTACAGCATTTCATCCATTTACACACAGCTTCATCAACACTAACTCCACACACTCAGCTTACCAGTGACTGTCAGGTTAACCATGTTACTGATGGGACCCTCTCTGGACTCACACCAGTAAACTCCACTGTCCAGTGGAAAGACATAACTGATGTTACAGGAGGAACCAGCAGTTATTCCCCACCGAACTCCACACTGAGTCCTCTGTTGTTTTCTTGTGTTTCTTGTCAGATTCCATCTTGTAGAGCTGTCGTCCTCCTCACAGCTCAGAGATACAAAGTCACCTTCGAAGAACTGAGATCGGTTGGGGCTCATTGTCAGATGAGCTGTGAGGGAGAGGAGAATACATCCTCCATATTTCTTAACAATTGCAAATCTTTTAAAATAACTAACCACTGTGATTGGCTGCTTCTCTGTATGGCAGCTTGTGACCCCTAGCAGTTTGTGGGTAGTACAGTTCCTTAATTGTCAATTATTGACTTGGATTGACATTTCATTTATGGTTTTCCAGATTGGTTTGCTGCTTTTTGGAACATCTGACATTCCCACTCAGTTGATTTAATGGGAGAGCATTGGAGCTCTATATCCACTGGCTGGCTTAACTTAATTAAGTTTCATTTATATAGCTTCAAAACACACAACAGCAGTTGCCTCAATGCACTCAGGTGCCTTTCTACTCCGCTTCACAATTTCCAACTTTCCAGCTCAATTTCTCTGCCTACCAAATCAATATAAGTCCATTTCTCCGTCTTTACTATCTAGCTGCTGGAAGAAGATGCAGAAAGTTATCCAAAGAAAAAATAAATAAAAATAGTGACTAAATTTCAAATTATACGCCAATGGTACATGTTGTCATGTTACTGTGTTATATGCGACCATGGATTGTATCATACACATGTTTATATGTAGTAACTATGTTTATTTTTTAAAATGGACTAAAATGAACTTAACAGTTAAGTTAACAGTTATGTGCATGCCAAGCATGCTGCTTTCACTGTGACAAAACAACAATCAAGATGCCAGGGACTGTATTCTGCTAATGTGAATGTAGTGTTTTCAGTGGAAGAAACATGTCATCATATGATAAAACAGTGAATTCTTCAGTGAGAGCTGAGTCAGCTGGTTTACCCAGTCTTATATATATTATATTTCGGGCGATTGTGGCTCAAAGAGTTGGCAGTTTGTCTTGTAACCGGAAGGTTGCCGGTTTGAGTCCCAGCTCGGACAGTCTCGGTCGTTGTGTCCTTGGGCAAGACACTTCGCCTACCGCCTACTGGTGTTGGCCAGAGGGACCGATAGCGCGATATGGCAGCCTCGCTTCTGTCAGTCTGCCCCAGGGCAGCTGTGGCTACAACTGTAGCTGCCTCCACCAGTGTGTGAATGTGAGAGTGAATGAATCAATCCATTATTTTAAGCATATTTGCATAATAGCTGAAACTAGCACCACTGCCTAAGAAAGAGCTCAGTTTCATGATTGTTAATATGCAAATCTGGATGCATCAAAACAAACACAGTCCTTCCAAGAATATAATCTTTTTTGCAAAAAAGGCTCTGGATGTTAAGGGGTTAAAGTTGTACTGTCTGAGTGTGACATGAAAGTGGGACAGGATGTGATGTCTCTGAGTTTCACCACAACATGCAACAGTAACGTGTATCTGCTGGCCTGCAGTATATTGCACTTGAAATATGCCCACAAATTCTTCCATTCGTGTCACTACTTCTCTTTTCTGGATCCCATTACTTTGAAAAATGAAAAGGTGACAAATATCTAAAAATAATGCATTTTCATATGGAGTTAACTGCAGGCAAGATACAATTCTGATCTATCCCACCAATGAAAAGCCTCTATGAGCTCTCCTGAAGCACTTTACAGACTTTTCTTTTATTAGAGCTGCTGAGTTTCCAACTTTGACAGCAGTTTACTGACCTTGGTTTGTTGTGCAGATCAGTAATAAGGTCACAACTAAAGAGAAATGATACTCAGGTTAGTTCCAGGTTTTAGACTCAGCAAGGCATGCACAACGCATTAAAAGCATGTTTAAAGTCACTAAACTCCACTTTTAAATCTTTTAACTCCACAGCATCGCAGATCAAATGCAGTGAAAAGTTGTTTGTTCAGCCTTTGACAGCTCGTCATGAACCTATTTCTATTTCACAGCAAATGTGTTTTGAAAGTCATCTTTCAAAACTGGAAACACAGTAAAAGCAAAGGAGTGTTTTAATAACATACTTTTTTAAAAATATCAATTTAAAAATTCATTTTATATTAAAAACATAAAATGAAGCTAAAATGTAACTTGGTTAGAGTTTGTGGGGACCTTAATATATATATATTTAAGACTGTTGTTTCCCAAATTCTCTTTTTTTAATTTTTTTAGACTTTGTTAAAGAATATTCTGGGAGCTGAAAAATGCTATAGGGGTACCAGAATGTTTTAAATGAAAGTAAATGTTATTGGAAACAAACTCAATTATCATAACTGGTACCCTAAATGAGACAACAGAACTGCAATGCAGATGTCAGCTAGTGTAGTATTAATTCAAAATGCTGTACTTACAGAGCAGCCACAGCAGAGTCATTGGTTCCATTCTTTCTCTTGGTGATTGACACTTTGATCATAGTCAAACGTCATAGTCACATCTCGTTGGACACGCCTCCTTCTTGATTCTGTGAGACACTGTGGTTTGGCTTTGCCCCCTATAGCTTTAAAGAAATGTTTCTTTTTTCATAAGTCTATAAAGTGAGGCAATGAGAAATGCTTCTTTGTTTTACGAACCAGAAAGAGCCAAACTACTCTTGTCATGATAATCCTTGTTTTAATATTTATCCTAAAATTTAAACTAAAAACAAATACACTACATGTTTTGTTTCCACTGTGACATCAGTTTAGCTAAGAGGAAATGAGATGGAGGTGCTTTTTAACCTGCATCTGAGAGCCTCTCTCTGCTTTAACCACTAAAATGTGGTGAGAAAAAAATGGGTACAGCTTGTCTGGTTCAAACTGGTTTCAACCATTTTGCTCAGCTGACCCACATTAAGCATCCTTTTTCTGTCTGTTGTCACCAACCAGGCCGCATGGTATCATTCAAAAAGCTATTTATTTTAAATGAAGAAATAAAACAGAAGCCTTACACAAACCATGGATTTTGTGGTCAGTACAAACAGTGGTGTAGATTTGTGCATGGGTGGAATAATGGCGTACGCAACATTGTTCAGTGCTAACCCAAACCAAACACAAAACCCCCCCCCCCAAAAAACCCCCCCCACAGGGTAAAGCACTGGCACGCTAGGCCCAGTTCTGGCCATTGTCACTAATTGGAAATGAGCTACTCTACTCCTCCTCCAGCGCCTGCAAACGAGGCACAAAACAGACAAACAGACCGACAGAAAGTGAGTTGTCACACACAGTGTTGGGGAGTAGCGTAATACGCTGTTACGTATTTAAAATGCAAAATATGAGTAACTGCATTCCGTTACAGTTACCATCTAAAAAGGTGGTATTTAGAATACCAGTGTGGGTTGTCACACTATCCAAAGTTCATGGGCAGGGGAGGTTATCCCAGCCTGCTTCAGGCTATTAAACAATGCAGCCTGAAATAGCACTGACCAGAGCTAACACAGCTTAGAATCACCATTTAACTTAACTTGCACATTGTCAGCCTGCTGGAGGAAGCTGAAGTACCTGAGTAAACAGATGCAGGAATAGGTTGAACGCGTGAGATGGCACTGTAAGTCACTGATTAAGCACATCTAATAAAAGTAAAAATGATTTAAGATAAATGTTCTTCTCCTCCTGCTCATCTGGGGGAACATCAGTGGTTTCCCAGGCCATCCAAGAGACATAATCTCTTATTTTTTATATTTTTAAATGTTACCACTGTTTAATTTACACAATATTTTTTTATTATTTCACTTGAAATCTGTAAAATTTTTATAAAAGCTTTATGTGTAATCTGCTGTAGTGGAAGCATCAGTTTCAAACAAACTGATTTCTAACAGATGGAGAAGTTGGAGGTTTTCTTTTTTTAGTTTTTCCTGATCAGGCCCACCTCCCTGGTGGATTTTCTTTGTTTAGGGTTTTTTGGGATATCCCGTCTAACACATGACTAATTAATGTGAAAGCCTCTGTTAAAATCTGACAAGAGCGATGTTTTTACTATTCATCATGTGGTGTGCTAAACCAAATGTGAATTGTGCTAACATGTGAGATTTTCAATTATTTTGAGCAAAGTATTTCAAAACATTACTCTAATACAGGGGTGGGGGACTCTAGCCCCCGAGGGCCGGTGTCCTGCATGTTTTAGATGTGTTCTTGATCCAACACAGCTGATTTAAATGGTTAAATTACGTCCTCAACATGTCTTGAAGTTCTCCAGAGGCCTGGTAATGGACTAATTATTTGATTCAGGTGTGGTGACGCAGACTGATATCTAAAATCTGCAAGACACCAGTCCTTATTCACTATAATACCTAACAGTAACCCTGACACTAAAACCACATTTTGAAAGTCAAAATGCCTTCAAACTCATGGGAACAGGCATTTTGTCCCTATGAGGGACAGTTGGTCCCAAACAATGTAATAACATTCAATTTTTTGGTCCTCACAAATATATCCAAACAATGGTATGCACACATACACAAACCATTCGCTCACTTTCACATATCCACTAATGAAACACAAAGAGATATAACCCAACCCCCCAATGGTCAAAGCAAATCAAAAGCAGAGAGGTGTCAGGCCTTCACAAAAAAGACCTCACTGGTACAGCTGAACCACTGTGTTTGTGTTTAGTGCGAATGCAAGTCACTTTATTCCAAAAGAAAGAAATAACTGTTTGCCTTTTTTTTTAGTTTCTTTGAAGAGGAAACCACTGAAACACACTATCAGTCAGGAAGAAGGAGGGTTTTGTTACCTAACGTGACTGTGAATTGTTGGTAGACTTGATTGATGTCATCAAGGAGCACAATGAAGGGACTGACTCCAGTCTGGCTGATCTGTAAGTACACTTTTTTATTTCAACTGTGGGCTAAGATTTGACATTAATCTTTTAGATTTTATTGAATTTTCAAGAATTGTATTAGGATGAAGCTGCAGTTTGGCAATGCAGCGCTACAGAATGACAGAATCTGAATGGCCTTGTGACTCGTAGCTGCAAAAAAATGGTTAAAAAGGATAAAAATTTTCTACAATGTTTATTACAAGGTAATAACTTCTTTGGGTTAAGGCGTTTTAAGGTTTTTGGACGCAGACATATTCAGTGAAGGTGACTAAAAGGAGTCAACACTATGATGGATGATGAGCCATAGAAGGTTGTGAAAAGGGGAAACTTTAAGGGAATTTTTTACTGTTCCCATTTTTTTAAAGTATTTTAAAAGTATAAACACAAATACAAAGGACACAGAACCAAATATTACTACTGGGCACTCACTACATATTGAGCAAATAAAGGAACAGCAAAGTGTTCAGTCCTTTTATCTTATAAGTCTGTAAAAGGCAACAAGTAGATATAGAGTGCAACAAAAGGAGACACTGTCTGCATTTTTTCTATTGCATGCCTGTTGTATAGATATATTAGTGCATGGTTTGCTAGTTCCTGTGCTTATTTGACCAACCAACCATCAGTGCATGTTTCCCACACTCTATGAAACCATAAACTAACCAGACCCTCTTTATTTGCAGTGTCGATCTCAATGCTGAGCTGCACAACGAAGCGAGGTCTGTAAATGTTTTCTATTACAGTTTAAAGAGTTCATTTCCATAATAATTATTTATCTTTTTCCCGGGTCTTGGTACAGCCCCCTTGTTCATCCTCTAAATGAAAAAAGCTTTTTAACTTCTCCCCTATTTAAGTGACTTTCCTTTAAAATTCCTGCCCTTAACAAACAGAAGCTTAGAAAAGTTAGTAGATGCGCCTTCGGTGTCCAAGATGACCATAATTGGGATATCCCGTTACTGTGGAAACCAAGAAAAGCAAGAATAGAACAAAACTGTTTCAAGCATTCAGCAACCTGAGCTTCTGCAGTACAGAGTAAGAGATGACAGATAATAAGTAAATTAATCTTTCTAAAAATAATTAAAAAAAAAACTATAATAGAAAAACATGGTTTTTAGGTCATTTTTCATTTTAGCATTGAAGGTGAGGCATAATCTTGTTTTAATGCAATTTGCTATTTTATTTAACCTCCTAAGACCCGAACTCTTTGATATTTGGGCATATTGGGGCCCGATAAATGTAAAAACAAAGAATTACCAGATTTTTTTTTACCTGATTTTGTTTCTAAGAAAAATGAGAGCCACAAATGAGGATATTAGTTTCAAATTTTGATAGAACAGTAGCAGTATAATGTCCTCGTAAGTGGACATCAGGCCCTTGTAGAGCAAAATTTAGTATTTGGTCTAAATGACCCAAAATATGATGTCCACATATGTGGATGCCAGGTCCTAGGAGGTTAAGGCAACTTCATGACACTTGGAAAATAGGGTAGAACAGTTAATCAGATTTTATTTTTTGTTATAATTTTGGGTTTCAATGAGTTTAGAGTGGTATGATCTTTTTTTTTGGGGGGGGGGGGGGGGGGGGGGGGATTATTAATTTAAAAACCCCTCAATTCTTAGTTGATAATTATATTGGCGATCAGGGAGGGAGTACCTTGCACTCCCCAATTCCTTTCCTTCTCCCTCTCTTGTACACCACCCCACATGCAGGGCCTTGAGGTACAGGTGCATAACTGAGGTGCATTATCGGCAGCGGTCTGCTTGTCTCCAACCCAGAGTAAGGGAAACCATCTCCTGGGTCTGGCAGTAGATTGCCCCTCTGGAGGTGATGGTGCCTGAAGGGGCTTGGGTTACTCTGGTGTAGCCGGCTGCTGGCGGAGCCTGCAGGCTTGTCAGCACGGCGTGCTGTGGCTTCTGCACTGTTACTTATGTTTACTGTTGCTTTGGTTTCCCTACTGTGTTGTCTTCTTTTTAGTCAGATTTGTCAGATTTTAAGTCCTTTTTCTCTCTATTCTTCTTCTTTATTTTTCCTTTCCCTCGCCTTCTGTTAAAACTCTTCCCAGCTTCTCTTTCGTTCTTCTTCCGGATACCCGATCCTGTCCATTCTGATGGTGATAACTTAAAAATAATAATAACAATTGAATAAACTATGCCAATCAAGTGGGACAGTATAGTGAAAGCTCCAGTTGGGAAAATATATCTATTGGGCATTTTTCTTGGCCTTCAGACTTATTCTGATTGGTACAGTGCCGGACAGGACAGGAAAAAAAAATAGCACATTGGCTTCATTTTTCAGCTACTAAGGGTGTCCTTCAAGTCCAAGTCCCAGGTGTCCTGGACATGTATTTATACTAGAGATGGCACGATACCACTTTTTTATGTCCAATACCGATGTTGTTCAGCCGCTGGTTTCCTCTTTCTGGTGCAAAGTGGGCCAAAAACGAAGTAGAGAGAGGGACTAGCGACAGAAAAGCCGATCAGCTGATCATTGATCAGTTTCATGATTGAAGTAGCAGCAAGAAGAGGCAGTCGCTCCATATATCGGTTGTTAAGCTTAATGTGGGAATGCTTTACAAACATTCTGAGATGGACTTAAACACTTGCTTTACTTCTCTCTGGGAAAACTTTCTCGGAGATGAAATGCCGGGTTGGTAGCAAGGCTCCAAATGCTCAACCAGACCACCGACAGGTCTGGCACGCCACAGCCACTCTATCACGTGACGCATACTGCTGCAACGTGCTACGGTTATGAGCTGAGTTACGCCATGTCGCAAGTTTTCTGAGGTGCTTTTGTGATATTTAATGGATCGGATTACATTTTTAATTTCTCTCCGATATCCGATCCAGTAATTTAGGTCAGTATCGGACCGATACCGATACGTAATATCGGATTGGTCCATCTCTAATTTATACCTCCATTTATTTATTTGTTTATATTTTAATTACACTTTGAGTTCAAGTATTCATGTACAAAAAATAAAAATAAATGATTTTTTGTTAATCCAATTCAATTTAATATAAATATCCAAGAATCCAATAATAATAAATATCCAAGCCAAATCACAACTGTCCCTCCATGGGTCTAGATGAGAAGCCCTCAGTAGTGTTATAAACCAGGCATAGCATGAAGGTGGCATGCTCACACACACGTAAGGAAGTTTTTACTTTATGCTTTACTTTTGCTTTATGTACAGAAAACGGTGAGTAAATGAAAAAAAAGAAAAGAAAAAGAAAACAGGGAACACACAGGAGCCAGAGGAAGCGGGAACAGTGTAAAAGGGAGGCTGCTCTGAGAAGCCATGATTGGGGCCACAGTAGTCTGTAACAGAGGAAAAATAGACTAACAAACCAGTAAGGAGGCAGGTGAGTCAGGCTGAGGCTTACATGCAGGGCCGGGCCAGGCCTAGGAGCCACAGCGGTGGTTCTGTGGGAGGATCTGAAGAGCGAGTGTGAAGAGGAGAATGATCTCTGGGGCACCCACAAATATTGGGATGACAGGAGGACAGGCAGGCGGAGCGACTGACTGATGAAACCCTCAGTAAAAACGGCAAGCAGAGAATCCAGAGCAGAGTATTGTGGAGACCCAAGCACAAAGAAGCGGGGTTAAATTCAAGCTGGGAATCACAGGAACAAACAGACCGCAGACAGGGCCTAGTTACCACAGTGAATGACTGAACAAACTGGCTTAAATAGTTCAATGATTGACCCAGGATGAGGCTCAGGTGTGAGGTAGGCAGCTCCACCCAGGTGGTAATCAATCTGATGATGAAACACTCCTCAAAGCTGCTCCCATGGACAATGACAAACAGTCTATTACATGATAACTAAAGGAGGATTTAGAGTCACCTGATTGAACCCAAAGTATATGGTTTGTCAAAAAGGAAAGTCTTAAGTCTGATATTAAAAGTAAAGATAGTATCCCATATGGAAAAGATATATATAAATCTTAAAAAGTTTGTATCTGTCTTGTATGAAACTTGTATGAAAAGCATACACGAGTGAAAACACATATAAGATCCCTTGAGAAATTATATAATGAAACTTGTATGTTTTGGATACTTACTAAAAAAATATATGAAAGCAATGAGAAAGTGGCCACTGTCATGAGTAAATCATATATGTTTTTACTATTTCTTTTCCATATGGGATATGTCTCCCAAATCCAACTGGGAACTGGTTACACTTAATATTCATGTATGTAATGATCTGAAAGCTGAAGGCTTTGCCTCCCATTTGAATAATGGTTACTGTAAGTAAGCATTAGCAAGTAATTAGTAAGCAATTAATAAGTTAATAATAATAATAAGGTAATAATAATTAGTAAGCATTAGTAATTAAGTATTAGTGTCGATACCATTGTACAATATTTGGATTAATCCCCCCACTTCTGCTATCCAATTACTTTAGATAGCAGAAATAACAAATGCAAGACAGAATAAATAATTCAAAAAATACACAAGAGGATGTATGATAAATGGGTGTTCAACATATTAAGGATATTTTTCAAATAGAACTGACTACTGAGGGTATTTTGCTATTACCACAATTTTGTTTTGTTAAAAATGTATTGTTATCATCCCCTCTCCCTCACAGCTCGTCTGACTGTGAGTCCCAGCAGCTCTCAGTTCTTTAAAGATGACCCTGTGTCTCTGAGCTGTGAGGAGGACGACAGCTCTGCTGGATGGACTCTGAGGAGAAACACAAGCAAAGAAACCAAGACCCAGTGTGGAGCTGAGTGGGGAAAATCAGCTGGTTCTTCCTGTAGCTTCAGCTACATCTTAACACAGGACAGTGGAGTTTACTGGTGTGAGTCCAGAGAGGGTCCCATCAGTAACATGGTTAACCTGACAGTCACTGGTAAGCTGAGTGTGTGGAGTTAGTGTTGATGAAGCTGTGTGTAAATGGATGAAATGCTGTAGTTTGTCTCTGTGTTGAGGTGGATCAGTGATCCTGCAGAGTCCTGTCCTCCCTGTGATGGAGGGAGATGACGTCACTCTGCTCTGTAAAACAAAGACCACTCCCTCCAACCTCCCAGCTGCTTTCTATAAAGATGGCTCCCTCATCAGCAATGGGTCTTCAGTTAACATGACCATCCAGCATGTTTCCAGGTCTGATGAAGGCCTCTACAAGTGTGACATCAGCGGTCATGGAGAGTCTCCATCCAGCTGGATCACTGTCACAGGTGAGGAGCTTCACTCTATCATATTGCTTCTTACTTCATTGACATAATTCCCTCACAGGTGGAATTCTCTCTACAGGTGGATCTGCAACCAAAAAACCACCCACTTCTGCAGGTTTGCCCTCTGTAACACCCCTCCAGCATTTTGACTTCATACTGATGCGCTACCTGGTGGTTTTTATTCCATACTTCATCTCCACTCTCCTCATGGTGTCTTTATTTCGATACAAAATCACAGGTGACACTCTGAATAAATGTTGATTAGTAACTCCTCTCTATGTGAACTTTTTTACTGATACAGTTTTGTAATGTTTATAGGACATGACCCGTATGTCTCTATGGTAAAGACCCCATCCACACAGGCTGGAGATGGTTTGGCCAATGACTACGATGATGCCACTACAGTGCATCATTTCTGAATCAGGGCTCATGTTCAGCATCTATGTTGATGTAAAGTTCTTAAATGTTTCTCATTAATGCTTGTCTCACTGACTTTGTCCTCGCCACCTCTGTTGTAGAGATAATTTGAAGAAATGGGCTCTGATGTTCATCTCTGGTTTTTCTTAATGTAAATCTCCTGCAAAGAGATGGATATATATTGCAGTATTTAACAAACACAAGGCATTCAGCTTTTCTATCTGAAACCTGAAGGTGTTTTAAGATTAGGTGGCAAAAGCTAATATATATTTCAATATTTAAAAATATTTTCTGAGCATGTGCACACATTTTTTTCATTATTTTCATTTCAAATCAGCTTTTAAAAATGTATTCTTTACTGATACATACAAGTTCTTAATATAATATGTAGTTGAAGCTGAAGTCTCAAAATACCAAAACATGGAAAGATTCAAAGTTGTTTTGGTTGATATGAGGATTGATGATAATTAGAAATAATCATGTACAATAAAAGAAAACTTACTTTTCAATTGAGTCTGTCTGCTTTGCACTTTACTGCTAGTCGTGCACTTGTTCTGCTTATCTAAAAGTCATTGTAAATGGTGCAAGCAGAAGAATTATTCCTTATATTCCTCCATTCTTCAGTTCAGTTTTGTTTATGTCGCCAATGAAGGCACTCTGGAAACAGTGGGAAGGAAAAACTCCCTTTTAACAGGAAGAAACCTCCAACACAACCAGGGTCAGGGAGGGACAGCCATCTGTCATGACTGGTAGAGGTGAAGGGAGGAGGAAAGGAAAAGACATTCAGAATGCAGAGTGGCGTATATTGAGAGAAAAAGCTGACCTAAGAAGAAACACTCAGCTCATCAAGGGAATCTTCCAGCACCCAAGAGCTATTGTAACATAATTAAGGGAGGATTCATGGTCACCTGATCCAGCCCTACCTATATGATTGGGCCACCCTTAGCAGCAATCAAATGAATGAAAACAATGCATTTATTTACAGCAAAAAATAACAACAAGAGTCACAATAATTCGCAGTGTTCATGTTCTCTGTTTGTCAGTTGCCAGTCCCGTGCAGTGATTTTTCTCAGTGGTCCGTGGTGAACGTTCCACCCTCTCCTGTGTTAATGTACATTAGTGTTCAGTTCTCTCTTTTCCACAATCCTCCTGGAAAAAAGAGAAGCTACATTAAGTACATTCCCAAACACCGTCCAACAGAAACCCTTTCACCTCACGAACGGCAGAACCATTCATCAAACAATCCACACGCCAACTGTTGCTCGGCTACTCTGGCTGTGTCCCAATCCAGCGACCGCACACTCCGGAGTGCGCATTTTGAGACCTATTACGTCTCCTATTACCTATTACTGATTAAGGTCGACTATCGAACGGTGTATAAAGTAAAGACTTTAAAACAAAGTAAACGCTGAAAGCAGGTGGTGTAGCTCAGACACACACTGACCACATCCTGCCCCACTTTTCACTTCATGCTCAGACTATAACACCAGAGCCTTTAGTATCTAAAAGATTCCATGACGTCACTACACCAGAGATGTGTAAGGATTGAGGAAAACCAGCTGGTTCTTCCTGTAACCTCACTGCCATCCTGACAGTCATCTCTGAAAAAACTGAACTACAGATTTCACTCAGACTTTAGTTTGCAGCTCATAGTATGGAAATTGCAAAGTGCTAAAAGACTCATTAACACATTCTTAGTATTGAACATACCCTGCAAATTATGCAAGTGCTCTTAAAAGTTTGAGTTGATGCTTTAGTGTTGTGCTCTGAGTGTTTTTTGTTTTGTTTTACTGACCAATAGCTGTCCATGAGCCCAAAATATATTAAACATTACTGAAATAACTTTTTACTGAATAAAGTGTAACGTCTGGTGAGGCAGACGGCATGGCGTGAGGAGATTGTGGACCCAAATACAGGCATGGAAGCGAAGGCGGATAATAGCAGAAAGGTGTGTTTTTATTCTGACTGTGACAAATACAAAAGGCAAGGACAATTAGAAAGGAAAATAGCAAAACCTATCAAAGCCTGAGACAGAAAATCAAGGAGGAGACACAAAAGAACACAGAGGATGACACACTGGGGCAAAATGGAGGAAAGCACGCAGACAGACCAACGAGGAACAGAGGAAAGCACACACTATATATACACAAACGAGGTAACAAAATGCACAACAGGAGGGAGGCACAGCTGAACCTAATTAGACAAGACTAGACAGGGGGGAAGCAAAACATAATACATTCTCATAGAACACAGACTGTCAAAGTAAAACGGGAAACACACAAACGTAATGGCAAGAATGACAAGGTAGAGACAGAGAACATAGAGACCTGAAACGTGGGACGGGAAAGGCACAGAGTAGACATAGAAACCAGGATAACATACCACGGAACACAGGGGGAGGCATGTTAACAAAACCTAAAGACTAGAAATCAGTATATACGAAGGAACTTCGGGAGATAGAAATACAAAACAGAAGCCAAGAGACTAGTAATGATGAATCATGATGAAGATTAATAATAATAATACAAAACAAAAAACGCAATAGGTCACTGACCCAGGACCATGAGATAAAGACAGATATAATGTCCATAGCCATGGATCAAATGAAAGAAATTCATTAACAACAGTTCCTAGCAGTCTGACTGGACTCAGTCACTGTATAACAAGCTCTCTCATTTATATCTTGATGCATGCTCAGTCATCCAGATAAGTAAATCCCAAAAGGTTCTCTCACTGAAAACGTTACATTCAGATAAACAGAATCAACCTTTTGGGGTCTCTAATTTATAGAATTCCTCATTCATTTCCATTGCTTCTACAATTCAAACAAACAAATTTTACAGTATGAGTTCAAATTTTCAACATATAGGTGGTAACAATGTTTAAATCCTTTAGAAAAACATAATCTAAAGAATATATTTCCTATCATGCTTTACTGCCATCAAGGGTCGGGTGGGTGGGCTCTAGTCCTCCTTTTTAAACATGGCAACCACCACCGTTTATCTCCAAATAACATTACAGTACTATGCTGACCATGACAGCCCTACACCATGCAGGGCCTTAAGGGACTCAGAATGAATCCCAAGGTCCCTGCCACCAAGGAGTTGTTTAACTACCTCAGTGACATCACACCCAGGGATGGACCTGTCATCCTCATTGTTTCCAGACTCTACAGAAGGTTTAATGAGATCCTAAAAGTATTCCTCCCACCTGAATATATCCTTAATTGATGTCAACAGCACCCCTACTGTACTATACTATACTTTTTTCCCTCTTGAGTTGCTAGACAGTTTATCAGAATTGTTTCAGGGCTGTCCAAAGGTGTTGTTCAATGGCTTGACCAAACTCTCCTAAATCCAAGTAATTTTCACAAGCTACTGTCAGAGCCACACTCTGCTTGGCACTGCAGGTACCTGTCAGCTGCATCCGGAGTACCACAGGTTTACAATGTCCCACCACCACCACCACCTTCACCTCTGGTGTCCACCATCCAGGGAATACCACAGCCATCAACTACCTTGCAGCCACAGCTCTGTACAGTATGTTCTGTGCACCTGAACATATAAGGAGCCCTCCACCACAATAAGGTGGCAGTTCATGGAGGGACTTGAAAAGGAACCAGTTAGGATAGTTGGGCATCTGATTGGGATGTCTCCTGGGCTAGGTGCTCTGAACCTGTCCTAGAGGGAGGAGACATTGGGGTGGATGCACGACACGCCTAAGAGATTATGTCTCTTGGAAAGCTGAAAAAGCTTGGCCTTGGAAAGCTCTGATGTTCCCCCAGATGAGCAGGAGGATGAGCATCTTTATCTTAAATCATTTTTACTTTTATTAGATGTACTTAATCGGTGGCTTACAGTGCCACCCCACAAGTTCAACCTATTTCTGCATGGGTTTATGTCAGCTTCCTCCAGCAGGCTGAAAATATGCAAGTTGAGTTAAATGGTGATTCTAAGCTATGTTAGCTCTTGTGTAATAACCAGAAGTAGGCTGGGATAATCTCCACCGCCCATGACTTTTGGATAGTGTGACAACCCACTCCATCTTGCCTTTTTGTTGGCCTGTTTGTGTATGTTTTGTGCCTTGTTTGCAGGTATTGGGGGGTGAAGACAGCCATTTCCAATTAGTGACAATGGCAACACCTGGGCCTATTATGCCAGAGCTCTATAAAAGCCACCTGAGCTCAGTCACCAACATGTTCTCATTCCAAAACATAATATACCAACGCTATGGGATAAATCATCGGTATGTTAAGTTTTGGCCACCCAACATGTCTTCCAAAACATGAGAACCATTTGGAATGAATTTACAGATGTATATTATTTTTACTTTCTTATTACGAATCACATTGGAAAACACTATTTGACACAATTAAGGTTGTGGTTAAGATTAGGATTAAGGCTATGGTTAGGGTTAGGGGTAAGGTTATTGTTAGGGCTGGAGACACAGCAGAAGTATGTTACCGTCAGGAGTGTCTTATATGGGATTCCATCCACAATCTGGAGGGTATCATAGGGATGCGGAAGGTTACTTTTCCCGTTACTATGAGACATCTCGGGACATTACAAAACAGCGGTATGTTATGCGTTGGGAGCGAGAACGGTCTATAGTCACAGTGTGGTGCTTTCACTGAGATACAGTACCTTGAGGATTTTTGTTGTGTTTGGTTTGGGTCAGCACTAAACAATGTTATTCTCCCCATGCCCAAATCTACACCACTGCTTGTACTGACCACAAAATCCATGGTTTTTGTAAGACTTCTGTTTCATTGCTTCATTTAAAATAAATAGTTTTTTGAATGATACCATGTGGCCTGGTCTGTGACAACAGGCAGAAAAGGTGCTTAATGTGGGTTAGCTGACCAAAACAAAAAACAAAAAAAAGCTGAAACCAGTTTCAACCGGATAAACTGTGGAAGATTTTTTCTTTCTTTTTTATTTGTCTCACCACATTTCAGTGGTTAAAGCAGAGAGAAGCTTGCAGATTCAGGGTAAAAAACACCTCCATCTCATTTCCTCTGTGCTGACCTGATGCTACAAACAGTGGAAAGAAACATGTAGTTTACTTGTTTTTAGTTTAAAATTTAGGATAAATATTAAAACAAAGACTCTCATACAAGAGCAGTTTGGTAAAACTAAGAAGCATTTCTCATTGCCTCACTTCATAGACTTATGGGAAAGAAGCATTTTTTATAAAGGTATAGGGGGGCAAAGCTAAACCACACTGTCAGGAAGGAGGAGTGTCTAACCAGACGTAACCAGATGTAACTATGACATTTGACATTAACTATGACATCCCCAAAAGTTGATAGTGTTGACTGTTAACTGTTCATCTAGACCACAGGTGTCGGACTCCAGGCCTCGAGGGCCGGTGTCCTGCAGGTTTTAGATGTGTCCTTGATCCAACACAGCTGATTTAAATGGCTAAATTACCTCCTCAACATGTCTTGAAGTTCTCCAGAGGCCTGGTAATGAACTGATCACTTGATTCAGGTGTGTTGACCCAGGGTGAGATCTAAAACCTGCAGGACACCGGCCCTCGAGGCCTGGAGTTTGACACCCCTGATCTAGACCATAGGTGTCAAACTCTGGCCCGCGGGCCTAATTAAATTTGGCCCGCGAAGCCATACAAAATTACTATTAGAGCTGGCCTGCCAGTATTATACAGTGCATGTACTGCTAACAGGACCCATTAGCACCCTCTCCTCTGTTGACCATAGTCATAGCAACCATGCAAATACTGCCATGCTACCTATCCCAAAATGGAAAAAAGAAAGGCAGAAAACAGGAGCTTTCTGGACAGGTGGGAGAATATGATGAAAATCTGATAAATGATAAAATGATAAAATTTAATTCAGAAGGCATGTGTGCAATATTAAGTTATATATACGTTTATATAAGTTATACATATTGTTTAGTATTAAGTTTTGCTTGTTCCATATTCAGTTTTTCAGCAAAACTTGTTTGAGTCCATAAGAAAAGATTCCTAGTTATATTTGGAGGAAGATTTTTTTTCCAATGAATATTAACGTTAGCCCGCGACTTTGATCCAGTTTTGAATTTTGGCCCACTGTGTATTTGAGTTTGACACCCCTGATCTAGACGTAGCGTTTTCAGTGGGAGAAACATTTCATCACTCTTCCAAGTGACTTCTTCAGTCTCAGCTGACTGCAGGTTTCCCCAATCTTATAAACAGTATATTTGCATAATGACTGAAACCAGTCCACTGAAGGAACAATGGGCTGCGAGGTCAGTTCCTTGATCGTTAATATGCAAATTCTTATGACCATTGAGCAAAGCTCATTGATCAAAGACCACTGATCAATGGCCATGAGTACCATTCACAAAGAGCTTGGGAATTGCTGCAATCATAGCACTCTGAGATGGCAAAAGATGTACCCTTAGGCCCCCTCCTCAATTCAGAGATGGTTGATAGGTTTGTAGCTTAAACCTTTTCGCTGGAACGTTCAACACAATTCAGTTACACAGCACAAAGCATCAGACACCAAGCAGAGCTCTTTATGATTCTCGTATACGAGGGAGACCAACTGGACAAATGCCGTTTCTTCGCTTGACGCCAGTTGCTCTCGTCTGCTCCCTCGCAACAATGCTTTTTTATTGAGGTTACATGAATATATATAGGTTTATTAACATATGATGTATACTTACAAACAAAGAGTACCTTGCCTTGCACACATTAAGGATTGTCCATTGACATAAAACTGTTGTCGGAACCATACTGAATTTCACCAGAGAAACACACACATATGAAGAGAGAGAGAGAGTATGCATAGTATGCAAACGGCTACCAAACAGCCATCATAATTCGTCATACAATGAGAACAGTGTAGCTGTATTTCATTCACCACAAATAACTATCTGATTGAATAGTTTTCTTATCAGAATAAAATGAATCACAAAATGTAAAAGCTAAATTTCTCTGCCTGGGCTGACTTGTGCCTCTGCCTGTTTCAATGTGTGACCCCGCCCCTCTCCCTAACAGTCAGCAATGAGTGCGCTAACATACCTGTAGGTTGCTGTTTTAATGAGTGTTTGATGGAAAATGACAATGGTGGAGTTTGCACTATCCGGTCACATGATACGTGAGTCCTAGTAAATAATTTTCCAATACGTGTACGTTACACATGCTATTTTTTTAAAATTATGATTATTATTTTGCTAGCTATCAGACTCACTGGAGAAATGATTGAAATGCACTGAGTGTGATGCAGTTAGTTATGGCATGGAGATTTGTGGAATATGCTGTGAACTTAGCTAATATTACATAGCAGTAGCAGTAATATGAGTTACTTTATTCAAGTGAAAGCTTTAAACATTAGCCCATTACTGTCAGGGTTATATTTTTGGATTGTCATTTATGCTTAGAAATATATAATCATTTGTAGATTGATAGACTGTCTCATCCTAGGAGGTCTGCAACAACCCTGTGTACCGTGAAAAGAGGAGTACGTTCACTCCTCTCCTCACACACCTCCTAGGGTCATGAGAGAGGTTGTATCTTCTCTTTCTGATATATGGTATGGCAAACACATCTATATCTGTTTGAGTAAAAGAGCATTTTGTTTAGGTGGAAAGCTGAACTCATGGCACCAGCTTTGGGAGTCGTTCACAGGGTCATATCTTGACACACACACACACACACACACACACACACACACACACACACACACACACACACACACGGTACTCTGTCTTCACATGTATGCCTATTTGAGAGGTCTCCACAAGACCTAACCTGTCAAACTCTAGTGGTGTGAGTGCTCAGATTAGAAAAGCAGTATATAAGAAACAGTCAATTTACCATTTACCATGGTTGTGAATGACTGAGCTAGGATCCTGTGGGGCTTTCAAATACAGATTGGCATAGCAGTAGTGGACAAGCAGAGGAAGAGGGCCGCAGTGATGGGATGCAGCGATACCCAATGACAGCAACATTGGGAAAAAGGAACACAAGAAGCTAGAGAAGTACCAAGGGCTAAGAGAAGAGTTTAAGAAGATGTGGAAGGTGAAGTTAACAGTGGTCCCAGTGGTAATTGGAGCACTAGGAGCAATGACCCCAAGATGGGTGAGTGGCTCCAACAGATCCAAAGAATAACACCCGAGATCTCTGTCTAGAAGGGTGCAGTACTAGTAACACAGGGCCCTTAAGCTCCCAGGCTTCTGGTAGAAGACCTGAGCTTGAAGGATAATGACTGCCTGCAGATCAAATAAGGAATCTCTACCTATTTATTTGATATAGGGGTAGGACTTCCTTATAAATTTTTATGTTGCATTTCATTACTCCTAGAAAGGCATGTTATACTTTATGCCTTTTGCAAAGTTGTGCAGTGAAATTTTCCCTGATCGTCTGTATGTTTTAATAAAAATGTGTGCTACAGTAAGATGCTAAAAATATGTTCAATTTTATGTTGAAGAATTTTACATCTAAATTAATATAATTTGACATGTAGGGTTTTTTTTTAACAAATTGGTACATCTCTGCTCATATTTACTTCTGAGAAACTGTACTGTAAACAGGAAACCACTGAACACTTGAAGAAGCAGCTAGACAGGAAGAAGGGGTGGGGGTGGGGTATCATCGGATGTGAACTCAGCAAAGACTTTGTTAATAACACCAATCAGCATGATGGATGGAACATCTCCGCTGTGGCTGTTCTGTAAGTTGAGTCTCTCTTTATGTCTGGGCTAAGATTTGAATACAGCTGTTTACACAACAGTAGACTGTTATACAACTACATTAGGGAATTAAGATAAATTCAGATTAATGGGCATATTCAGGGGCACTTATATTTTCTTTCTTTGATGGGCAGAGTAATTGATAATGTGACAATTGGCCGGAAAGAAAGGAAAAATGCTAAAACAAAAAATATTATAATGTGTACATTTTATATAACTATAAAGACAAAAAAAGGAATGCATTTTAAACGGTTTTACCTGTGCTTAAAACCACACATAGGTTGTACAGGGCCAGAACAAAACACCGCTAAGTATTGATTACACACTTCAATGGAAAACAAACAATATTTAGTCATCTGTCTTACAGTCATCTCTTAGCTTAGAAAGTTTGTAAAAAATAAACTGCTTATATGTATATCTTTTAAATCACAAAGAAGACAGTGTACTTTTTTTTAAACATTGCACAGCATACTTCCTGTCTGCTGTATACGTACTAGTGCTGTCAAAAATTAAAGCGTTAATGCAGATTAAGCCGCAATCATGATGAACGCGAT
This sequence comes from Neolamprologus brichardi, assembly GCF_056152115.1. NCBI lineage: Eukaryota > Metazoa > Chordata > Actinopteri > Cichliformes > Cichlidae > Neolamprologus > Neolamprologus brichardi. The sequence goes on along the minus strand of NC_142106.1, from coordinate 14,741,424 downwards.
AAAAAAAAAATTCACGCTATTAATGCATCTGGAGTGCAGAATGACTAAATATCCCTGAAATGTTTCTGTCAACTACTTTCAGTCAGTTTGTCCAAGATGCTCACGGAGCATCGGGGACTCAGTAAGTCTACCTCGGACATATTGACTGACACAACTGCCAAGTGGATTGCAGCAAACTACAGACCCATTAATATCGTCGAGAACACAGGCTTTACATAGCTATGGTTCCTCGTTTCAGGCACTTGAAGTGTCTCCCCAAGAGTGACAGTGAGAATGGATAAATGTTGACAGAGTTTTTTGTTAACATGAATGTTCAAGATGTTCAATAAACATGATAAGTACGTATTACTACTACTACTACTACTACTACTACTAATAATAATAATAATAATAATAATAATAATAACAATAAAGAATGATAATTAATTGTGATTAATCAAAATAAATCCACAGTAACCCTGTGATGGATCTGATTAAAAATATTCATTGTTTGACAGCACTAATATATATTATCCCTGTTACCTATTAGTATATAGGACTTTTTTTAAAGTTGTATTTCACAGGGGAGAACCTGTGCTAAAAGATTGAAGAAAACTATTCAAATTCTATTTCGATTTAAGCATGCATCCTTTGTGTTCATTCTCCATTTACTTCATTATATTGCATAAATGTCAGTTACAAGCTTAAATATAAAGTTGAAAAAGTGTAATTGCAGGAGGCTCTTGATCAAGTAATTGCAATTAATTGTGATTAATGACAGAAAATTGTGAGATTATTTTTTTTTTTCATTTACAGCACTAGAGTATGGTTTGCTGCTTCCTCTCAGTCTGCAGCACCTAAAGTGCAAACAAACACCAGTCTATGTTTCATAAACCCTGATGTCTAAGAAGCTTGGAAAGAAAAGTGTCTGGACTTCTTTAATTTGCTAGAAGATGTTTCACCTCTTACCTGAGAAGCTTCTTCAGTTCTAGGGTCAAATGGCAGAGTCCCAGATTTAAGCTCTGTGGGAGTAACCCACCGAGAGGGACAATGGACCCCCTAATGATCCTCTACCTAATCACATGAGCCAAGGTGTGAAAATGGGTGTAGGTCACAATCAGTCAAGGCTTTGGGTGAGCTCACTGTGAAACCTAACCCCACCCTATCATGTGATTACCTGAGATCAGATGGCCCAGGATGTGAGTGGGCGTTAGGGCGTCTGGGAAGGGATCTCAAAACTGGATTATAGATGGCAGACAGTTGGTGTCGTAAACCACCACCTCTGTTCAAAGATACATGCATGTGCTCCTTCTTTTTCCCTTCAGGCTTAGAGGGAACATGTTCTGCCTGGTGGTGTAGGGTCCTGATTACTCCAAGTTTGTGTTCCAGAGGGTGATGGGAGTCAAAGAGGAGGTACTGGTCCGTGTGTGTGGGCTTCCGGTAAACTTCAATGTTGCGGTTGCCATTCTCTTCAATGTGCACAGGAAAGGCAAACAGTTATCCTTTGTGTCTTCCCTGGTAAACTTGATGTTTTTATCCACTGAGTTAATGTGTGCAGTGAAGGATTCCACTTCTGGTGTTTTGATTTTGACCCAGGTGTCGTCTACATATCTGTACCAGTGGCTGTGTGTGGGGGCTTCCAGTAAACTTCGATGTTGAGGTTGCCATTCTCTTCAATGTGCACAGCGCAGTCCAGGAAAGGCAAACAATTATTCTTTGTGTCTTCCCTGGTGAACTTGATGTTTTTATCCACAGCGTTAACGGGAGCAGTGAAGGACTCAGGTGTCATCTACATATCTGTACCAGTGGCTGGGTACTTAAAAGAGCCAAGAGCCTTTCTTTCCACTTCCTCCATGTAAAGGTTGGCTACAATAGGTGACACCGGGGAGCCCATGGCACAGCCATGTTTTTGCCTGTAGAAACCCTTCTTGTATTTGAAATATGTGGTGGTAAGGCAGAGGTGTAACATTGAGCAAATCTGATCAGGGGTGAATTTGGTTATGTCTTCCAAGGGGCTGTCTTCTTGTAGTCGTTTTCTGACAGTCTCCACTGCCTCTGTGGTGGGTATGCAAGTGAAGAGGGACACTACATCAAAGGACACCATGGTTTCATCTGGATCCATATAAGATGAGTTTCTGGAGAACTGGAGAAGTTTTTTGGATGAGAGGTGAAACGTCTTCAAGCAACTTAAAGAAGTCCAGACGCTTTTCTTTCCAAGCTCCCTAGACTACAATGACCTGGATGACTGAGAACCTTCACAGACATACACCCTGAGGTTTCAAAGCAGAGAAAAATAAACAAAGTAACCTCTCGCTCTCTTTTTTGCAGCTCTGATTTCACTTGTGTGCTGCACAACAACGGAAGGTTAGTACATTTCTTCTATCGCAGTTTCAAGTGATTATTCTATCTAGATTTTTGTCCTTGGATTGAATTAGCGTTCACTCTAGGATGCAACTAAAAAAAATGTTACTTATCATTTTTTCTGTCCTGTATCACAAAGAAAGTTCACCATACCTAGGGTGTCTTTTTTAACTCGCCCTACTATTAAGTCAGGCTAATCGGTGACATTAACATGGGTATCAATCAATCAAGATTTATCAGCGTTATTGCCAACATGAAATAGGTGATGTCTGCAGTATTTATGTACTTCAAAAATCAGTACGTTGGATAATGACGGAAAACCACTGAATGAACAATGGGCTGTGAAGGTAGTTTTATGATCATTAGTATGCAAATTGTCATGACCATTGATCAGTGACCACATATAAATAGCCATGAGTACCATTCAAAGAGAGTTGGGGAATGGCTGCAATCACAGCATTGTAAGATGGTGAAAGATGCAGATTCACAAAAACGCTACTCCCAGATGAACAGAATGAACTTTTTGGGATTTCCATACCTGGATGATTGAGCATGCATCAAGATATACTTCAAAAATATCATCCTAGATCAAGATAATGACCCAAAACATAAGTCCAATCTATGCCAGAACTGCCTCAGGAAAAAAGAACAAGATGGTGAACTTGAAAACATGGAGTGGCCAGTACTGTCTCCAGACTTAAACTCCATTGAGCTGGTTTGGGATGAACTAGATGGAAGAGTGAAAGAAAAGCAACCTGCAAGTGCTACACATTTATGGGAACTTTTGCAACAGATATGGGAAGCAATTTCTGAAGAATATTTGATTTCTGTTGTAGAAAGAATGCTAAGGGTGTGTTCAGTTGTTATATCTGCCAGCGTTTGCCACATTGATGAGTCCAAGGTTTAGAATACATTTTGGTCTATAAATTGATTCCATGATTTGAAATAATTTAAATAATTTAAAACATGCACAATAGGATGCATGTTAAATGGATGTTCAAAATATTATGGAAACTTTTCAAATATTGATTACTGAGGGTATTTTTGTCTTGTTTAAAAATGATTCATATCATTCCCTCTCTCACAGCTCATTTGACTGTGAGTCCCAGCAGCTCTCAGTTCTTTAAAGATGACCCTGTGTCTCTGAGCTGTGAGGGGGATGACAGCTCTGCTGGATGGACTCTGAGGAGAAACACAAGCAAAGAAACCATGACTAAGTGTGGAGCTGAGTGGGGTAAATCTACTGGGAATTCCTGCAGTATCAGCTATATCTTAACACAGGACAGTGGAGTTTACTGGTGTGAGTCCAGAGAGGGTCCCATCAGTAACATGGTTAACCTGACAGTCACTGGTAAGCTGAGTGTGTGGAGTTAGTGTTGATGAAGCTGTGTGTAAATGGATGAAATGCTGTAGTTTGTCTCTGTGTTGAGGTGGATCAGTGATCCTGCAGAGTCCTGTCCTCCCTGTGATGGAGGGAGATGACGTCACTCTGCTCTGTAAAACAGAGACCACTCCCTCCAACCTCCCAGCTGCTTTCTTCAAAGATGGCGTCTTCATTGGGAATAGGCCTACAGGTCACATGACCATCCAGCATGTTTCCAGGTCTGATGAAGGCCTCTACACGTGTGACATCAGCAGTCATGGCAAGTCTCCAACCAGCTGGATCACTGTTACAGGTGAGGAGCTTCACTCTAATAACACCTTTTATTTGTTCAATATAGTCATTATAGTCAATATAGATTCTTTCTGCAGGTAGGCCTACATTCACAACAAGACCTACAACCACATCCCACCTGATTTCTGGAGCTCCATCCCCTGACTTAACATTAATGTGCCACCTGGTGGTGTTTAGTTCATACTTCATCTCCACCCTTCTCTCATTGTGATTTTATAGTGAGGCAGAGCCACTATAGGTAATATTCATTAATCCATCTATTAGTAATCAGTGATTCAATGATGACAGCTGATGATGTCTTGAACCAATCTCATGATCTACCTTTCCTTCCTGACTTGCTGTTACTCCAGGAAATAACTTACCCATCTTCAAGGAGTTAACGCTACCCACAGAGGCTCAGCAAAAACAGGACGAGGAAGCTGATAATGTCACCAAGGAGGTTCACTTTAACAAATCTAAACTGGACAGTGTGTTTTCTCTCAACTGTTTCTACTTTGCTTTTGTTTAAATGTTTGCTTTTTGCAAGTTCATAAACCTTTGTCTGTAGATTTATTTGTAGATTTATTTATTTGCAGATTTATTGGGAAGTTCTTTTTGCAGTCTCATTTCTGAATAAAGCAGTAGACTCAACTTCACAGTAAAAAATATTACACCTAAATAATGCTTTAAGGAGACAATTAAGAAAAGGTATGTTAAGTCAAAATACATACAATTATGCTGTTTAATGTGTATAGATGGGTAGTACTGCTACACATTTGAGATACAGCTGACTTCACTTATGAAACTCTTCAAAAATGTTGAGTACATTTGAGAAAGAGAATCTGTAGCGTAAAGATTGAAAGTTTGAAAGATGCATTGATACAGTGTTTATTTAATTTTAAACTTAAGCGCTGATGATAATTAGAAAAAAAGTACAATAAAAACAGAATTTACCCTTCAAGTCTGAGTCTTCTTTATACTTTATTTGCAGTTTCACACTTTGATATAGACATTCATACTATTGGAAAACTTACACTTATTATATACTTATCATACTTATCATCATTGCATATAACACACATAAAAAAACGCAGCTGCTGACTGTAAAAACAGGAACATCACTAAGTGAGACTGAGCAGGTACAGTTGGGTGGTTCTGTTCATCAAGGGGAAGATTTTAATTTTCTCCAGTTCAACTTTGGAGGCAGACACAAGCTGATTAGGATTATATATACAAACCATGAGTTATTATTCCAGACCAGTGTCTAGGCTCGTTGTCTTACTTTTAATCATTTTTTACATGGCCTTCAGCAGAGTTTAGATTATGTTCTAAACTTAAGAAAACAATGAACTCCACCCAGGCGACAGAGGGAGAGAGGGAGAGAGAGAGAGGGGGATCTGTCGGACCGTGACAGCTTAATATTTGAAAAACATTGTACTGAATTTCTTCTTACTTTTGCCATTTTAATTCCACCATGATAAAATGAAACTTCCTCCACAGCTCTATCTCTCAGTGTGCTTCAAGACCAGTTTACCATCGAAACTCTCTATGTTCTATATAATTTGCTTATTACGCAACAGTCTACCATTATGTACAGCGCTGTTGGCCGCTGTTTTTTTTTTTTTTTTAAATGACCTCTGACAAGAAAGACTAATTTCTGCTTTTTAACACTGAAGAAATTTAAACTTTTACAAATTATCCCAAATTGCAAAACCTCTTAGCTGTGACTCTAATAAAACCTCTGTAACTTTGCTCTGCTTCACTTCAGCAGCATCAGGTAATGTTCATATGTTGATTCATGGTTTTCTTCAGTTTTTGATCTGCTGCTGAATATTTTTTATCTGCTATAAAAAGCCAGTCCAGGAAAATCTCCTTCATGTTTTTCTGTGTTTTATCCTCAGTAACTTTAACACAAAGGCATCTGCTGTACAGTGTACATTTTAGGACATCCTCAGGTCTCAGGAAAAAAGCTGTCACGTGTCAGGTCTCAGACAAAAAAATGTCCGGTGTCAGGTGTCAGTTTCAGGTGTCAGGTCTCAGGTGTCAGAACACAAGCTATCAGAGAAAGAGAAGCTTCCTTCAGGTGGCGCTGTTGTCAGGTCCCAGCCAATGACTGTAGCAAACATGGACGTCGCAACAGCGACAGTAGTTCTCACTACCCTGCTTTATGTTCAAAGGGTCTCCTTTCTCATAAGTTTGATTGTAATTACTACCAAATTGCTGTGAAATTGTGGTGTGACATCATGATAACAGTATTGACTGGCAGCTGCAGTCACGCAGAAACTCTGTTTGGGAATGGCAGATAGAGCGGGGGTGCAGAGAAGAGCTCCAGCGTTTACGTTACAAAACCACGGCCAACCAGTGTTGCTAACTTAGCGACTTTGTCGCTATATTTAGCGAGTTTTCAGACCCCCTTAGCAACTTTTTTTCTAAAAAGCGACTAGCAACAAATCTGGCGACTTTTTCTGGTGCTATTAAAGACTTATTTATGACAACTTTTTGGCGTGAAAGCGCGTATTGCTCTTACTCTCAATAAGCAGCGGGTGATGCAGTTGGCACCTCACCCGTGCCAAAGCGCTCACAGGTGGAGGATAATCCTCCCCAGCGGCTATCAGGGCAGGAGATGTTCACACCTATGCGTCCAAACTGCAAATGAATCGTGCATGAGTGAAGCCACTGCTCCCGCACTGACTGTAACGCAGCGAGTTCTTCTTTTACTGTTATGTTGTTTTGTGGTCCACAAGGTTTAAAACTACTTATAAACACACACACACAAAGTAATTCCACCAGAGTGCCTATTTCGGGTCACTCTTGCCGGTCCAAGCCCGGATAAAGGAGCAGGGTTGGAATTGTTACATTAAAAAAAACAATAATTGCTAAAAGACATTTAATTTGTAGTTCTAAATAAATTATAAATGTATTTAAGACGTTTTTTACTTTTTTTACTTTTTTTTTTTTTGCCTGTCCCGTTTGGCTCTTTTGCCATCAGAATTATTGTCTAAAGGTGAAGAAAGATGCCCAACGGATTTACTTTACCAAATGGACCATCCCAGCCTTGCCGTAATGGTCCATTTGATTCACCTTTTATTCTTTATTTTATTTTCACTTGCTGAATACGGGACAGACATGACTGGGGGAAAGAAAGGGGAGAAAGAAAGAGGGAAAGAAAAACAGCGGGGAAGAGGGACGGGGATAAAGGGCAAAAAACAAAAACCAACAAAATAAGCAGACAAAAAATACATATATCAATCACCTGGATCACCTGTTGAGAAAGAAAAAAAGAGAAAACAAGCAGAAGAAAAAAAAAGAGCAACATAATAAACAACATCACGATGATCTATGGGAATATAACAGTAAATACTAATTATTAAACATTATTGTGCAGCACGTAAGATCGACAGCGCACAGTGGGCTTTGAGGTAGGAGCCAAAAAGGGTGTAGTTTGTGTGTGTGAGCACCCGTGTGTACACCTGTGAGCATGGACGCGCTTGTTTTTTTAAAAGGTTCCTTCATGTAATGATCTGCTAGAAGGATTGGGGGGCCACTGCCCTGTCCTCCAGGGCATGAAGCAGGTATGGAGGAGATCAAGACTCCAGACATCCAGAGACCCCCAGAACACAAGAGACCAAGGAAGACCAACAGAGGGGCAGCTGTGCCACTATCCCAGAAAGAGCTGAGGAAAGCCCCAGATGAGGGGTCACTCAGCAGCCGCGGAGCAGAAGCCAGGGGGGGTTGCAGTGACGTGCCCGTGAGCTCCACCGGCAGCCAGCTGTGTGAGTGACCGAGCCCCAGGCCGAGAGGCCGAGGGCACCCCACCCCTGAAGTGGCCCAAGCGAGCCCCAGGCTCCAGGCCCCGATAAGCAGCCACCAAGGAGTGAGCCGGTGTGTACCTGGACGCCCACCCCCAGACACAAAGAACCACCAACGCACCAATGACTAAGGGTGACTGCCACTGGCAGGGGAAGTGGTGGGGGGAGATCATGTGTGCCCGGCCCAATTTTACTCTTTAAGTGTGTGTGTGGTCGTTGTGATCGTTTATGTTAATGAGAGTGTGGGGAGTGAGTTGGAGGGCGGGGTGGGGTGGGCTGCTTTTAACCATGTAAAGCCCTTTGTGCTACATCTTTGTATGAAAAGTGCTTTATAAATAAAGATCGATTGATTGATTGATAGGCCTCCATACCTTGGAGGATCTGAGATGTCCCCAGAGAGGTGGCGTCTGATACCCAACCTGACATATAGACACAGACATACAGGCACACACAGATACAGACATCCATTCCCACCCTAATGCTCTCATATGCAATTACTAAACACTCACCCAACATGGAGACAGACATAAAGAGACACTGTACACACAATCACACTCCCCAAGCGTACTCTAAGACGTTTTTTACTGACTTTATGTCTTCCACGATGTTATTTCTCTCTCCAACAACGTAGGCTACAATTACATTAGAATGACCAATTATTCAAATCAGGCAATGAGGTCATTTAGCGACTTCTAGCGACTTTTAGGACAGCCAATAGCAATTTTCCTTACTGGGGAGTTGGCAACACTGCGGTCGACTGTTTTAACCTGACAGCCTGAGGTGTTCTTCAGTAAACAGGACTACCCGACAGAAGGACCAGAGGCCCCGCTGCACTTTTTTGGATAGTTAAACGTGTTTGTAAGCTAATCCGTAACTACCGTCCTTAGCTCGATCCTGAGACTAAGCTAAGATGAGCACTCGGCTGTCGGGGAAACTTGTTTTGTTAAGTCCGTTTCGCTAATCCATGCGGGTGAATGATTTTAGCCTGATTAAAGAAAAGCACCGGTGTTCCAGATTAACTGGCGCTTAGATTAACTGGATTTGGTCGAACAGATGTGTGGTAGACTTGTGTTTCAGGAGCTGCTACCGACAAACCAGCAAAAAAACGCCAACTGTGTCATCTGTGACACTTGTGAGGTTATCTCAAACACACTCCATCAGTCTTGATGCTGTTGAACAACAAAATGTTTACCTGGTGATATTCTCATGCGCGACGCAATCGCGAAAACAGCAAACAATTAACACCACGCCGGTGTTGTTCACAGGACAGCAAGAGTAAACGATCGGGAGACTCTTGTCGTCGTTATCGTTCCCCTCCAATGTTTTATTACTCCGATTTTAGCGTTTTTGCTTGACAACTAAAGCATGCAGTTTACTTTGTGTGCACTAACATGGACTCGAATCAACCAGCGTCACCTCTGGCCCTACAGCCAGATCAACTTGTGACACACATCTGCACCACGTTTGAATTGAATTGAGCGCAGCACAAGCTAGCAAGACAGAAGCTAAGCTCGTTGCAACATGGCAAATTGAACCTCCCCCACCCTCATTCAGGTCTGGCGTTTGGAACTATTTTGGTCTTCATTGAAGTATGACCCTGAAGGTAAGCGCGTCATGGACAAAAGTAAAACAGTATGTCGGATGTGCCACGCAATGCTCATTTGGAGGGAACTAGTGCGATAGCGCAGTTAGCTTGTTAACGTGTTGACCCCGTCCAGCCCCACACACGGGGCGATCCGCGGTAACTCGTTAACGGAGATTTGCCGCGTTATGCGTTAATGTCTTTTTAACGAGATTAATGCTGACAGCACTAGTGAGAACACAACGAATAGGACTGCATATTTACTCCGACATCATCCTAGTGCAAAGACAAGTGGAAGCAGACAAAAACAACAAGCAGGCATACTACAAACTTTACCCGAGTCATTTAGACAGCTGTTAGCACATGATTCTCCTTATGGTGATCTGATATGTTTAATATGCTGCTGAGAATATAGCCCAGAAGAAGCGTATAGTATAGCTTTTATTTTGGAAAGAGCCATTTCTCTGTAATAAACTCTCTTTTCCAAAGATGAGTGATTTCTCGATCAGGTAGATTAATTTTTTTCTTACTTTGTTGTTTCAGCAACATTCAATTTAAAAACTGTACTTTTGAGTTAAAATATATATTTATAATTTTAATAAATGACAAATTAAAAAGGCATGAACATTTTTTTGTATCGAAAAAACATCAAACCGTGACACCAAAGTATGGAACCGAACCAAACTGTGAATTTAGTGTATCGTTGCACCACTAGTATATATGTATGTATATATATATAGTGGAACCCCGACTTACAAAATTAATTCGTTCCCGAGGATCTTTCGTAAGTCGAAAATTTTCATAAGTCGAAGCACCCATCACGTCTGTTGAGTGAGGCGATGCTGAACGTTAGGCTATAGGCTAATTGCTAACTAGAACAACAATACGTCGTTCAAGTGGAACAGCGAAGCGCAATTACGAAAGCCAAGGGGTTGTCACATGATTCGGAAGGCATTGTAGGCTCAGGCAATCAGAGCCAGGGGATTTTGTTACACAGGCATTTTGCCATAACACGGGCAGCAGTGGCGGTCCTAGCCTGTTTGGCGCCCTGGGCGAACACTCCCTCTGGCGCCCCCCCCAGACACACACACACATACAGACAAAACATATTAAGGACATTAACATAAAGCTGTTGTACACACACACACATATGAAGAGAGAGAGAGAGTATGCATAGTATGCAAACGGCTACCAAACAGCCATCATAATTCGTCATACAATGAGAACAGGACAAATCAACAACTGACAATGACTAATTAATATTAAAATCTGTCAACATAATGTATTGTTTGGAGTTTAGTCTGTTACTGTTACTATTTTTACCATTTCTTCTTGGAGCAACTGTAACCCACATAATTTCCTTAGGGATTAATAAAGTATTCTGATTCTGATTGGTTCAGGATGACCTGCCATTATCCAATCACACATCTGCTTACCTGTATCTTTTGCTCGTTTCTCTTGCTCTTCTTTTCTCTTTTTTCTAAACTGAGGACCTGATGGCTTTGAACTTTTCTTGTCCATCTTGCTTTTAATTTTGCACTCCAGTATGAACACCCATCCCTCAACCCGAGGATCACCACAACATTCAATTCAATTCAATTCAATTCAATTCAATTCAATTCAATTTTATTTATATAGCGCCAAATCACAACAAAAGTCGCCTCAAGGCGCTTCATAGATACAGAGAAAAACCCAACAATCATATGACCCCCTATGAGCAAGCACTTTGGCGACAGTGGGAAGGAAAAACTCCCTTTTAACAGGAAGAAACCTCCGGCAGAACCAGGCTCAGGGAGGGGCGGGGCCATCTGCTGCGACCGGTTGGGGTGAGAGAAGGAAGACAGGATAAAAGACATGCTGTGGAAGAGAGACAGAGGTTAATAACAGATATGATTCAATGCAGAGAGGTCTGTTAATACATAGTGAGTGAGAAAGGTGACTGGAAAGGAAAAACTCAATGCATCATGGGAATCCCCCGGCAGACTACGTCTATTGCAGCATAACTAAGGGAGGATTCAGGGTCACCTGGTCCAGCCCTAACTATATGCTTTAACAAAAAGAAAACTTTTAAGCCTAATCTTAAAAGTAGAGATAGTGTCTGTCTCCCGAATCCAAACTGGAAGCTGGTTCCACAGAAGAGGGGCCTGAAAACTGAAGGATCTCCCTCCCATTCTACTTTTAAATACTCTAGGAACAACAAGTAGGCCTGCAGAGCGAGAGCGAAGTGCTCTAATAGGGTGATATGGTACTACAAGGTCATTAAGATAAGATGGGGCCTGATTATTTAAGACCTTGTATGTGAGGAGCAGGATTTTGAATTCAATTCTGGATTTAACAGGAAGCCAATGAAGGGAAGCCAAAACAGGAGAAATATGCTCTCTCTTTCTAGTCCCTGTCAGTACTCTTGCTGCAGCATTTTGGATTAGCTGAATGCTTTTCAGTGAGTTTTTTGGACATCCTGATAATAATGAATTGCAGTAGTCCAGCCTGGAAGTAATAAATGCATGAACTAGTTTTTCAGCGTTACTCTGAGACAGGATATTTCTAATTTTAGAGATGTTGCGCAAATGGAAGAAAACAGTCCTACATATTTGTTTAATATGTGCGTTGAAGGACATATCCTGGTCAAAAATGACTCCAAGGTTCCTCACAGTGTTACTGGAGGCCAAGGTAATGCCATCCAGAGTAAGAATCTGGTTAGATACCATATTTCTAAGCTTTTCAGTGCCGAGTACAATAACCTCAGTTTTATCTGAATTAAGAAGCAGAAAGTTAGCGGCAATCCAGGTCCTTATGTCTTTAAGACATTCCTGCAGTTTAACTAATTGGTGTGTGTTATCTGGCTTCATGGACAGATAGAGCTGGGTGTCATCTCCATAGCAGTGAAACTGTATGCTATGTCTTCTAATGATGCTGCCTAAGGGAAGCATGTATAATGTAAACAGAATGGGTCCTAGCACTGAACCCTGTGGAACTCCATAATTAACCTCAGTGTGTGAAGAGGACTCTCCATTTACATGCACAAATTGGAGTCTATTAGATAGATATGATACAAACCACTGTAGTGCAGTACCTGTAATACATGATCTAACACACCTACACCTTAGTTCACAGATTAACTTTGTCTAGGGTTTATTTCTGAGATTTCACACAACCCAGAATTCAAATCATGAATACATAATGTGCTTGGATTTACAACATTATAAATGAAATGTGCTCTATTTGGAAGCAGCCGGCCCCCTTTCGACGGGTTGTGTGTGAGACTTTAAATCATCAAACTGTAAATTTTAAATTGTTATTGATCCCTTTACCCCTGGTCCTAAAGTGTATATCTATTTTCTTACTCTTCTTATTTTTATTGTTTGTTTACTTGCACTGCTGTAACTGGAGCCTCGTCGTCTCGTGTCTCTATATACTGGACTGTATGTACCGGAGATGACAATAAAGTTTACTTTGACTTCAGCAGCAAGCAGGCGCACCAAGGGCTCTCGTGCTCACTTTTTGTTTATAGATTTGAGAAAAAACATCGGTGCAAATTATAAGTCTGTATCATAATGTCTGGTGTTTTCGTGTTTGTTGCTTTGTTTTTATTTTGTTTTATTTGGCGAGTTGGTTATTAGACCAACTCGCCGTGGTGAACAAGACTTTCATATACCGTGACCTGTTTGTTTCTCATGGCTTGGACTTTCTCTTTATTACTGAAACTTGGCTACCTTCTGATGATCTAGCTGCTTTTGTGGAACTGACTCCTGAAAACTGTAACTTCCTCAACACACCTAGGACCTGCAGTCGTGGAGGCGGCCTGGCAACAGTCTTCAGAGATAACTTTAAATGTAGAATGCTACCCAGAAGTGTCTACACCAGTTTTGAACTGCAACTGTTTATGCTGGATCTGTGCTCTCCTGTACTCTGTGCTCTAGTTTATAGGCCTCCTCACCTTAACAAAGACTTCATTAAGGAATTTTCGGATTTTCTATCTGTGACATTACCAACCACTGATAGGCTTCTAATCCTTGGTGACTTCAATATCCATATGTGTTGCCCCTCTAAACCTTTGGTTAGGGAGTTTTTACAACTTTTGGACTCATTTAACCTGACCCAGTCTGTCAACGGCCCTACACACAAGCAGGGCCACACTCTTGACCTCATCTTGTCATCTGGACTCTCAGTGATCGGCGTTGAAGTGATTGATGTGTGTCCGTCTGACCATAATTTTATTTTGTTTAATATTCCAATTCCTCACTCATCCCCCAAACAAACCCAGGTCCCCTCTCTTATACGCCCTATAACACCTGAAACTGCTCCCCAATTCTCAGCTGCCTTCGCTGCATCTCCTTTAGCCATCTTTGATGAAAGTTCTCCTCATAGCAATAGTCCTGATGAGCTTCTTGCATGTTTTAATTGTGCTTGTACCAACATAATGGACTCAATTGCTCCTTTAAAATGTAGACGGCAAAAATTTAAAACTCAGCCTTGGCTAAATAAGGTCACTCGTGCTGTCAGGCAGGAATGCAGGAAAGCAGAACGAAAATGGAAGAAAGATAAGCTCCACGTTTCTTATCAAGTGTTTAGAGATTGCTTAAATAACTATCAGCGCACCATCAAGGTAGAAAGAGCAAATTATTTCTCCATGATCATTAACAAGAAGTCTGGTAATCCTAAAGCTCTATTCAATACAATCAACTCTGTCTTGCATCCCACCACATCAGTCATATCTGAGACTGCCCCACACACGCCTGAGGATTTTCAAAAATTCTTTACTGAAAAAATTAATGATATCCGAGCACATATCCCGCTCCCATCCCAAGACCCCTCTGAACCACCTACATGTTCGTTCCTTTTTTCAGAATTTAAACCGGTTTCATTATCCCATCTCACTGATATAATAATGCACATGAAACCAACTACGTGCCCCTTGGATATGTTACCTACACCATTTCTCAGAGATGTGCTGAAGACAGTCGGCCCCAACATCCTTGCTATTGTAAATGGCAGTATCTCATATGGAACTGTTCCTGACTTGTTTAAACAAGCTGTTGTCCAGCCGCTTCTAAAAAAACCTGGTTTAGATCCGTCAGTTCTTGGCAATTTTAGACCAATCTCTAAGCTGCCATTTTTGTCTAAGGTTCTTGAGAAGATTGTCCTCCACCAATTATCCTCATTCTTAGACACGCATAATATTCTGGACAAATATCAGTCTGGTTTCAGGGCCTTCCACAGCACAGAGTCTGCTCTACTGAAGGTGTTCAATGATGTGCTTCTAGCTGCTGATTCTGGAAAAAGTACAGTTTTAATCCTTTTAGACCTGAGCGCAGCATTTGACACTGTCGACCACACAATCCTATTGAACCGTCTAAAGACATGTGTCGGCATTCAAGGTTCTGCTCTAAAATGGTTTGCCTCTTACCTAGAGAGCAGAACATATTCTGTGATGCTGGGTAACAAATACTCTTCCCCAGCTACACTAACCTGTGGAATACCTCAGGGCTCTATTCTGGGTCCGGTCTTATTCTCCTTATACATGCTCCCATTAGGCTCCATTTTTCAGAAACACCAGATCTCTTACCACTCTTATGCAGACGATACACAGTTCTACCTTTCTCTAAAACCAGGTGCTGATAGTACGCTGCAGAAAGTCTCAGAGTGTCTTAGCGACATACATTGCTGGATGTCTCTGAACCTTCTCAAACTAAATCATGACAAAACCGACATTATAATCTTCGGTAAGCAGGACTCTATTAGTCTCATAAGAAACAATCTGGGCCCATTATCAGCTAATGTACATCCCCATGTAAAAAATCTTGGTTTCATCTTTGATTCCACTCTCAAGCTGGACAAGCAAATAAATTCAGTTGTTCGTGGCAGTTTTTTCCAACTCAGGAGCGTTTCTAAACTCAAAAATATCCTGTCATCTAAAGACCTGGAAACTGTTATCCATGCTTTCATATCGTCACGTCTTGACTATTGTAACTCTCTCTATTTAGGCATTTGTCACTCAAGCCTGTCACGCCTGCAACTTGTTCAAAATGCAGCCGCAAGGCTCCTGACCGGTACTAGAAAGAGAGAGAATATTACCCCGGTACTCGCATCTCTACATTGGCTACCAGTTAAATATAGAATTGATTTTAAGGTTGTATTATTTGTTTTTAAAGCTCTCCATGGTTTGGCTCCAGGTTACATTTCAGATCTTCTTAGCCTGCACTTGCCCACTCGATCTCTGCGCTCCTCCAGTCAGATGGTTTTATCAGTTCCACGCTCCCAGCTCAAATCTAGAGGTGACAGGGCTTTCTCCATTGCCACCCCGAGACTCTGGAATAGTCTCCCCCCCTTCATAAAATTCTCTCCATCCTTGGAAATCTTTAAATCAAATCTCAAGACCTACTTATTTTCCAAGGCTTTTGGATCTCGCTGATATTACATGTCTTACAAAGTTTTCTTTCTATTTAAATTATTTTAATTTTTTTATTATATTATTCCTCTGTTCAGCACTTTGGCCGACACTTGATGTCTTTTAAATGTGCTATATAAATAAAGTTGACTTGACTTGACTTGACTAGACGCTGCTCCAGCCAGCCAGAGACTCCCCCACAGCCCCGCCCTCTCCTCCCTGTGCCGCAAGCAGCAGGCGCACCTCGCAAACGAAGGGCGCCCTTACTCCCAGGAAATGGGCGATAGAAAACCGATCGGTGCCTATGCCATCCCCAGTATGAGCTGGCTGACATCGGGGCAGCATGAGTACAAGCATTTTTAAATTTTTTTATTTTTTTGCCGCCCCCCACCACGATGCCGCCCCGGGCAACCGCCCGTATCTAAAACCGCTACTGACGGGCAGAAATATTGCCATTCAGTGCCTTCATAACTTTAATTTTTCGTTAAACAGGGTATTCGTAAGTTTGGGTTCCACTGTATATATATATATGTATGTGTATATGTGTGTGTGATTGTATGAACATAAGTCAATATACTTAAAATGTAATTTCTTTTCCTTTTCCAGCAGTCTCAGTTCCCAGCTTTCACTGCAATCCTCAAAGCCCTTCTGGACACACTGGGAAACCTCTTCCTTTCTTGCCACTGTAACAAACAAAAGTCACAGTTCTATTACTTTTATCAGATTTAAAATAACAATATGATTTATGTTAGCTGGCTTCATTTAGCAAACAGATAATTCTGTTTATATAGATACAGATATTAATACAGATATATTTTACGCATAATTTTACCTCTTTTTTTTTCCTAGATGGAAAGTCTGTCCATTTCACATTACAGTAATAATAACACCCCTTTTGGTCATTTCTCCTTACCCCCCAGCATTCATAAATCTGTTGACCTTCTTTGTCTGAGACCACACACTACAATGCATCATCACCTATTTGTGCAATTTTTTTAGTGGTTGCAAAGTAAGTTACTTGTGCTGTATGCAATTTTAGATACACAGAAAGTCTTCACTTACTATATATGGCTGTCATAGTGTCCTTATCAAGGGCAGTTCTTCACTCTGTGCCGATGTCCGTTTTAAGAGTCCGGTAGGGTAATAAATCTCTTCTGAAGCAATATAGTTCATTTTCGGTAAAAAAAACAAAACATTCCTCTAAAATATACATACTGACATCAGCAATCATCATCATGATTGTAATTATTTCCCTCCTAGTCCATCTACTGCTCTGTGCATGTGTCAAGCACTACGACTGTATCTATGCATATAAATTCACCATATATATCCTTCAAAAATGTCTTGTTATGGTCAAAAAAGGCCAACAAACAAAGGCATTCAATCAGAGGTGAGAAATTAATTGGGAATATCAATTATAGGTGAACTATTCTTTATCTACTAGCAATCAAGCTTCTTTAACTAAGAAGCTTGAAATATTTGAATGTAACATAAAATAAATAAATAATAATAAAAATAACATGATGTAATTAAAATGCACAACTTACATTAAGATCTGTATTTGTATCCACAGGCTAAAAGTAAATTAGTGAATGTGTTAGTAATAGTCCAGGTATTTGTAAAAAAAAAAACAAAAAAAAAAATGAGGCAGTAACTGTGACTCTTCTAGTCGGATGCTAAATGCAGAGATTTAAATTTACAGTATAATACTGCATGTACAGGTACCTGTGTTGTGAACTGTAACTGAATATCAGATAATCTCAGAGAAATTAAATGTATTTATTTTTTGATATATTGGAGGACCCAGCCAGCACATCCTCATGTCTACTGACGGTTCCGGGGAGACCGTTCAGCCGCCACCTGCTCCACCGCCTACAGCAGCAGCCTCATCATCCTCGCCTGGTCCAGCCTCAGCTTCAGCGTCGCCTGGTCCAGCTTCAGCGTCGCCTGGTCCAGCTTCAGCGTCGCCTGGTCCAGCTTCAGCGTCGCCTATTCCAGCTTCAGCTCCAGCTTCAGCGTCGCCTATTCCAGCTTCAGCTCCAGCTCCAGCTTCGCCTGGTCCTGCCTCGCCTGGTCCTGCCTCGCCTGGTCCTGTGGTTGGTATGCCACCATCCAATGTACGTCCAGCCCCTTGACATCGCCGGCCGCCTTCCAGGCCACTGGCTGGGTGGCGTCGCCGCCGCTGCCTTCCGTGCGGCCGGCCTCCGGACCAGCTCTGTCGTCGCCGCCGCTGCCTCCGGGTCGACTTCCTGGACTTTTTGATTGGTGGACTCATGGTTGACCCAGTGGGATTTGTTTTGAGTTATTATCTCTGTTCTTGGGTTCCTTGTGTTTTGTTTTGTTTCTGTGTCTGTTTCTTGTTTCCCGTTTTATTGTGAAAGGTTGTGCCTCATCTCAGTGTGTCTAGCTTTGCTCCCCGTATCTCGTAAGCCTAAACCCTCCCAGCTGTGTCTCCCTCCTGTTTTCCATTCCCTGATTACTCCCCTGTGTATATAAGCCCTTTGTTTTCCTGTGTTCCCTGTCGCGTCGTACCCTCAACTAGCTGTGTGTTCTGTTTCTAGTGTTTAGTCTCCTGCTCCAGTTTAGTGTTTCTTTTCCAGTGTTTCAGTCCTCGGTTCCTCTGTTCAGACTTTTGTTTGTCTTTTGGTGAGTTTAGTTAGTACGAGGTTTTTCCCAGCAATAAAGCTGCGCTTTAAGTTTCACTTCCGTGTCTGAGTTCTGCATTTTGGGTCCACCAAATCAAATCAAATCAAATCACTTTTATTGTCACATCACATGTGCAGGTACACTGGTACAGTACATGCGAGTGAAATTCTTGTGTGCGAGCTTCACAAGCAACAGAGTTGTGCAAAAATACAATAACATAAAACAAGCAAAATATAAG
The DNA here is from genome assembly GCF_056152115.1 of Neolamprologus brichardi. Classification (NCBI taxonomy): domain Eukaryota; kingdom Metazoa; phylum Chordata; class Actinopteri; order Cichliformes; family Cichlidae; genus Neolamprologus; species Neolamprologus brichardi. Next base: position 14,722,767 of record NC_142106.1, on the reverse strand, counting down.
AATGGCTAAATCTGAGACTAATAAATATGTACAATATATAATAGTATGTGCATCACTGGATGTGTATACTAAATATGTTTTTCTACATGTGTGTGTGTGTGTACATATTTTACAAATTAAATAGAGTAAGCAATAAAATATATAAAATATACAGAGGTTTGTAGTTCGATATTGTGCAAAACAGTGGCATTAATGTACAGTCTGGAGTGCATAACGTTGAAGTTCCAGTAGTGGAGGTGAGGTGTCTATGAAGTGTTCAGCAGTCTGATGGCCTGGTGGAAAAAGCTGTCTCTCAGTCTGCTGGTACGGGACCGGATGCTGCAGAACCTCCTTCCTGATGGAAGTAGTCTGAACAGTTTATGGCTGGGGTGACTGGAGTCCTTGATGATCCTCCCGGCTTTCCTCAGGCACCGCTTCCTGTAGATGTCCTGGAGGGAGGGAAGCTCACCTCCAATTATCCGTTCAGAGCACCGCACTACTCTCTGGAGAGCTTTGCGGTTGTAAGCGGTGCTGTTGCCGTACCAGGTGGTGATGCATCCAGTGAGGATGCTCTCAATGGCACAGCGATAGAAGGTCCTGAGGATGCGGGGGCTCATGCCGAATCTTTTCAGTCTCCTGAGAAAGAAGAGGCGCTGCTGCACCTTCTTCACTGTTTTGTTTATGTGTACTGACCACCACTCCTACTTGCTCGCCTGCCACACAGCCAACCATGACAAATAGAGACATCCTATACAAACATAAGTCTGTGTTTTTAAGTAATTGGTTTGGTAATGGGATTCATCGTGTTGCACAACTTATAAATCCTGTTGGAGGTTTACTCTCTTACTCAGAATTTTTGAATACATATGGTCTTCCTGTTCCACCAAAGGAATATGCCATAGTGTTTGATGCTATCCCTGCTGGGGTCTTAATGTTGTTTAGAAATCCTGTTGTTAATGATTTGATCCCTTTACCACTGGATCCTGCTGTTACTTATGTCGGTCAGGTGTGTTTCCCCTCTGTAAAGAGGGGAAACAACCGTGAAATACAAACTCTGTTTCAAAAAGACAGAACTTGTGTCCCAACAGCTGTCGCCTACTGGAATAACTTATACCAGGACCTGGAATGGGAGAAGATTTGGACCTTACTGTCAAAATTCTTATTAAATAACAAAGTAAAGGAAATATCTTTTAAAGTTATTCATCGTTTTTACCCAACCAGATCTTTTCTTGTACGTTAAAGGACATTGATGTTAACTGTACATTTTGTAATTGTGTGAAGGAAGATATTTCTCATTTATTTTGGTCATGCTTATACACAAATCTTTTCTGGCAAGAATTTTGTGTTTTTGTTGTTTCCTTTATTTTTTCTGAGTTCTCTCTTTGTTACGAGAAAATATTGTTTGGTTTCTTTAAGTACCCCATGCACAGGGCAAACAAATTTTATTTGATTAATTTATTGATATTATTGGCTAAATTTCATATACATAAGTCGAAATTTTCTAACTCAAAACCATCCTTCCAGTGCTTTTTAATTGAAACCAAACAATATGTTAAAACCATACAACATTCTCAAAACCTAAAAGCTGTCAAAACCATAAACTTATGTTCCCTGTTCTATACACCAGTTTTTGAATTGTGTCGATGGGCCACGTAAAACCAGAGTTATGATAAAAAATACACGCAATGTTTTTTTCTGAACAAAACAGTGGTGTTTACAACGGGAAGAACGGTAAAAACAGCGTTTTCTACAGACATCGCTAGCAAACACTCTCCGCTTGCGAGTGAAAAAAGAAAAAGACAAAAAAACCCTTCCCTATTGGTGTTAGAGTTTACCATGTCAGCCAATCAAAAAAAATGATAAGGCAACATGTGACATTTGGGTGTTTAGGGAGAAGGGGAAGTTTTTAGGAGTGACACCCACGACTGAAAGCGGGTGAGCGAAAGACAGAGAGAGAGCGAGTTTTCATATTTGAGACATTAGTTACATTTAGCGTGTTTGGAGGCTGTAGTTAGTTTGTTGTGTAGTTATTGTTTTGTATTGTGTGTCAGTTATTGTCACGGTCTGGCTGGCAGACCGTGGGGAGATGGGGAAATAGGACCCAAACGCCGGACTCTTTAGTGCAACAGTGTTTATTTACAAGGTGGTGAAGTAAACAACAATAAATCCCCAGTTTCCCAGACTCCCGTGTAGTGTCTTCTTCCCAAAAGTCCCCGTGTAGTGCTCTCTGCCCCAGTGTTCCTGCACTCCCCATGCTCACTGCTCCTTCTCGTCCCACACTCCTCCTGAGGGGAAAACAATAGAAGCAGCCGTTACACACTTATCCCAGCAGGCATACACTCACATTTGACTGTGCTTGAAGACTGAAGTGTAGTCAAACACAATAATCCAGCGTTGGTGGAAGCTCAATCGCTCATCTAAATAGCTCCCCCGACGAGCCCAGATGAGGAACAGGTGTGCGGCAAGGACTTCGGGTGTGGCCAGCCCTCAAGTCAGGCCACGCCCCCAGGGCTGAAGGTGCCTGTAACTTGGCCACAGAAGAAAGGCAACACACACACCTGCCTACATACAGATGTGCACAGGGGCAGTGCAGACAACACACCAAATAATAATAATAATAATAATAATAATAACAATAACAACAACAGTCCCCACTGCCCACGGACCCCGAGTCCCCAGAGCCGGGTCCGTGACAGTTATATTGCTGAATTTCATATTTGCTCTAAAAAAGCTGTCAAAAGCAGATTCCAGTGTAAACGCTGTTCCCACATGGAAAACTGGACTGATGCACCTCCTGCTGTCAGACCTGCAGGGTTTAGGCCTGTGCTGTTCTCCTCTGTCTTATACTGAACACAAACTACATTTTTTGGACTGGCACAAATAATTTGTGTGCCTTCTTATTTGATGCAGAACACCTGATTGTTCTGTAAATAGATTTAAATGGTTATATAAAAAAACGCCTGAGGCCTTGGCTGCATTTTTAGGTAAATGGTACCATATAACTTTGTTGTTTGCAAAACTTGTCCATAAATTTCAGAAATGTACAATTTCTACTTGCATTTCAAGTTATGAAAATGATTCGTTAAACATGTTTGTGGGTTTTACAGTAAAGAATATAACTTTTTCTCTACTCGGATTTTGAATTTTTTGTCTGAATTTAGATCAACTGTGCTAATATAGTATAACAAAATGAAAAAAATAAGTCAAATTTCAGATATTTGAGATTGTGCTGAAAATAATGATACCAAACAAGGCAAGAAAAACATATTTTAAAGGTGAAATATAGAGATAAAATCAAAAGTAGTCAAAAACGGCCAATTATACCCTGGACCCCAGAGGGTTAAGTACTATATTGTATATATTGTCAAAACCTAACGTGTACATAGCAGTTGTTGTATCTTGTTTACTGTATCACTGACAGATAATTTCAAAGTCAAGTGAAAGTTACATTATAGTGAGATATTGTGTAATATGAAATACTGTAAGCAAATGAACAAACAACCTAATTCTTGCTAAACCTTTGACTCTGTTTTATTTGAATCCAACTGTTTTTTGCAGATGTACATAAAACATGTTGTTACTTTTAGTATTATTATTATTATTATTATTATTGCACTAAATACATTTTAAATAAAGGATGCTTTGATATATATTCTACTGTAAGGTTGGAAATGTATTTTCTTCACTCTGAAATATCTTTTGAAATGCATTTTGGTTTGAAAAATATATATTTTCAATTTCAAAAATATATTTTTTGAGAATCACAAATACAACATATATTTACCATATATTTTAAATATATTTTGGCCAGGAAAAATTAATTTTTTTACCGTATGGGATGAGAATATCACCAGGTAAACTCGCGACATTTTTAAACATTTTGTTGTTCAACAGCATCAAGACTGACGGAGTGTGTTTGAGATAACCTCACAAGTAGGTATGGGTATCATTTAGGTTTTATCCGATACCAGTACAAACCGGTACTTTTGAAACGGTGCCGGTGCTTAAACGGTGCTTAAAGAATGGAGATCAAAAACTTTGTCCAAAAACCTCTCATGTTTAGCTGTTTTTTGTAAAAAGATAACAATGTTAGCCTTTTCTGCAGCTATGGGGCATATGGTATCATTCTTGGCTGGAAGCAGTGCTTAAACAATGAAAAAAACACAAACTTTGTCCAAAAACCTCTCATGTTTAGCTGTTTTCCACTTTTTCTTTGGTCATTTTAGCCTTTTTGGCCAGGGTGAAGGGAGCATCTGCCATCAAACAAGAAGACAGCCGCATGTAACTACGACGGTGTTTGCTAGTTCACCTTACATGCATTAATTTAATAACGTGGTTAGCGTAAATTACATACGAACAACATTAAGCGACTCACCCAGAGAAGAACGGCTGCTGCTGCTGGCGGGGGCGGGGGGGGGGGGGGGGGGGGGGGGGTTGAAATGACTGAAAGATTAATAGGCTCTGTCCATCCATCCATTCGCTTCCGCTTATCCTTTTCAGGGTCGCGGGGGGCGCTGGAGCCTATCCCAGCTGTCATAGGGCGAGAGGCGGGGTACACCCTGGACAGGTCGCCAGTCTGTCGCAGGGCCAACACACAGGGACAGACAACCATTCGCACTCACTTTCATTCACACATTCACACCTAGTGACAATTTGGATTATCCAATTAACCTATCCCCATAAGCTGCATGTCTTTGGACGGTGGGAGGAAGCCGGAGTACCCGGAGGGAACCCACGCAAACACGGGGAGAACATGCAAACTCCACACAGAAAGACCCCGGCCTGATGTTGGAATTGAACTCAGGACCTTTTTGCTGTGCGGCAACAGTGCTAACCACCGTGCCACCGTGCTGCAATAGGCTCTGTTTTGACTAAAAATCTTCATAGACCTGCACTACACTTATTTTTTAATTCTACCAAAGTACACTATTTAGATTGAGAAAAGTTTATATAAATATTTAGCCTTGTTGTGCAAACAAGCTGCACAACAGCTGCACTTGCTGGCCTCCACCACTTGCTAATGTTACTGAATCTGTGAAAGCTCCCCAATAGCCACTACCAAAAAACAAATGAGTTATTTTTACACATCTCCCAGCATCTGGCCAATCCACCACCTTTCAGTGTTTAAACGAAAAAAAAAACAAAACAAAACAAAACATTGGCCCATAAAAACGAAATATCACCCGGTATGCCCGATGGCCAGTCCAGCTGGATGGAACAATCCAACTGATGAATTGATTAACAGCTTTAATTTCCCAGTTGACCATAAATCCATGACTTTTCAACCTTATTGTTGCCTCCTGGTGAGCATAAATAGATCATCATCAATAACAGGACAGCTCTTAATCAGTGTTATTCCAATGACATTACTAAAACACGTTTAGGTTTCATCAGTATTTGGATTCAACATATATTCTGCTCTGAGGTTGCAGTCTTGAAACTTGAATTCAAAGTCATCTTGCTGTCTGGGATTAAACCAAACTGACAGGTGGAGCAAATTCATCGCTGTGAAGGCTTTTCTGTAAATCACGTGACTCCTCCCTACACTGTCGGTTGTTCCCTGCAGACAGTGAAACACTGACCAAACTGTCTCTGGTAAACAGATGAGTTTTAATCTACATCATCTGTCTTGTATCAACGAACGGAGTTTGAGGAGGAAACTAAGAAACTGAAGTAGAAAAGAAAGACATGGAGTTAAAATCGGTGATATCGCCGTTTCTCTTACTCTGTTTGCTGGGACATCTGGACTGTACAGGTAAGCCGAGTGTACCTATGTGAATAAATCTGTCACCGAAGGACAGGTAACAGGGAGAGATTGCTGGAGTTTTAGAAGTTACTGTACTGACACTGTGTATGAGTCTTTGTTTCCTCGTGAGAGCAAAAAAGTTTCTGCTCTGGTTCATTTCACGGTCGTTGCTTTCAGAGTCAGTTTGGAGGAAATGTAGGTACACAGGTAATGGTGACAATGTTGTAATTAAACAAGACTGGAGATTAATTTGTGATAACAAGACCGAACTGTAAATTCCTTAACATCAACAATAAAACACGATCAAGTTTATACATGAAGCTCTCAATAGAGCTGCATATTATTATTATTATTAAGTTTTACATTTTACAGTTATTTCAAATGATTTACTGAAATTGTGATTTAAAAAAAAAAAAAAGAAATAGACAATATAGTTGAGAAATATGGAAACATCTAAATATTTGAATATTTCAATAATTATGGGCTTATTGGAGTTTAGACAGTTGAAACATACATAGTGTATGTTGAGAAAGATATTTTAATAAGATTTAAAATCTCAAATAAATCAGATGGAAACTTTTCCTGGAATTTTAAGAAAGAAAAAGTGTTTTTGTTTTCATAATTGTGTCAGTTGGGAAGAAAAAAAAACCTTTGTAGAAATATTGAGAAATAAAAAACTTAAATCACCGAAACTTTTAATCTTTGCATCTTGCTCTGGGTGCTGTTTGTATTGTAACATGTAACGCTGAACCACAGTTTATCTTGCTAACATCATTGTCTATCCTCAATCGTCACACACCGGAACTGCATTTCTATTCATAGAGTAAATGAAAATATTTAAACCAGTTGCCGACAAGCAAAGACAAAAAGTTCTTTAAACTCAGGTTTCAGGTCTTTAAAGCAGAATTGAGTTCACAATTTAACATAAAGGATGTGAATAAACCAGCAGTAAAATATTTTTATTCTCTTATTTACTCACACACAGTTCTTTTTTTCTCTCAGCATCATCTTTTGTTTGATACAAACATTGTAAAGTTCAGTTTAATTCAGTTTTATTTATATAGCATCAAGTCACAACAACAGTAACCTCAAGGTGCTTAAAGTGAACATGTTATTTACATTCTTTGATTAAAGTTGAAATTTTCAAGAATTAAGTTAAATATTAGAGCAGCAGGGCGGTGCAGTGATCAGCACTGTTGCCTTACAGCAAGTTCAGGCCGAGGTCTTTCCCTGTTTATATGTTCTTGTGTTTCCGTGGGTTCTCTCCAGCTTCCTGTCACAGTCCAAAGACACTGTGGCAGGAAGTTAGTGGGGTTAGGTTAGTTGATGATTCTAAATTGCCCGTAGGTGTAAATTATTGTCTGTCTCTCTGTGTTAGCTCTGTGACAGACTGGCAACCTGTCCAGGTCGCCTCTGTCACCTTAAGTGTCATGTTTCGGCTGTGTACAAGCAGGAGAAGGAATGCAAAACTCACCACACCAGAATTAAACTCAAGAAGCTGCTTTATTGCAGAATGGACCGAAAAATATAACTAAACTAAACTGGGACATGGATAACTAACACACAGGGAAACACAGCCATGAGGGAGACTACGACACTGACAAAGAGAAACACAGGGCTTAAATACACAGAGGGATAACGAGGGAATGAGACACAGAAGGAGAACACAGCTGGGAGTAATCAGGCTGGATGAGACAAGGGAAGCAAAACTAGAAACACTCACATGAGACATGGACCTTCAAAGTAAAACAGGAAACACACTGACTGAACTCAAAACATGTAAACTTAACAGCAACTGAGACAGAACATAGGGAGCTGAAACATGGGACAGAAAGGCAAATTAGACACAACATGAACATAACGACGTCCACAGGGAAAGAGCAAAACAGAGCACCGAAACACAGGACCTCTTTTAAAATAAAATAGGAAACAATGAAACACTGACATGACTACATGAACTTGACAACATAAGAAACAGACATGAAACACATGAAGGATGAGGGAGACTTAACACAAGGGTTGAAAACACAAGGGGAATATAATAAGCAAATGAACATAGAAATCTAATGAGCTTAAACATACACTATAAACATCAAAAGAACTAAAACTGAAAACACTGGGTCATAAGACCCAGGATCGTGACATTAAGGCTGGTATAACCTCCCCCAGCCCATGACCCAGAATTGGATAAGTGAAAGAGAAACACATGGATGGAAAGTAATTATTAGACAATGTATTGTTTTCTATTAACTGTATTTATACTAATGAGTCTTTACTTCCTGTTTGTCTATTTTCTATTCACTTTTTAAAAATGTTTCAGACCAAAAAGAGTTAACAGTCAAAGGAGGAGCAGATGCCACTCTGGAGTGTTCTGGTCCCACAGATGCTACTTTAGTAATGATGAGGTGGGAAAAGTCTGACCTGCAGTCAGAAGATTATGTCATCATCTTCAGAGATGGTCAGTTTAAGAAAGACATCCAGCATAAACTATTTAAAGGTAGAGTGAGCATGAAAGATCCAAAATGGAAGGAGACTGGAGACTTTTCTGTGATTCTCAAACATGTCACCACGAACGACGATGGAACATATGAATGTGAAGCTGGATATGAGGGACAGAAACCACGGTTTCTAAACAGAGTCACTTTGAAGGTTGAAAACTCAGGTGAGTTTAATTTCAGCTTCTTCTTGGTTATGGATGTGACAGCATAACACAGGTATTATATTATACTGCATTGTATAATAGTCTGTACACGTTGTTTGCTAAAATGATTAAATTAAAATGAATTCAAAACCTGTTGAATGAATCAACAGCTCAAATTCGTGTTCCAAAGGCATAATTTTAGTGACTTTTAGACACTTGAATGTAGATTTATATGTTATATCTGTCAATCAAGCTGAAGTAGTCATAAATAACATGCTGTAGAGAGTTAGAGGCTAGAGGTAAAGCTGAGTGTTGTTGATCCTCCAGGTGAGTGAGTAGAGTTGAGTGTGTGTGTGATCAGAGGTGAAGCTGCTTCCTGGTTGTTGATGTTTGTTTCTAAAGATGTTGTTGATGAGACTTTGTAGAAAGCAGCTGGTCTGAGTGATGTGATCAGAGTGCAGTAGATAATGTCTGACAGCAGTTTGAAGAGGAAATGGATTCTGTTCTGTTCTTCACTCATCACCTACCTGACAGCTGACAGCTGACACCTGTTTCTCACCTGCAGGTCAGACAGGAGGACAAAGTGGAGGGAAGGAGGCTGAAGGAGAGAAGAGTGGATCTGTTGGACTAATAGCTGGTCTGATAGTTCCTCTTGTGATTCTTGTTGCTGCTGTTGCTTCGTCCCATCGTTTCAATCCCAGTGGGCAGCCTTGTGGGGGTTTGAACAGCCGGTTCCGCTCTCTTAATTCTCCGATAAGCCAGGGCCAAGCCAGCTCCCATCAGCAAGAACCCTGTTATCATGGTTCCGAATAGGTAGATATCTTCAGCGTCCTTGATCGACAGTCCCGCCAGGCACACGATCCTCCATGTCTGCCACCCGTCCATCGTGTATCTGGCAGGGAAAGTCCCTCCAGGGCACTCGGGCTCTCCCGAGCCCAGACTTCTCGTTGAGAAAAGGGTGTCAATAGCATTCAGAGACCAGTTGATCAAATCCATTATTCTCGTTTAGGTTTTAGAGAACGACTGTGAGAGACTGTTCGAGGGAAAGTAATACACACGAGACAGGACAAGGACACAAGGGGCTAAGCAGGGAAGATAAGGGGAAGGAGGAGAGGAGAAAAAGTGCGACCGCCTTCGCCGAGAGCCAAACGAGAAATCTGCATGATGAAGCTGTGCGACGTCTTGTGTCCAGACAAAACGCAGATTTTGGCAAATGTGAGCCTGAGGAGAAATATCCGTGGAGAGGAAATATTGGACATTAAATTGATGCACGGGACAACGATAGGAAAAGACATTTTTTAAAACGTATGACAAAGTGTAACCGACATGAAACTGTCCTGGGACAAACTTGTTGGACTTAAAACAGATGGAGCGCCGGTGTTGTGCGGTGAAAAAAGCGGACTAGTCAGCAGGATGCGTGTAAAGATGCAGGAGGAGAACTGTACTGGTGAGTTAACACCATATCACTGCATCACACACCAGGAAACACTGTGTGGTAAAATCCTAAAAATGGAGCATGTAATCAGAGGTGGGTCGAGTATCCAAAGGTTGTAGTCAAGTAAGAGTAGCATTACTTTAAAATATTATTACTCAAGTAAAAGTGAAAAGTAGTCTTCAAAAATGTTACTCATGTAAGAGTAAAAGAGTACTTGGTGAAAAGACTACTCAAGTAGTGAGTAACTGTTTGAAATGTCTGATTTATTCTTTAAATAAATGCTATCAGACAAACAAAAATAAATAAATACACAAATTTGAGTATTTTCAACAGGAATATATGTAAAAAGATCAACAAAATTTTTTCCAGATTTCAGTTTTTCACAACATAAAGCTTTTTTCACCAATACCTACAGTAAATAATATAAACATATAAACAGTGCAAAGAATTTCCAGTGACAAGATATGCTGTAAACTTTATATTCATTTTTGCTCCAAATTGCACAGCAGCCTCAGAGAAAACATTAGAATGAGGCATCTTCAACATATGTTCATACAAGGCAGCTCAGTTTATCATAAGTTGTATGGGTGTGCATCTATTTCTGCATATTTAGCAAAAATGTGCCATTTCTTCACTCAGTGAGATGATGGTTAAGCTTCAGCAGCAGTTTGCTCTCAAGGTTCTTGCTGTGAAGCTGTAACTGTTTAGCAGTGAACAGGAGTCCTGCATGACTGAGAAGTCCTTCACAAGCTCCAGATGCAGGAAGAGCTGTATTGATTTTGATCAACAGCTTCTAGATGTGAGGAAAGCCATGCAATAGATCCACATCTTCAGTGAATGGACATGAAAGGTACCTCTCCAGCCCTGCTTCTGGCTTTCCTGACCCCATGGATCCATCATCTTAGTCGGTTAGGCTGCTGTTTGTGCTGGCCTCATCCAGCTCTGAGTCTAGGTGATGTCTGATGAAGTTGAGACCTGTGGAAAGATGTATGGTTTTCAAAAGAATTAGGTCTGGTCATTATAGTGCTGTTTGGCAAGAAGATTTGATCACACTGGAGATGTTTTTTACTAACTCTTGTAGAAAAACTAAATCTTGTCATTCATATCCCGCACAAACAGTTTGCAATGAATTCCAGATTAAATTTAAATTTAAGAATGTGTGCAAGGCTAAGCAGTGCTAGCCAATAGATCCTCCTGTTTGGCTGTTACTCTGGGAAAAGACTAGAAAGACGGTGTAACGAGAAAATCTCAGGAAAGCAAAGAATCACGGGCCCAGAGTTAATTCATGTACATGGGCGATTCCTGAGCACGATCTGTCAACTACAGAGTCGTGCAGGAATGCGCGCCAGGCATCTGCTCACACTTTATTATATACTCTCTTACTCATGGGTGGAGTACAAGTTAAGGAAAAAACAACTTCTTATCTGGTGATTGCATACGAGGCTGCACAGGGTGCAGCCTTGCAAGACAAAGATGGACAAGTTGATTAACGATCTTGTAGTGGGTTAAAACAATACATGTGGGTGTTGTCTAAACTTGAGCAACTTCTTCATGTGGTCACTTTGTTCCAGTTAAAGAAATGCTGACACGCTATGTACAGGCATTACTGCGAAATTCAAATAACGCTAAACATAAGCGATTATCACAGTTAAATAAAGAAATCTTTTAACATTCCCTCCTGTTTTAGCTGGATTTGAATTGTACAAGTCATCAGTAACAAACTACTTGTCTTTCACATTTTCAGTTACTACATAATTAGTTGCACTTCATCTTCATTTAACAAATAGGAAAAGAAGTCTTCATGATCTTCATCAGTTTGTGGTACATCTGCGTATGTTGTGAGTGATAAACTTATCATCTGTGAAATTACAGCCTTTAAACAAGGTATAACACAAGTAAAGAAAAGCAAAATAAAATAAAATAAAACCAGGAAAACTCCAACGCCGATCAACAGTCTCTTTAGAATCTGAAGCCATGTTTAAAGAATGTACATTATCTGGTATGTAGGTGCAGCACATGGTGTTGAATAAGACACACAATCCTCCTTTCTCAGCCAGGATCATGTCCAGTGCTACACGATATTGCATTACAGCAATTCGGAGAGTGTCCATTTCTTGGTTATGTCCCTCGTTGACCTTGCAGGATGCATTGAGGAACAAGCCGAATCTATAGTCCAGTGTCTCACTTCCGAGAGCATGTTTTCCGACTCCTGTCCACGGGGAAGAATGAGTGGAGTACCTTTTGTCCAGTTGTCCAGAGTTGAATTCATCTGGAACGTCGCTTCCCCAGATTGAGTTGTGTGGTTTTACGTCATCAGTGTCTCTCTTTCGCCTTCTGCTGGACATGCTGCTGTTTACCACAGAGACCTTAAAGGTGTGAGTTGTCATGTGACCATGCTCTCTTGTGCAGTGCGGTCGTGGGGTCCCCTGTTAGGTGCATCAAGGTCCATGCTGCGAGCAGCAGGGCCGGGATGATGATGACTACAGGCGAGAAGAAGAGGGCGGGATTTACCCGATCAGCCTTCCCTCCACCTTATAGATCACCAGGGAATCGGGGTGCTGGCATCTTAGGTTAGATTGTCACTCACTTACAGTGGCTTACAGTGGCTCTGGTGGATCCAAGAGGGTCTTTCTGCGATCTTACAAGCTGTGGGTGTTGTTAATAACACCTGGTAGGGGCTTTCCCAGCGGGGAGAGCTCCAGTTCTTTCTTTGCAGCACCCTTATCAGGATCCAATCGCCTGGCTTCAACCTGCAAGAGACTGGAGAGGATTCATACGGCAGCTTACTGTTCAGAACAATGTCTTTATTTACTAACAGTTTTGTCATCCACTCTGCCAGCGTGGTTTGTCTTCACTTAATTCAATAAAATCCATGTGGATTGTGTGAAATGGATGTGGAGGCTCTGGAAAGTGTCCTCTTTTTGGCCTTAAATTGCCTTGTGAGTTGTGTTTTTGGCAGATCATGCATTGTCTTACAAAAGGTTTTGCTGAAGCTTCAAAATTTAGAGTAAAGAAGTGTGTGTTAATTATCCGTATCATCCCTCCTGTTGACACATGGGTAACCCCATGGGTCACCAGTGCCGCTGTTTTGTGTAGGGATTTAGGTAGGATAATTGTCTAGCATGGGTCAGGAATGATAGATTGCCTTGCAACAGAATGGAAGTTACTGCGTGTGGGACTTTAATATTTAGTTGGTGACCTAACACGATGTCAGCGCACTTTTTTACTGCCTCAGCAGCTGCTGCGCAGGCCTGAACACATGTGGGCAGGCCTGATGCGACAGAGTCTAGCTTGCATGAGTAAAAGGCGAGTGGTCGCTGTTTGTCACCGAATGGTTGTGTTAGTACTGCCTTCATATAACCCTGCTCCTCCATCTACATGTAAGTAGAAAGGCTTATCATAGTCAGGCAGTGCTAAAACAGTATTTGTCTGTAATGCTAGTTTCAAGTTATTGAATGCTTCTTCTTCTTCTTTTGTAGATGCAACACTACATTTTTATTTAAAGCATTTCAGGTCATTTCTATTTTTTCCAAAGAATTCACACATCTCACATATTTCAAACTTTTAAATTAGGATTAAAAACTTTGCGTTGCTCACAGCTGTAAAACTAGGCATTTGTAAATCATATGCCTAATCACTATGTGTCACTGTGATCCACAAGTATGGCCACAAATTTATTTCCAAACCAACAAAATAAGCAAACAAAAAACAAAAAACAAATTGCTGATGGCATGAACGCTTTACACACATGAGTCTAGACACAAAAAGAAAAAAGAAAAAGCTGCTGCCAGAAACAAAGCAGAAGTGTGAGGAAAAAACTGAGCTCACAGACAGCTGCATGTGTGAGCTTTTAATAGCATGCAGCTTCTGCTCTAAAAAACAAATAAATAAAAAATAAAAGAAAATGTGTAACATGCTCATCAACTTAGTAATGTTCACATGTTTAATTCAGCTTCTCAATCCTGTAGCTTTAGCTGTTGTCTACAGGGTCTAGCTTATTAGTTGTTATTATAGGTTTGCTCTATATCTCAGCAAAGTCTCATCCAGGATGACAGGTTTTCAAGCAGGTCAAGTGCCTCTATGCACTTAATTAGTTTAGATATTTTCTTTGTTTTCTTCATCTCATATGTCATTATACTGAGTTTGAGCAACCTTAAGCTTGATGCAGACTACTTCTTAACAATTATTCACCTCACATCATAACTGACTAAGGTGCCTCTTCATATTAATATTATGTCATTACTAATGTTATCATTTTTTTATATATATATATATAACAGCAATAGTATATTACAATATTTATTAGTATATACCACTACACTACTACTGAGCCAATTTGATAGTTAGGATCATCTTACTCAGCAAACAGATAATTTATAATGCATCCAATCTGCACAGATTTGCTTTTTCTCTGAACAGGTTTGTGCCTACCTTTTTAGACCGGTCTTCTGTTTGCCTCATATCAGATCCAACCTTCGGTCACATTCGTTCTCTCTGTTGCATGGCGAACCAGCCAGTTTATTGCAATATTTTATTTTGTATCCATCAAGGGCTTCGGGTGATCTGCAGTTTCACCCTTTCCCAAGCTGGAGACATTTACCTTTTCACACACTTTCCTTGGCTGAACAATGACATAGCCTTAATATACCTTATGCATCTCTCTATTTTATTTAATAGGTTTTCGTGTGAATTATTTGCTTTCATTCATTCCATACATTCTGGCCATGGTCGTCATCTCAACTATGTTTCATTGTTAATACCAGTATACAGGTTGTTATCCTTGCTATTATTAGTTTCAATACATTAAAGATAAGTTCTAATGTAATTTTGCCATTCGTTTATTTTATTTTGTTCTTCTTGTATTTATATCTATTCAGTCGGGTCTGTTTCCAACCCTTTTTAAACTACTTCAAACTACTTTGATCTCCAGTTTTCACTTGATGAGGGATTATTATGTTCTTCCTGATATGGGTGAGTATATAACGGGTGGTGCTGCAGATGCGGCTGCAGGAACGGGTGGTGGATTAATAAAAGGATTGCAAGGACTGCACAGTGTCTCGTCTGGTTTTACTAAACTGGCAGTTTAGTTCTGTTTTTCTAACTGTTTATCTTCTTTCTCTTGTTTTTTTCTTTTTGTTTTCGTCTCGCCTAACTGCTTCCTTTTTAAAGAGCTTCCTTCAGATGTGTTAATGCTGAGGGGCTGCATTTCCCTTCCCAAGTGGGACATTTCGTTTTCTTAAGATTTCTCCATCTACAAGCACTAATCTGTCTGGCGCCTGGACATTTTTTCTCTAGCCACTGCTCGTCAGCGGTGAGTTTTGGTGGGCTGATTACCCATTATCTCACAACTGCAGAGCAGTCTCTGGCACGAGACGCGGGGGTGGTGGCTGACACACCCTTCTACTCCGCGCTATTCATGGAGCGGTGTCAGTTTTATGGGATGAAACCCAACCTTTCCCTTTTGTCACCAGTACTTGAGCTCCTTACAGTAAATAAAAAGACAGTAAAAATGGAAGTAGTTCAGCAACTTATTGTGCTGTAAAAATCACTTACTTCCGACACACAGAAAACACAGACATTTACACACAGTCGCGCAGATCCTTACGGCGGATCACTCCTAAACCCTTGCGGCGGGTGAGACCTACTTGGACCCTTGCGGCGGGTTAGACTTGTTTAGACCCTTGCGGCGGGTTAGACCTGTTTAGACCCTTGTGGCGGGTTAGACCTTCTTAGACCCTTGCGGCGGGTTAGACCTGTTTACATGTTTTGCAAACCCTTTCGGCGGGTGAAACCTATTTTTCGTTTTACGCAAGTGTGATTGAGTGGATTCTTTACCTTTCCAAGATCTCTCCGTCTATGTTTGAGGTCTTTCACTGGATCCCAGCGCCATGGACCACTTAATAAGAACACTGGCCTGAACCCGAATTTACGTCCCAGCACTTTCACTCCTTCCTAGAGGAGGTTGTCGACAGTCTTCGGTGCGGGCTCCCCACGGCGACAGGATACAGCGTAGATCTCTGGTTTGGAGTCACAACAATCGAGTTGCAAGAAATGTAAGGAGAAAATCTCAGGAAAAGCAAAGAATCATTAATTCATTAACTCTGGGCCCGTGATTCTTTGCTAGACGGAGAGATCTGTCAACTACAGAGTCGAGCAGGAATGCGCGCCAGGCATCTGCTCACACTTTATTATATACTCTCTTACTCATGGGTGGAGTAACCCTGTCACCCGCAGTATTGCCTTCTGTTTTAACAGTTAAAGCAGTAGAGACGAGCTGTTTGCATGCGTGTTGAACTCCAGCGTCATTAACCAGGCTAGCTGTTAGCTTATAGCTCACGCTAGCTAACCAGCGAGCAGTTAAAAGGACAGCTGAAGCTGCACAAAAAACCCACAAACTTACATAGTGCCGAAAATATGACTTGCAGCTCGAGCTCGACACAGCTGCTGTAACATAAGACTGACATCCAGCTAACCACAGCTAAAAAGATATTTAGAGAAAACTTACCGTTTCCTCAGGTTACACGAGCTGAGTTTTTTCACGCTGAAAAGTTTGTTTGTTTTGGCTCTCACTGAAGACACTGACGCTGAAGACATAGCTGCTTTTATGTGAAACATTCTTTGAGGCCAAGGGTGTTCATATGGAGGACCACAAGAGCCACGCGCATCGAAATAAAAAATTCTGTGCTTAATTAATGAATTGTAGAATAAAATCTGCATTTGTAAATTCATTTTTGAATTCCAATTTAATGAACTGATTTTTAAAATGCTTTTTAAGTCTTCATTTCAAAAAACATTTTCGAATTCCACTTTAATAAACTTCATTTCAAAAACCTTTTTCGAATTCCACTTTAATAAACTGCATTTCAAAATCCATTTCCCTTTCCTGTTCGCTCAGGGATTAATATGTGGATTAGCAGTTGGATTAGCAGTTGGATTAACAACTTCATTTTAAAAATCCTGCTGCTATTCAAATTAGCCACACCGTGGGATGTAAGGAGCTCTGTGATTGGTTGGCCAAACACATGTTTTCTTCCAGCCTGGATTTTTCTAGCTCATAGGTTCGCCCTGCTAAGAAGCGTGTGTGCTTGTACAAAGGCCGTTTGGCCTCGGGATTTACACTCGGCTGGACATGGATATATGAAGAATGAAGGGACCCTGCAGCGAAACAGAGAGCCCAACCTCTGTCTGAGTGCCTGTTTTCGCAGTCTGACCACCTGTGAAGGTAACGTGCTAACGTGGCTAACGCTAGCATCACTGCACATAGCCCGTTATTTTAAGGTCATCTTAGTTTATGAAAGTTTTACGTCGCAGCTGTACGAGCTAGCTACGTGTTTTGTAAGCTGCTGTGCTCTTCACAAATAAAGCTGGAAGCAGCTCAAACTATTAGAACCAGCACTGAGGCCTGTTACATTTATACGGTGTTAGAGCAACGGCTGCAGCCTATAGCCTTTAAACTAGCGATTAAAATGCTGACAGTAAACTCGTCAGTCCAGATGTTACCACATTACTTTGTGACACTTAAGAGTTAAAATAACTGAGACAGGCTGATTAAAATAACAGCTTTCAGTTCTCTCATTCAGCATATAAAGACTGGAGATCACACTACTGATTTCAGTTCATTTAATATGTGAGTGCACAGATTCATTCTCAACTGGACATAAACGATGATCAAAGGTTGTATATATGAT
The DNA here is from genome assembly GCF_056152115.1 of Neolamprologus brichardi. NCBI lineage: Eukaryota > Metazoa > Chordata > Actinopteri > Cichliformes > Cichlidae > Neolamprologus > Neolamprologus brichardi. Next base: position 14,705,278 of record NC_142106.1, on the reverse strand, counting down.
GAAGTCATCAAACCCCAGCCTCTAACACAGTGCGCTGAATCTTAGCTTTGACTGTCCAGTATATTCTAATCAGTGCAATCTAAGCATTCACTGAACCTACAGTATCTACACCTGTGTGGCAAATGTGTGGTAAAGCTACAGATAATGAAATTGAATTATTAATACAATATACATCATGAGAAACGAAAGCTGAAATTGATTAAGTTTAGTACTTTTCTCTGTATGCTCTGTGATCATAAAGGCCTTAAATTCTGTGATATATACTGTAAATGATTTTCACAGAGGTCTTAAAGTACTTAAATCACTGCTGATAGTCTGGTTGTTTATATTTTCACATTTTTGTGTCTGTAGGGCTGTTTGATGACAATTTGGACTCCTCTGGGAGATGAGGACACACCCACACCTGTTCCATACTGCAGCCAATGATGGTGTTACGGCTCTGAGTCAGCTTTGGGCCATCAGACGCACACACTGGAAAACCAGCACTTCATGCAGGAGAGACGGCCTCAGTGATGTAGGTTCATAAGGTAGTTCAAACATTTCTGGCCTCTTATCACTTAGATTTCTTAATCTTAAAAGTGAATGCATTTAAAGCAGGAACTGCACACCTAGCCATCAGAAGTGTGGCAGCATGAGTACTGTAAAGTTTTGTAGGGTCCTTGTTAAAAATTCCACAAGCACCACACATTTGTCATATAAAGTTCCATTTTGTACAGTACATTTTTGAAATTATATATATGAATATATAAATATACTATATACTCTAGTTATCCACTTGCCAGTAATTTTTGAGTAAATGGATGTCAGTGATAAATCAGTGGTGATTCACCTGCAAATGTTTTTAACAAACTTTGTTTTTTGTTGAATTCGTCAGCAGCTGTGGAGAGATGCATTTGAATATCTCCATATGTTCATCATCTTCAGCGTAGACAATTGGCTCTGCCATGTTTTCATGTTTCTTCTTTCCGTGTGTCTGCTACTTTGAAACACTTGGGCTGCTCTGCCCACCAGTTTCAAACTGGTCATGTGACTGCATGGCCACATCTGATTGGTAAAAAAGTTACCGGAAACTCCACTGGCGGCATGCTATCTAATGTGTTAAACAAATTATTTTTTTAAAAGTAACGAGTTGAATTTTGCAAATGTAGCGGAGTAAAAGTACTGTTACTTCTTCACAAATGTACTCAAGTAAAAGTAAAAAGTATTGTGCAAAAAAGGTACTTTAAAAGTACATTTTTTTCAAAAACGTACTCAAGTAAATGTAACGGAGTAAATGTAACTCGTTACTATCCACCTCTGCATGTAATAATCACCGTAACGCAAACCGTACATTTTATCTGAGCTAAAAGTTTAAATCACCGTCAATTTCAGTCTTTTATGTGGGAAATAGATTCAGAGTTTGCCGACATTCCTCATCATACAGAGGTCCGTTAGCTGAGTTGGGATAAAAATTCTCAATAGAGTTTGAGCTCAGCAAGGAAATCTGTCAGTTCATGGACATGGTATGTCTGATGCGGTGAAGGCATTTCAAGTGAAGCTGTCACAAATGCACCAGTGCAACCTGCCTCACTTTCCCTGTTGCCAAGTAATGTTGAACAAAGTCAGCGGACTTTGCTGAACTGCACCTGTGCAGATTCAGATGGAGCTGCAGTGTAATGATACACTCAAGGCAAAGTACAACACTGAATGGCTCGCACAGTTTATTAGCTCCATTCCTGAAGCAACGCCCAGCTCTGTCTACATGCGGCTCCAACTTTGTGTATGCTTTCATTTATTTTTTCTGGGGTTTTTGGCAGCATGTTCATATTTCTAACTTACATAATTTTGACAGGATATATTTTTATGAAGAGCAAAATATTTTAAGTTAAAGTTTATTTTTTTTAAGTTTATTTAATCTGGAATAATATTCCTGTCTGTTTCTATTCATATTTATGTTTAAAAAACATTGTTTTAGTGTGTTCAATAAATATTTATCTTGTTTGACCCACAACCTAAAGTGTGCCTTGAGTTTTGGTCCCCTGTGCACTTGAGTTTGACACCCCTGTTCTAACAGATTGATTGAATTGATTAAAACCTCCAATTATTCACTCTGAATTATTCTTAAACACTTCAATCAAACTGATTATGTTTCTTCAGAAGTTGTTTTTGGATGTTTATCCATGTCATGGTCCCCATGCCTGTTCGGCTGACCCAGTTTCACTACAAGTGTTTTGTCTATTTTGTCCCTCCTCGCTTCTCTCTCGTGCTCTGCACGCTACCATGGGTCCAGCACTGGCAAGCAATCATCTGCGATGATCAGTCACTCAAGCTCACTACTTAAGGCAGCTGGTGGGAATGCCTCACCACTAGATTATTGTGTAACTCTCGTCGGTGTCTTCTCAATTCTTCAGCTTTCTTCATGTATCGTCCTAATGCTACTCTTCTATCTCCATGCAAGGTTCTGCATGCTTGAGTGTAGGGCTGTATCGTCACTGATTTCTAGAATCGATTTGATCCACGATTCAATTCAATTCGATTTGAGTCTGGGAAATTTTGCCTCAGACAGTCAGAAATATTATAATTCAAATCAGTACATTTACATATTTTTGTATCTATAAAAAGGAAGCTGACACTTTCCAGACTTTATCAAAGGTGTGAGCATCACAGCAGATGACTTTGTGTCAAAGTAGCTGAAGATAAAACACAGAAAAAACATGAAGGTGATTTTCCTGGCCTGGGATTTTATAAAAATATTCTGCAGTACATCAAAAACGAAAGAAAACCATTAATCAACATATGAACATTACCTGATGCTGCTGAACTGAAGCAGAGCAAAGTTACAGCGGTTTTATTACACAGCGTTTTGCATTTTGCATAATTTTACAAAGTTTACATTTGTTCAATATTGAACAGCAGAAATTAGGTTTTATTTTCGGAAGTGAGTAAAAGGAAAAAAACATCAGCCGACAGCGCTGTAAACAATGGTAGACTTGTGCGTAACAAGCAAGCGAATAATGCAGAAAACAGATTTTTGGACGGGAAACTGTTCTTGAAGTACAGAGAGATAGAGAGAGAGCTGTGCATGAAGTGTGATTTTATTGTGGTGGAAGCAAAACAGCATAAATGTATTTTGCCTGAAATGCCAGAATCTCAGGTTAAATCTCACAACATTTCAACAACCACCAAACAGCTAAAACAGTAAATGAGAGCAGGTACACAGATTCTACACAAAGACGTAAACAAAAAGCACGGACCAATATTGTTTGGAGAGAGATAAAACCTACTTTAGAATCAGCGCAAAAAGGGCGTAAACACAAAGCGCGGACCCGCCGACAGATCAGAATCAGCGAGCTGTCGGCTTTCAGCCCTGACCGTGTCCGTGCCGTCGGGTGAGAAAGGCGCCATCCATGTTTCCAGCTTAGGCATGTTCCTTTCTCTCAGGTCAGCTGCTCTCAAATTCAATGCCTTCAATGCAGCAGTTGCTCCCTGTGTTGGAGCACTGAGCTGCTAGTTGTTTCGCTGTCAGCATGGATGTTGGGTATAAAAGATTCCAGGGGTCCCACATCCGCTTCATGTAACCCCTTCCTACTGGGATTACTTGCGTAGTAGAATTCCTCTTTTTTTTTTTTATTTGCCTAGTGGAATTCCAATAGCGCCCCCTGTGCCCGTGACAATCTAATTGAATTGAGGTTTGCAAATGTGAAAATGCTTAATTATATATTCCCTTCTCGCCCCTGAGGGCAGTCTTTCACCCTTCAAGCTCGGGTCCTCTACCAGAGGCCTGGGAGCTTGACAGTCCTGCGAAATATCTTAGCTGTTCCTGGGACTGCCCTCTTCTGGACAGAGATCTCGGATGTTGTTCCTGGGATTTGCTGGCGTCACTCGCCTAGCTTGGGTAGTTGGGCTCCAACTACCACTGTTGCCTTCTTCCTCCACATCATCTTCTCTGAGCCCTTGGTACTTATCCAGCTTCTTGTGTTCCTTCTTCCTGATGTTGCTGTCATTCGGTATCACTACGTCTATCACTGCAGCCGTCTTCCTCTGCTTATCCACCACTACTATGTCCGGCTGGTTATACATCTCCATTTTTTCCTTCTGTACCTTGTAGTCTTGCAGGACCTTGAGACGGTTTCCTCAATTTCTGTCACTGTGATGGTTACTGAAGGCTATTCTGGGAGGTTGCTGTGTTCTGCTCTGAGATCCATGGAGGGTCCATGTTTCCAGCTTAGGCATGTTCCTTTCTCTCAGGTCAGCTGCTCTCAAATTCAATGCAGCAGTTGCTCCCTGTGTTGGAGCACTGAGCTGCTAGTTGTTTCGCTGTCAGCATGGATGTTGGGTATAAAAGATTCCAGGGGTCCCACATCCGCTTCATGTAACCCCTTCCTACTGGGATTACTTGTGTAGTAGAATTTCTCTTTTTTTATTTTTTATTTTATTTGCCTAGTGGAATTCCAATAGCGCCCTGTTCTCATCCCTTGCTTGCTTGTGCCTTATTATTCCAGTAGCCCACTTCTCGTCAGTGTCTTCTTGTTCCCCAACACCTGAAGTTGATCTTGTTAATTCGGGTAAAGTCTGAGCTGGTATGGCTTCATCTCCTTATTTTTCTCACATACTCTTGGTTAGCAATTGAGATTCGAAGGTTATTCGAGAAATGTATCTATAAATATAATATAATATAATATATATATATATATATATATATATATATATATATATATATATATATATATATATTATATTTATAGATATATAATAAAATTCCACAAACTGTGGAACCTCCAGTAAATGTAAATGGATTTGTTCATCAGCTACAGCTCACTGACACCAGAGTATATTTGATTTTTTAAACGTCTCTTCAGTGAGCAGACTGATAACTGTGAGCATTATAGATTCAGTGTATTTAAGACTAAAGACCATTGCAGTGTTTTTATACCTATATTTTTTAAGTAGTTTTATCATTTTATACTGAGGAAAAAAAGGGAGTCTCCCACTCCAATAGAACCAATAGAAAAGCTCCTCGGAGGAGGAAGAGGGCGGGCTTTACTTGGTGTCAGTGACAGAAATGAAAAAAAGCTCAAATGAGTGAGAAGGACGATGAAGGAAACATCTGTGCTGTGTCTGCTCTGTAAGTAGAATCTCTGTGTTTGTTTGAATTCTTGTACTTTGACTGTCTGCTCTCCTGATAACTGATGATGGAGGAGAAGACATGAAAAACAAATCAGGCTGAATTCAAGTTAAAAACACCACGAGGACCAACTGCAGGTCTGAACTGACTCTTTATCTTTGCTCAGGAGTCGAGGAAACACAGCAGACGCAGTCAAATCATTCACTCATTATATCAACACATGACAGTGGACACATGACTTTACTCATAGTGTAGTCAGTGCACATGTTGATCATTTCAGATGCTCTTAAACCATGGACAGTTTCAATTGTGTGAATATAAGGAGTCGTTCACCAGGTATATGCTTTCCAGTCATTTGATGAGGAAACATAAGATAGGCTGAGATAAATAGAATAAGATGGATATGAAATATGTATAAGGGATGGATTAGTTTGTGGGTTTCTCAGCTGTTTGTGTGGAAATGTTCTTCATGTTCACTTCAGTGTCATTTCTCTTTAGTTCTGATCTCACTGCTGAGCTGCACAGCAAACCAAGGTCAGTAACCTTCTTCTGTCACAGTTTAAACCCAACAAATGCTCACTGATGTGACCTGATTGGGGTGATGTCAGAAAAGTGGGTTCATGTTTGCAGATTGGATTTTTTAAAAATGACAGTTACAATGCAGATACAGCAAAACATCCTTTTAACAATGGTAATGTCATTTTAACCCCCATAGCTCTTCCGACTGTGAGTCCCAGCAGCTCTCAGTTCTTTAAATATGACTTTGTGTCTCTGAGCTGTGAGGAGGACGACAGCTCTGCTGGATGGACTCTGAGGAGAAACACAAGCAGAGAAAACAAGACTCAATGTGGAGCTGAGTGGGGCAATTCTACTGGGAATTCCTGCAGTATCAGCTATATCTTAACACAGGACAGTGGAGTTTACTGGTGTGAGTCCAGAGAGGGTCCCATCAGTAACATGGTTAACCTGACAGTCACTGGTAAGCTGAGTGTGTGGAGTTAGTGTTGATGAAGCTGTGTGTAAATGGATGAAATGCTGTAGTTTGTCTCTGTGTTGAGGTGGATCAGTGATCCTGCAGAGTCCTGTCCTCCCTGTGATGGAGGGAGATGACGTCACTCTGCTCTGTAAAACAAAGACCACTCCCTCCAACCTCCCAGCTGCTTTCTATAAAGATGGCTCCCTCATCAGGAAGCAGCCTACAGGTCACATGACCATCCAGCATGTTTCCAGGTCTGATGAAGGCCTCTACAAGTGTGACATCAGCGGTCATGGAGAGTCTCCATCCAGCTGGATCACTGTCACAGGTGACACACTCACCTGTCTGTGTTTCTGCAGGTTTCAACATTCACAATGTGACGACAACTTAATGACTGTGTTTGCTTTATTTTAGAGAACCCAACCACCACACCTCCACCTGATAATAACCACATGTCTGTCATCCTCCCTGTGTTGACTGCTGCATCAGTCTGCGTTTTGGTTCTTCTGCTGATACTGGTTCTGCTGATGAGACGGTTTGTTCATCGGAAACCTGAAGGTGAGACTCAGACTTGTAGACTATACATGTCTAGGTTTGTTTTGTAGACTTAAGTAAAGTATACACTCATTATAATTACATTATTATTTATTGTCTAGAGGGAAACAACTTTGTTAAACATTATTGGTTCATTTTAGCTGATCAAAAAGGAAACGGAGAAGACATCACAGATGACATCATGTACAGCGACATCAAAATATCAACTCGCCAGCTACAGCCAGTTAGACAAAGAGGTAATATTGTCCTTTACTGGGTTACTGGCAGTGTTGGGCAAGTTACTTTGAAAAAGTAATTAATTTTAGTTACTAGTTACTTCTTCAAAAAAGTAACTGAGTTAGTAACTGAGTTACAATATTCTAAAAGTAATTAATTACTTGAAAAGTAACTATTGCGTTACTTTAAAAAAAGGTTTAACCCTCTGGGGTCCAGGGTATAATTGGCCATTTTTAACTACTTTTGATTTTCCCTCCACATTTTACCTTTAAAAACTATTTACTTTGTCTTGTTTGGTATCATCCTTTTCAGCACAATCTCACGTGTCTGAATTTACAGTTATGTTTTCATTTTGACATACTGTATTAACACAATTGATCTAAAATAAGACAAAAAACATAAAATCAGAGTAGAAAAAGTTATGTTTTACTGTAACAACCACAAACATGTTTAATGAATCATATTTCATAACTTTAAATGCAAATATTAATTGTCAATTTTAAAATCCTATAAACAAGTTTTCCAAACAACAAATTTATTTGCATCCATTTAACTTTTACCCTTTTTTTTTAAATAACCATTTCAAACTATTTACAGAACAGTCAGCTGTTCTGCATTCAATAAGATGCCACACAAATTATTTGTGCCACTCCAAAAAAAATATTTCTGTCCACTATAAAGGTGAACATCACAGCCTGATGCCTGCAGGTTTGACAGCAGCAGGTGTATCACTCCTGTTTCTACCTGGAGACAGCAGTCGCCTCATTGTTCTGACACACAACACAAAACTATTCACAACACTACACACTAACTACTAGAGATGGACCGATCCGATATTACGTATCGGTATCGGTCCGATACTGACCCAAATTACTGGATCGGATATCGGAGAGAAATAAAAAATGTAATCCGATCCATTAAATATCAAAAAAGCACCTCACAAAACACGGCGTAACTCGGCTCATAACCGTAGCACGTCGGAGCAGTGTGGTCACGTGATAGAGCGGCTGTGTGTATTTGTAGCCTGCTAGCAAACATTTCATCTCCGAGGAAGTTATCTCAGAGAGAAGTAAAGCAAGTGTGTAGGTTCATCTCTGAATGTTTGTAAAGCATTCCCACGTTAAGCTTAACAACCGATATATGGAGGAACTGCCTCTCTCTCTCTCTCTCTCTCCTGCTGCTACTTCAATGTGAAACTGCTTAATGATCAGCTGATCGGCTTTTCTGTCGTGAGTCCGTCTCTCTTCTTTGTTTTTGGCCCACTTTGCACCAGAAAGAGGAAACCAGCGGCTGAACAACAGCAGCACGTTTAAGCTTGATAAGCTGTTGTTAGAATTTATTTAATATTATTTCTACACCAGGATCTTTTTCTACGCAGCTGACGGCTGGTAACTGTGCAGGGGCGGATCTAGCAAAGTTTAGCCAGGGGGGCCGATAGGGCATGAACAGGCAAAAGGGGGCACAAAGACATACTTTTCTTTCTTATTCTCATTTAAAATATCTAGCTTTTAATTATTTAATAATTATCTGAATCTTACACCCAAAGTTTTAATCTGATGTAAAATGTATAGAAGTCCATTACTGTATATAGTAACTGTTAAGTCTAATATACCCTAGTAAGCCGTAGTACTTTTTCCTTTGGGAAAGTACCATCTGTGAATTCTGCAATTCTGTTGAAGAAAGATGTTGAATCTATTTAATTATTCCTGAAATATAATTTATATCTGTGATTTTTTTTTACCCTGCATCAAATTAAAGTTGATTACATCGATTAAGCATCACGAGGAAGAGGGTGGTTCCCTATTTTCTTTTGCTGGGAGTTTGCAACCCTATTAGTTAGGTTGCTTAATATTTCTGCTAAGTGCTCTTTAAAATACCAGAATAGGGAGGATGGAGTAGGTTTAACTTTATTAGATTGATCAGTGTTGCTGAACTATGAAATATTTTGGGTGCAGTGTGTTTTTTTTTTTACATACAGGTATAACAGAATAGCTTTAGTGTTGTTGTTGTTTTTTAACTTGAGTATGAACTTATACAAAAAGCAGCAAGATATTAAAAAAACAGTTTTATTGATTAAAAAACACACTATATCGGATTCATATCGGTATCGGCAGATATCCAAATTTATGATATCGGTATCTGTATCGGACATAAAAAAGTGGTATCGTGCCATCTCTACTAACTACACAAGACAACACATTAACTACACACTCCAAACACGCTAAACGTCACAAATCTCTCACATCTCAAAACTCGCTCTCTCTCTTTTTCTGCTGTCTTTCTCTCTCTCTCTCCTAAAACGTTCTCTGTTTTTTTGGGGTATTTTTTTGCTTCTTTTTTTCTCTGCTCATAAGCAGAGAGTGCTTGCTAGCGCTGTCCTTAGACAGTAAACGTGACGAAAGTTTTGAGGAAAAAATGCCGCGGATATATTGTTTATCATGACTGGTTTTATGTGGCCTATCAACACAGTTTATAAACTGGTATATATCACCTTGTTGTTATGTCTTTAAGTGGTCGTGTGATTGGCTTACCACCACTACTTTATTCTTCCTCAGTCACACAGCAGCGTGATTATCGTCCGCGGGAGCGCTGTTGCGTCCAGATTACTTAAGTAGTCAGCTACTTCCGTGCAACTGACATAAGGTGCGCTAAGCTGAACACAGCTTCAACCGTCTGTTTGTTGAAAAATAGTAACGGACCACATTTTCTTGTTAGTAACTGTAGCGCCTTTAGTTGTAACGCTGTTACTTGTAACGCTGTTATTTCCATCACTGGTTACTGGGCTGGGGCGGTGTGTGTGTGTGTGTGTGTGTCTGCGGTGGTGGTTGGGGGAGGGGAGGTGAGACCCAAAATTGCATCAAACAGACACCTGTTAATTAGTAGTAAAAACTTTTGGTGCAATGGATCAAAAATCTCACGGTTCGATCACGGTTTTAAGTCACGGATCGGATCAATTTTCGGATCAGCAAAAAAAAGAAAAAATGTTATCATTTACTTCTTAACTTGTTTAAGTATTTTTTGCCTAGTAAAAAAAAAATCAGCTCAAGACTCATTCCACGCAATTAAATAAAAACAAATTAAGGTGCAATATCACGTGCGTACCGAACCATGGAGTGGGATCGGTTCGGATTACGGATCAACCGTGTTTCGTTGCACCAGTACTAAAAACAGTTAAGTACCCCGATAAGGCAACAACTTTGCACTATCTGCACAGGTGTCCTCTGCGTGTGTTTTATATTGTTCAGAGTGATACAGCTGCAGTCTATTCAGCAGTGAGAACACTATTCTTTACTAATGAAGAAAAGATAAAATAAAGTAAAAATAAAAACAGAAAATAAAATGCAACAATTTAAAAGGATGTCACACTTTATTCAAATGCTAAGATGAATACATTTGTTTATTTAGAATTTTGTTTAATAAGATTGATATGGTAAAAATGGTAAAAATATCCACATGTGCATTATAATCATAATTTTATCAAGGAGGGCTTATTCTCTGATCTACAAAGTTACAAATGATTAAGATGTGGTTTTCGCATAAAGTGAAGAACAATACAAATTAGAATTTGGACAAACAAACTAAAAAAGGACAACCTTTTCTGTGTTAAGATTATTAAAAGTGTAAAAATAAGTGTTGTTTTTGATAAAACGTGTATTTTATTAATTTAATGCTAGACTTATAATCTTAAATTACAGTAGATATTTTTACACTTTAAATCAATATTGGTACACAATTTTCATTTTCCCATTGTTTGTATAGGAGCGATTGGTCTGTGAAGGTTCTCAGTCATCCAGGTCATTGTAGTCAAAGGAGCTTGCAAAGAAAAGCGTCTGGACTTCAAGTTGCTTCAAGACGTTTGTTTTTTCCTAAAAAGGAATATCTATAAGTCATTGATAAACTGTGCACACTGTGATGAATCTAAAGTTGTTAATAAAATGTATCAAATATTCTGATCTAAAACAAATTACTAATTTAAAAAGAACTTTCAGTACTATGTGCCATTTTCCCTTTACTTTCATATTTATTTAAGACCAACATGTGGATTATTAGTGTCTATTTGTAAATTCTGAAGTTTATAATGATAGTTAGTGGTTTATTAGAAATGTATCTGAAATGTTTCTGCTGGTTTGGCCCAGAAATAAATTCTACAACCTTACAAACTATTTATAATTACCTTACATCATTAGGTAGTAGTTTCTACAATGCCAAAACAACAAACAGAAAAAGAAAAAATGAACAATAAAATGAAACCAAAAAGAATCCCAAAAAGTTGATTCTGTTCTTCTGGCTTTTCTCCCACTAAAAATGCTGCGTCCATATGAACAGAATCAACCTTTTGGAACAGGAGAAAAGGTTTGAGTAAGAAAAATGGTTGAGACCCCTTGCCATGCTGCCAAGTACTTTGAGCAAACTGCGAAACAAACTGCCAATGATAATTGAAGCAAAACAGCACTAACAAAGCAGGCACACACTTTCCAGCGATGGGTAGCGCTGGTTCAGGTCAGCACAACCTTTGCTGTAAAACAAATTCATATGTACAAGGTCATTAGCCTATTTTATTTTCTAGAGCCCAATAAGTGGACAATAATTCACAGCAATCCTAAAGTTTTAAGATGAAAATAAACAGAATTTATAGGTTCCAGGATGATCTGCGTAATTTTGAATAATTCTTTAATGGAATGTTTTTGTTGCATTGAAGCAGCAGATAAGCCCATTCTATGCTGCTGATGCCAATAAACATGAAGTGGCCATGAGTGAGGGAAATAGTTTTAACAGAGTGAATTTATTTAAAATATGTATCTGTAAATATAAATATAACAATAAAATAACATGCAAAGAATAGATGTGAAAAATGTTAAATTGTATCAAGACTGTATCTGCATGATGGTAGGTAGCATAATTTATTTTAGTCTATCATAACCTATATCGTGCATCACAAAAAAAGTGGGCCATGAACCTGAAAAAGGGGCCTCATCCTGCCCCTGTATTTATCTGTAAAGAAGCAGTCATGTTAATTTATTTCAAACTAATATAACAATATGAATAATAATTGAAAAGATTCAAAAATATTTCTGCAGGATCAGTGTCAATATCAATATCAGCAACTCTGCATGATCTGCACTGATGTCCTCTGTGTGTTTTATTGTGCAGAGGGTGACCCAGCCGCAGTCTACTCAGCAGTGAGAACTGAAGATATCATTTATGGAGAAATCATCATAAGTGACAAGAAAAATATATCAAAGATGAGAGGTACAACTGGTTTTCTTTGTCTCCTGGTTCACTTCTACACCCAACAACTGATGCTTTGTTTTAATCTTAATGCTAATATTAAAATTTCTAACGATACATTAATATTTTTAAATTTTTATAATGATCCCCATCTTAGTAATTAGTAACATCTGGTAAGTACCACCAGGTTACCAGGCCTATTCTAAATTTTGCAGGTGTTGCTACTTTAAAAAACTCATCAGAATCCTCGACATTATGGTGAAAAAGCTAATGATCTTGTTTTAAGGTATCCTGTTGTTATTTTAGGTCAGTCATGAGTCACATGGGAATGATAGCAGTGGATCTAGACTGTTGATCTGTTATTAGTAATGATTAATAAACAGAATAATGTTTTTATGACTTTCTGTCAACTTTTAGGCAACAAATCAGTCAGTAGTTTTGCTATTGACAACAATTGCCAAAAGCAGCTCAGAAGAAGCCCGCATGTCTGTGCTATTTTGGTTTCATTCACATACAAGCTGTTAGCATGGAGACAGATTGAACAGAACAAAGATCCCTAACTGCATGCTTTCAGCCTACAGCCAACGTGTGGTTTCTAACCACAGCTGCAGCATCCTGTTTTCGTGTTCTGAAGCTAACGAGAATTCTCACCCCAGTCCGTTTTGGTTTGGTTAATAATAGCGTTCAGGTTAGAAAGCAGCAGTTTACTTTGTGCTCTGTGGTGAAGTGTGTCAGTCTATATTAATAGACTCGGGCAGCTTTGTGATTTTCTACCTTTATTATTCTACACAGCTGTAATGCATTAAGTAGACTAATTAATATAATAACACCAGGGGGGGAAATAGATTATGCCCAAGGTATGTCATAAAACATCCAAGAAATGTGTACCAGAAGTGCTCATGTATTTTCTTTTTAATATAACCAATAATAAAAATCATTATAATAGAGTTTGACAGACCACGTGACTTTCGTGCATTGCATGCAGGGTACTAGTGGCAAAACAATCAAATGCAAGCATTTGCAGCACCGCAAAACGTTCATTCTCCGGTTCCAATATCTTCTTGCTTTTTCTTTGCCCCCCGAAAAAGTTATGTACAAAATGAAGGAGAACAATGCCGCTCCGTACAAAGACAGACTTGATGAAAAGTCAAAGAAAAGATACGAGGAATAAAATCAAAGGAGTGAAAGGGTTAGACCCTTACAAGCACACAGAGTGGACAAAAGACGTTAGTGTGCTGCCCAACTTTCACCACGCTCATATTTATAATCATACGGTTCTTGGAGTGAGTGCATACACTCATGAAGTTTAGTAACTTCAGGTCACTGCAACAAGCCCAGGTACAGTTTACCGACGGATGGGTACAGGACCATGAAATGCACCGTGTAGAACAAAAGACCATTGTACGAACAAAGGTAAGTTTACCAGTCTCACAAATCGTCTTCATAAATACACATTCGTTAACCGTTTATTAATAGGACCTTTGAGCTCAACGGTAATTAATTAGTAGTGGAAATCATTTCTGGTTCGCATTACAGAAATGTAGCAGTGACAATAATACTGTATGCTGTAATCGTACTGGGCAATTAGTGATACAAAAAAACTGTTTTATCCTGTGAATGAAAGTATATGTTTTTGTCAATGTACCATGGTAATAAATGAAGCGAAACGCAATATTGTGTGTCACTATTTATGCACAATAAACAAAGGAGCATAGCGCGACAGTTTCTTTTCAGCGCCAGACTTGCTTGTAACCTATATCACCAATTATGTCATGAAAAATTACGTATTAACTACAACAAAACACTGACCTTTGTGGAAATGCTTGGAGCAGACTAACATGTGAGCTGGAGTGTTCTGGGACGTTATATTTGGTCTTTGAATGGCTGCAATCCAGGCCATCCGTCGGCTCTTTGTTACTTCGGAAACATGGCTCGAACAATTTCTCTTCCACGACGTAATCCGATAACAAACGATCTCTTTACCCATCGGCTTCCCGTGGCTGTCATGCGATTATTGCAGTTAATAATACAACAGCTTCTTGCCATTTTTTGTGTTTCTTTTCATCGATGTGTAACTGATTTCAATTGAAAGCCTGCCTGCGCTAGTACCGCTTGCCACGCGTTCCCAGAATCCTTTGCGGTTTTCCCTTGAATGACGTCACATTTTCAATCTCTATATGTTGTGTTTGTTGTACCTGCAGTAATTTGAATCCACTGCAGTCTACTCTGCAGTGAGAACAGAAGACACCAGTTATGGACAGATGGTCATCAAAGCAAAAAGTACCAGAGGTACATCTGCTCTTTAGTTATATGTTCAAACCTTCTGTTGGCCATGGGATGCCAATCAAAAGTAGGATGTTTGAACTAACCATCAGCACCAAGGGCCAGGGTTAATAAAAAAGAATAAAGAAGGATTATTTTGAAATGCATAAAGCTGATTTCAAAGCTAAAAAATATGGAGCAGGGAATGAACAGAATAGGGGGACTTTTGTGGAGATACCACATGTATCTTGTCTTCAGATTTAACATAAATATTCCGATCAGGAAACACATTATTAAACATTATTTTAACAATTACTAAACATGAAACAAATTTAAGAATCAGCCAAATAAAAAGCCAAAAGAAGTCTTTCAATTTGGATTCATATTACTACTCCCTGTAGGGGCAGTTTAGTGTTGTCTCAAATCAAACACAGGAAGCTGTATACATACTGGACTTGTATTGCAGTTGTATCATTTAACTTTGTTAAAACTGCTACAAGTTGTCACATATATGTAACTAAAATATTAAAAATTAACTACTCAGCTCAGCTTAACTTGACTCTACTCGGATTTTAGTGTTTTCGATTAGGTGATAGTACCTGGTAACAAGGTACTTCAGTAGGGTTCAAAACGAGGTATTGTAGGTCAACTTGATAATGCAATGTCAATGGAATGCATGACACTGACTGCCCAGGAAGTGAAATCACTAGAATGACATCATGAGATCAACTCCTTCAACTCCCAAGGATCAAACTCGCCATTTATTCAATTTTTCAATTCAATTCTATTTATGCATCTCCAACTCACAACAACAGTTTCCCCAAGGCACTTTATATTGTAAGGTAGACCCTACAATAATACGTACAGAGAGAAACCCAACAATCATATGACCCCCTATGAGCAAGCACTTTGGCGACAGTGGGAAGGAAAAACTCCCTTTTAACAGGAAGAAACCTCCGGCAGAACCAGGCTCAGGGAGGGGCGGGGCCATCTGCTGCGACCGGTTGGGGTGAGAGAAGGAAGACAGGATAAAGACATGCTGTGGAAGAGAGACAGAGGTTAATAACAGATATGATTCAATGCAGAGAGGTCTATTAATACATAGTGAGTGAAAAAGGTCACTGAAAAGGAAAACCCAATGCATCACAGGAGTCCCCCAGCAGTGTACACCTATTGCAGCATAACTAAGAGGCCACCTGGTCCAGCCCTAACTATATGCTTTAGAAAAAAAAGAAATTTTTAAGTTTTAAAAAAAGTTTTAAGCCTAATCTTAAAAGTAGAGATAGTGTCTGTCTCCTGAATCCGCTGGTTCCACAGAAGAGGGGCCTGAAAACTGAAGGCTCTGCCTCTCATTCTACTTTTAAATACTCTAGGAACAACAAATAAGCCTGCAGTGCGAGAGCAAAGTGCTCTAATAGGGTGATATGGTACTACAAGGTCATTAAGATAAGATGGGGCCTGATTATTTAAGACCTTGTATGTGAGGAGCAGGATTTTGAATTCAATTCTGGATTTAACAGGAAGCCAATGAAGGGAAGCCAATACAGGAGAAATCTGTTCTCTCTTTCTAGTCCCTGTCAGGACTCTTGCTGCAGCATTTTGGATTAATTGAAAGCTTTTCAGGGCTCGCTCAGTAGTGATGTGCAGATCAATCCTGAAATATTGATTCCTCCGATACTCACATAATGTCTCTATTAAACATCCACCATACCTGCTGCTTATCAATGGTGGTGTGCAGATCGATACTGAAATATCGATTCATCCAATACCAATCATTTATGTTCTAGAATCGATTCTCGCATTAAAATATCACTATTTTAGTAATTTAGGGTAAATTTGTAGTTTATCATTAACAGGAACACAGTGGAAAAGTGAACATTCGGATTGTCTACATTCAAAGGAACTACTTCCTCTTCCGCCTTTCATAGTCATGTGCGAAATACGGCTGTCTGTCTCGCAGCCCCTTGGCGTGCGCACTCACAACAATGGCTGAGTGTAATTGGAGTCATGTGCGGACGTATTTTACCTTCCGTGTGTCGTTTGTGATACATGTGGCAAAAACATGAGGTGTTGTGGCAATACTAGGGAGATATTCAAAAGGACTGTTGGGGGGGGGGGGATAAATACATTTTAAGGTGTTTATTTATCGGATAAAATACGTTAAATGTCCGGAAACAGCGGGGGTGTCCAAATTCAGAGGCTGCTTCCACCTGAGGACCCGGCCTTCGCGGTCTAAAGAAAGCCAGGTAGTACGTCATGAGCTCCCTCGGTGGAGTGAAACTGCCGTCTGCTCCTTGCTATCTAAAATATAACCGGGCACTGACTTAAACTCTCGACCGTCTCACACTTTGTTTAATCATTTTCTGTTTGATGTTTATTCAGCTGTGTGAAAACCCCGGAGGAACCCTCCCGATGGATTAATAAAGTTAAATTTAACTTAAATCTAATCTAATAACTTTAATCTCAGCCAAACCGATTTAGTCACAAACAAATAAAACCCTGAAAAAGCCAAACAATAACATTTTTAAGTTATCTAAGTGACTTATATATCATGTTTAACCCGAGTAGTGAAAGACTGCGGGGGTTTGAAGACGATGTGTCGGTCGGCTCAGATATTTGAAGTTTACACAGCTACATTCTCACCTGAAAATATGTTAAAAGTTTTTTTGCGACCCAGAAAGAGAAATAAGAGTAATATTAAAACTAAGTCTCTGCCGCCATTGTTGGAAACTGGAATTGGCTGGGCCGCGCTACGAATTCTATGATATGGTTTTTCAATTTTGTTGTCCGGGTGAAAAATCAGGAGAAATTCGGGAGAATGGCGGCTCTGGGAGATTTTCGGGAGGGGCACTGAAATTTGGTATTCTCCCGGAAAAATCGGGAGGGTTGGCATGTATGGTTGTGGCAACATCACTAACCTTGTCAAACACCTCAGAGTAAATCATATCACAGAATATGACGAGTGTATGTTGAGGTGAACTGAAGAGGAGGAGAGGGACAGGTGCTGCTAGGGCGAGACAGACGTCTCTCACAGAGTCCTTTAATGCTGCAGGCAGGAGAGGTGTTCAAATAGCGCACAACTTCAGTTTTTTTTATTTCTATATAATGAACTCTGCATTATTAAGTGATAGGAACAAGTAATCTGATGTCCTGTAATCATTATGACACTATAATGTGAGATACAATAAATAAAATAAAATTTTGTACAAAGTATCGGTATCAGATCAGTATCGTCGATACCACCCTGAATATTACTTGGTATCGGATCGGAAAGGAAATCAGTGGTATCGCACATCACTATCGCTCGGGCCACTTCGGGGGTGGGGTGCCCTCAGCCTCTCGGCCGAGCTCACGGGCACATCACTGCAACTCTGGCCTCTGCTCGGTGGCTGCTGAGTGACCCCTCATCTGGGACTCTCCTCAGCTCTTTCTGGGATAGTGGCGCGGCTGCCCCTCTGTTGGTCTTCCTTGGTCTCTTGTGTTCTGAGGGCCCCTGGAGGTCTGGAGTCTTGATCTCCTCCATACCTGCTTCATGCCTGGGAGGACGGGGCTGTGGCCCCCCCACACCCTCTAACACACAGGTGTTGAACTCCAGGCTTCGAGGGTTGTCCTTCACGTTTTAGATGTGTCCTTAATCCAACACAGCTGATTCAAATGGCTAAATGACCTCCTCTACTAATCATTTGATTCAGGCGTGTTGAAACAGGGTGATATCTAAACCTGCAGGACACCAGCCCCCGAGGCCTGGAGTTCGACACCCCTGCTCTAGCAGATCATTACATGAAGGAACCTTTTAAATACAAACGCGTTCATGCTCACAGGTGTACACACGGGGACTCACACACACAAACTACACCCTTTTTGGCTCCTACCTCAAAGCACACTGTGCACTGTCGATCTTACGTGCTGCACAATAATGTTTAATATTTAGTATTTACTGTTACATTCCCATATATCATCGTGATGTTCTTTATTATGTTTCTCTTTTTTCTTTCTCAAAAAAAAAACCCAACCAAAAAAAACCATGTAATATTTAGTATCTACTGTTATATACTATTAGCTAGTTTATTGTGATGGTGTTGTATTTATTATGTTGCTCTTTCTTGTTTGTTCTCTCTTCTGTTTTTTCTTATCTCCATACAGGTGATCCAGGTGTTTTGTTTGTTTTTCTTTTTTTTCTCTTCCCCCTTTCTCACCATCTCTTCTCCCCTCTATTTTTCTTTCTCTCCCTCTCTTTCTTTCATTCTTTCTCCCTGTCCTATCCCCCAGTCATGTCTGTCCCGTCTGTAACAATCAAAAATCAAATCAAATAAATACATAATTATAATAAAGGTCAATCAAATGGACCAATATGGGAAGGCCATGATGATCCAATTGGTAAAGTAAATCTGCTTGGCATCTTTCTTGGCCTTCAGACAACAATTCTGATAGCTAAAGATCCAAACGGGACAGGCAAAAAAAAAAGAAAAAAAGAAGGCTTTTCAGGGAGTTTTTTGGACATCCTGATAATAATGAATTACAGTAGTCCAACCTGGAAGTAATAAATGCATTAACTAGTTTTTCAGCATCACTCTGAGACAGGATATTTCTAATTTTAGTGATATTGCACAAATGGAAGAAGGCAGTCCTACATATTTGTTTAATATGTGCGTTGAAGGACATGTCCTGGTCAAAAATGACTCCAAAGTTCCTTCACATTGTTACTGGAGGCCAAGGTAATGCCATCTAGAGTAAGAATCTGGTTAGATACCATATTTCTAAGATTTTCAGGGCGAAGTACAATAACCTCAGTTTTATCTGAATTAAGAAGCAGAAAGTTAGCGACCATCCAGGTCTTTATGTCTTTAAGACATTCCTGCAGTTTAACTAAAGCTGGGCTTACACCGTGCGATTTTTGGCCAATTTTGAGCCGATTTTTCAGTCGTGCGACCGTTTTGGTGATCGGCCCGATTTTGGCCTTCATCGTGCGTTGTGCATTGTGTAGTATACGTGGGGTAATGAGAAGCGATTAACACCTCACGACCAGCTCCCGATCATCAATTGGTTGGTTTGAAATCCTCCCGAAATCCTCTCTGAAGATAGATTGAGCTTAACTTGAGTTTTGGTTGTGTCCAAGTTATTTGCTACTTCATTAAGAATAAATGAAGAATCACTCTGTGTGTCCAGCAGAGCGTAGATCAGTACTTCTTTACTGGGCTCATTTTGTGTGGATACGTAGACTGGGACTATTGCAGATGTCTGTGTGTTTTTACTTTCATGAGTCACTCTATTAGATGTGGTCTCATTGACTGTGTCTTGTGACTGTGTTACCTGATGCTGGGTTTCCTTCAGTTCACTTACTTGTTGCTCTTTAGGTGGTTCTTTCTTTGTCTCTTGTCTTTGTCTTTCTTCATGCAGGCATGTAGGATGCCGTTTTGAGCATGTGTTGCATGTCATCTTGTTGCTGCAGTTCTTGGAGAGATGGCCACTGTTTAAACAGCCAAAACATAATCTTTCACCTTGAATGAATTTGACTCTCTCAGTGACAGGTTTCTCAGTGAAGTTACGACACTTTTGTAAGCTGTGTCCTGCTCTTTTACAAAACACACAAGAGACCATGCTTCTTTCAGTAGAGTTAGTTGTGAAGATTTTCACTGTATCTTGTCTCTTAGGAATGGGTATAGGTTGAGATTTTGTCTTTGGTTGGTCAAAGTCACTTTGTCTTATGGCTTGGTATGATGTAATGGGATTACATGCGATACTTGCCTCCATTGACAGGAATGTTACAAAGTAACTGAAACGTGGGAATCCTTTGTGCTCCAGCTGGTACTCTGTAGCCTTTCGGTTCCACCTGTTACTTAACCAATCTGGTAGTTTAGCAGCAAGTCTTTGATTCTCAATGCCATCATTGAGAATGTTCAGATTCTCATTATTAGTCATTGCAGATTGGCAGCTTTGGAAAAAGTCCACAAACATTCTTAGCTCTGCACTATTCTTTCCTGTCACCTTTGGCCAGGTATGTAACTTCTCTCTGAAGGCCTTAGCAATGACAAAAGGCTCTCCATAACGTTCATTGAGCATATTCCATGCTGCCTCATATGAGTCTTCAGAGCCAATCAGAAAATAGCCATCTAAGGCTTCCTTAACACAGCCACCAACATACTTCTGTAGAAAAAATATCTTTTCGGCAGTGGGAATGTTCTTTCTCTCTATTAGAGTCTGAAAGGATGCCTTCCAATGCTTGAACTTAAGTGGATCCCCACTAAATACTGAGGGCTCTGGAATAGGCAGTCTATTAGCTGACATAGCTTCTGCCAAAACCTTTACGAGCTTACCTGTGCTCTCATAAGTGACATTTAACTCTCTTCGTGGTTGTAAGGGTTGATTAGCAGTATTCTTGGACTCTGTTACCTGTAAGTTTGCAGGGTTTAGAGTGACTCTTTCTTGCTTTACTGAAACGTAGTCTTCGTCATAAACTTGTAGTTTTGCCTGTGCTGCTTTGAGTCCTTTCAGATTTTCCAATCTTTCAATTTCTCTTCTTAAGTCCTCAACTGACCTTCTCCTTGCAGCACTTTCCTCTTGTTGTCTCTTTATCACGGCCGCTTTCGCCTTTTCTCTTTGTAACTTGCGCTCAGTTTCCTCCTTTTCCTCTAGGAGACGTTGTGACATTGCAGCAGCTGCTTGCTCTGCGGATATGCGTTTGTCTTCTTCTTCAAGCATTTGCATTCTTTCTCTGTACTTCTCTTGTTCTGTCATTATCTGAAGCACAGCCTTTGTGGCTTCATACTCTGCTGCAGCTTCTTGTCTTTTGGAGGAGGAACCATTAGAAAGAACTGTATTGGCTTTAAATGGACTATGAACTGAGACACTAACAGAGCTAGAGGATGTAAATATAGAGCCTGCATCAGGCCATACAATCTCCTCTTGAGTTTCTCCTTTAATGTGACATTTGATCTTTTGCAAAACTACTGTAGTCACTGATGTGCATTTGTCTAGCTTGGAACGCATATCATGAGGTGGTCCATCCATTGCTCTGTATTCATCATAAATATCATTAAGCTCGGCTGCTTCTCTTTGTACAACGTTCATGTGACCTTCAAGAATGTCAGGTGGATCTCCTTTTATAACAGATTTTTTTGCCACTTTGATTAATGCTTTCCATCTGTCATAAATACTGTCCAAGTGACGTTGCAGCCCTTGTAATCTTTCTTTATGGAATTCTTTTCCTTTTTCTGTGAGCATGCGAGGCCTTTCACTTCTACGTTGCTCTATTTGCACCGTTTGCTCTAAAGAGGTTTCATCCACTTGCCTTGCAGCTTGTTCTGCACTGGGAGCTTCAATTTCTGTCTCATTTGTGTCTGACATTTTGTTTTTCTTGTAATGCACTTATTTGTTGATGCAAAATCTCCTTGACTTGAAAACTTGACTTGAGTAATGAATTATGAACTTGAGTGCATTAATTCCCTTCTTGCTAACTTGTGATGCTGTTGTTGTCAGGCTTAACACAGTTCCTTATTGTTTCTCCCTCCTTGTGTCATCTTTCCAAACATAAACTTTAATGTCTGGCTTCTGGACATCCTTATGAAGAAGCAACTGTGAACTTGTGTGTCCATTAACATTTGCAGCAGCTTGGTCCTTGGTGCATTGGCACGATGTCACCACAAGGGGGCCGGGAATCATGCAGGTCCGAGTTCGACTATCACTTCTACCTCTTCTTAAAGTCAATAAAGAGTTCTTTTACTGATGGCATGAAGTTGGCTTTAATGTTAGTTGTAAGGTCTTGGGGTTGTTACAGCTTCACCTTGATCACAAACTACGCCACCGTCGAACTAAAACATAACATAAAATTCAATGAAATGGTAAGACGAGTGAAATAAAGACATAAAATGATCTATATAACATACAAACATACCTCGCTGGCTGACCCATGCTTTGAGGCAGAAAGGAGCACTTTACAGATACTTTTAAGAAACAACTTTCTCTGAATTAAATTGGCTTCTCTTGCTTCAACTTGCCATGGGCGTGCACATCAACATGGGCGTGCATCTCCCTCAGGTGCACCAGTGGAACCAACATACAGTACAATAGTTCCTACATGAGAATTTTCACAATAAATGACCTAATGGCATATAAAATATGCATAGTGCAAAACAAAATACATTAACTGAAAGTAAGGCAGTAAAAGGGCCGTATAGTGTGAGACTCTGCATTGTGACCTACGAACTTGTAACCCCTGTGAGTCAATCATACAGTTTGAGCAGAAGCTGAATAACGCGACTGAATAAATCGGACAGTGTCTGCCCAGCTTAACTGGTGTGTGTTATCTGGCTTCATGGATAGATAGAGCTGGATGTGATCTGCATAGCAGTGAAAATGTATGCTATGTCTTCTAATGATGCTGCCTAGATGCTGCTAGGACCCAGAATTGGTCCTAGCACTGAACCCTGTGGAACTCCATAATTAACCTCAGTGTGTGAAGAGGACTCTCCATTTACATGCACAAATTGGAGTCTATTAGATAGATATGATACAAACCACTGCAGCACACTACCTGTAATACCTACAGTAAGTTCTAATTGCTTTAATAGGAGATTATGGTCAACAGTATCGAACGCTGCACTAAGGTCTAGCAGGACAAGCACAGAGATGAGTCCACTATCAGAGGCCATAAGAAGATCATTTGTAACCTTCACTAAAGCTGTTTCTGTGCTGTGATGAGCTCTGAAACCTGACTGAAACTCTTCAAATAAGCCATTCCTCTGCAGATGATCTGTTAGCTGTTTGACAACTACTCTTTCAAGGATTTTTGATATGAAAGGAAGGTTGGAGATTGGCCTATAATTATTTAAGACAGCTGGGTCTAGGGATGGCTTTTTAAGTAAAGGTTTAACCCTTTAAGACGTACCATAGAACCCAAGTCCGACAGAGCTTATATTATATTTTTATATGTTGTGGTGCAATTTTTGGGAGCATTTCAAGTTCCTATACATCAATACAACCATTATAGCCCAACTTTGAATAATATGTATGCATTAAGTGCATAGTAATTACATAAATTGCAAGAAAGTGCAATAAACTACCAAAAAATTGAAAATCTTTTTTTGTTTTTTAACATATATTGCTAGTTAGAGAAATTTAAGAGGCTTATCCCTCACAACTATAAATACAAAAAAGTTGCACAAAATAATTTGCCACCACAGGAAATTTATTTTGAGTGTCTTCATAGTTTTATTTTTGAAATACACCAATTTTTATATATTGCAGGAAAAACGAAAATAAATATTATACTGCAAATTTGCAAAAAAGCAGCATATGCATCAAAATAAACTATTTCCAGCAGTGCAATATGAGTCCTAAGCATCCCAGAAACTACACAGAAAGTCATAAAGTCAAAGATAACTTTTAAAAACACCAGTATATGCTCATGAGGCCCTGATGGTAAAAAAAAAAACAACTACATTTCCACAAAATGACGTCACTTCCGGTTTCGGGCAAGTAATGGCGGACATGCAAAAGTTCGCGCTGACGTCTATTCCAACGTAGGAAGTGTTATGAACAGCTGATTGGATCGGCAAAGCGTGTTTCTGGAATATTATGTTTTTGTTGCTGCAAGCGCTATTTATGCAGTTTTTGCAAGCTATATGTGGAAGGAAACTGTGATCTAGGACAAGCTGATGGCATAAGATGTAAGTACAACTCCTCCGGTTTCATATGCAAAAAAAAATATTGTGCTAGCTTACGCGGTTGCAGAGCTACCGGGATTTAAAAGTAGTTATGCAAAACAGAGCGTGCCGCTCCGACTGGCTTTAAAGGGTTAATAGGGCAGGGCGATATGACCAAAAATATTTATCACGATATACATTTGAAAATTTGCGATAACGATATAACTGACAATATAATTGACACTAGACAAAATACTTTACAACTCCACAATGTAGTCAATGTATTTTCACTTATACAAGCAGCTGTTTTTATGTGCATTAAAGTAAATAAAAATGTAACAGTGCAAATTCCTTGCTGACAGTTTAACCAAAAGGCATTTCCAGTGGAAATTGGCCGACATATCCTCAGCATAACCATGTATAATATCCACAAAACTTAAAAAGAGGTTATACACATACAATATGGTAATATTATGTTGAAGCACAGTACGTATCACTCCGCGAGGCGTGCCCTCGCAGACCATGACAGTTAACATTGAAGGAATAGTTGGCTCAACAGTACTTTGATGTTTTGTCAGCCTGGCTACAGTGCTGAAGAGAAACCTAGGGTTGGTCTTATTTGTAATAAATCAGTGATGAATAGTAAGATGTTCTGGCTTTGTGGAGGGCTGATTTATAAAGCAAAAGACTATATCTCTGGGTTAAATGATGATCTTCTAAATTTGTGACACGTCATTTCCTCTCCAGCTTACGAGTTATCTGCTTTAGGCTACGTGTTTGAGACTTATACCACGGAGTCAGGTACTTCTGATTTGAGGCTCTATTTTTCCCAGGAGCTACAGTATCCAGAATCGTACGTAGTGAGGAGGTAAAATTATTAACAAGATAATCGACCTCTGTTGGGGTAGCGTTCAGGTAGGCGCTCTGCTCTATGTTGGTACAGGTCATTGAAGATGATAACAGTGGGTCGATTATATCCTTAAACTTAGTTACAGCACTTTCAGAAAGACATCTACTGTGATGAAGTCTACTCCCCACGGCTGTGTAATCAATTATTGTAAATGAAAATGTTCTCAGGAAATGGTGAGATTAGACGTCTGTGCTAAAGATCTGTGTATTTATGAAATGGAAAGAAATTAAACTTTTGTCATCCCGAGTCTGACAAAAAGCCATAAACCAAGAAACTATGGAGGACCACAAGAGCCACGCGCATCGAAATAAAAAATCCTGTGCTTAATTAATGAATTGTAGAATAAAATCTGCATTTGTAAATTCATTTTTGAATTCCAATTTAATAAACTGATTTTTAAAATGCTTTTTAAGTCTTCATTTCAAAAAACATTTTCGAATTGCACTTTAATAAACTTCATTTCAAAAATCTTTTTCGAATTGCACTTTAATAAACTGCATTTCAAAAACCTTTTTCGAATTGCACTTTAATAAACTTCATTTCAAAAACCTTTTTCGAATTGCACTTTAATAAACTTCATTTCAAAAACCTTTTTCGAATTGCACTTTAATAAACTTCATTTCAAAAACCTTTTTCGAATTGCACTTTAATAAACTTCATTTCAAAAACCTTTTTCGAATTGCACTTTAATAAACTTCATTTCAAAAACCTTTTTCGAATTGCACTTTAATAAACTTCATTTCAAAAACCTTTTTTGAATTGCACTTTAATAAACTTCATTTCAAAAATCTTTTTCAAATTGCACTTTAATAAACTTCATTTCAAAAACCTTTTTCGAATTGCACTTTAATAAACTTCATTTCAAAAACCTTTTTTGAATTGCACTTTAATAAACTTCATTTCAAAAATCTTTTTCAAATTGCACTTTAATAAACTGCATTTCAAAAACCTTTTTCGAATTGCACTTTAATAAACTTCATTTCAAAAACCTTTTTCGAATTGCACTTTAATAAACTGCATTTCAAAAACCTTTTTCGAATTGCACTTTAATAAAGTTCATTTCAAAAACCTTTTTTGAATTGCACTTTAATAAACTGCATTTCAAAATCCATTTCCCTTTCCTGTTCGCTCAGGGATTAACATGTGGATTAGCATTTGGATTAGCAGTTGGATTAACAACTTCATTTTAAAAATCCTGCTGCTATTCAAATGAGCCACACCGTGGGATGTAAGGAGCTCTCTGATTGGTTGGTCAGACACAGGCTGTCTGCCAGCCTGGATGTTTCTAGCTCATAGCTTCGCCCTGCTAAGAAGCCTGTGTGCTTGTACAAAGGCCGTTCCACCTCGGGATTTACACTCGGTTCGACAAGGATATGTGAAGAATGAAGGGACCCTGCAGCGAAACGGAGAGCCCAACCTCTGACTGAGTGCCTGTTTACAAAGTCTGACCACCTGTGAAGGTAACGTGCTAACGTGGCTAACGCTAGCATCACCGCACGTAGCCCCGTTATTTTAAGGTCACCTTAGCTTATGAAAGTTTTACGTCGCAGCAGTACAAGCTAGCTACGTGTTTTGTAAGCTGCTGTGCTCTTCACAAATAAAGCTGGAAGCAGCTCAAACTATTAGAACCAGCACTGAGGCCTGTTACATTTATACAGTGTTAGAGCAACGGCTGCAGCCTACAGCCTTTAAACTAGCGATTAAAAGGCTGACAGTAAACTCCTCAGTCCAGATGTTACCACATTGCTTTGTGATACTTGTGAGTTAAAACAACTGAGACAGGCTGATTAAAATAACAGCTTTCAGTTCTCTCATTCAGCATATAAAGACTGGAGTTCACACTACTGATTTCAGCTCATTTAATATGCGAGTGCACAGATTCATTCTCAACTGGACATAAACGATGATCAAAGGTTGTATATATGATGAAGTCATCAAACCCCAGCCTCTAACACAGTGCGCTGAATCTTAGCTTTGAATGTCCAGTATATTCTAATCAGTGCAATCTAAGCATTCACTGAACCTACAGTATCTACACCTGTGTGGTAAATGTGTGGTAAAGATACAGATAATGAAATTTAATTATTAATACAATATACGTCATGAGAAACGAAAGCTGAAATTGATTCAGTTTAGTACTTTTCTCTGTATGCTCTGTGATCATAAAGGTCTTAAATTCTGTGATATATACTGTAAATGATTTTCACAGAGGTCTTAAAGTACTTAAATCACTGCTGATAGTCTGGTTGTTTATATTTTCACATTTTTGTGTCTGTAGGGCTGTTTGATGACAATTTGGACTCCTCTGGGAGATGAGTACACACCCACACCTGTTCCATACTGCAGCCAATGATGGTGTTACGGCTCTGAGTCAGCTTTGGGCCATCAGACGCACACACTGGAAAACCAGCACCTGGACTTCATGCAGGAGAGACGGCCTCAGTGATTTAGGTTCATAAGCAAGTTCAAACATTTCTGGCCTATTATCACTTAGATTTCTTAATCTTAAAAGTGAATGCATTTAAAGCAGGAACTGCACACCTAGCCATCAGAAGTGTGGCAGCATGAGTACTGTAAAGTTTTGTAGGGTCCTTGTTAAAAATTCCACAAGC
This sequence comes from Neolamprologus brichardi, assembly GCF_056152115.1. Taxonomy (NCBI): domain Eukaryota; kingdom Metazoa; phylum Chordata; class Actinopteri; order Cichliformes; family Cichlidae; genus Neolamprologus; species Neolamprologus brichardi. The sequence goes on along the minus strand of NC_142106.1, from coordinate 14,677,773 downwards.
ACCACACATTTGTCATATAAAGTTCCATTTTTTACAGTACAATGTTGAAATTATAAACTATATATTCTAGTTGTCCACTTGTCAGTAATTTTTGAGTAAATGGATGTCATTGATAAATCAGTGTTGATTCACCTGCAAATGTTTTTAACAAACTTTGTTTTTTGTAGAATTCCTCAGCAGCTGTGGAGAGATGCATTTGAATATCTTCTGGTTCCACTTCTCCTTACCTGGAAGCTGAGCATTGCTCATTTCTGACAAGGACATACACCTCAGTGCTTATCATGGGTGTTACATCCTCCGTGCAGCAATTCCAGAGAAAACAAGAGAGCAACGACCACTCATTAAGACCAGCCAGAAATCTGTCCCTTTCTGGCAGCTGTGGAAACTTTGAATAAGAAAGTTTGCAATCTTAGAACAATGCTGGATCATGTGTGATGTGTCATATCAGGATATTACATTTTGACTTAATTCTGCTCAATGTGTTTTGATCGTTGATCCAGCATTTCAGCTTTGTGTTGTGCTGCAAGTTTAAAACCCATTGTCCTCATGAGCACAGCATCTAACAACTCTCCTTGAAAAAGTCGATTGACTTTAACTGGACACAATGGTTTCCAGTGGGAGATATTTTCATCACTTATCCGTGACACTGGAGAAGTCACCTGAGTGAGTGATAAAACAATTTTCCATGGAAAATCCAGAGGGACTAAACTTTGTTGTTTCTTTGGGCTCTATTTCAGCTCTAGCAGCATCTCTCAGAAGAAAACTGTTTTCCCAATAATCAGATGAAAAAATTGAACCAGGTGGTATTCTCTGGAGTTTAAGACCAAGACTGAACTCAAACAGTGAATTGACATTAGACTGGAATTCATAAGATGATTAGAAATACTGCTGAAGCTGAATGATTCATTCATATATGATTTTTTTTTCTCCAATTCACCAGGTCTGTATAGTTCAGTATGACTGTGGTACATGATACAAAAGAATAAATACAGAAGAATAAAAACTTTGTGAATAACTTTACTCTTCTTAAAAATAACTAATAAAACAAGTAAAAGTACAAATGTGTACAAGTTAGAGACTTCCTCACTAAGATTTTAATTGTGTGTTAAAGAGAAAGAGATTAGGAGGTAAAATAGACGATGCAGAGTCCATCATCACTGAGGCCGTCTCTCCTGCATGAAGTCCAGGTGCTGGTTTTCCAGTGTGTGCGTCTGATGGCCCAAAGCTGGCTCAGAGCCGTAACACCATCATTGGCTGCAGTATGGAACAGGTGTGGGTGTGTACTCATCTCCCAGAGGAGTCCAAATTGTCATCAAACAGCCCTACAGACACAAAAATGTGAAAATATAAACAACCAGACTATCAGCAGTGATTTAAGTACTTTAAGACCTCTGTGAAAATCATTTACAGTATATATCACAGAATTTAAGGCCTTTATGATCACAGAGCATACAGAGAAAAGTACTAAACTGAATCAATTTCAGCTTTCGTTTCTCATGACGTATATTGTATTAATAATTAAATTTCATTATCTGTATCTTTACCACACATTTACCACACAGGTGTAGATACTGTAGGTTCAGTGAATGCTTAGATTGCACTGATTAGAATATACTGGACATTCAAAGCTAAGATTCAGCGCACTGTGTTACAGGCTGGGGTTTGATGACTTCATCATATATACAACCTTTGATCATCGTTTATGTCCAGTTGAGAATGAATCTGTGCACTCACATATTAAATGAGCTGAAATCAGTAGTGTGATCTCCAGTCTTGATATGCTGAATGAGAGAACTGAAAGCTGTTATTTTAATCAGCCTGTCTCAGTTGTTTTAACTCACAAGTATCACAAAGTAATGTGGTAACATCTGGACTGACGAGTTTACTGTCAGCATTTTAATCGCTAGTTTAAAGGCTATAGGCTGCAGCCGTTGCTCTAACACTGTATAAATGTAACAGGCCTCAGTGCTGGTTCTAATAGTTTGAGCTGCTTCCAGCTTTATTTGTGAAGAGCACAGCAGCTTACAAAACACGTAGCTAGCTTGTACTGCTGCGACGTAAAACTTTCATAAGCTAAGATGACCTTAAAATAACGGGGCTACGTGCGGTGATGCTAGCGTTAGCCACGTTAGCACGTTACCTTCACAGGTGGTCAGACTTTGTAAACAGGCACTCAGCCAGAGGTTGGGCTCTCCGTTTCGCTGCAGGGTCCCTTCATTCTTCACATATCCTTGTCGAACCGAGTGTAAATCCCGAGGTGGAACGGCCTTTGTACAAGCACACAGGCTTCTTAGCAGGGCAAAGCTATGAGCTAGAAACATCCAGGCTGGCAGACAGCCTGTGTCTGACCAACCAATCAGAGAGCTCCTTACATCCCACGGGGTGGCTCATTTGAATAGCAGCAGGATTTTTAAAATGAAGTTGTTAATCCAACTGCTAATCCAAATGCTAATCCACATGTTAATCCCTGAGCGAACAGGAAAGGGAAATGGATTTTGAAATGAAGTTTATTAAAGTGCAATTCGAAAAAGGTTTTTGAAATGCAGTTTATTAAAGTGCAATTCGAAAAAGATTTTTGAAATGAAGTTTATTAAAGTGCAATTCGAAAAAGGTTTTTGAAATGCAGTTTATTAAAGTGCAATTCGAAAAAGATTTTTGAAATGAAGTTTATTAAAGTGCAATTCAAAAAAGGTTTTTGAAATGAAGTTTATTAAAGTGCAATTTTTGAAATGAAGTTTATTAAAGTGCAATTCGAAAAAGATTTTTGAAATGAAGTTTATTAAAGTGCAATTCGAAAAAGATTTTTGAAATGAAGTTTATTAAAGTGCAATTCAAAAAAGGTTTTTGAAATGAAGTTTATTAAAGTGCAATTCGAAAAAGATTTTTGAAATGAAGTTTATTAAAGTGCAATTCGAAAAAGGTTTTTGAAATGAAGTTTATTAAAGTGCAATTCGAAAATGTTTTTTGAAATGAAGTTTATTAAAGTGCAATTCGAAAAAGGTTTTTGAAATGAAGTTTATTAAAGTGCAATTCGAAAATGTTTTTTGAAATGAAGACTTAAAAAGCATTTTAAAAATCAGTTTATTAAATTGGAATTCAAAAATGAATTTACAAATGCAGATTTTATTCTACAATTTATTAATTAAGCACAGGATTTTTTATTTCGATGCGCGTGGCTCTTGTGGTCCTCCATAAGAAACAGATACACCATCGTCTTGATCTTCTGCTCTGTGTCATCATTTGTGTACACAAATGTACACAATCATTTGTGTACACAAATGATGACTCAAAGCCTTTGCGTTGTCTCGCTGTAATGCCCTTTTCCCATTTTTAGGTCGTCACAGCAAATCATTTGCCTCTATCTCACTCTATTCATACCATCATCTTTTGTCACACCAACCCTCTTCACATCTCCTTCCATGAATCTCTGCTGAGTTCTTTTTATTTTCCTTGTTTTGGGCAGTTCTATAATCATATCCTTTGTAGTATTTATATTGGACAATATCTGCACATCAGTCTTGCCTCTAACTTCATCTCTGACATATGTTAGATAAAGCAGTTTCACCCGGGTTCGTTTTTATTCCTCGGGCATCCAGAGACGGCACCGAACTCAGTAGTCATTTCACAAAACCTTTATTCTTCTAGAAGGGAAGACGTGCAAGGCCGGTGTCCCTCTGCAGATCTTCACTTCTTTGTTTGTTACAACCAGCTTTATAGAAGCGACCCTATCGTATAACCCGCATGGTTACCGAACAGAAAACAGATGATGGTTCCAATGCCGGAGAGATTGTCGAATGGAAGAGCCATAGAAGTTCTGTAGTGTGAAGGTATTTCGGCTATTTCAAGTCTGACAAAAAACAGAGTAGCGCGCACTGTAAATTGTGCCGAAAGCAAGTCTGGAAATACAATAAACCAGTGCATGCTCAATCTCTGACTGGAAGCGCTAATTCGTCATTCGGCTTTTGTCAGACTAAAGTAACTGTTAAAACTGTTTGAAAAGCTAAGCTATACAACAAGGAGAGATTGAGAATTTCCTTTTTAGTTCTCAGTTTATTTGATATTGACAAAAGTTAGTCAATTTTGTCGGTTCTTCTGTAAAACAAACTAAGATTTATTTTTAGAATTAATAATTGCCTTTTGTGTAGTTTGCAATATTTGCCTTTATTTATCTGAAAAAGTCTCATGTTCCTTAAGTGCATCTACCCTGTTGAACTTATAATGGGAAATAAATATTTAAATCAAAACAAGCTGCTGATTATTTCACATTTTACTTGTGAGCAACGGCACATTTAAATTTTACAAATAGTTATTTGGCTTATATCGTGTTATAATTGTTATCGCCTGAAATGAAAAAAACATATCGTGATATGAAAAAATCTTATATCGCCCAGCTCTACATTATATTCTAATAATTGTTTTCTTGTACTCACACACACTTGTTTCTAATCTTACGAAAATGATTTCCCCTATACGCTGACTCCACAGACAAGGTACATGAAGATATCGGGATAGGACAATGGCGGTAGGCTGTCTGGGTTTCTACTCCACTACCTTTTTTCATACGGGTCCACATTACCGATGCGCACTATTTTTTCCAAGTACTGTCTCTTGGCGTCTGGGTGCAATCGGTTGCGATACAGCCCTTTATCTTTTGCGCTGATTTTAAGCATGGTTTTTGCAGTAACACTTCCCACACAGTGTGTTTGTTTTGATTTGTTGCCTTCTGACATGGTGCCGCAATCCCACAATGCACTGCGGCGTGACGTCAACTCCAAAGCCCTATACTGTGATCATGGAGACACTAATTACAAAGACGAGAGCAAAATGCTAGGAGAGGCAAAATGAGTTCATTGAACATGACAGAGAGATCCCAGAGATAGAATATGGTGTTGATTGAAACATTGAACCTGGTGAAAGAGCGAGCCACAGGTCAGAGACACTGTAACAGAAGGAGGGCAATCAGAGTGGAACCAAGTGGAACTTGAAGTAATTGATCCAAAAGAATTATTGTTTGGCTTACTTATTAGCAGGTGGAGGTTTGTGAGGAGGGGAGACGAGGCCGTGTGAGTGTGAGAATGATCCAATTCACGGGATACTGAAAGTGAAGCAGGGAGGGCAGGCAGGTGAAAGGTAGTGATGTGTCCTGTGTGTCGAAGCATGTGTCGGGGGAGTTTTTGTGAAGCGCATCTCGAGGCTCGCTTTGATTACGTATACAGTGACATTCGAGGCCTCGCGGGCAGTCCGTACCATGTGACTGATTCAGGAACTGGCTCGCCGGTTCGCACCAGATTTGAAATAAAATTGGCAGCAAAACCCAGCTTATTTCCCTGCATTGTGTTGTTGAATTGGATTACATACGTGCTACATACAGTGGGGCAAAAAAGTATTTAGTCAGCCACCGATTGTGCAAGTTCCCCCACTTAAAATGATGACAGAGGTCAGTAATTTGCACCAGAGGTACACTTCAACTGTGAGAGACAGAATGTGAAAAAAAAAATCCATGAATTCACATGGTAGGATTTGTAAAGAATTTATTCGTAAATCAGGGTGGAAAATAAGTATTTGGTCAATAACAAAAATACAACTCAATACTTTGTAACATAACCTTTGTTGGCAATAACAGAGGTCAAACGTTTACTATAGGTCTTTACCAGGTTTGCACACACAGTAGCTGGTATTTTGGCCCATTCCTCCATGCAGATCTTCTCAAGAGCAGTGATGTTTTGGGGCTGTCGCCAAGCAACACGGACTTTCAACTCCCGCCACAGATTTTCTATGGGGTTGAGGTCTGGAGACTGGCTAGGCCACTCCAGGACTTTCAAATGCTTCTTACGGAGCCACTCCTTTGTTGCCCGGGCGGTGTGTTTTGGATCATTGTCATGTTGGAAGACCCAGCCTCGTTTCATCTTCAAAGTTCTCACTGATGGAAGGAGGTTTTGGCTCAAAATCTCACGATACTTGGCCCCATTCATTCTGTCCTTAACACGGATCAGTCGTCCTGTCCCCTTGGCAGAAAAACAGCCCCATAGCATGATGTTTCCACCCCCATGCTTCACAGTAGGTATGGTGTTCTTGGGATGCAACTCAGTATTCTTCTTCCTCCAAACACGACGAGTTGAGTTTATACCAAAAAGTTCTACTTTGGTTTCATCTGACCACATGACATTCTCCCAATCCTCTGCTGTATCATCCATGTGCTCTCTGGCAAACTTCAGACGGGCCTGGACATGCACTGGCTTCAGCAGCGGAACACGTCTGGCACTGCGGGATTTGATTCCCTGCCGTTGTAGTGTGTTACTGATGGTGACCTTTGTTACTTTGGTCCCAGCTCTCTGCAGGTCATTCACCAGGTCCCCCCGTGTGGTTCTGGGATCTTTGCTCACCGTTCTCATGATCATTTTGACCCCACGGGATGAGATCTTGCGTGGAGCCCCAGATCGAGGGAGATTATCAGTGGTCTTGTATGTCTTCCATTTTCTGATGATTGCTCCCACAGTTGATTTTTTCACACCAAGCTGCTTGCCTATTGTAGATTCACTCTTCCCAGTCTGGTGCAGGTCTACAATTCTTTTCCTGGTGTCCTTCGAAAGCTCTTTGGTCTTGGCCATGGCGGAGTTTGGAGTCTGACTGGTTGAGGCTGTGGACAGGTGTCTTTTATACAGATGATGAGGTCAAACAGGTGCCATTCATACAGGTAACGAGTGGGGGACAGAAAAGCTTCTTACAGAAGACGTTACAGGTCTGTGAGAGCCAGGGATTTTCCTTGTTTGAGGTGACCAAATACTTATTTTCCACCCTGATTTACGAATAAATTCTTTACAAATCCTACCATGTGAATTCATGGATTTTTTTTTCACATTCTGTCTCTCACAGTTGAAGTGTACCTCTGGTGCAAATTACTGACCTCTGTCATCATTTTAAGTGGGGGAACTTGCACAATCGGTGGCTGACTAAATACTTTTTTGCCCCACTGTAGTTACTTGAGCAATTCTTCTTCGATGGAACCAGCAAGGAAGATTTTTTTTTATCTCATCTCTCCTAATAAAGTATGCACACAGTAATAAATGTCATGAATGATAAGTACCATAATAAAATACATAAACAACACTACAGATCCTATAATCTGATTTCTGTCTTTTAGTTTATTAAAAGGTGAAGCGCCACACAGTTTGTGTCATTATCCAGATGTACATAAGCATGATTACACAGTTACACAATCATACCAAAACTCTGTCCTGATAGTTTCCACTTTCTCTTTTGTATCAGACATACTGAGACAATATTTGGGATAAATAACCATGAAAACAATTTATTTATTCAGTTTAGAGGTTTACACATCCCATTATTATAATCAAAGAGCCTGTTTCACTTGAAACGTCCGCTTGATGGTGCAGTAGAGCAAATGAATCATCACAATGCTTCGAACCATGAGTCGACCAGTTGGATGGAAAGCTTCAGTTGATCACGAGGCTTCATCTCACCATCACTAGTGAAAGGCAGATTAGAGTCCTGGGCTATAGCTGCAATGGTGATAGGTGAAACCAGTGACCACGAAAAGGCCAAACACTAACACTGCTTAGCAGACAATCTGGCAAAGAGTCGTTGTCAGTATTGGCCTTAGCGGCGCTAAATCAGCTCCATGTGTGGCACCTGAGAAAATTAGGTCAGCTCCGCTCAGAGGAGGAGACGTGTAGCGCAGTGGAAAAATACAGCCACTCACCCAGACCATGACGAAAACAGTCAGATAACAATCATCAGGTAACCTAACATGCAAGTCTTGGGACTTTCGGGGGAAGCCAAAGTACTCAGAGTACACACAGAAAGACACCATCTGGCAGACTGCTATCCAGAACGTTTTGCTGTTAGGCAACCGTGCTAACCACTGCACTCTCCCTAGCCCCATATTAATTATGAGATTTTATTTAAAGCCTAAAATCTACTAATTTATGTAATTGTATATGTTTTGTTTTTTTGTTACATGGAGTGGAGGATGTAGTTTCTTCAGAAAATATTGCTGACAGGTAGGGCTGCCACAAACGATTATTTTGATAGTCGACTAGTCACCGATTATTTCTGCGATTAGTCGACTAATCAGATCATGCATCCATTGGACGTAAAACGTACAGCATATTGCACCAGCATGCACCTGCTCTTATATGACTATCATTAGCTTACAGCTTTAAGTGTTTAAGGTATGTGCTAACTAAAAATAAAGACAAGATGATAGTCTATTACATTTTAATGAAATCTGCAGATTGCTTCAGTGAAGTTTAATAAACTCCTTGCTATCTAAAATATAACAGGACACTGGAGTATATTCTCGAGCATCTCACACTTCTGATAATCAGTTGTCTGCTTGACCTTTATTCAGCTGTGTAAAAGCTATAATTTTAATCTCAACCAAACCGATTTACTCAGGAACAAATAAAATACTGAAAAAAGCCAAACAATAACATTTTTAAGTTATCTAAATGACTTGTATATCACGTTTAACCCGAGTAGCGAAAGACGGCGGTGGGTTTGAAAACGATTGGCCGGGAGTCCGGTGTTCTCACGGGCTCTAGTGAGCCTTGAACCCGGGCTAGTTATCGAGCTGGTGGGTGACAGACGTCTCCAAAAACGTCTAAGCGCTTTTGAAAATATGTGGTGTCTTGATAAACTGAGCAGATATTTGAGGTTTACACAGCTACATTCTCGCCTGAAAAATATTAAACATTTATTTTGTGACTTAGAAAGAATAATAAGAGTAATGTTAAAACTAACTAGCTGCCGCCATTGTTGGAAATTCTGGGACACTCTTCTTCGGGGTTTAACGGCAGCTGGCATCCTTGTACATGCCGTGCTGCCATCTTCTGTTTCAGTCCGTTATTACACGCTTAAATCCTACTACTTATTCCTGCATCTTTTGGGATCTTAGAAAGTGTCAGGGTCCTGGGTCTCCTGACCCAGCGTGTTTAGTTCTTCGTGGTTTTTGTATTATTGTACTTGTGTGAGTTATTCTATGGTTTCTAGTTTTGATCCCTTGCCCTTCATGTTTCTCTGTGCCCCCTCTGTTCAGTCTAAGTCTTTGTCTTTGCATGTTTGAGTTTCGTGTTTTCTGTCACTCTGTATTGTGAATTATGTTCTGATGGTTGGTCTTTTGATACTCCCTCGAGTCTAGTTTCTTGTGTTTCAAGCTTAGTATTTCCCTCTGTGTATTTTGGTTCTTAGACCTCTGCCTTATGGTTTATGTCTCCGTGTTTTTTAGTTGCTGTCTCCACTGTGCCAAGTTCACGTCTGTGTCATACTTCCTGTTTTACTTTGAAGGTCCGTGTCTTATGTGAATGTGTCCTGATTTGCTTCCTTATCTCGTCAGTCCTGATTTCTCCCAGCTGAACCCTCCTTCTGTGTCTCATTCCCCTCATTACTTCCCAGTGTATTTAAACCCTGAGTTTTTCTGAGTCAGTGTTGCGTCGTCCCTCATGCCGTGTGGATCTCCCTGTGAGTTTAGTGTGTTATTCCCCAGTTTAATTTAGTTTACTTTGTATGCTCGTTTTTCTGCAACCAGCAAATAAAGCTGTGGTTTTGAGTTCATCCCTCGAGTCTGTGAGTCCTGCATTTTGAGTCCTCATCTGCTGCCTGCCACAAAGCGTTTCATGACAGAAAGCTTCAAACGACGCGTCAACTATTAAATTAGTCGTCAACGACTTTGATAGTCGACGTAATCGTGACTAGTTGACTAATCGTGGCAGCCCTACTGACAGGCTGCAGAATCTGACAGTGGTTCTTTTTAAGCCTGATTGCTCAGCATGTCTGAGAAACCTTCTGACAGGGCAGAGAGAAGAGAGAGGCAGCTGGAAACGCACGTGTTTGACTGTTAAGCGTTATTTTATTAAATGGTAAATGGACTGGTTCTTATATAGCACTTTTCTACTCTGAGCACTCAAAGCACTTTACGGAATTTATTAACCCAATCACTTTTTCTAATCTGTTAGTGCCTATCTAACATTCATACACATTCACGCTCTGATGGATAGCAACATGGGGTTAATATCTCGCCCAAGGATATTTGGCATGTAGACTAGGGGGAAGCCAAGAATCAAAAAACCAACCTTCCGATCAGGGTATGACCTGCTCTTCTACCTGAGCTACAGCCACCCCGGCAACTGATGAGCTACACACTTCAGGTCTTAGGGGTCTAGGTGTCACCCCTAAGACCTGAAGTGTCTTAGGGGTGACACTTCAGGTCTCACAGTTTCAACCTGAGCTGGTTCGCACTAAGGTTGAAACTGTGACTGTGTGTGATGCAGATATGTAGAGATTGGAGGTCTTGATTGAACTACAAAGCTTATGTGTATTGTGTGTGTTTGTGTTCAGACTTTAAACCAGAGCAAGACGTAATCTACTCTACACTGAAGTAGCCCACCAGTCCAACCACTGATGTCCACCTGCTGATCTCTAACTGGTCCCATCCACCAGCACCTCAGACCATAGTGCACTCTTTCTGTCAGTGCACTATGTTGTATGTTTTAAGGTTTTAGATGATTTTCAAATTTTTTATGCTTTTGTTTTATATCCTCAGTAGTGTCCTGCTTTCGTTTGCACAGCACTGATCTAGTTTAATAAACTTTTGTTCTCACTGGTTTTTGTTGTGTGGTTCTGTGGGTTTGGTGAAGAAATCGGATGGAAAATATGACTTGTTTGGTTGTGGCTAATGTGACAACACATTTTTCTTCCGTGCAGAAAAAATAGTTTAAATATCAAAAAACAATTGCTGACTATAAACTAGGGCTGCCACAAACAATTATTTTGATAGTCGACTAGTCACCGATTATATTTGTGATTAGTCGACTAATCAGATCATGCATCCATAGGACGTAAAACGTGCAGCTTATTGCACCAGCATGCATCTGCTCTTATATAACTATCATTAGCTTACAGCTTTAAGTGTCTAAGGTATGTGCTAACTAAAAATAAAGACAAGATGATAGTTTATTACATTTTAATGAAATCTGCAGATTGTTTCAGTGAAGTTTAATAAACTCAGCCGTCTGCTCCTTGCTATCTAAAATATAACGGGACACCGGAGTATATTCTCGAGCATCTCACGCTTCTGATAACCAGTTGTCTGCTTGACGTTTATTCAGCTGTGTAAAAGCTATAACTTTAATCTCAGCCAAACTGATTTACTCAGGAACAAATAAAACACTAAAAAAAACCAAACAATAACAGTTTTAAGTTATCTAAGTGACTTTATATGTTTAACCTGAGTAGCGAAAGACGGCGGTGGGTTTGAAAACGATTTGTGGGAGTCCGGTGTTCTCACGGCTCTACTGAGCCTTGCCCCCGGTTAGCTAACGAGCTAGTGGGTAACAGACGTCTCCGAAAACGTCGGAGCACTTTTGAAAATATGTGGTATCTTGATAAACTGAGCAGATATTTGAGGTTTACACAGCTACATTCTCATCTGAAAATATGTTAAACGTTTATTTTGTGACCCAGAAAGAATAATAAGAGTAATATTAAAACTAACTAGCTGTTGGAAACTGAGCAGGGCTGCGCTATGAATTCTGGGACACAGCTTCTTCTTCTTTGGGGTTTAATGGCAGCTGGCATCCTTGTACATGCAGTGCTGCCATCTTCTGTTTCAGTCCGTTATTACACTCTTAAATCCTACAACTTATTCCTGCGTCTTCTGGGATCTTACAAAGCTTCAAACAACGTGTCGACTATTAAATTAGTCGTCGACGATTTTAATAGTCAACGTAATCGTGACTAGTTGACTAATCGTGGCAGCCCTACTATAAACTGTACAGAAAAGCTTCAGCAAAGATGTGTGTGTGTTTTAAACTAAAGAGCTTTATCTTTATGTCCTTAGTCACCTAGAAACCAACCAGTCACAGTTTCAGTTTTATTTTTATTTTTAAAATTGTTTTTTTTATTATTATTTCAAACTCAAAGAAATGTAAAAGGTACCATTCAGTGAAGTTTACTTTTTAATGTATTGGTTTTCTTGCTCCTTCCCCCTAGGAAACATTTATACGCCCACACTCAATAGTTTAAGATGAAAACAAAAAGCTGAAGTGTTAGCAATAAACGACAAGCTCATAAAAATGTGACACAGACTCTACTTCTGTCTAGATTATCTCCTGAAAAAGAATAGTCCCTCCTGTTGAACTTCTCACTGAATCTTGAAAGGAGTCTTGTCCCATCTACTGGTAAAACTGAGTCTCACAGCAGAGCAGCTGCTTTATACATTCACCAAATAACTACTTAGAGGTAAGGTTAGGCTGCATTTTACCCACATGCTGAACATTGGTTTTAAAGGTCAAGTCAAGGTCAAGTTTATTTATGTAACATATTTCCAAACAGACTATGCTGCACAAAGTGCTTGACGATGTAGGTCGCGGTCAAAATGTTGGATGCTTAGAGGTTACTGCCACAAACTAGAGGGCTGGAGAAAGTTGCTCTTAATCATTGTAAATTTTTATTATAAATGGAAAGGATGTTACAAATGTTTTAGCTTTCACAGATTTTAGGATAGTTTTGAAAGAACAATACATTTTAAATAAGAAATTACAAATCATAAACTTGTTCGATCTGAATCTGTGATCTAAAACGTGATCAGTTTGGGATCTGTCTTGCAATGTAAGTGGACTCAGACAGAGTTTGGTGATCCGTTACAGAGAGTTAAAAATCCCAATTCTTTGGTCTTTGGTCTTTGGGCTGAAAGAAGAACAACAAGCGGTGTTTCTCTTTATTCCATACAACACTTTGAGCAAACGTCCAGATGGGAGATGTGCACAGGAGGGAGTCCTGCAGATGAATGTTTAGTAGCATGACCTATTACCTACTTAAATGAATAATGAATATAATGCTTTACTATGGTTAATACAAATCAGTATAATACAGTGGGATGCAAAAGTTTGGGCGACCTTGTCATTATTTTCCTGTGGATGTCACGGGGGAAAGGGAGTTGCCGGAGTTGGCGTTGGCATTGGTGGGAGAGGCTGGTGAAGGTTGGCGTGCAGGACGTGGGATAAGATACGACGCCAGCAGAGAAGCGGAAGGAGCTGTTCTGCTAGTGGAATAACAACGAGGCCAGATCACGCTACGGTGGGGAATCAGTGGCAGCGGGAGAGCGCCCTACCTCCCACGGCGAGACGGGCTGGTGCCCATTGGCGTGCTACAGGAAAGCGGCTGGCACAGTTGAGAGCTCTGCCTATCCGGGGTAGATGGGCAGAGCTCTCAACTTATAATGGGTTTGTCCCATTATAACAAACCGTAGCCACTTAAAGAATAGTGACTGTCGCTGCCCCTCTCTTCCAGCACTCCGGAGCGGAAATACTGATAGGACGGCGAGGACGCCGCAGGGCTTTCCCTTCTGTTCCAATTGGCTGGATTTTTAACTTTTAGTGACTTTTATGCCGTGGTGGACGCCACTGAACTTTTAATGTTTTTGTTTTATTGATTTTATGGTGTGTTTTCCCTGGCCAGGGTTGTTTTAATTCCCTTTACATTTTTAACTGTTTAAATTTAATAAACTGTATTTTAGTGAGCCAGTTTTTAATTCAGTCTATTCCCTTGGCTGCTCCACAGCTCTATCCGTTTTTTGGGAGGGTTTCCCTCCTTTAATAACACCTGTGTTAAATCACATTCCAACCGTTACATAACTGGCGTTGGTAGTTGCAATAAAAATGTCAGTTAAATATATCATATAGGAGACACACACTGTGATATTTGAGAAGTGAAATGAAGTTTAACCCTTTAAGACCTACCATAGAACCAAGTCCACCAGAGCTTATATTATATTTTTACATGCTGTGGTGCAATTTTTGGGAGCATTTCAAGTTGCTATACATCAATACAACCATTATAGCCCAGATTTTAATGATATGTATGCATTAAGTGCATAGTAATTACATAAATTACTATGCATGGCGTACTATGGGTGGCGCTGTCACTTGGTGTTCGCTCGCTCTGTGGTATAGTATCGCTTCCTGTTCCTGCTCAAACACAGTGGTGTTTCTGAGTAGCTTATTTTCTTAGCAGTTTAATTAACAACTTTTAAATACATTCTTTTTTTTCACGGTATAATCTTCACGTGGTTCATCCGAAGCACACTTTCTGTGTACTCACTACCTAATTTATAGCCAAAGTATTCACTCACTGTCTCTGTACTGTTTCGCTAGCTTAGCTCGTAGCCGACCCGTTAGCACCATGGCTACTTCACCTGTCCCTTCTGCACTTTCTTGCTCATTGTGTCAGATGTTTAGTTACTCCTCGGCCTCCTTTAGCAGTAATGATATCTGTAACAAATGTAGCATATTTGCAGCTCTGGAGGCCAGGATTACTGATCTGGAGACTCAGCTTTGCACCCTTCTCTCACCCTTAGCTAGCCAGGCCCCTGTAGCTGGTGCAGCCGAAGATAGCGTAGGCCCCGCTAGCTGTTCCCCGGCAAATCCCAAGCAGCTGCGGAAAGAAGGCGGCTGGGTAACGGTGAGGAGGAAGCATAGTCCTAAACAGAAGCCCCAGGTACACCACCAACCCGTTCATTTGTCTAACCGTTTTTCCCCACTCGGTGACACACCCGCTGGGGGTCAAACTCTGGTAATTGGTGATTCTGTTCTCAGACATGTGAAGCTAGAGACACCGGCAACCATAGTCAATTGTCTTCCAGGGGCCAGAGCAGGCGACATTGAAGGAAATTTAAAACTGCTGGCAAAGGGTAAACGTAAATTCAGTAAAATCATAATTCACGTCGGCAGTAATGACACCCGGTTACGCCAATCGGAGGTCACTAAAATCAATATTGAATCGGTGTGTAACTTTGCCAAAACAATGTCGGACTCTGTAGTTTTCTCTGGTCCCCTCCCCAATCAGACCAGGAGTGACATGTTTAGCCGCATGTTCTCCTTAAATCGCTGGCTGTCTGAGTGGTGTCCCAGAAATGATGTGGGCTTCATAGATAATTGGCAAACCTTCTGGAGGAAACCTGGTCTTGTTAGGAGAGATGGCATCCATCCCACTTTGGATGGAGCAGCTCTCATTTCTAGAAATATCGACAAATTTATTAAACCCCTCAAAACATGACTATCCAGAGTTGGGACCAGGAAGCAGAGTTGCAGTCTTACACGCCTCTCTGCAGCTTCTCTCCTCCTGCTACCCCCCCAAAAACCCATATCCATAGAGACTGTGTCTGCTTCCAAAAAGACAAAAAACAAACTAAAAACCAGCAACAAACAACTTAAACATTTACAAAGAAAGAACAATACAGTATCCACATCTGAACCAAAGAGTAAAACAGTGAAATGTGGATTATTAAATATTAGGTCTCTCTCCTCCAAGTCTCTGTTAGTACATGACTTAATAATTGATCAACAAATTGATTTACTCTGCCTTACAGAAACCTGGTTGCAGCAGGATGATTATGTTAGTTTAAATGAATCAACACCCCCGAGTCATTCTAACTACCAGAAATCTCGAAGCACAGGTTGAGGGGGCGGTGTGGCAGCAATTTTTCACACCAGTCTATTAATTAATGAAAGACCAAGACTAGGGATGGGTATTGATAAGATTTTCACGATTCCGATTCCATTTTCGATTCTGTTTAACAATTCGATTCTTTATCGATTCTCTTATCGATTCTTTTTAAAAAAGGAGAACCCTAAGTTCGATTAGCTTAGAACTTTTTTTTAATATCTTCTCTTTGAACAAGATAAAATTTAGGAGTAACATGGCCTTACAAACCCAACAGTGAGATCTTAAGAGATGCAGCCTATGGCTCTTCAATGGGGTGTCACAGGGTCCCCAGGAAAGAAAATTGTAAATGTAAAATAATAAAATAAATATTCTTCTGTAGCAATTACACAAGAATATCCAGTAATGTTCCTGCCTACAATTAAACACATTCACTTACCGAAAATCGGGGGCATCTGCTATGGCAAATGGGTGCAAGCCTTTGACCGCAAACTTCACTGCTCGGTGACATTCGTCTATCCTGGCCTGAAAGGAGACGCTAACGGTAGAACTGCCAGCATCTGAGCCAGACTCTGTCTGTCTCTCTCATCATGGTCACCTAAACGCACAGTAATGGCAGGTTTTGTAATAAGGCAGATCGCGCTAATATAACATGCACTCTTAGTTGATTATTTACCTGCCGCATTAACGGGAGAGGACGTGCAAACGTTACCGCTGCTCCTGGGTTGAGATTCACGAGTCCGGAGCGGAATTAAAAACACGACATTCATTTAAGGTCATCGCGTGTTTTGTGAGCAAATGCTTTTGCATATTCGTAGTGTTTCCTCCCTTAAATGAAATATCTACTTTTCAAGTATTGCAAGTTGCCCTGTTGTCATCCATTCTCGTAAAGCAAAACCAAACTTTTGAGCGTTTGAGCCGCCGTGTTTCCTGCCAGGTAAATGACGCTCCGCAACGTGGTGACGTCATTCACGGCGACTGGAATCGATAAGGGAATCGTTTGCAAAAATGGCAAACAATTCCAAGGAATTGAAACAGTGGGAACCGGTTCTCAACAAGAACCGGTTTTCGATACCCATCCCTAACCAAGACAGACTTTTAATTCATTTGAAAGCCTGATGCTTAACATTGTCCACCCCAGCTGTGAAACTCAGAAACCAGTCTTACTTGTTATCATCTATTGTCCACCTGGGCCTTACACAGAGTTTCTGTCTGATTTCTCAGACTTTTTATCTGATTTAGTTCTGAGCTCAGATAAAATAATTATTGTGGGTGATTTTAACATCAATGTTGATGCTAAAAATGACAGCCTCAACATGGCATTTAATCTGTTGTTAGACTCAATTGGTTTCTCTCAAAATGTAAAAGAACCCACCCACCACTTTAATCACACTCTAGATCTTGTTTTAACATATGGCATAGAAACTGAACATTTAACAGTGTTTCCTGAAAACCCTCTCCTTTCTGATCATTTCTTGATAACATTTACATTTACAATAATTGATTACGCAGCAGTGGAGAGTGGACTTTATCAAAGTAGATGTCTTTCTGAAAGCGCTGTAACTAAGTTTAAGAATATAATCCAGCCACTGTTATCATCGTCAATGCCCTGTACCAACACAGAGCAGAGCAGCTATCTGAACGCTACCCCAACAGAGGTCGATTATCTTGTTAATAATTTCACCTCCTCACTACGTACGACTCTGGATACTGTAGCTCCAGTGAAAACTAAGGTCTCTAATCAGAAGTACCTGACCCCGTGGTATAATTCTCAAACACGTACCCTAAAGCAGATGACTCGTAATCTGGAGAGGAAATGGCGTGTCACAAATTTAGAGGATCATCATTTAGCCTGGAGAAATAGTTTGTTGCTTTATAAGAAAGCCCTCCGCAAAGCCAGAACAGCTTACTACTCATCACTGATTGAAGAAAATAAGAACAACCCCAGGTTTCTCTTCAGCACTGTAGCCAGGCTGACAAAAAGTCAGAGCTCTTTTGAGCCAACCATCCCTTTAACATTAACTAGTGATGACTTCATGAACTTCTTCACAAATAAAATTTTTATCATTAGAGAAAAAATTACCAATAATCATCCCACAGATGTAATATTATCTACAGCTACTCTTAGTTCCATTGATGTTAAGTTAGACTCTTTTTCTCCAATCGATCTTTCTGAGTTAACTTCAATAATTACTTCCTCCAAACCATCAACGTGTCTTTTAGACCCCATTCCTACAAAACTGCTCAAAGAAGTCCTGCCATTGATTAATTCTTCGATCTTATATATGATCAACCTATCTCTAATAATCGGCTATGTACCACAGGCCTTCAAGGTGGCTGCAGTTAAACCTTTACTCAAAAAGCCATCTCTAGACCCAGCAGTCTTAGCTAATTATAGGCCAATCTCCAACCTTCCTTTCATATCAAAAATCCTTGAAAGAGTAGTTGTCAAACAGCTAACAGATCATCTGCAGAGGAATGGTTTATTTGAAGAGTTTCAGTCAGGTTTCAGAGTTCATCACAGCACAGAAACAGCTTTAGTGAAGGTTACAAATGATCTTCTTATGGCCTCTGACAGTGGACTCATCTCTGTGCTTGTCCTTCTTGACCTTAGTGCAGCATTCGATACTGTTGACCATAATATCCTGTTAGAGCGATTAGAACATGCTGTAGGTATTACAGGTATTGCACTGCAGTGGTTTGTATCATATCTATCTAATAGACTCCAATTTGTGCATGTAAATGGAGAGTCCTCTTCACACACTGAGGTTAATTATGGAGTTCCACAGGGTTCAGTGCTAGGACCAATTCTGTTTACATTATACATGGTAGCATCATTAGAAGACATAGCATACATTTTCACTGCTATGCAGATGACACCCAGCTCTATCTGTCCATAAAGCCAGATAACACACACCAATTAGTTAAACTGCAGGAATGTCTTAAAGACATAAAGACTTGGATGGCCACTAACTTTCTGCTTCTTAACTCAGATAAAACTGAGGTCATTGTACTCGGCGCTGAAAAGCTTAGAAATATGGTATCTCGGAGATCACGTGACCCGTCGGCAGGAATGCCAGCATAGTTTTTAGCTCTGCACACATTGTCACTGTTTATCACTATCCTGTCATATAAAGTAGTTATCTCGACGCCGATCCCACTATGGACATCTCTTCAACCAGAGACTCACGGAAAAGGGAGGTTGCCCAGTCTCCCTTAAAGATTCCTCCGTCACTAAGGAAGACCTCGACGAGGCGATTGCTAACGGTGTAAAGCTAGCACTTCAGGAACAACAAAAGTCCCTCGACTCAGTCGTTGCCTCAGCAGTCAGGGAGGCTATGGACTCTATCCTGATTCCTGCTCTGCACGACCTACGCACAGACCTTCAAAAGACCAATGAAGTTGTAAATAATGTTAGCGGGGAAATCGAGAGGGTAGCTGTAATGGCTAAACGCACTCAAGACCGAGTGGACTCAGTGCAAGCCGCCGCGCGTGAGGACAGACGATCGGTTATCGATCTGAAGAAACAACTCGACCTACTCACAACAAAGCTTACAGATCTGGAGGACAGGGGTCGCAGGAATAACATCAGGCTTGTTGGCTTACCTGAAATGCTGGAGGGCTCGTTGGCTACATTAAGGCTAATCTCCCCAAGTGGATTCCGTCGTTGGAGGGGCGCGACATTGACATCGACATCGAACGAGCGCATCGGGTGTACGACGGCCGCGATACTAATACCAAGAAGCCTCGTACCCTAATCTTCAGATTATTACGGTGGCAGGACAGATCGGCAATTCTCAAAGGGGCACGCAAAGCATATCCAGTGAAGCATGCCACCAACACCACTCTTCTTTTCTTCCCTGACTTCAGTCCGATTACAACAGCAAAGAGGAAGAGTTTCTCTCCTGTCATGAAGAAGGCTACGGCTATGGGCCTGGAACCATTCCTCATTTACCCCGCCGTGATGAAGATAGAGCAGGGTGGTAAGAAGATGGCATTCGAATCCCCTCAACTGGCAGAAGATTTCATTAACTCCCTGCCGCGAAAGCTGAATCCTGCAACGCCGCAGTGTGTTGATGGAGCCCCCGCTTTTCCTCCCGATCTAAACGGCGCGGCCAACAACGCTGATAATCAGCATGCAGGAGAAGGCAACTTAGTGGACATGAATGACTGAACGCCAGTTAGTTGACCTGTTTTAGTTGCAGCAGGCCTTAACTAGGTTGACGGCAGGATCACTTTCATGGGTTAAGGTTGGTTATATTTAATTTAGCGACTTGCTTCGCCCCTACCGGGGGTACTTTTTATTTATTTATTTTTGTATTTTGTTTATTTTTTTTTAAATTATTTATTTATTTTACCTTTCTTTGAGCTTATCATGGTCAAACATTTACTGGCTGTTGTTACTGTACGTATGTAAGATACGTTTGTATTATTTTATTTTATTTTTTATGCAAATTTTTGTATTTATATTTTATATTCATATTTTTTATTTATTTATTTATTTACTTTTTCTCGCTTTATAAGATAGTTTCACTCAGTCGGGAAGGTGTAGGATATACTTATCCACTTAATTTTCGTTGACTATGTGTGCACGTCTGACCCTCAAGTTTTTTGTGTTGGAGTGGAAGGACCGGTCACGAATCAATCAGAAGTTTGTGTTTTAGCAGACCTATGGAGGGAGCTCTGTGCGGTCTGCACCAGTTTTTGTATATAGTTTTTTCCTCCCCTGTCCCCTCCCTTGCAGACATATCTCTATGTAAAGTTAAAATTCCAGTAGCACTAGTGAAACATTGCAGTACTTGGCAGGGGTATGGTGGCCTTATATTTTCCTACACATTAACGTTCCTCTCTTGCTATCTTCACATTGGGACCATTCTTGGACACTTGCCGTACCGATGCTACCATTGATTATTCTGTCACTTAACGTTAATGGTCTTAACTCCGCTATTAAGCGGACACGTGTCCTTGAGTACCTATACCGTAAAAAGGCTGACATTGCTTTAATCCAAGAAACACATCTGAAACAAGGTGACGTGGCACGTTTTCAAAACAAACACTACAAACTCATAGCTTCGTCCTCTGCCCCAAACAAAACCAAGGGTGTCTGTATCTTGCTGAAGAGAAAATTCGACCTTACTACCAGGTTTAGCTCGAGTGATGAAAACGGCCGGCTGGCACTTGTAACTGGCAGTATCTTAAACCATAAACTGGTATTCGTATCTGTATACTGTCCAAATGAGCCGGACAGTGACTTTTTTACTTATATTGCCAATACACTATTAGAATACAATGATTATTCCATAGTGTTGGGTGGAGACTTCAATGCTGTCGTCAACCCTGTTTTAGATAAATCTCGTCCAGATGCAGTAGTTAATCTCTCATCTTCTCTGTTGAATACACTTATAAAAGATCTTAATCTCATCGACCTTTGGCGGATGCAGAATTTCGACATTAGGGATTATACATTCTTTTCTAATAGACATAAGACGTCCTCTAGGATAGATTACGTTTTTGTTAGTCCTTCCTTAGTTTCAGGTGATACATCTATTTCTATTCAGCCAATCTTGATATCGGATCATTCAGCTTTGTTATGCTCTGTCGATCTGCCCAATTCAAAGAATAGGGCCCCCAGGTGGCGCTTTAATACGTCCCTATTAACTAACTCTACCTTTCTCAGCCTGCTTAAGCTCCAGCTGAAGGATTTTTTAGATATCAATGCTAATGAGGATATCGACCCACAAGTCTTATGGGAGACTACAAAATGTTTCATTCGTGGCTTTTCCATCTCATTCTCCTCCATGCTGGCAAAAACAAAACTTGCTCAGGTGTCCAAGTTAGAAAATCAGATGGAATCTTTACAGAATCTGCAAAAGCTTAGCCGGTCGGACGATCAGTCTACACTCCTAGCTTCACTAAAAGAAGAATATGATGCAATAACCTTGTCCAAGGCAGAGTTCATCTTGCATAGAACTAGACAGAAATACTATTTTGAATCAGAGCGTCCTAGTCGTTTGCTGGCACTTATGCTTAAAGAATGTGAAACAAGGGCACATATTCCAGCTATAACAGCTGCAAACGGTAAAATTACAACAAATCCTCAGTCCATTAACAGCACTTTCTCGTCATTTTTTGTAAATCTGTATAAATCAGATATCAATTTTGAGGATACTTCCTGTAATAGCTTTCTCGAAAATCTGGATCTACCTCATATTCCACAAGCAGATCAGGATGAGCTAGAGGCCCCGTTAACTCTAGATGAGCTGCATAGAGCGCTGAAAGACCTTAACAAAGGTAAATCACCTGGACTGGATGGCCTTCCGCCAGAACTATTTCTAGAACTTTGGGATACGATAGGCTCGCTCATGCTTGGCTCATTTAATTGTGCAATCCGGAACGGGTCTTTCCATAGAGACCAGAAAACAGCACTTATTACCCTTCTCTTAAAAAAGGGAAAGGACCCTCTTGAGTGCTCTAGTTTCAGACCAATATCTCTGCTCACAACTGATCTCAAGGTATTTGCAAAAGCTCTCACATTGCGCTTGGAAAGAGTTATCCATGTTTTAGTCAATGCAGACCAGACAGGATTTATCCGAGGGCGGCTTGCATCTGATAACATGAGACGGCTGTTGCACATCATAGATGCCGCTAACAGCTATCAAAATCCATGTGCAGTATTTTCACTTGATGCAGAAAAAGCCTTTGATAGGCTAGAGTGGGATTATAGGTGGATGGTATTAAAACACTTTGGGTTTAAGCAGAAATTTGTTGCTATGATTAAAACACTATATCACTCACCTCTTGCTAGTGTCTTAACAGGGGACCTGGTCTCTCCCCCTTTCACGCTGCAGCGTGGAACGAGGCAGGGTTGCCCTCTCTCTCCTCTCCTGTTCTGTCTCTCTCTAGAGCCCTTAGCACAAGCCATTAGACAGTCCACAATTTCTCCCATAAGAATTGGTGGTCAGAATCATATCATATCTCTGTATGCTGATGATATTATTCTGTTTTTAGACAACTATCAGACATCCATCCATCCATTAATTAAAAACTTTGACCATTTCAGCTCTCTATCTGGCTACAAAATAAACTGGTCGAAATCTGCCTTGATGCCTTTGAACATTAAAGCTACGAACATTTCCTTACCCAGTTGTGTTCAGATCAAAAGCTCTTTTACTTATCTGGGCATTTCAATTCATAATAGTATCCCAAAGATAATCAAGGACAATTTTACTACTATGCTAAATAAGATTAAATCCGACTTTCAAAGATGGGACAATTTAAAAACTTCGCTTCAGGGTAGAATCAGCACAGTAAAGATGAACATACTGCCACGGCTTAATTTCCTATTTTTTATGTTGCCACTCTCTCCTCCTCTAACTTATTTTAAAGACATACACTCTGCGGTATCTAAATTTATTTGGAATGGCAAAAAGCCTAGGATACGTTTGTCAACATTGCAGCGGCCCAAATTGTTTGGTGGCCTGGCAGTACCAAACTTCGAGTTTTATTACTGGTCATTCCAAATCAGGGCGCTTAGTACGTGGGTCAACCCAGAGGCTACTACTGCGTGGAAAATGATTGAATCCGCCAAGGCAGCACCGCATAGACTAAAAGATCTTCTGTTTGCTAATGTTCCTACCAATACGCTCTACAACGACAACAAATTTGGACCTATTATTGCCAACTCTATACAAGTATGGAGGAAAATAGAAAGGCGGCTAGGTGCTCCAGTTAAATTTTGTAAAAGCTCACCACTCTGGCATAATTTAAAGTTACTATGTGGCAGCCGACCATTTGTTCAACCCTCTTGGTTCTCACTCGGGATAAACCTTTTTGATGATCTATTCAACGCCCAAGGCCTTCGCTCATTTCAGGACTTAAGGACACGTTTCTCTCTTCCTGCATCTTCTTACCTTGTGTATCTGCAGCTCAGATCAGCTTTAAAAGCATATGGTGTCCCCTGGGACTCTCCTCTTCCCTCTCATCCCATGTTGGACTGGATCTTGCCTAACTCTGGCAGACCCTCTGTTTCCAAAATCTATAACAGATTAGCCGAACATGGTATAAAGTCCCTGCCCATTGAATCTATTTGGATCAGGGAACTGGGAGAACTACAGGTTAATATAGACTGGGATACAGTGTGGTCTAATCTGAGTTTGACTTCTAAGAACCTGGCGCATCAATTAATTCATTTCAAAACCATACACAGAACATACATTACACCCTATAGGAGGTTTCGGATGAAACTACAGGCTACGTATCACTGTCACATCTGCAATGATTCCTCACCTGGCACGTTTTTGCACATGTTTTGGGACTGTCCTGTTGTATCCCATTTTTGGGTCTTTGTGAACTCTGTGTTATCTGAGGTGCTGGACGTTTTTTATGTTCCCAATCCTGGTCTTTGTCTCCTTAATGATACCTCTGAAATCTCCTTGAAACAACTACAATGCAAAATGTTATTCGCTGGATTCACATCCGCGAAGAAGACTATTACGAAGCAATGGTTCAGTCCTGACATTTGTATGGAATCATTCTGGAGACGATGTCTTATCCGTGTTCTTGGTTTTGAACATACCACAGCAAAATTAAATCAAGCTCGACCCACGACTGTTGAAGCTTGGGAAATCTTCTCATCCAGTGTTATCGCCTGGAAGAGGCAATAATTGGTTTTAACTTTGTGTTTTTGTGTTTTTTCTTTGCTGTCCCTATGCCTTGTGACTAATATTTGCTCTGCTACTGCAGTTTACAGTTGTGCTGTATATGTCTGTACCCCCCCCCCCCCCCCCCCCCCAACCCCGTTTTGAATCAATAAAATGTTGATCACAAAAAAGAAATATGGTATCTAAGCAGATTCTTACTCTGGATGGCATTACCTTGGTCTCCAGTAACACTGTGAGGAACCTTGGAGTCATTTTTGACCAGGATATGTCCTTCAACGCACATATTAAACAGATATGTAAGACTGCGTTCTTCCATTTGCGCAACATCTCTAAAATTAGAAATATCCTGTCTCAGAGTGACGCTGAAAAACTAGTTCATGCATTTATTACTTCCAGGCTGGACTACTGCAATTCATTATTATCAGGATGTCCAAAAAACTCACTGAAAAGCCTTCAGTTAATCCAAAATGCTGCAGCAAGAATACTGACAGGGACTAGAAAGAGAGAGCATATTTCTCCTGTTTTGGCTTCCCTTCATTGGCTTCCTGTTAAATCCAGAATTGAATTCAAAATCCTGCGCCTCACATACAAGGTCTTAAATAATCAGGCCCCATCTTATCTTAATGACCTTGTAGTACCATATTACCCTATTAGAGCACTTCGCTCCCACTCTGCAGGCCTACTTGTTGTTCCTAGAGTATTTAAAAGTAGAATGGGAGGGAGAGCCTTCAGTTTTCAGGCCCCTCTTCTGTGGAACCAGCTTCCAGTTTGGATTCGGGAGACAGACACTATCTCTACTTTTAAAATTAGGCTTAAAACTTTCCTTTTTGCTAAAGCATATAGTTAGGGCTGGACCAGGTGACCCTGAATCCTCCCTTAGTTATGCTGCAATAGATGTAGGCTGCCGGGGGATTCCCATGATGCATTGAGTTTTTCCTTTCCAGTCACCTTTCTCACTCACTATGTGTTAATAGACTTCTCTGTGTTGAATCATATCTGTTATTAATCTCTGTCTCTCTTCCACCGCATGTCTTTTATCCTGTCTTCCTTCTCTCACCCCAACCGGTCGCAGCAGATGGCCGCCCCTCCCTGAGCCTGGTTCTGCCGGAGGTTTCTTCCTGTTAAAAGGGAGTTTTTCCTTCCCACTGTCGCCAAAGTGCTTGCTCATAGGGGGTCATATGATTGTTGGGCTTTTCTCTGTATCTATGAAGCGCCTTGAGGCGACATTTGTTGTGATTTGGCGCTATATAAATAAAATTGAATTGAATTGAATTGAATAAATTGCAAAAAAGTGCAATAAACTACAAAAAAATTTAAAATCGTTTTTGTTTTTTAACATATATTTCTAGTTAGAGAAATTTAAGAGGCTTATCCCTCAAAATTGTAAATATAAAAAAGTTGCACAAAATAGTTTCCCACCACATGAAATTTATTTTGAATGTCTTCATAGTTTCATTTTTGAAATACACATATTTTTATACACTTCAGGAAAAATGAAAATAAATATTATAATGCAGATTTGCAAAAAAACAGCATGTGCATCAAAATAAACTATTTCCAGCAGTGCAATATGAATCCTAAGCATCCCAGAAACGACACAGAAAGTCATGAAGTCAAAGATAACTTTTAAAAACACCAGTATAGGTTCATAAGGGCCTGATGGTAAAAAAAAAACTACATTTCCGCGAAATGACGTCACTTCCGGTTTCGGGCAGGTAATGGCGGACATGCAAAAGTTCGCGCTGATGTCTATTCCAACTAGGAAGTGTTATGAACAGCTGATCGGATCGGCAAAGCGTTTTTCTGGAATATTATGTTTGTGTTGCTGCAAGCGCTTTTTATGCAGTTTTTGCAAAGCTTTATGTGGAAGGAAACTGTGACCTAGGACAAGCTGATGGCATAAGATGTAAGTACAACTCCTCCGGTTTCATATGCAAAAAAAATTATTGCACTAGCTTACGTGGTTGCAGTGCTACCGGGATTTAAAAATAGTTACGCAAAACAGAGCGTGCCCGCTCCGACCGGCTTTAAAGGGTTAATGGATTTACAGAAAGTGTGCAATAATTGTTTAAACATCAGGCAGGTGCATAAATTTGGGCACTGTTGTCATTTTATTGATTCCAAAAGCTTTACAGTGTGTTCACACTGAACGCAATAGACGCAAACAGAGCGTCAGGTTTACATTTAAAGTCAATGGAAAAGCGCGATGACACGCGATTGCGGGTCCTGCGAAAATTCAGAAGCAGATTTGCGTCGCCAAAACGCCTGAAACGCGCGTTAGTGAACTGCATCTGGTGAGTTTGACTCGTGAAAAAAAACACACGCGTCAGTTTTTGTGTTGCATTTTGTGCATACACGCATATTGCGTCAACCGCTCGAGTTGGAAAAATCTGAACTCCAGCATCAAATCGCACCGCGACAACCAATCAGGAACCTGGTGACGTGGCTTGGACCTAGGTGAAAGGGGCAGATCCAGCCAAAGCCCTTCATACTTCATTCAATATGGAGGAAAGGCTAATCAACGCCGTAGTAATCAACCCGGAGCTGTACGACACCAGCTGCTTTCTGTACCGAGACAGGAATATAAAGGACCGAGCTTGGATGAAGATATGTGAAGAGATCGGGCAACCTGGTAAGTTCATTCATTTCTCTTTTGAAATTTTTCACTGGCCCGGGGAAGCCGCACAAAAGCTAGCAAGCCACCGCTATTTTCCCACTGACGTACAAATACCGTTCTGCTTTTATGCATGTTGTCATACAGGAATATATTTTGTTTATTAATAAACAGCACACAGTGGTCCCGCTGTTCATCTGTCACTGCTTTGCTTTTTCGCTGATTTTTTTATTGCACCGTACAGCATTGCACCGTACAGCATTGCGTTTTGCAGCCTGATTGACAAATCCCCTCCGTGTCGTGTCTCCTGCGCTTGCCAAATTTATCATGTTTGGTTTTGATAACCATCATGTCCAATAGAAAAAACAGCAGAAAAACACCCATAACTATGACCTTCTTTCGGAAATAGACATCTGCACCGGGAGGGAAAAAGGCACACGAAAGTGGCAGGCAGATGAAGACAAAACACTGCATAATAATACTTTTACGTTTTGCAATCTACAAAGGTTTGCACTTTGAGAATCAACTTGTGAGAACTGTGATTAATGTTCATGTGTGGGGGGAAAAAAGTGTATAAAGTGTGTGGCGAGGGGCTAGTTATTCTGAGAACCCCTGCTGCAATAAATGAGGGACCACTGTATATACTTTCTCTGATTATTGTATTCAACCTGTTGACATTTAATATTGTCTTGATAGAACCAACTGATTCTGCAGCAGAGCATCCCCTGTTGCTTCTCCTGGCTCCCTAAACCCTGAGTTCCTGCTCCTGCAAGCAGCAAGCACTGATAGCTTTTTACTCGGTGGGATTCCCCTGTGATCACCTTTACTAAATATCTACAACTAATCTGAATATATCCTGGGTTTTTTTTTTCAATGTTGAAAATGAAAATCTAGTAGCAGCCTTCTAATTTCTTTGTGTTTTGTGCTGTGTTTTACAGGCCCACAGAGGAGGACAGCTCCGAGGCAGATGAGGGACGGGTCCCAGGACGGGTCCCAGGACGGTCCATCGGCGGTGGAGCTGGCCATCCTGGTGTCCCTGAAGAGGCCACACCAGTCTCCAATGGAGCATTTCCTCCTCAGCCTTGTTCCTGCTTTGGAGAGCAGCTGGGTCCTTTTTATTCCTGTCTCTCTGTAAATACTTATATTTTATATATTTATGTTTAATGTTTTTCTGTTTGAGAATTTTAATATTATTTCAAATAAATTTTTATAATGACTAATGTCTCAGTTCTACTACACAGCAAATGTCGGCACATGACTTGACACATGTAGAATTTATTTCATATTATACTAATGACAAAATATACTAATACAGTGGGATGCAAAAGTTTGGGCAACCTTGTTAATAGCCATTGTTTTCCTGTATAAATCGTTGGTTGTTACCAGAGATGGGCAGTAACGTGTTACTGTAATCCGATTACTTTTTTCAGGTAAGTAGTAAAGTAAGGGATTACTATTGCAAAAACGGTAACCGTTACTTTCCCATAGGAACGCTGCGTTACTGCGTTACTAAAACGTTTTTACAGCGTTACTAAAACGACAGTAACGTAAGCGAGTGCGACGTTTGTGACAACAGCTGTGTGCAGGTCAACAATGGATAATATATTGAGTGCGGGAGAGAGTATGAGCATGCAGCGTTTAAAGCGTGGAAGTACTGACCTTACTTTGAGTTTGATTCCATAAAAAGTGACAAAAAACATTAGTGTCTGTTGTGCGTGGGAAGAAAACTTTTTACAGCGAAAAAAAACCCCTAAACTTCCAAGCAAGCACCGAGTGCGCTATGATGTAATGGGAAACTCACAGAGAAACTCGTGCATTCTTCAACTGACCGCTGCGGCACACCTGCACCAGGGTAAACCTCCACCAACCCAACTCCTGCTTTACAGATGAAGAGCAACAGGACCGCTAGTCTTTGATTTTATTTATTTTCTGTGTTTTACTTGCATCTATTTGAAAGAGTGAGTGTAAACACAAAAAATATTTTATTTTATGTGCTGAAATGTGCAGAAAATAGGTTTAAATGTTAAACTAATTTCTTCAATTTAGAGAATGTTACATATAATAACATTTTTGCTTGATGCATAAAGTTAAAAGATTAAAACTAATAAAACAAGTTTTAAAAAAAGGACTTTTCCATTTGATTACATTTTGTATGATGGATTATGCAGAAAAAGTAGAATTTGGCTGAAAGATCTATCACTTTATCACCTATTCAGGTTGTAAATCGTGTTTTTAAAAAGTAACTAAGTAAATAATTACTTTTGAAAAAGTAATCAGTAAAGTAACGGGATTATTTTTTGGGGGAAGTAATCAGTAATTAGTTACTGATTACTTTTTTCAAGTAACTTGACTGGTTGTTACAATAAAAAAATGTCAGTTAAATATATCATATGGGAGACACACACAGTGATATTTGAGAAGTTAAAAGAAGTTTACTGGAATTACAAAAAGCGTGCAATATTTATTTAAACAAAATCAAGCAGGTGCATAAATTTGGGCACCACAAAAAAGAAATGAAATAAATATTTAGTGTATATCAATGTGTGTGTCTCCTATATGATATATGGGGTGCCTTTGTCTGGACGTGCTTCCCATCCAGAGCTGCACAGCAGAGAGGGAAGTTCCAGCGCTCCTGGAATCCCTCTGCGATGGACCCCCAGTCTCCAGGTGAAGGCACACCATGAAGTCGTCCACTAGACAGTCCCAATGGCCGTCGCTACCTGGGGGGTGATCTGGCACACCGTGGACTAGGGATGGGTATTGATAAGATTTTCACGATTCCGATTCCATTTTCGATTCTGTTTAACGATTCAATTCTTTATCGATTCTTTTTAAAAAAGGAGAACACTAAAGTCGATTAGCTTAGAACTTTGTTTTATATCTTCTCTTTGAACAAGATAGAAATTTAGGAGTAACATGGCCTTACAAACCCAACAGTGAGATCTTAAGAGATCCAGCCTATGGCTCTTCAATGGGGTGTCACAGGGTCCCCAGGAAAAAAAAATTGTAAATGTAAAATAATAAAATAAATATTCTTCTGTTGCAATAACAAAGTATAACATAAATCATTCTGTAGCAATTACGCAAGAATATCCAGTAATGTCCCTACCTACAATTAAACACATTCACTTACCGAAAATCGAGGGCATCTGCTGTGGCAAATGGGTGCAAGGCTTTTACCACAAACTTAGTCACTGCTCGGTGACATTCGTCTATCCTGGCCTGAAAGGAGACGCTACCGCTAGACTGCAGTGAGAACTGCCAGCATCTGAGCCAGACTCTGTCTGTCTCTCTCATCATGGTCACCTGAATGCACAGTAATGGCAGGTTTTGTAATAAGGCAGATCGCACTAACATAATATGCACTGTTAGTTGATTATTTACCTGCCGCATTAACGGGAGAGGAAGTGCAAACATTACCGCGGCTGCTGGGTTGAGATTCACGAGTCCGGAGCGGAATTAAAAACACGACATTCATTTAAGGTCATCGCGTGTTTTGTAAGCAAATGCTTTTGCATATTCGTAGTATTTCCTCCCTTAAACGAAATATCTACTTTGCAAGTATTGCAAGTTGCCCTGTTGTCATCTGTTCTCGTAAAGTTTAACCAAACTTTTGAGCGTTTGAGCCGCCATGTTTCCTGCCAGGTAAATGACGCTCCGCAACGTGGTGACGTCATTCGGGGCGACTGGAATCGATAAGAGAATCATTTGCAAAACTGGCAAACAATTCCAAGGAATTGAAACAGTGGGAACTGGTTCTCAACAAGAACCGGGTTTCGATACCCATCCCTACCGTGGACACACCGACTCTGAAACTGAACGCGATGGTCCTGAAGGAGTCCCCGGTGGCAAGGAACCTGGACAAAATTGTTCAAAATTAGTATTATGTGTACTGCAGTTACAAAATACATTATTCAAATTCCAAAATACTTTTGTGGTGTCAGATTTAAATTACAAAACATAAATCTTACATAAAACATTTTGTAAATATAGGATAATTACATAATACCGTACCGGCCTGCTTCAAATCCACCTCCATCGTCCCGATACTCAAAAACTCCAACCCATCTAGCCTCAATGACTACCGCCCAGTAGCACTCACCCCCATCATCACTAAGTGCTTAGAGCAGCTGTTCCTAGCACACTTCAAATCCTGTCTCCCCCCCACCCTGGACCCCCACCAATTTGCATACCGCCAGAACAGGCGCACAGAGGATGCAGTCTCCATCGCACTGCACTCTGTCCTCTCACACCTGGACAACAACAACACATACGCCAGAATGCTGTTTATAGACTTCAGTTCAGCATTCAATACAATCCACCCCTCACAACTCATCAGGAAACTGACAGACCTGGGCATCAGTTTCCTCATCTGCAAATGGTTACTGGACTTCCTGACCAACCGCCCCCAGCATGTCCGGCTGGATAACCGCCGCTCATCTACAATCACAATGAACACCGGTGTACCACAAGGCTGTGTGATGAGCCCTTTCCTCTACTCCCTCTTCACCCACGACTGCAGACCTGCTGATGGTTCCAACACCATCATTAAGTTTGCAGAGGACACCACGGTGATTGGCCTCATCAGTGACAACAATGAGGCCGCCTACAGGGAGGCGGTGGATCGTCTGGCTGAGTGGTGCGACAGAAACAACCTGCTGCTTCACTCTGAGAAGACCAAGGAGCTCATCGTGGACTACAGGAGGAATGCTGACCCACATCCACCCATCCACATTAAGGGGACGGCTGTGGAGCGTGTGAGCAGCTTCAAGTTCCTGGGAGTCCACATCTCCGAGGCTCTCATCTGGACGACCAACTGCTCTAAGCTGGTCAAGAAGGCTCACCAGCGCCTCTTCTTCTTGAGGACTCTGAGGAAGAACCACCTGTCCTCAGACATCCTGGTGAACTTCTATCGCTGCACCATCGAGAGCATCCTGACCAACTGTATAACAGTCTGGTATGGGAACTGCTCTGCCTCGGACCGGAAGGCGTTGCAGAGGGTCGTGAAAACTGCCCAGTGCATCGCCGGAGCACCACTTCCTGCCATAAAGGACATCTACAGGAAGCGGTGTCTGAAAAGGGCTGGGAAAATTATCAAAGACCCCAGTCACCCATCACATAGACTCTTCACCCTCCTGCCCTCTGGGAGGCGCTACAGGAGCCTCCGGACTAAGACTACCAGGTACCAGAACAGCTTCTTCCCCACAGCTGTCAGACTCCTGAACTCTGCCTCCTGACATCTGACCCACATTAAACTCATGGACTGAACATACACACACCCACAACCACCTACACACACACACAATGGACAACTGTACCCTCAAACACACAATAATAACATGGACTGAACCACCACTCACAACCACTACCACTTTATACAGCCTCTGTAGAAATTATCCACATATCTCACTTATCTTAACTGCACACCTGTATAGCTCTGTGTAAATAATCATTCTGTACATACGATAATTTTTAATCCTACAACTGTTTACAACTTGCATAGTTCACATTTCTGTATAACTGTATATCTCAGATTTCTGTATAGTTTTTTATTTCATAGTTATATCCCGTTCATAGCCTGTACATAGCTTGTACTCACTACAGCCTGTACATACTTATAATTATAGAATATTCATAACATACTTCATACCGTGTACATTATAACATACCATAATAGACCCATTTCTGTAATATACTTACATATCTATATTATTGCTAATATATATTGTAATATATCTATATCCTGGCTAAAGCACTTCTGGATGGATGCAAACTGCATTTCGTTGCCCTGTACCTGTGCATGTGCAATGACAATAAAGTTGAATTCTATTCTATTCTATTCTAATCTAAATGCTCCCAAAAATGGCACTACAGCATGTAAAAATATAATATAAGCTCTGGCGGACTTCCGCTAAATGGGTCAAACTGGGCAGAAAGTATACAAACACATAACATCCTTATAAAATATGATGTAACACTATAGATCAACTTAGCTCAGAATATATAAAGCATATAAACAATTATAGCAATATGATGCAACAAACACAGCAGTGCTACTAATCCAAAATACTCAAAGCTTCATAGAACTAAAACAAACAATTATTTTTAGCTCCATTCTGCTGCTGATACATACTTTAGGTTTCTGAATATTAAACTTGTTTCTGCCTTTCATAGTGTTTAACTTGAAGGCCCTGAGTACTTTCTCCCACATTGAAAACACTGAAAAGATAAAATTATTTGAACATTACCTAATAAGACTAATTCAAGACAGACAATTAGTTATGTTAAACTTTCCTAGCAGTCCTTCACAAACAGGGAACAGTCTATTCTCTCCATCTGTCAGCTGCTGCTGGCTCTTCCTCCTCCTCTTCCTCACACACTGCTGAGTTTGTCCTTGTGGATCATCAGGGTTGCAAAGCCTCACAGATGATATGCAGTAGTGGGTCCCTCAGTCTGTCCTCACTCTGGACACTCGCAGTTGTCACACATGGAAATCAAATGTGCGATAAGCTGCAGGATTCAAACACAAGTGTAACTTATAAATACATGTTCATACTTTTATTCCACAATCAGAGAGAAAGAAACAGAGAGAGCGTGCAGGACAGACAGACAGGTGACAGTCTCAGGTGTATACACTGCTACAAAACAGCACAAGAGAAGGAGGAATTAGTGTTTGTGTTATTACGAGTGCTAAACAAGAAGAGTTTCCAGATGGTACAGTGGACACATGTGTGACTGCTGTGATTAAAGCATCTTTCTTTCAGCTTAACGAGTGAACCGTCAGCTCGTTTAAACACAAGTTAAAGTCCGTTTGGCTCGACACCACCGAACAGAGGCAGCAATATAACATAGCTAACATTAACAGTGCAGTGAATCCTGCTTGTGCCGTGATATTCAGGACTGCAAACCGAGCAGCATCACTGATTTTCAGCTTGTTGTGTTTGTGGATATATGACTGACTTTAATTATCCATAAAATCATCACATTCTCTGTAAGATTAAGGTCAACTATCGAACGGCGTACAAAGTAAACGCTGAAAGTACAAACATCGCTAATGTCACATAACTTTGTCGGCATGTGGCCAACAGTAATGTTTTAATGTTCTTCATTATTAAACATTTGCACATAAATAAGTGACATAATATTCAGAACTTACTTTTGAAAGTTTACTCTTTGGCCGCTCCGCTTCCACTTCTTTGAAGTGTCTCAGTCCCAGTGCACTTGTTAGCATGTAGCATGTTTTGGTTCGTGTAACTGGGCCGTCCAGTTATTGTCTCCCCAGAAACTTTTCCGTTGTGTTGTGTGTGCTTTTGCAGCGTTTTTCTTTTTGCAGCATTTTTCTTTTTGCAGGTGTTTTTCTTTTTGCAGCATTTTTCTTTTTGCAGCATTTTTCTTTTTGCAGCATTTTTCTTTTTGCAAGTGTTTTCCGAAGTTGCAGTCCGTTTGGCCTCTCAGGGACACCGTAATTATAGATGTTTTCTCAAAATGGCCAGAAATCTACCCAGTGAAAAAAGCAGACGGAATCTCAGTTGCAAAGTGTCTATGCAACCATTTCATTCCAACATATAGAATTCCTACTCTGATAAGATCAGATAATGGAAAACATTTTGTATTGCTGCCATTTTGACGTGATCAGCAAAGTATCTGAAGCACTAGGTTTCAGTATAAAACACTATTGTGCCTACCATCCACAGAGTGCAGGATTAGTGGAGAGAACAAATGGCACTATAAAACAAAGGCTCAGAAAACAATGGAAGAAACTGGCAGACCATGGCCAGGATGTGTAGGCCTAGACAAAATGTGGATGAGATTGAACACAAGGAAACAACAAACTGTCTCCATTTGAAATTATACATGGGCGACCTTTTCCACTACCAGTTACTAGCGAGCCACTAGATAAATCAATCTGTGAAACCACTCTGGCGGATTGGATGACTCAATTGCTGACAAACAGAGAAGTTGTTTTGATATATAATAAACTGCCGCAAGACTCTTCTTCTATTTCCTGCAGGTTGAAGCCAGGAGATTGGATCCTTGTCCAAGTACTCCAAAGAAAAATTGGAGCTCGCCACGGTGGGTGGGTCCATACCAAGTGCTTCTGACCACTCCAATTGCCTGCAAAATAGCGGAACGACCTTCCTGGATACACCAAAGCCACTGCAAAAAGGTTGAGGTCCCAGGGGATTCCACTCCCTCCACAGAAATCAACTAGGAAAGTTTCACCCTCGCTTGGTTGCTTCAGTGGTGAGGGTGAAGTGCTGATTGAGCATTGCTCGCACTTCCACCTCCAGACATTGACCAACTCTAGAGTAACCAAGTAGTAGGGTGTGACGGACCTGTGTACAGCCATGGGAAGGAGGACCCTCTTGGTTACCTTGACTACAATGCTCACCCTTACAGGACCCCAGCTGATGCCAACAACAGCTGAACCACGAGGCAGACAGAATCGGCAAATACAAATACTGTTCTCATATGCTCACCATCAAAGAGACAAACCCATCTACCTTTTACACTCTTCACGTCAACCTTCTAGGAGGATTACAACACAAGAAAATCAAAATGGCTGTAGCTCAGGTGGTAGAGCAGGTCACTTACTGATCGGAAGGTTGGTGGTTCGATTCCTGGCTTCCCCAAGTCTGCATGCCAAATATCCTTGGGCAAGATACTAACCCCAAATTGCTCTCCGATGCAGCCATCGGAGTATGAATGTGTGTCAATGTTAGCTATAAAAAAAGCACTTAGACAAATGTGCTTGTGCAAATGGGTGAATGCACAAGTTGTATAAAGCGCTTTGAGTGCTCAGAAGAGTAGAAAAGCTATATAAGAACCAGTCCATTTACCACTATTGAAGACGTTGTACTTGATAAAGGAGCATGTGATCAACTTTTCTGAATCAACTTCAATGTGACAAACCGGAATACATCCATCCACTTCCCAGTGTTCTTGGACCAAACCCCAGGGAAGAACCACTCCATGTGCTATAAACAAAACAAAGGCAACAGGATGCTTGGAAACACTACTAACTGCAACCGGACCGCTGGAGGAGAAGAAGGTGCCCCTGTGAACACGACTGGACCATCTAATGGCACATACTGGGTACAAGGAATGGCCTGGCTATGTGGACAACGGGCATATTTCATACTGCCCCCAGGCTGGACAGGAAAATGTGCTCCCATATTCCTGTCAGACCACACTTTAAGGATGACCGCAGTAAACACCACTTCTACAGTACGCTGGAAAAGAAGATCAACGCCCCCTGAAATTCAACCACATGACCCAATATGGGGAAATGACGTACCCGAGAAATTGAAACTCTGGACTACCGTTTTGGATGTTCCCTGAACGCTTCGTGCAAGATCAATGAACAGCAGAATCAGGTTCACAGCCCCCCTCACCCTGGAAGCCGGGACAGGCACCGGCAGGGCAGCTGGGCAGGGCACAGGCACCGGCAGGGCACAGGCACCAGCAGGGCACAGGCACCGGCAGGGCACACAGGGAAACACAGCGATGAGGGAGACTACGACACTGACAAAGAGAAACACCGGGCTTAAATACACAGAGGGATAACGAGGGAATGAGACACAGAAGGAGAGCACAGCTGGGAGTAATCAGGCTGGACGAGACAAGGGAAGCAAAACTAGAAACACTCACATGAGACATGGACCTTCAAAGTAAAACAGGAAACACACTGACTGAACTCAAAACATGTAAACTTAACAGCAACTGAGACAGAACATAGGGACCTGAAACATGGGACAGAAAGGCAAAGTAGACACAACATGAACATAACGACGCCCACAGGGAAAGAGCAAAACAGAGCACCGAAACACAGGACCTCTTTCAAAATAAAATAGGAAACAATGAAACACTGACATGACTACATGAACTTGACAACATAGGAAACAGACATGAAACACATGAAGGATAAGGGAGACTTAACACAAGGGTTGAAAACACAAGGGGAATATAATAAGCAAATGAACATAGAAATCTAATGAGCTTAAACATAAACTATAAACATCAAAAGAACTAAAACTCAAAACACTGGGCCATAAGACCCAGGATCGTGACAACGCGCAATGCATTGATGAAAGCATCTGAACTGAGGCCATCAAGCATTTCGATATGTACAGCTCTGCAACACATACAAGTGAAGAGAAGACCATACTTCTTCAGTTCCTTTCTTGCATCCCTCACATAGAATGGTCCAAAGCAATCCATGCCACAATATGTGAATGGGGGGGTCATTTACATTCTGTCCTCTGGCAAATCTGCCATTTTTGGATCTTGTGTGTTCCTTCTATACTTTCTGCATGTGACACACTTAAAGATATGTGAGGCAACTGCACTGCTGCATCCAATGACCCATATCCCATTAGATCGCAATTCATTTACAGTCATACCTCTTCCTTGATGCTGTACTTTCTCATGATAATGCTTGATCAATAAAGAAGACACATGACTTGTTTTTGGCAGAATAGCAGGATGTTTAACATGTGTATGAAGATCACTTCTTGTTAAGCGCCCGCCTACTCTCAGCACACCCTGCTCATCCAAAAAAGGACTTAATTTGCATAGCTTGTTTGCTTCGTCTTTGGATTTTACGTCCTTGCATTGCTGTAAATTCTTGATTTCACTGCTGAATACTTCTCTTTGGACCAATCTGATTAGGAAAAGTTCAGCTTGTTGTCTTTCCTCAACACTTGTACCTCCATTGAGTTTGGGACTAAGACCCTTAACTTGCTTAGCATGACGTTTAAGACAAGCAATAGCCTTAACAACTCTTTTCCAGTCAGAAAACTTAGGCGGTCCAACAATGTTCTCTTTATCCTTGCGCTGGTGTTGAGCACCTGAGCCCTTCGAAGTTCTGAATCATTATCACTAACCTCTCCCACCTTAGCATCTCTTGTGGGTAGCTCCCTTTCCCACAGAAAGTCTGGGGTAGTGAACCAATTTGAAGCAACGAGCCGATCTGCCGATAACACTCTCGAAGCATGGTCCGCCAGATTGTCTTCGGACTGCACATGATACCATTGGTTGACATCTGTGGCGGCTTTGATTCTCTGGATCCTATTTGCCACGAAAACATGAAAGCGTCTGGCATCATTATTAATGTACCCGAGAACAACCTTTGAATCAGTCCAATAATATTCCTTAAGGTTGTCTATTTCAAGCTCATGTTTTAACATGGCACCCATCTTCGCAGCAACCACTGCTGCAGACAGCTCAAGCCTTGGAACTGTTGTGACCTTAGTGGGGGCAACACGCGCTTTCCCCATGACAAGTGAGCAGTGTACGCTGCCATTAGACTTCACTGCTCTTAGATAAGTGCACTCCCCATAACCTGTGAAGCTAGCATCTGAGAAGTGATGTAACTCGTACTGCTTGACATCTATGAAGCTTGCTGGTATGTAGCACCTCTTAATCTTTACTTGACACAAGTTATGGAGATCTTGTAACCATGACTGCCACTGTGATCTGCACCCCTCTGAAAGTGGTTCATCCCAACTAGCTTTCTCTCGACTCAACTGTTGCAAGATCAACTTCCCACGTAAAACAAATGGTGCTATGAAACCCAAAGGATCATAGATGGAAGCTACTGTGGATAGCACTCCCCTTCTTGTCATTGGGTGTTTCTTGACAGTTACTCTGAACTGAAAGTCATCAGAGGATATGCACCATTGCACGCCCAGTGCTCTTTCTAGGAGTGGCTCCCCTAAATCTATGTCCAGTTCTTTGACACTATCTGCAAACTCTTCCTTTGGTATTGACTCCAATACCTTCTTGCTGTTGGAAATGAACTTGTGTAGTCTACGCTTGCCTGCGCTGCAAAGCTCTCTTGCTTCCTTGATCAGCTCGATTGCCTCAGCATCAGGCCTTACACTCACCATTCCATCATCAACATAAAAATTTCTTTGGATGAACTTGACAGTGCTTTGGTTAAATCGATCCTGACCTTCTGTGGCTAGATGTTTAAGTCCAAAATTGGCACAGCCAGGTGATGAAGCTGCTCTAAACAAAAGGACTTTCATCTGAAAAACTGATGGCGGAGACTCAAGATCACCATTCTCCCACCATAAGAACCTCAAGTAGTCTTGGTTTTCAGGCTTTAAATGGAATTGATAAAACATTCGTTCCACATCACACATAATAGCGACTGGGCCCTTTCGAAATCTACAAAGAACTCCCACCAAGGTGTTTGTGAGCTCTGGCCCTGTAAGAAGGTAGTCATTCAATGACATGTCTTGAAATCTTGCCGAGCAATCAAAGACCACTCGCAGTTTCTCTGGCTTTTGAGGGTGGTATACGCCATGGTGGGGAATATACCAAGCTGATTGTTTATCAAGCTCTTCTTCTGGGACCTTTTCTGCTTCACCACGACTGATAATGTCTTTCATGAAGTTCATGTAATCTGTCCGATATTTCTGGTCTCTCTTGAGCTTCTACTCCAAGCACATGAGGCGTTGAACAGCACTTGGCTTGTTATTTGGTAGCTCTGGCCTGCTCTGTTTAAAAGGCAGAGGCATTTCAAGATGTCCGTCTTCTTTGTGCTTAATTTCTTCTTTCATTTTAGTCAGAAACGGGAGATCTTCTTGCGAGAGATTTGCCTCTTCTCCAAGCCTTTCACTGAAGTCAGATTCCAGCACCTTTAGTATGTCTTCTGGAGCAGTCATCTGCTTAATTCTTGTTTTGCAAACATAATGAACTTCGCTCTTCAACTGACTTGTTACTTTGGGTTCAGGAGTCACTTGCTTTACAATGATGCGGTGACTTACTCCTATTACATCACTGTAGTGTTCGCCTGGATCACCATAGCTCACTATGCTCCAGCCTACGTCAGTTTTCTGTGCGAAGGGCTGGTTGTCCTCACCACATACAACTCCTCTAGGCATTAGTGCTTGTGGACAGTTATACCCGATAAGAAGACAGATTTCACATTTCTTCGTCGGGGCAACGTGTTCCGCAAGATGCTCTAAATGAGGCCATGCCCTTGCAGTCTCTGGTGTTGGAATGTGTGTACGATTGGCAGGTATGAATTCACGAGTGTAGACCGTTGGCACTGTGATCTTCTTAGAAGAAGATAACCCTCTTATTTGTAGACCTTTGAGTCTTTTGCATGGTACAATTGTCTCCTTGGAGGACATTGTGGACAGCTTCAACTTGACTGGCTCTGCATTGACATCAAGAGCATCTGCCACTTCAAGAATGAATGAAGAGTCACTTTGTGAATCTAACAGAGTATAGACAAGGACTTCTTTGTTTGAATCACTTGGAATTGATGCATAAACAGGAACTATTGCTGAAGTCTGAGCACTGTTACCATCATGCACAACTCTATTGGATGTGGTTTCTTGAGTGGTGTCTTGCGGCAATTGTGGCTTTCTTTCCTTACTGCAACTTGTCTCATCATTTTCTTTTTGCTTTGAGCGATCCTCATGTAAGCATGTGGGGTGGCGCTTTGAGCAGGTGTCACAGACCATCCGGTTGCTGCAATTCTTGGATTGATGGTCAGGACTCAAACAGCCGAAGCACAGTTTCTCACCTTGAATGAACTTCACTCGGTCAGCAACTGGCCTTGCAGTTAGTCTACGGCACTTGTGCAAGACATGCCCTGTTTTCTTACAAAACATACATGTGCTTATGTTCACCTCAGTGGTGTTAGTTGTAAAAGTCCTTGCACTTGCTGCTTGGTTCTTAGAGGTCACTCCATTCTGAGGTTTAGATCTTGTCCTTTCCGGCTCCCCTTGCCGCAAAGCATAATAAGATGTAACAGGGTTACAAGCAATACTAGCCTCCAAAGTCAGGAAAGTTACGAAATACTTGAAATCTGGGAACCTTCCATGCTCCAGCTGATACTGTGTGGCTTTTCGGTTCCATCTGCTGCTTAACCAATCAGGCAACTTGGCTGTCAGTTTTTGGTTTTCAATGCCATCATCAAGAATACGCAGACTCTCATTGTGAGCCATGGCACATTCACAACTGTGTAAAAAGTCCACAAATTTCCTTAAGTCAGCGCTCTCTCTTGACGCTATCTTTGGCCAGGCATGTAATTTGTCTTGGCAGGCTTTGGCAATCATAAAAGGCTGGCCGTATCGCTCATTGAGGAGTTTCCATGCAGCAACATATGCAGTATCTGAACCAATCAGAAAATAACCTTCTAATGCCTCTCTAGCTGCTCCTCCAACATATTTCTGGAGGAAGAATATTTTCTCTGAGCTTGGAATATTTTTCTTTTCGATAAGAGTTTGGAAGGATGACTTCCAATGATTAAAGTTGAGTGGATCACCACTAAAAACTGTGGGCTCTGGAATGGGTAGCCTATTTGCTGATATAGCCTCAGCTAAGACCTTCACAAGCTCTCCTGTGCTATCTTGAAGCACATGTGTTGGCACTGCATCCTTTGGTGGTTGTGAGTGCTGGTCCTCAGGCTTCACCAGATTGAGTGGCTGCATAACCTTATGTAGATCCAGGCTCTGTGGAGCATTCCCTTGGACTGAGCTCACTCTCATCATACACTTCACTGCAAATTATCTGGTGCTTGCCATGATTTAAAATCTTATTTTTAGACAGGCCAGATTATTTGCCTTGTTTTAAAAAAGATTTACTTGTTTCTAAGTCTGGATTTTAGATAATAAACTTAAATCGAGAATAACCATATAATTGTGTCTATATTAGTACAGAAATCCAGAAAAGGGAAGAATAACTCTTAAAATAGCCTACATTAGGCCTCTCACCAGATGTCTCTCAAAATATCACTTGTTTCAAGATAGAGTGACAAATTCAATTTGCTTGATTTAGGAAATTCACACAAGGCATCTGTTGAAAATATGATTTATTCAAAATCATGTCTGACTTCAAAGTTATACATATAAGGGAAAAAAATTAACCACAATTTATGATACAAATCACATTTCAAAGACAGCTGTTTGTCCCAGCATGCCAGCATTATGTGGTACAACATTGACATTGGTTTAGGGAACATTTAATGACTGTCAACTGATATCATCACAAACTACACTAAGCCAATACTTGGTGCAACCCTAATCTTAAGGGTGATTTCTATGGGAAATAATATCAGAAAGACTGTATTTTATTGGCACAAACACACTGTCCCTAAAACTAACAGAAAAGTATGAAGTATAATCAATGAGCTCATGGGCTAATTCTGTAGCTTGAGCAACAATGGGCACAGTTACTTCATATGCCAATAAGTCTTCATTTAAATTCAAAGTTTCATAGCGTTGGTACTCAAAAGCAATAAAAGATGAGTCAATCAAAAAGATATCCTTTATCAGTCCAAACACAGGGAAAGTGCCATCCACATCTGCAATAATCATGGACTTCCCAGTAATGTATTTATTGCCATTTAGAACATACCATTTCACTGAGACAACAGACTGCATGACATCTATTCCAAAAAATTCTTTAATTTTTTTCCTAACATATTCATTATTTTTAACAGCTGATACTGGCCCGGATTCCTTTTCTTTCGCAAAAATAGGATGTTCAGTGCCTATTTCATTTTGACAACACTCAAGAAATTGATTGTGGTTTGCTAGGGATTTACAAACATTTTTAAAATTTAACTTAGAAGCCCACTGTTTAAAATAGGAGTGCTTTGCCTCAAAGCGCATGCACATACTCCTTATTAAAGGTCCAAGGGATAAGATTTGACTGGGAAGATGCAACATATAATGTTGCTTAGGTATTATATTGGCTTCGGGAAAAAGTTGCTTGAACTGATACAGGTGTTCTTCAATCATACTTCTCAGTTGCAATACAGTTTGTAAAGAAATAATGGGAGCAAGAACTATTTGAACTATCATAATTAACTTTCTAATAAATACAACATACTCACTCTCCACACCATACAAAAGAAAAAGTAAGATTTTTAAAAGAATTAGCATCTGTCCACAAGACTGTTTCAATTTGTTGTCGTTAGCCGCTAAAGTCCCAAAGCTAATAGGACATGGTTTATCCCGTATTTCAAGAGGTGAGTAAGGAAAATTTTGAATGTCTGAATTAAACTTGTCTAATTCCAATTGTCCTGAGAGAATTAGGTGTTTTAATACAAATTTAACTTCCATTGATGCAACACCTTCAAAAATAACATGCATTATGTCCTGTGGAGTTTGTTTGATCAATTCAAATGCAGGAATATCAACTAGTCTGCTTCTTCTATTAATTCCAAAAGTAGTTTTGAGGGACGCTTTCAATAAATCTGTGCTTGCTTTATCTATTTCAAAACACTGCCTAATATGTTTCTCCAGAGTTCTTTGAACAAACTTCTTCTCCTCAAAAACACTTTGCATATCATCAAAGTTGCATTCACAGTGTCTACATTTGCTATAAGCAAAACCAATCCCTTCTTTAAAGCCAGCAATCTCATGCTGGGCTAGCGTGTCTCCGCAAATGGCTATAACAGCACCAAACAATTCAATTTCACCATTTGACATTTCAATCCTTACACCATTGTAAAGCAGTGATAGATCTTGAAGTATTCTTTTCTCTACAACATCAATACCCCACTGAGAAATGTCATTTGCTTTAGCAATAGCAAGAAGTCGTATTGCAGCTAACTTTGACCTAAATTTTGGATCAATATTTCCTAAAGTATAATAAAACATGACCAATTTGTTTGCAGAAGCATGGGACCCTAAGGGGTTACATATTTCAATTTCATCTGTGTACAGTATTAATTGCAATGCATTTGGCCTCTGAGAAAACAAGGGCTGAGATGTAAAGAGGGACCCGTCTCTAAAATCATAGAAGAATCCCTCTCTGCTTCTTTGTGGTGCAGTGTTCAACATGGTAAAGATTCTCTCATTAGTCATTAACTGCTTTAGACTTTCAATAAATGGTACATAGTAAAAACTTTTGTTCCTTATGGACATGACCCTTGAAAGACCTTGCTTTACCCAACATATCTTCTGGGATACTACTACTTCCTCTGCGTTGACTGGACAGAACATTTCCCCTATGGCTCTCTGTCCATATGCAATGGTGGAGAAAGGATCCATGAATTTATCAAATGTACCCAAAGCCTCATCTTGAAGCTGAGTGGTTCCCTCGCCATGATCTTCAAACACTGTGTTCATTCTTTCCTTGAGCGTATCCAAAAGAACAGCCTGATACTGTTGCACTCCTGAGATGATATGTTTGACCGTTCTCTGTGAAAAGATTTGAAACAAAAGTAACTTATTCTGCATTTCTATAAAAAAAAAATTCTGAATTCCATTATGAACAAGTAAGACATTGATTGCCTTATGTAATGTATTGATCCATTAAGACTATAACATACCTGTGATAAGTGGCACTGTTCTTGAACACTGATAGCAAAAGCTGCAGCAGATCTGGTAATATCGTGTCTGGTAAAGGATGTTGTAGCAACAGCTTCTTCCTTTAGAGCAGAAAAACAAAGTTACTCCAAACTCCTGGCCAATTATAGAAATTCTTACATAACAGGTATAATCAGTTACACCTAATGATTGGTCCATTAAAAAACAAAGTGCATGACAGTGATTAGTGTTACAGTGAATATTCAATATAATATAAGATAATATAATATTCATTCTTTGGAATAAAGAAAAAAGAAATGGAAAAGAAATCAAAGACAAAGAAACAATAAAAAAGGGGTTGTCCATTTTTTTGATGAGGCTAGGGATTGGATTCATGAGAATGAGATTTTATCTTTTTAAATAATGAATTATTGTTCGCACTTAGATATTAGTTTCTTTACATGCTTGTTGTACTTATTAAATTATTTATGTATTTTTAAATCACGCAATTTAGATTTGCACTTAGAATTTATGTTAGTATTAGTATATGGATATATTTTATTGTATGCATTTATTAATTTATTTAATTTTCAAGAAAATCATTCTTATCCATGTTTTGGCAGTATTTCTGGCCAACAGATTTTTTTTACAGTGCTTCCAAATACTCTGCGTCTTACCTGTACTCACCACTTATAATTCCTACGAGATACCCAAATTGCTGTCACATTGAACGATTTAAACGCGCTGAGAGTATTATATATATATATAGAATATATATTATATATATAGTATAAAATGAGAATAAAATGAGAACCCTGTCAATGATTAGATGACTGCTTATTCTTATTCTAATCGGATGAGCCCATGATGCTGATTACTCAACCCTGAGCCTTCCTTCCTTCATAACAGCTGACCATCTACACCAAACTTTACAAACGACTCCAAAATATGAAG
The DNA here is from genome assembly GCF_056152115.1 of Neolamprologus brichardi. Lineage (NCBI taxonomy): Eukaryota > Metazoa > Chordata > Actinopteri > Cichliformes > Cichlidae > Neolamprologus > Neolamprologus brichardi. Next base: position 14,632,807 of record NC_142106.1, on the reverse strand, counting down.
TCTCCAAGGAAGAGGCAGGGCTCCATGCCGCAACGAGGCAGGCCCAGGAAGACTCTTTTTGGCTCAGATGACACAGACAATGGGACTGAAGGTGACCTAAGTGGTGAAGCAAGTGGTTCAAGTGACTATACCATACTTCTTGAGAGCAATGATGACCTCAGCGAGGACAACTCAAATGCGGGTGTGTACTTTAGTCTGCTGTACTAATGACTTTTGGATATCTGAAACTTCAAAGAGACCACCTGCCTTCAGTTTTCTGTTCAGAGTGCATCACAAGATTTTTACAGTGTTGAGTATTTTCATTAACTTTCTATCTATTCTCTGTTATTACATTCTGTTCATCTTCTGTTTTTTCCTCAGAGAAAGAATCCCAATTGCCGCTACCCTCCACTGTACCAACTAAGTCAAACAATACTACGCTGGCTTTACCACTATTATCCAAGTCAGCCTCGTGCTCTGCACCCAGGGCTGATATAGGTCCTTCAACTGCACCTCCAGAGGATGTTGTTGGTAAGTCCACCATCACCCTTATCTACCTCTCAGTCTGTGGTTCCTCTTACAGCTCTTTCCAAAATATGGCTGCAGCAATGAACCCCGTTCTAAGTGTTTATTCCATAGCTCGTAGTGGTTTGGCATTAACTCAAGTTGGTGTGTAAAATCAACATATGATAGATCCCTCATTCCAGTTTGCCAGTTTGCCATAGTAAGTATTTTAACACTTTGTGTTGTAATGGGTGTTACTCAGTGCTGATTATTTACACATCTATCATGCCTTATCACAGTGTTTCTGTCATAGATCAAATTACCTAAAAGATTTTTATCCATCAGCTCATAATCACTGTTCACACTGATGTGAACGATATACACAGTAAACAACCTTTACCTTATTTTCACCACAGTTTTGTTCACGGGCATCTTAAACTTTTGTTTTAATATTTGATTCTGTTCAAACTAACAATTAACATAAATCCATGATCATTATAAGAAAAGGACACAAAGGGAAATGATCAGGACATATAGGGTCAGTTCATTACTCAAACATATTTAACCTAAACATTAATTCTCATAAATATTATACTTAAAAACAACCATGCAACCTTACTAGAAATGACTGATTAGAAAAATCTGAATTTTGTGTCTAGTTACACCATGTCTTACAATTGCTCTTTGCTTTCCCTAGCAGACCATGACAGCCTGAAGATGCAGGCAAGACATTACAAAACCTTGAGCAACATGTACAGGAATCCCAATGCAAAACCCAACCAAAGTGACGTTGCTCAAATTTTGGACCTGGAGTTTGAGGCCAGACGAGCTTTTATTGACGCAGATGTTACAAGGGAAGAAGACACGCCTAGAAAAATATTTGAAGCATACCCATGCTTCAAAGACATACGAAATGTAAGTTCAACTACCTTCAGTTAAATTCCTTGCTTTCTCTGGATAGGTTTAGTTAGTTCTTGACTAACTGAGCACCAACTGCAAATACATAGATCAAATGAAGGGTCGATGGGCAGAGTTTTGTTCAAAGGTGCAGTTCTATGGCATTTGGAAGAAGGTCCTGAAACCACCTCTCCCCTTGGATGTACGTGGAGGTAAGTGGCCTTTTCATACATTAAATCCATACATCAGATATGTTCAGATTACTTTGTTAAGATACTTTTCTCTGTTCACAGTGAATTTTACTGTCACTCTCTTCAATGCACTTCCATCTCTTTTTCCTTCACCAACTACACCACCAAAGCGGCTGGGAAGTGCCAGTGAGGCTCTCCTTCATATCCTCAAGGTGAGAACAGTTGCAATACCAGCCACTGTAACTTGTACTCCATTTACTTGTAGTATTATTATATTATTATTTTGCTTTTCATGCTTAATAAGAGAGGGTCAAAGTTCAATTCAGCAGGGATTAAATTACTCCTTATTCAGGATTTCTTAATTGTTATTTAAAACCTACTCCAGAGAGGCAGCACATAGCAAAAGCACATTGCAGTTAGGATACAAGTAGAAGCAGTAAAATTTTATTGTTCTGTTATCACTAAAAGTTGTAAAATGTTGTATCACTAAAATATCATTCTCAGTCACTTGTTATTTATTATGTGTTTACAGCGCCCTCTGTGGTTGCTCCAAGTAATGCGCTTTAGAAACGGCTTTATTTTGAAACAACTTTATTGAACAGGAAGTCGGCGCAAGAAAGGCAAAAAGAAGGGAAACATATCGGCACACAGTTTATGGTGTCCTGTTGGAAAAAATACTGTTCAAATCTTCGGTTTATGGTTGTATCGCCGGTATGTACTTAAAGTATAAATTGCAACTTTGATTTTTGTACAATATGTTCCCCGCTAATGCAGTATTTGGCTGTAAAGCTAGTCCTTTTGCTAAGCTAGTTACCCGCGATTTTGGAGGTCGTCTGGGATAGCATCAGTCGTAGTTTAAAAAGTTCACATAATTAGACACATGCTATGTAGTAGCATTGTAGTATATAACTGTATATTATGCTGCACATATGTATGTCATGATTGTATTTTTTGTCTTGTTTTTAGTTTTACCCTTTTGAATATCAGTAAACCTGTTGACAACGCTCATCGGTCTTCAGAGTGGTGATATAAGAAAGGTGTTAACGCCCCTGCATCAGACATGCACCCATAACGGCACAGTAAAACGGCGGCATCCGCATGAACAAAGATAACGCAGTCATCGCACGCTAGAGTGAAGCTGACCACTACTACGCCTCGGAGCAACACGGCATACAGCAGTGAGCCAGCAGTCGTCTAGTCAACTCCAACATGTCCAGCAAGGCGTCATCCCTCAAGACCCGGTCCGAAGCTTCGTGTGCCTCCTCTACAGGTTCTGCAGCTGCCAAAGCCAGAGCAAAAGCCGAGGCAGCCAAAGCACGTCTCAGCTTCGCAGCTAAAGAAATGGATTTGAAGGTAGAAAAAGCACAAATAGAAGTAGCAAAAGCTAAAGTTGAGGCATCCATCGAATATTTACAGCATGAAAAAGATGTAGCCTCAGCCATTGCTGAAGCAGAGTCATTAGAAGCAGCTGCTGCCGCACAGACAGAAACACGCAGCAACATCTGTCCCTCAGTAACAGCAGAACGAACTAAACAATATGTCATTGGCCAATCTGCATTTGTGAGAAAAGAAAATGATGCTGCTCTTCAACAATCAAAAAATGAAAATGTAACGCAAAGTAAACCAGAGATCACCTGTGATCAGCCACCAAGCCCTAAAAAAGAAAATGACCCACAAAAAATTCCAATTGGTCTACCAGATGATCCTGACTGTTGCCAAAAAAACTCCAGTCATCTCCCCTTCTCCTCATGCTAATAAAAATTACAGTACCAATTGGTCAAATCAGGTGTCAGCATCTAGCTTTCATGATGCTAGGCCTTTATACAAAGAGCCTAGAGAATCAAATGTGAGTGACTTCATCAGATACTTTGCTCGTCGTGAAATAGTGGCAACAGGGCTGCTCCAGTTTAATGACAAGCCCCAAAACTTCAGAGCTTAGAAACGCTCATTTGAAAATGCTATAAGTGGGTTAGATCTAACGGCAAGTGAAGAAATGGACTTGATGTTAAAATGGCTTGGCAAGGAATCGGCTGAACATGCAGAACAACTCAGAGCCATACACATCAACAACCCAGTCAATGGCCTCAACATGATATGGAACAGACTTGAACAATGTTACGGCTCAGCTGAAGTGATCGAGGATGCACTGTTTAAAAGAATTGATGCATTCCCAAAAATCTCATCCAAAGACTTTGCAAAACTGAGAAAATTTAGTGACCTGCTCATGGAAGTGCAGTGTGCTAAAGCTGAAGGAGACCTCCCTGGTCTTGCATTCCTAGATACAGCAAGAGGAGTAAATCCAATCATTCAAAAACTTCCCTTCTACCTGCAAGAAAGGTGGATTACGGTAGGAGCCAACTACAAACGCACAAAATGTGTCTCCTTCCCACCTTTTAGTGTTCTAGTAGACTTTGTTGCACAAGAAGCTGATGCTAGAAACGACCCCAGCTTTAACCTCACACCATCACCTGATGCACCCAGACCAGACAAACTATCTTGGAGGGCAAACAGACAAAAAGAGATTTCTGTGCACAAAACTGATGTCATCTCTCGCACTAGTTCAGACACACAGAGGTCCCTAAACAAAACTGTAGATGGTGAAAAGCTTTGTCCAATTCACAAGAAAGCCCATCCTCTCTCAGTGTGCAGAGCATTTCGCATGAAAACACTGTTAGATAGGAAAGCGTTCTTAAAAGAAAACAACTTTTGCTTCAGATGCTGTGCCTCATCTTCACACATAGCAAAGAACTGTAAAGCCAAGGTACAGTGTTCCGAGTGCAACGATGAGAAGCACTGCACGGCTCTCCACCCAGGACCAGCTCCCTGGCTAAAAGAAACTGAACCAGCAGCAGAGCATGGCGGGGAGCCTGACACCATTGAATCAGAGGAGATCACTTCTAAATGCACTCAGGTTTGTGGTGTGAATGAAGCAGGCTTTTCATGTTCTAAAATCTGTCTCGTTAATGTCTACCCAGCAGGCCACCCACATCAAGCAGTAAGGCTTTATGCCATCCATGATGAACAAAGTAACAGATCACTAGTACGTCCGGAGTTCTTTGAGTTGTTTAATGACTGCGGCCCTAGTTCCCCTTACTCGCTTAAGACATGTGCAGGTACCAAAGAGACAATGGGTAGAAGAGCTACAGGTTATGTAGTGGCAGCTTTAGATGGTTCAGTCCACATCCCGCTGCCTAGCCTAATTGAGTGCAAAAATATCCCAAATGACAGAGACGAGATCCCCACACCCAGTGCAGCTAGACACCACAGCCATCTAAAGTCAGTGGCTCACCTCATTCCTGCCTTGGACTCTAACGCCCCCATACTAATGCTTCTTGGACGGGATGTCATTAGAGCTCACAAAGTCCGCAAACAGATAAGTGGCCCTAACAACGCACCCTATGCTCAAAAATTGGACCTAGGATGGGTCATAGTAGGAAATGTGTGTTTAGGTGACGTCCACAAAACTCCTGCAGTAAAGACTCTGTTCACAAATGCAACTGAAAGGGGACGTCCCACAGCGTTCGAGCCATGTCCTAATGTTTTCAACATAAAAGAGAAACATTGTGGGATACAAGTTCCACTCAACTTCAGCCCCCAGCTGGCAGACAGTGCTTGTGAACCTGATCATTTAGGATGTAATGTGTTCAAACAAACCAGAAACGACAACTACATCTCACCTTCCATCCAGGACAATGCCTTCTTAAAAATAATGGAGGAAGGACTAACAAAAGACACAGATAACAGTTGGACAGCTCCTTTACCATTTAAAAATGCACGCCGAAAGCTCCCTAACAACAGACCACAGGCCCTGAATCGCCTAATGTCTCTTCTTCGCACCTTTGAAAAGAAGAAAGAGATGAAGGAACATTTCATCACTTTCATGGACAAAATATTCCAAAACAAACATGCAGAGATCGCCCCTCCACTAAAAGAGGACGAGGAATGTTGGTATCTGCCACTATTCGGTGTCTACCATCCCCGTAAACCCATGCAGATCAGGGTCGTCTTCGACAGCAGCGCCAAGTATGAAGGCGTATCCCTGAATGACGTTCTGTTAACAGGACCAGATTTTAACAACTCATTGCTTGGGGTCCTAATACGCTTCAGAAATGAAGCCGTTGCCTTCACAGCAGACATCGAACAGATGTTTTACTGTTTCAACGTGCGAGAGCAAGACAGGAACTACTTACGCTTCTTGTGGTTCCGCGACAATGACATTTCCAAAGAAATTGTGGAGTATAGAATGACGGTCCACGTCTTTGGGAACAGCCCATCGCCAACAGTGGCCATATATGGCCTGCACCAATCTGTCCAACGCGTCGAACCAGACTGCGATGCAGATGTGAAGCAGTTTGTCATGCGCGACTTCTACGTTGATGACGGACTCAAATCTCTACCTACTGTTGAAAAGGCCATATCTCTACTCCAAAGAACCCAATGTGCACTTGCAAACTCAAATTTAAGACTGCATAAAATAGCAGCAAACAGAAAGGAAGTACTAGAGGCATTCCCGACTCAAGATCATGCCAAAAACCTAAAAAACCTAGACTTTGAAGCTGATTCAGTGCCCATGCAGCGTAGCCTAGGTCTCCTCTGGGACCTAAGTAAAGACTGCTTCACCTTTGAAGTATCTGATGAGTCAAAGCCCTTTACTAGACGAGGTGTTCTATCAACAATAAACAGCCTCTATGATCCGCTGGGCTTTGTAGCACCAGTCACCATACAGGGAAAGTCAATTCTACGTGAACTTACAGCTGAAAATAGGGACTGGGATGCTCCACTGCCTCCCGAAATGGAAGAGTCCTGGACACAGTGGAAAGACTCACTCAAAGACCTGCCTAACATGACCATTCCCAGAGCATACACAGACATTTCCCCTTCAACAGCCGTGAAAAAAGAGTTGTGTGTTTTTTCAGACGCATCTACCAAAGCCATAGCTGCAGTGGCCTATTTAAAAGTGACAGATGCAGAAGGACACAGTCAAGTAGGCTTCGTAATGGGTAAGGCTAAGCTAGCACCACGCCCAGATCAGACTATTCCAAGATTAGAGCTTAGTGCTGCCGTTTTAGCGGTTGAGCTCGCAGATCTTATCTCAGATGAACTTGACTGTAAACTAGATCACACTACCTTCTACACAGACAGTAAAGTAGTCCTAGGTTACATCTACAATGAGTCTAGAAGATTTTATGTCTATGTCAGTAATCGTGTGACTAGAATCCGCAGATCTTCTCAGCCATGCCAGTGGCACTATGTAGCTAGCAGTCAGAACCCTGCAGATCACGCCACTCGTTCTGTTCCTGCATACCAGCTGCCGCTTAGTAACTGGCTCACTGGCCCTGACCTTTTGCATCAGATTCAGAGTTCTCTAAATGACTCCTATGACCTTGTAGAGCCCAGCATGGACTCAGATGTAAGACCTCAGGTAACTGCACTCAAAACAACAGCCTCAACTAAAGAACTGGGCTCAGACAGATTCACCAAGTTTTCTACCTGGAAATCCCTCACACGTGCTCTTTCTAGACTAATACATGTCATCCACAACTTCAAATCACCACCAAGCAAAGCCAATCACTGTAATGGCTGGCATTACTGTGAAACGGGACTTACTGTGGATGAGTTAAACCAAGCTCAAAACCTTGTCATTCGAGCAGTACAGCAGGACGTGTACGCTGAAGAAATCAAGTGTGTGCAAAAACATGAAAGACTACCCAAAACCAGTCCTCTCAAAACCTTAGACCCCTATCTGGACAAAGAAGGACTCCTCAGAGTAGGTGGTCGCATCAGAGACTCAAACATTAGCCAAGGTGAGAAAAACCCTCTCATAGTTCCTGGCCACCACCATGTTGCAGCGCTTCTCATAAAGCACTACCACGAGCAGACCCAGCATCAGGGTCGCCTTTTCACAGAAGGAGCCGTTCGCTCCGCAGGATGGTGGATAGTGGGCGGTAAAAGAAAAGTGAGCACAATCATCCATCATTGTGTTACCTGCAAAAGTGCCCCGTTGAGCACACAAAAAATGTCAAACCTCCCTCCAGACCGTCTCACAACAGATCCCCCGTTCACGAATGTGGGCTTAGATGTGTTTGGTCCGTGGTTTGTGTCTTCACGACGTACAAGAGGAAGCGTCAATCAGAATAAAAGGTGGGCTGTCATATTCACTTGCTTGAGTATTAGAGCAGTTCACATTGAAGTGGTAGAGTCACTTGATACATCTAGCTTCATTAATGCATTCCGACGATTTCTGTCCGTGAGGGGACCAGTGAAAACTGTTCGCTCTGATCGAGGCACCAACTTTGTAAGTGCATGTAAAGAACTGAAAATCCCTTCAAACTTGGACAACACAGCTGTGCACACCTTCTTAAAAGAACATGGATGTAAATGGACTTTTAACCCACCTCATGCCTCCCATTTCGGCGGAGCATGGGAGAGAATGATAGGTTTAGCACGGAGAATATTGGACTCTATGTTTTTTCAGCTTAAGACTACTAAACTCACTCATGAGGTTCTCGTCACCTTCAAGGCAGAGGTGGCCGCTATCATAAACTCTAGACCCCTTGTCCCGGTTTCATCAGACCCAAGTGACCCCTTCATCTTGACTCCAGCTATTCTCCTGACTCAAAAGGTAGCACCCCTTCAGGCTCCAGCTGAAAAATTCACAGCATCAGACCTCTACAAACATCAGTGGCGCCAGGTTCAGCACCTGTCGAACATCTTCTGGGACAAATGGAGAAAAGAGTTTCTCCCTACCCTCCAGCCACGCCGCAAATGGCAATCTAGCCAGCCTAACGTGAGCTTAGGAAGTGTTGTGGTACTCAAAGACAGTCAAGTGCCAAGAAATGAATGGCCTCTTGGTCTCATAACTAAGGTGTTCCCAAGTAAAGATGGTAAAATACGTACCATTGAAATTAAGGTAGCTAAATCAGATGGTACAAAGGTGTTAACCACACCTATCTCAGAGATTGTACCTTTGGTGCCTTCTTAACATGTTGTTTTCCCCAATATTTAATTGTGGCGTTTATTCACGCCAGGCGGGGAGTGTTCTGTTATCACTAAAAGTTGTAAAATGTTGTATCACTAAAATATCATTCTCAGTCACTTGTTATTTATTATGTGTTTACAGCGCCCTCTGTGGTTGCTCCAAGTAATGCGCTTTAGAAACGGCTTTATTTTGAAACAACTTTATTGAACAGGAAGTCGGCGCAAGAAAGGCAAAAAGAAGGGAAACATATCGGCACACAGTTTATGGTGTCCTGTTGGAAAAAATACTGTTCAAATCTTCGGTTTATGGTTGTATCGCCGGTATGTACTTAAAGTATAAATTGCAACTTTGATTTTTGTACAATATGTTCCCCGCTAATGCAGTATTTGGCTGTAAAGCTAGTCCTTTTGCTAAGCTAGTTACCCGCGATTTTGGAGGTCGTCTGGGATAGCATCAGTCGTAGTTTAAAAAGTTCACATAATTAGACATATGCTATGTAGTAGCATTGTAGTATATAACTGTATATTATGCTGCACATATGTATGTCATGATTGTATTTTTTGTCTTGTTTTTAGTTTTACCCTTTTGAATATCAGTAAACCTGTTGACAACGCTCATCGGTCTCCAGAGTGGTGATATAAGAAAGGTGTTAACGCCCCTGCATCAGACATGCACCCATAACGGCACATTTATATTTAAAAAGGCCTTCAAAAACTAGATTATGTAACAAAGTTAAAATAAATAGTTTTAAAAAAACAAATGAGAAAAAAAGCACAAATAGACATGATAAAAATGCTGCAAACTAGAGAGAATTCATGCTCAGAATTAATACATTTCCAAAATGTCATATTTATGCAAGTCAGATATTTTATATTTATTTCTTCTATTCCAACAGTAAATCAGTTGGAGCATTCTAAACTCTTGATATTGCTTTTTGTGTCTTAAGCTGTTTGGATGCACAGCAACCCTTTCATTTAAAATCTTGAAGAATTTGTCCTTTTTTTTGTGCTTTTCTAGCCGGGTGAAGATGCAATGCTATACCTGGAGAAGCGGCCTCTCTCCTCCCCAGTGCTGCTTTTTGATGGAACAACCAGCATTGTTGCTGTAGGAAACATACCAGTGACCACTCTCCCCTTGGAGGATTTCTGGGAAGGAATGTTGGTGTTGATGGCATATTATTACACCTTGCACTTAACATACCCGAAATGTGTTGCAACGGTCCTCTGTCATACAAACTGAGGTAATCACTGATGCCATCCATGATCAAGATGCCACTAGTGCATATAAGAAAGCAATAGCTGAGTGGAAGTCATTCTTTGAAAAATAGGTGAATACCAAGCAGAATTTTATCAGGTCATTTGCAGTTTGTTTAGTTTTGTAGTACGTTTGTACAACTTTGTTCCTAATTTGCCTAGCAATGTCCTGAGAAACGGCTTTACTTATAATGCTTTACAAATGAAAGTTGTTGGGTTTTTTTTTTCTTAGTGACACTTTACCTGAGGCATGTAAAGTTTTAAGTCAGTAATGCCATTATTTACAACATTGTGAGACTATGTGACTGTCACAAAAATTTAAGGCCAAAAATGTAATTTATTTTCTCTGTTTAGGCCTTTTAAAGGGTTGATTTAGACTTTTAGGCATTGTGCAGCAGCCCTATATTGTTTAAAAAAAGGGTTTTGTTCTCATGAGAGGAATAAATGTTGACATATATCACTCTTGTCCTGGTTGTGATTTCAGTAGAAGCCAAGGAGTATTCTAGGAAAAAGGTCTGTTTTAAGGTTTTTTGCTTGGATTTAATATCGATTCGGCTATATTTTAAGATAAGCCAACCTGAATCAAGAAAAAAATTAATCATACTTCACTAATATTGCGTAGTTTTTCATAGTATTAGAACTATTTTTCTCGTTGTAGTGCATTCATTTGCTGCAAGTAAGAATTCAAAACATAAAAAAAGACTAATTTAGCACATTTAACTTACTTTTGGGACTTGATATCAAGTAATTTTATCTTAAATTGAGCTTTTTAAAGCTTATTTTAACCCTCTTCAATTCTCAAATGTGTTCTTTTATTTCTGGATTAAAAAATCTTATTTCAAGATTTCTTATTAAGTAAAATAAACTTGCTGCATGGACAGATAATTTCACTTGTTTTCAGTGCTTTCTGTATCAAATGTAGTATTTTTTTCCTAAATATAGACTAGCCATTTTTGCAGTGTTGAAGCTTTGCTTTGGCTGCATTCAGCCTTTTCAAATTTTCCAAACGCTCAAGTTCTCTCTTTAGGTTTTCTACAGACCTTCTTCTTGAAGCATTCTCTTCTTGCTGTTTCTTTAAAAGAGCAGCCTCTTGTTTCTCTCTTTCTAGCCTACGTTCAGTTTCTTCCCTTTCTCCTTCAAGTTGACGAACTAATGCGGCTGCTTCTTGGTCTGCAATGATCAACCTCTCTTCAGCTTAAAGGTTTTGCAGTTTCTCTTCGTGGCCCTCTTGTTCAGCCATAATCTGCAGTACAGCCTGTGTAGCTGCATACTCGGCAGCAGCTTCTTGTCTTCTAAGTGAAGATACATTTGAGTGAATAGAAGAAGCTTTAGAACCATTAGAGGCAGGAAGTGAAACACTGGAGGCTGAGGATGAGAATACAGAACTATGATCTGGCCAAATCAACTCCTCCGCTGTTCCCTGCATTTCAGATTGAGCATTTTGTACTACAGTCTTTGTGATCGAGATGCAGCTATCCATCTTGCGATGCATGTCATGGGCTGGTTGATCAATTCTTCTGCAATCATCATAAGCAATGTTCAACTCAGATAATTCCCTTTGAATACTGGTGATGTGTTCTTGTAGGATGTCACTGGGATCCTGTTTTAACACAGATCTTTTAGCTACCTTAATCAGAGCTTTCCATCGTTCATATTTGCTGTCAAAGCGAAGCAATAGCCCTTTGATTTGCTCTTTCTGAAACTCTTTTCCTTTTTCTGTTAATGTCCAGGCTCTTTCATTGCCACGAGGCTCTTCAGGCGGTGCTATATTTTGCCCGATATTTGATTCATCTGTCTGCTCTAACTCTGTCTCTTCTTCCAGAGCAGCTGCTGCACCCTGAGCTTCTTTACTTGTATGTAACATTTTGATTATTTAGACACAGACACAGGCAGCATACAAGAGCAAGCTGCAACAACATTTGTGAATACTGAAAGAATGAGCTTAACTAAATGAAGTCACTCTCATTCAAATTAGCCCATACATGTAGAATATTACAGAGTAAGTACACTTAACAGAGTTCTTAAAAGACATTGAACCATAAATACAAACTGTGAATTTCTGTCAAAATGTACAAAGTTTACTTCTGCCCTTTCAGAGCCAATTATAATTTTTCAGCTGAACATAAATTTACATCTCTTACATAAATGCACATTCATATACGTCAAACACCGTGGCTGCCAGGCTATACACAGTCCCTTTTAGTTTCCAACTCTTGTGTCACTTTTCAGACCAAAAACTTTAGAGTCTGACTTATAGACTTCTTCATGAAAACCTTATGAACCTGTGTGTCCTAAACAGTGGCTTATCTGTGTCCCGTCTTGATGAGCTGTCGAATTTGCGCTGATAGGGCGAGTCTAGGCAGGTCCGAGTTTGACTATCCCTCCCTCTAGTTAATACACGACACCACGGTTCTTCATTCACAGATGGATTTATTCTTCAGTCACACTTCTCCTCCGAAACACCATAAAATCCATCGTCAAACTGTCATTACATAAAAGTACAGAATGACCAAACATAAATATTACAAATAAACATTTAAACCCAAGTTAACAAATATGCGATAAACAACAGTTAACATACCTCGCTGGCTGCATGTAACCGTGAGGGAATGAGTCCGCTTCAGGAACAAAAACTTAACGAAAATAATTCCCAATTTCTTCTTCGCAGCTTTCTTTTACTTTAAACTGCTTATTTATTCCTTCTTCTGACTTAGTTAACTTATTAACTTAGCTTCTTTGCACATGCTTTTGACTTCCCTTTACGTCACTTAAAGGGGCCTGTGCGCAACACAGAATGAACCTTAGTTCCTACCCCAAAAGGAACAACAATAAATAAAGGAAATAAATAACATAGATGAACACAATAAATTAAACAAACTGACATAATTTACATTCATGGCAGTTAAAGTCAAACTCAGTATTCAGGCCTACCTCTATTCACTCTTTAACCCTCTGGGGTCGCCGGACGCGCCGGCACGTTAAAATCACATGACCAATTTAAGACGACACAGCTACACGATGCAGCACGTCAGAGTCTCCATTTCTTGGATCGAAAGTGTGGACTTCAAACTATATACCAGTCTTTGAATTGTGTCGATGGGCCACCTAAAACCAGAGTTATGATAAAAAATACATGCGATTAGTGATGGGTCCAGCAACACTGACGCACCGACGCTTGTATCAAGCTCACAGAGTGACGCCTGTATCGGTGCGTGCGTCGCTTTAAGAAAAAGTCACGTGATCGATACAGCTGCTGTATCGCTCATTGCCAACGCGCCAAACTGTGTTTAAAAGGTACCGCGTCTGCATCTGTCAACGGAACGAGTCGCCTCCAAAAAAAAAAACAACACAATATTACTCTCGCAAAGATTAAAAAAAATATATACACATCTCTCCATAACAAAATGGAGTCCGAAAGAAAGGTTTCTGCTGTGTTGGATCATTTTGATCTTTTAACTGCAAATAGTTTGTCTGTCTTCGTTTAAGTGTAATCTATCAGAACAGGAAAAACAATAATGTGACTTGCAGTGTAAATTATTTATTTCATTTTATGCAGGCTGAATGTCGCATCTGTTCTGCAGAGCTTTCTTACACAAACAACACCACCTCAGTGTTTAGGCATTACAGAGCCAAACGTGAAAATGAGGAGACAATCACACCGATAATGAACACAGGTCGGCCTATATTGACACTGAACAGCTTAATCATTTTTTTTGTATTAATATGTGTTTTATTACTTTGAAATCAAACAGCCTGAACACTGTTCTGGACCAGGCAGTCCTGAATTTTATTATAAAGGACTGTCAACCCCTTAGTATTGTGGAGAGTGTCAGAGAGAAACATTCCAAGATCAGAGGATCCTTTAACGTACTGAGGGAATAGGAAGACATCTTATCTGAACCTTTTCCACCTGGCTTTACAGTTTTTGTACCCCAGCTTCATCTGTGCCTGTGAGTTTTCCAAAGCTGGGGAAATGGTGTAAAAAAAAAAAAAAAAACCGCAGTAGACTGAATGCAAAAACATTGGATATACTTATTTTTCTGAATAGAAATTTATAAACTCTGAGTCAATTACATTTAAATGGGTAATATTATAGTCACAATACTTTCACTTAATGTCATTCACAATATATTTTAAAGATGCCTGCAATGTTTGCAATGTAAAACATATAAAATGATTCTATGGACAGTACAATACCTTACAGTGTATACAAGTATGATTAGGTATTTGAATCAGTGTCTGTTGTGAGTCTCAAGTAAGTTGCCTGCAATGATATTTAAGGTCCAGCAGGTGTCAGTATGGAGCAAAACAGCAACACTGTGTCGACACAGTATCGATACAGTTTGGGGAATGTGCTGAAACGCTTCACGAGGCCTCATCTACCCATCACTACATGCGATGTTTTTTTTCTGAACAAAACAGTGGTGTTTACAGCGGGAAGGATGGTAAAAACTGCGTTTTCTACAGACATCGCTAGCAAACACTCTCCGCTTGCGAGTGAAAAAAGAAAAAGAAAAAACACCCCTTCCCTATTGGTGTTAGAGTTTACCATGTCAGCCAATCAAAAAAATGATATGGCAACATGCGGCACTTGGTTGTTTAGGGAGAAGGGGAAGTTTTTAGGAGTGACACCCGCGACGGAAAGCGGGCGAGCGAAAGAGAGCGAGTTTTCATATGTGAGACATTAGTGACGTTCAGCGTGTTTGAAGGCTGTAGTTAGTGTGTTGTGTAGTTATTGTCTTGTATTGTGTGTCAGTTAGACTGCTGAATTTCATATTTGCTCTAAAAAAGCCGTCAAAGGCAGATTCCAGTGTAAACGCTGTTCCCACATGGAAAACTGGACTCATGCACCTCCTGCTGTCAGACCTGCAGGGTTTAGGCCTGTGGTGTTCTCCTCTGTCTTATACTGAACACAAACTACATTTTTTGGACTGGCACAAATAATTTGTGTGCCTTCTTATTTGATGCAGCACACCTGATTGTTCTGTAAATAGATTGAAATGGTTATATAAAAAAACGCCCGAGGCCTTGGCTGCATTTTTAGGTACCATATAACTTTGTTGTTTGCAAAACTTGTGCATAATTTTTAGAAATGTACAATTTCTATTTTCATTTCAAGTTATGAAAATGATTCGTTAAACATGTTTGTGGGTTTTACAGTAAAAAATATAACTTTTTTCTACTCGGATTTTGAATTTTTTTGTCTGAATTTAGATCAACTGTGCTAATATAGTATACCAAAATGAAAAAATAACTCAAATTTCAGATATTTGAGGTTGTGCTGAAAATAATGATACCAAACAAGGCAAGATAAACATATTTTAAAGGTGAAATATAGAGGTAAAATCAAAAGTAGTCAAAAACGGCCAATTATACCCTGGACCCCAGAGGGTTAAATCCACTTCACCATAGGTCTCTGTTATTGGTTATCCAAGTACTGTGCCCATAAGTCCTGCATAGAAAAAGTCGAAGGTCTGTTTCTCCTGGTGAAGGAAATCACTGCTTAAATCCAAATTCAGGGTCAAAATCCACATTCAGTCTTCCTTTGTTACTCATTCTCTTTTTGTGCAAAGTCTTTCCTTGCAAGGTGCAAGGTAAAAGAAGCTCCAGCCTGCAGTTGTGGTTTTCCAAATTGTTTGGCGACAATTAAAATGGCTTCCCTACAAGGTAAGGCACTCACTCTTCACTCTTGTTTCTTGTTTTCAGTACAACAATGCCACTCTCCACCCGACTGCTGACTGGGCTTCCACAACAGTGGACCAAGAAGCAGTGGGTAGTGGAATTCATTGTCATAGTGTTCAGGCTGTGGTTGAGGTTAGGCAAAGTTAGGGATAGAAAGCCGCAAAGCGCATAGATAGCCGGCTTTCTATTCGCTTCAATTAAGAATCCAGAGCGTCTCATAGGGACTCGGAAGGGTACCTTTTAATATATATCTATTTTATTTGCTGTACGGTGTCCTTGGGTGTTCTAAAAGGCGCTATTTTTAAATAAAATGTATTATTATTATTATTATTATTATTATTATTATTATTATTATTATTATTACATGCCTCGGGCCGTGACAAATGTCGGTATGTTATGTGTTGGGAATAGGAATGCTCTGCTCATCATTTGCCCAAACAAAGTGGCCTGGAAGGACTTATTGGCTCAGTAAACTGACATTTTTCAGGTGTAATCTGACACACAAAGATTTTTTTAAAAAGGCGAATAATCTCATAAATGTGGTAGAGATTTCATTAGAAAACACTAATTGAAAGTATGTTAACTCAGTGTTGTACTGTCAACCTTTAATTTCATTGAATCTACATTGATTCTTTTTCATTTTTGCACCCTCGGTTATTCAAGTTGAAAATCACTACTAAAGATCAAGAGGACATAAGCGATATTTCAACTGATGTTAAACAAAACAAATTACTTTCAATACTTCAGGATAATGTAATTTGCTTATCTAATGTTATGATAAATGGTCTAATGTTGATTAAAACATTTTCACTTGACATATAAACACCAACAGACAACTTCAGATCAGTTAAATGTTTAATTTATTAAATCAGGATCAGTTCACAATATTTTTTGATGAATTCACTCCTACCATGAATGATATCCTGCCTTCACCTGGTCTGGATCCTAACTGTGAACTCCCTGTAGGTGAAGGAGAACTCACACACTGTCACTGCCACCGCTTGGTGGTTTATGCCATCTAACAAAAGAAAACAAAACCAAAAACTGAATAAAACATTGGGGGGGGGGGGGGGGGGGGGAGAGGAAAATAGCATTGGGTTTTGTTCTTGTTCGCATTTGAATTTTCTACTTAATTATTCACTCTTTCTTTTTAACATAGTCTGCCCAAGTTATCAGTTTTGATCAACTATAAATAAAGGACTTTTCGATACTGGACAGATGGGATGTACCATTTTGAAAGTGGTGTGCTGGAACAATCCAATTGATGAATTGATTAACAGCTTGTTGACCATAAATCCATGACTTTTCAACCTTATTGTTGCCTCCTGGTGAGCATAAATAGATCATCATCAATAACAGGACAGCTCTTAATCAGTGTTATTCCAATGACATTACTAAAACACGTTTAGGTTTCATCAGTATTTTAACATGGATTCAACATATATTCTGCTCTGAGGTTGCAGTCTTGAAACTTTAATTCAAAGTCATCTTGCTGTCTGGGATTAAACCAAACTGACAGGTGGAGCAAATTCATCGCTGTGAAGGCTTTTCTAAAAAATCACGTGACTCCTCCCTACAGTGTCGGTTGGTCCCTGCAGACAGTGAAACACTGACCAAACTGTCTCTGGTAAACAGACGAGTTTTAATCTACATCATCTGTCCTGTATCAACGAACGGAGTTTGAGGAGGAAACTAAGAAACTGAAGCAGAAAAGAAAGACATGGAGTTAAAATCGGTGATATCGCCGTTTCTCTTCCTCTGTTTGCTGGGACATCTGGACTGTACAGGTAAGCCGAGTGTACCTATGTGAATAAATCTGTCACCGAAGGACAGGTAACAGGGAGAGATTGCTGTAGTTTTAGAAGTTACTGTACTGACACTGTGTATGAGTCTTTGTTTCCTCGTGAGAGCAAAAAAAGTTTCCGCTCTGGTTCATTTCACGGTCGTTGCTTTCAGAGTCAGTTTGGAGGAAATGTAGGTACACAGGTAATGGTGACAAGAGAGTGGAAATGGATTTAAATATTAGACTACACTTCAAAAACTCTCGGCCCTTTTCAGTTTGAACTTTGACGATACCTTCATGTAATGGTGGTGACGCTAGAGACAAACCTCGGCTCACCTGTGGGAGGAGCAAGTGAGGAGCTGCTGTAACAGTAAACTTTAAGAAACTTCTAAACAATAACAGAGTGGATTAGATTAATAGTAAAGATATTTTTCTTTTTCCTGTTAAAACACGGCGTGAGACTAAAAGAGTGTAAGTCAGTAAACACACTTAAGGGAGGATATTTCCGTGTGCGTAATGGTGGAGTCGCTGTGCACGACACAAAGATGAAGGGTAATGTTTGATTAGACCTGACTGTGAACTGGGTCTTATCGATATTGAGACTTTTACTGATGATGTGATCGTCTGAGAGAGAAATATATTCCAAGCTAAATATTCGATTACTTCAAGAACCTCGTTTCCCCTTCCATTTAGTTTCATTTTAACTTTGACGTCTCATTCATGTAAAGGCGGTGACGCTCGAAAGAAACCCGAGCTTACCTGTGGGAGGGGCGTGCACAGAGCAGGTGAGGAGCTTCTGTTCCTGATAGAAACGTCACATTTAACAAACCTCTGTGTTTAGCTGTAGGAAAGACTTTATTTTTCTTTCTCTCAGTATACCGTGTTAGACACAAAGAGCAGTGACCGAGCCACTCGGAGTGGGTAGTTGAGGGGAAGGGGGGGGGGGGCATTGTTGTAATTAAACAAGACTGGAGATTAATTTGTGATAACAGGACCGAACTGTAAATTCCTTAACATCAACAATGAAACACGATCAAGTTTATACATGAAACTCTGTTATGAAGGAAGGGAAGGCTCAGGGTTGAGTAATTAGCATCATGGGCTCATCCGATGAGAATAAGAATAAGCAGTCATCTAATCACGGGGTTCTCATTTTATTCTCGAATCAATAAAGCAAAGGAAGGAAGGAAAGAAAGACACACATGGACTGCCAATGCTGAAAGAAAACAGAGATTTAAGTTACTAATTACCTTAAACAATACATAAAATACAAAACCTAAACAGAACCTCACCTCTGCTGCCGCCCCG
Source organism: Neolamprologus brichardi (assembly GCF_056152115.1). NCBI lineage: Eukaryota > Metazoa > Chordata > Actinopteri > Cichliformes > Cichlidae > Neolamprologus > Neolamprologus brichardi. The sequence goes on along the minus strand of NC_142106.1, from coordinate 14,614,231 downwards.
TGTGGGAGTGAAGAAAGAGTGAGCCAAAAGTAAATGCAGTCCTTATATAACATGTGACAGGTGAGTGCAATTAAGGACCAGCACCACACCCAATCAAAGGTGAGAGAACTAAACAAGGTGCATCTGGTGAAGTGAGTGGGTGTGCTGGGATGTGCTAAAAGGTGGGTCTTTACAACACTCTCAATAGATCTGCGTATTAATTAAGTTTTACATTTTATAGTTATTTCAAATGATTTTGTTGAGAAAGATATTTTAGTAAGATTTGAAATCTCAAATAAATCAGATGGCAACTTTTCCTGGAATTTTAAGAAAGAAAAAGTGTTTTTGTTTTCATAATTGTGTCAGTTGGGAAGAAAAAAAAAAAACCTTTGTAGAAATATTAAGAAATCAAAAACTTAAATCACCGAAACTTTGAATCTTTGCATCTTGCTCTGGGTGCTGTTTGTATTGTAACATGTAACGCTGAACCACAGTTTATCTTGCTAACATCATTGTCTGTCCTCAATCGACACACCGGAACTGCATTAGCAAATGTTGTTGTAATGATTTATACTTGAGAGGACCCAAATTCTTCACAGCCATGAACCATAATACATTTCTTAACATTTGTTTTATTTTTGAAACTGGCAGAGTTCAGTTTAGATGAGGACTGTTTAAAACACAGTTTAAATGAGACCTCACAGTACTACTGTCAGGGTTCTAGTTGTCCTCTGAAACACTTTGAAGGACTTCCTTATTAAAATGTTTTAGTGCAGACTATGTTGATGTATATTCTAATACATCTAAATATGAGACAAATTTGTGCATTTATGATAGTTTTATACAAGAATAATAATTATATTTTTGTACAGCTAAGGATCATGTTCTTGTCTGTACTTTAGACATTACATTAGTCTGTTAAACAAACACCAGTCAACAAATCTCCACATTAAACGTCCTGGACATGAAGTCACAACAACAGTAACCTCAAGGTGCTTAAAGGGAACATGTTATTTACATTCTTTGATTAAAGTTGAAATTTTCAAGAATTAAGTTAAATATTAGAGCAGCAGGGCGGTGCAGTGATTAGCATTGTTGCCTCACAGCAAGTTCAGGCCGAGGTCTTTCCCTGTTTATATGTTCTTGTGTTTCCGTGGGTTCTCTCCAGCTTCCTGCCACAGTCCAAAGACATGCAGTTAGTGGGGTTAGGTTAGTTGATGATTCTAAATTATTGTCTGTCTCTCTGTGTTAGCTCTGTGACAGACTGGCAACCTGTCCAGGTTGCCTCTGTCACCTTAAGGCTGGTATAACCTCCCCCAGCCCGTGACCCAGAATTGGATAAGTGAAAGAGGACAGATGGATGGAAAGTAATTATTAGACAATGTATTGTTTTCTATTGACTGTATTTCTACTAATGAGTCTTTACTTCCTGTTTGTCTATTTTCTATTCACTTTTTAAAAATGTTTCAGACCAAAAAGAGTTAACAGTCAAAGGAGGAGCAGATGCCACTCTGGAGTGTTCTGGTCCCACAGATGCTACTTTAATAATAATGAGGTGGGAAAAGTCTGACCTGCAGTCAGAGGATTATGTCATCATCTTCAGAGATGGTCGGTTTCAGGAAAACCTCCAGCATGAACTATTTAAAGGTAGAGTGAGCATGAAAGATCCAAAATGGAAGGAGACTGGAGACTTTTCTGTGATTCTCAAACATGTCACCACGAACGACGCTGGAACATATGAATGTGAAGCTGGATATAAGGGACAGAAACCACAGTCTCTAAACAAAGTCACTTTGAAGGTTGAAAACTCAGGTGAGTTTAATTTCAGCTTCTTCTTGGTTATGGATGTGACAGCATAACACAGGTATTATATTATACTGTATTGTATAATAGTCTGTACACTGTGTTTGCTAAAACCGATTAAATTAAAATGAATTCAAAACCTGTTGAATGAATCAACAGTTCATAGAATCACAAATTGAAAGAAATCCTTCCAGTTGCACAAGTATGTGTTTATAGTATTTAAATTAAGTTATTTTTCTTTTAATTTCTTGAATAATTATAAATCATTTACATTTATTTGCATTTCAATTTAAATGTACAAAAAATTGTACCTGTGTGAGTAAATTTGTGAACCAGCAGAGGGACAGAGAGGGTCACATAGAAAGACTGTTGAAGTTTTAGAAGCTACTGTACTGGATCACTGTGTATGAGTCTCTGTTTCATCATCAGAGCAAAACGAGTTTTAGAGTCAGTGTGTCAGTGTAGAGGAAATGTTGGTGCACAGGAAAAGGTGACAAGAGAGGGAAATGGATTCAAAGTTACATATTAGATCATTTGAAAAACTTTTTTCTCTTTCCAGTTTCATTTCATTTCACTTTAACTTTGAAGTCAATTTCATGTGGCGGTGACACTCGAGACAAACCTCAGCTCACCTGTGTGAGGAGCTGCTGTACCTGGTGAAAGTAAACGTTGCATTTAGCAAAAGTCTGTGTTTAGCAGTAGAATAGATTTTATTTTCTGTGTTAATATAATCTTAGACAAAAAGAGTGTAAGTCAGTACGCACACTGGGAGGGATGAAACAAATATGAAGATTAATGTTTGACAACAGGACCTGACTGTAAATTGAGTCTCATTAACATCAACACAAAACACAATCAAGTTTACACATGATTCTCATTGGTTATGGGTATTCGTTTTTAAAGTTTTACATGATACAGTTTCAAATGTTTTTACTGAAATCATGATTTTAAAAAATAGATAATATAGTTGGGAAATATGGAAAGACCTTAATTAAGAATATTTGGAATTAATATTGGAATTGCTTAAAGTTTAGACAGTTGAATCATATACTAGGAATATCCTTTACATAATGTAGGTTGAAAATGATATTTTAGTAAGATTTAAAATCTCTACTTTCACCAGGATTTGTTGTAGTAAATGTTACTTTGCAGTATCCTGGTGATGAAAGTATTGCCCTGTTATATTGTACATTTTTATACATAAAGAAAAAATAAATCAGCTGGAAACTTTTCCTGGAATTTCAAGCAAGAAGAAGTGTTTTTGTTCATCATAATTGTATCATCTGGAAAGAAATATCCAAATTTGTAGAAATATTAAGAAACCAAAAACTTAAATCACCAAAACTTTGAATCTTTGCATCTCTCACTGGGTGCTGTTTGTATTCTATCATGTGCCACTGGTTCATCTTGCTAACATTAGATGGTCACACATTGTCTCTCCTCACTCACTGCATTATAGCAACTGTTGTTGTAATGATTTATACTTGAGAAGACCCAAATTCTTCACAGCCATGAACCATAATACATTTCTTAACATTTGTTTTATTTTTGAAACTGGCAGAGTTCAGTTTAGATGAGCACTGTTTAAAACACAGTTTAAATGAGACCTCACAGCACTACTGTCAGGGTTCTAGTTGTATCCTCTGTAACACTTTGTAGGACTTCCTTATTAAAATGCACAATTTTACTCTAGAGTATGTTGATGTATATTCGAATACATCTAAATATGAGACAAATTTGTGCATTTATGATAGTTTTATACAAGAATAATAATTATATTTTTGTACAGCTAAGGATCATGTTCTTGTCTGTACTTTAGACATTACATTAGTTTGTTAAACAAACACCAGTCAACAAATCTCCATATTAAATGTTCTGGACATGACTGTAAAGCACAAACAAATTTGTATAACTTTTCTATTCATAGAGTAAATGAAAATATTTAAACTAGTTGCCGACAAGCAAATACAAAAAGTTTTTTAAACTCAGGTTTCAGGTCTTTAAAGCAGAATTGAGTTCACAACTTAACATAAAGGATGTGAATAAACCAGCAGTAAAAGATTTTTATTCTCTTATTAACTGACACACAGTTTTTCTCTCAGCATCATCTTTTGTTTGATACAATCATTGTAAAGTTCAATTTAATTCAGTTTTATTAATGTAGCATAAAATGGCAACAACAGTAACCTCAAGGTGCTTAAAGTGAACATGTTATTTACATTATTTGATTAAAGTTGAAATTTTCAAGAATTAAGTTAAATATTAGAGCAGCAGGGCGGTGCAGTGATCAGCACTGTTGCCTCACAGCAAGTTCAGGCCGAGGTCTTTCCCTGTTTATATGTTCTTGTGTTTCCGTGGGCTCTCTCCAGCTTCCTGCCACAGTCCAAAGACATGCAGTTAGTGGGGTTAGGTTAGTTGATGATTCTAAATTGCCTGTAGGTGTAAATTATTGTCTGTCTCTCTGTGTTAGCTCTGTGACAGACTGGCAACCTGTCCAGGTCGCCTCTGTCACCTTAAGGTTGGTATAACCTCCCCCAGCCCGTGACCCAGAATTGGATAAATGAAAGAGAAACACATGGATGGAAAGTAATTACTAGACAATGTATTGTTTTCTATTGACTGTATTTCTACTAATGAGTCTTTACTTCCTGTTTGTCTATTTTCTATTCACTTTTTAAAAATGTTTCATACCAAAAAGAGTTAACAGTCAAAGGAGGAGCAGATGCCACTCTGGAGTGTTCTGGTCCCACAGATGCTACTTTAGTAATGATGAGGTGGAAAAAGTCTGACCTGCAGTCAGAGGATTATGTCATCATCTTCAGAGATGGTCGGTTTCAGGAAAACCTCCAGAATCAACTATTTAAAGGTAGAGTGAGCATGAAAGATCCAAAATGGAAGGAGACTGGAGACTTTTCTGTGATTCTCAAACATGTCACCACGAACGACGCTGGAACATATGTATGTGAAACTGCATATGATGGACAGAAACCACGGTCTCTAAACAGAGTCACTTTGAAGGTTGAAAACTCAGGTGAGTTTAATTTCAGCTTCTTCTTGGTTATGGATGTGACAGCATAACACAGGTATTATATTATACTGTATTGTATAATAGTCTGTACACTGTGTTTGCTAAAATGATTAAATTAAAATGAATTCAAAACTTGTTAAATTAATCAACAGCTCAAATTCGTGTTCCAAAGGCATAATTTTAGTGACTTTTAGACACTTGAATGTAGATGTATATGTTATATCTGTCAATCAAGCTGAAGTAGTCATAAATAACATGCTGTAGAGAGTTAGAGGCTAGAGGTAAAGCTGAGTGTTGTTGATCCTCCAGGTGAGTGAGTAGAGTTGAGTGTGTGTGTGATCAGAGGTGAAGCTGCTTCCTGGTTGTTGATGTTTGTTTCTAAAGATGTTGTTGATGAGACTTTGTAGAAAGCAGCTGGTCTGAGTGATGTGATCAGAGTGCAGTAGATAATGTCTGACAGCAGTTTGAAGAGGAAATGGATTCTGTTCTGTTCTTCACTCATCACCTACCTGACAGCTGACACCTCACACCTGTTTCTCACCTGCAGGTCAGACAGGAGGACAAAGTGGAGATGGAGGGGAGGAGGCTGAAGTAAAGGAGAGTGGTTCTGTTGGACTGATAGTTGGTCTTTCAGTTTCTGCTGTGCTTGTTGTTTTTGTTGCTGGTTTTTTGTTCTACAGAAAGCGTAGAGGGCGACTTCTTCCAAATAATCCAATGATTTGAAATGAGTCCTGCTGCTGTTCCAGTTTTTTTTGTTTGTTTTATTATTTGTTTGTTTTTTACAAAAAGTTTTTTTTTTCCACCAACCCTTCTCTGCGGTGAAGAACAACTCTTTCACAGGCTTAATTTTTTTAAATAATTGTCAACCTAAATCTGATTTGGTTGTCATTTTATAAAAAAACCCCGGTATTTTTTAAATAACATCTATTAATTCATAAACAGTGAGAATGACTATTGTCTTAATTTCTATCCTACAATACAATTTTACAACTAAATGTATTTGAAATCTTATCGGGGTATATTTTTGTGTTAGAGACTTTTCACTAACACATTAACATGTATCACTCAGCTCCTGTACTAATATGAATGTTTTATTTCTCTCACTGTATTTAATTGTAAACAAAATCTGTATATGTGTTGTGAATACACTTATTACACTGGCTTTTGTTTTGTGTGTGTGTGAATAAAAGTTTAACATGTATTAGTTTTCTTTTATTTCTTTTCTTAGTCTAAAAACAAAAGTAGTCTTAGTCATGAAAAGAATGAGCAGTCAGGAGAGAAAAAGAAACCTCTAACCTGTTGAGCCAGTTGATGCAGCTTTAATCTGATCTGGAATCAGTTCAAAGAAAATAAAACACTGATGTAGATGTGGGAAGTAACTGACTGAGACAGGTTTAACAGAAAAACTTGAAAACACTGTAGCTGAGTTAAGTGAAACCTGTCTGAACCTGTCCCTGTAAAACAGAGAAGTTTGAAGCCTGCACCATTGTTTCAATCAGAACAGAGCTCTGCATTATAGCAAAAGCCAAAATGATCCACTTGGAAAAATAAATTAGTTGCCTTCTTTTTTTTTTTACCTTCAGACAAGAATTCATATTGATTTTATTCTGAGAAAAAGCCCTTTGACTAACCAATTTTTGTGAAAACGTCTTTCTGTTTAGAGCCAGGGACTTTTTAGGGCCCTTCAGCAGTACTGGGAACATGCATACACATACATACACAAAGCTGTGTAAACCAACTATAAATAAACAATCTAAACTTATATACATTGAATACAGAAATGAATGAAGTGGAATGAATACTACAGAATGTACATAAGGTGCAGTTGCAGTCTGGCAGTGGGAGCAGTGTGACAGGTCCCTCAGGCCACTCACACACAGACTCTGTTCAGTCTTTTTTTGGTACCTTCAAGCACTTTGCAACTATTTTGTACATCATTTTGTCCCTTTCACTTATTTTTGCATATATTTTTCTTTATTGTATGTATGTATGTGTTTCACCTGTTTGTTATTTATTCCTAATGTATCAGTATTTTTTTTCCGGCACAGTTGGCCTGGAGCAGCGGTCGGTAACCTGCAGCTCTTTAGTCCCTATAGTGTGGCTCTGCGTGGTTTATTTATAAGTATTAAGTGGAGAGTGAGACATGTTTTCTTGTGCAAAACTGTTCACAGTGATTTATGGTTAAAACAATCTGCGCACAGAAAATTCTGTGTTCTTCATGTCACATACAGACACGATCCTTTCCTATTTGTGTTTATCTGAGTGCAGACCTCAGAGTCAGAGAGTAAACATCTCAGTATGAGATCAGGTTGCTTCTGTGTCTTTAAATACGCACGATCACAAGATCATAATTGATTTATAACAGCTGAGGTCTGTTTCTGTGATCTCTGATTATCTTTCCACTCTGTCCACTGTGCGTGTGTGTGCAAAGAAGTTAAATTTATTTAATGCTTCTGACCTTGAATTAGAAAAGTCATCACTGTTCACTGATTATTGTGAAAAATTAGCCTATTCTGTTTTCACTGCGCCTGACTCACTGCTTAAGGCCTTGAATTTAAAATTGAATTGAATGTGTTTACTGGGTGTGTGTTTTTTGTGTGTCAAGACTGATTGATGATTGTGTGTTTCTCTTTATTCTTCACCACATTCACATATTTCTCTTGTCACTCAACACTTTAGGTTTAATAAATATCCTTAAAGAACAGAATAAATGTTATAAATCCATAAATAAATGTCATAATAAAAAGCTCATAATGTCTATATTTGACCTCCAGAGGGCCTCAAAGGTTCAGCTGTTTCACTTGTATTGAGCTCAGCTGTTGCAACCTCGTAACTTGTGCACTCTTTTCTGTGTATTTAACAGAGTAAAACCTGCTGCAAAGCTCATGATAATCCATATGAGTGATCCACAATGAGTTATATGTCATTAAAATGTTTTTATGGATTAAAATCAGAGAATAAATGTTGGAAACTTTCTGTCTGACCAACAGCTGCTGCATCCTGCAGGTGCCCCAACCCTCCCCTCTCTCATTTCTTGTAAAACAAAACTTACAGCATTACTTTCATTTTCTCTGTGAAATCTTATTTTTTATTTTCAGATTTATAGTGAATTATAAATAAATTATAAAATCCCGTGAACTGCAAAAAGATTCAGTAGAATTAGATTTTTTTTTAACTCTGAGGTTATCTTGGCACTGAAGTACCAACAACACAAAGAAGATACTGTAAATATGACACAAGCACAAACTTTGCATTAGATTTGAAATGCAAATCATTCATGTTTTGCTAAGAAATGTGGGTCTGATTTGCCTAACTTATCCTGATCTGACTCTCCTCTCCTCTCCATTTTTAGTGTCTGACTAGTCGTAGTCATAATATTTATTTTACTTAAGTTATTTTAACAGCAAAAGCAGAATAAAAACTTGTGTTTTCTATTCAACTTTCTTCATATACAGCAGTTTTCTCTTCAGTTTTTGATGCACTTTAATCCTTGCTGTTTAAAGGTTGAGGAAATGATGAGCAAAAGAAAATCTCAAAAATACCAACACCCAACTTGAGGACAGACTGTGTCACCAAACTAGACCCTCGACTTTGACAGTACCTTTATCTCATTGAACTTCTTTGTCCTTGTCAAACCACATTTAACTGAGTTGCCCTGTGAGCTTAACAAACCGCTGACTGTTTAAAATGTATCAGCATAGGATCAAGCTCGGCTGTAAAATACATTATGACTGACATGATGACATGATGATGTGTCACTCATCATGCTCACTATCTAGTTCGATGGTGAGATGGTTTCTTATTGCTTCTCCTTTCATGACGCTCCGGTGTCTCCTCAGCTATGACTATGGAACTTCTTTCTAGAAACAATCTTGAGAAAAACGAAATATTTGATCTCGATTCTGTGTTGAATTTGTTCCTCATGTGGTTGCAGTTTGTGACTCTGAGCTACAGGAAAACAGCAGACTGACATGTGAGAGCGGCTGGGAACACTTCACCTTCAAACAGACTCTATTGTTTGCACAATAAAAAAAAGAATGAACTCAAACAAAAGCAGGCGAGGACCAGGTGACATGTTTATTTTGCTAAATAAAACAGAAAGATGTGGGGTAAAATTTCCACCCTGAGCTGTGAAAACAAGGTTTCACCAGTGTCAAGGCTACCTGCTCTGAAGGACAACACATCACCTTTGACTTATGATGTTACGATGTCAGCTTCCACCTGGTCTGTTTCCATCTCCTTCCTCTTTGGTCTGATCCCCTCAGTCTGTATTTAGGGTGAGAGCTCCAGTTTATCATTCTGACAGATTAATGCACACTCACATCCCACTAATTAGTAACTTCTACCCCTAATTATACACAGTTCATTTTATCTCTTGCTCTTGACGAAGGCGGTCGCACTTTTCTCCTCTCCTCCTCTCCCTTAGCTTCCCTGCTTAACCTCTTGTGTCCTTGTCTAGTCTCGTGTTTTTTGTATTACTTTTCCCTGGAACACTCTCTCACAGTCTGTTCCCTAAAACCTAAAAGAGGAATTATGGATTTGATCAACTGGTCCCTGAATGCAATTGACAATGACAAGCCTGGGCTCAGGTAAGCCTGAATGTCCTGGAGGGACGTTCCCTGCCAGATACACAATGGACGGGTGGCATAACTGGAGGGGCATGTGCCTGGCAGGACTGTCGATCGAGGACACTGAAGAGATCTACCTTTTCGGAGCCATGAAAACAGGGTTCTTGCTGATCGGACCTGGCTTGGCCCCTGGTTTATCAAAGATTAAAGAAAGCGGAATCGGCTGTTCAAAAGCCCACAAGGCTGCCCGCTGTGATTGAAGCGATGGGACGAGTCGTGACTTCTCAAAATGGGATCATTGAGCGCAGCACAGATAAGATCTTGGAGAAGCTTGAGGCTGCTGTGAGCACTCAGACTAAGACCTCTGAGCGAAAATTGGATAACATCTTGGAGAAGCTCACGGCGGTCGTGAGTTCTCAGACTTTGGTCTTTGAGCGCAAGATTGATAACATCTCGGAGATTGAGAGACCAGTTTAGGACTGCTAGATCGGCTGTGAAATTGACATGCAGTTGTTCGCACTAAAGGAATACCACCATAATTTCATGTGACTACCATATCGGTGCCAGCTGTGGTCTCGAGACTGGAGCTAAACAAAAACAAATTTCACCCCGAGAACAGACGGTGTTTAGACTGTTCATCCCTGTCCTACGCAAAGCCACCTGGGTCGGCTGGAAGACTTTTTGTGTTTTTTTCTCCCATTAAGAGCTCAGTCTGAGTGGAGTGTTTTTTTTCTCCTCCTCTCACCTCATGTTATGTATTTTCGTTGTTTTTTTTCCTATCAGCTTAGCTCTCTGACATGTCTCCTCAATGTGATGTTTGTGTAAAGTATGTTTGGTCAGAGGGTTCCTTCGTAAGTGTGCATGCACCATTAGCGTGCTGCCTGCTGTAACCTATAATTTCTTTCGGGATTAATAAAGTATTTCTGATTCTGACTAACTTCCCAGATTGGAGTTGCAAAAAAATTAAATACTTGGAACATATATTAGAAGGAACAGACTTTATTCCGTTTGACAGACTAGTTATACAACATGGGATCAGCAAGAAAAGATTTTTAGAATATCAACAAATTAAATCCATAGTAGAAAATAATAAAATAAACCCAGTCAAATTGAATTACAAACACCACCAAGTGTGCTACAATGTTTTACTCTTAATCTGCCCAAATCATTGTCTAAAATATACAAAACACTTTCTAAAATAGATGAATCAATATCCCTTCCTATTGCAAAATGGGAAGCAGACTTGTCAGTCATATATGCTTAAAACCCTTTCAATTGATCAGAAATCCCAGTCTGCAATTAATACAATACAAAATACTACATAGAGTACACAGGTCATCGGATGTTTCAGATGGGCTTTACATCTACTAACAACTGCTCACACTGTCTGGGGAGCTCCGCCTCTGGGCTCTTGGGCCCTGGCTGGTGTGTCGCCAGGGTTGTGGGTGCGTGCGTGCATGCATTGGGGCCCTGCCCTGGTGTGGGGGACCTCTGATGCGCTGGTGGAAATAGGGGTCGCTTCGACCGGCAGGGAGTTTGTCACATCCTTACAGGAGGTCTCGGATCCACTAGAGTCCACCCTGCACGAGAGATGGAGAATGAACTCAACCTGGGTGTCTACTGTCTTATGTGGTGTGGTAGATGATTGGATGATGGGGTGGGTGTAGTTTCCTTTGCGGTGGGGTTGGGTGGGCCACCCTGGCCTCCCTGTTCCCGTTCCATCTCACCCACCAACACAGGGCCTTGGGGTGCAGGTGTGTCACCGGTGTGCAGGGGACTGTCCTCTTCTTCCTAGATATTTTAGTAAGATTTAAAATCTCTACTTTCACCAGGATTTGTTGTAGTAATTGTTACTTTGCAGTATCCTGGTGATGAAAGTATTGCCCTGTTATATTGTACATTTTTATACATAAAGAAAAAAACATAAATCAGCTGGAAACTTTTCCTGGAATTTCAAGCAAGAAGAAGTGTTTTTGTTAATCATAATTGTATCATCTGGAAAGAAATATCCAAATTTGTAAAAATATTAAGAAACCAAAATCTTAAATCACCAAAACTTCGACTCTTTGCATCTCGCACTGGGTGCTGTTTGTATTCTATCATGTGCCACTGGTTCATCTTGCTAACATCAGATGGTCACACATCGTCTCTCCTCACGAACTGCATTACAGCAAATGTTGCTGTAAGGATTTTATACGTGAGAAGACCCAAATTATTCACAGCCATGAACCATAATACATTTCTTAACATATGTTTTATTTTTGACACTGGCAGAGTTCAGTTTAGATGAGCACTGTTTAAAACACAGTTTAACTCAGACCTCACAGCACTACTGTCAGGGTTCTAGTTGTATCCTCTGTAACACTTTGTAGGACTTCCTTATAAAAATGTTTTAGTGCAGACTATGTTGATGTATATTCTAATACATCTAAACATGAGACAAATGTGTGCATTCATGATAGTTTTATACAAGAATAATAATTATATTTTTGTACGGCTGAGGATCATGTCCTCGTCTTTATAATATTGAAGGAAGATTGTAATAAGTAGAGCACATTTGTCAACTAAGTGAATCTCTATTTTGACACTCTAATTAATTTGTTAGTTAGTAATTACCACTAAAATTGGCTCATTATTTGATATTTGTTATTTGTGTTTGGGGTTTGTTTCCTTAAATATCTAATGTGTTTCTGAACAGTACATAGTGTAAAAAAAAAAAGTGGAGGCATTGTAAAACCATATTTCTGGTGCACAGAGGTTAATTAGATCTGTAGTACATTACATGTGATTGCTGACTTGCCTGAGCTGGGATGATTTCAGTCCTTGTGTTGTATCGCCATCTTGTGGTGCTTTAGAGAATTGTTGAGAATTTATATTCTGCCCCCTTAAAGTACAAATAGGATGATGTAACACATTTTTAATCAAGAAAGAGTTTCCTTTCTTGGTTAAAAAAATGCATGTAATATTTTTAATGAATTTTAATAGAACATGTTAGCATTGTGAGATGTGCAAAAATACCAAGGGGAAAAGCTGCTCATGTTATAAAGATGTATAAAATTTAGCATTTTCACTGCGATTGTTATGAAGCTTATGTGTGGGTTCAATAACGAAGATCTGTAATCACTCATTTGCCTGTTTGCTTGGGTGTTAGGCAGCTTTTCCATTTTCTACATCACTACCCTTTCCCATGTGGTAGCCGTCAATCTCAATACTGTCATCATTACTCTAATCCATCTTCTTGCATGCTTTCTTTGGACTTTTCATAATTTCTGCTCTTCATCATTAACACTTGAATCTGATTTGTGAAACCTACCTCTTCTCCATCTCCACCTCACTGACATCTCAGCAAGAGCTCCAGCCAAGTCTCAGACTTCATCTTCAACACCACCTGGACCTAGACTCTGAGGGCTCTTGACCAAAATCCTATCACCACTTTATGCCATGATGGGTCATCGGAGTCTAATCTCCAAATAAGTTAGTTTTTCTTTCTGAAAAAAAAAGTTTAATTCTTCCAAGGTCTCTGATTGTTGAACCAGTTCTCTTGATTAATGATACATATATATCAGGGGCGATCCTACGATTAGAGCTTTGGGGGTGCTGAGCACCCAGAGAGCTGCCCAGCCAGGCAAGATAAACTTTACACGTCACGATGAGACTTCTTCCCTGTCTCAGTTAGTCTCTGCATCCTTAAATGTCTCCAGTTGTCCCGAGTTCTCAATAACTGTCTCCTTGGTGCATTTAAACCCCTGTTCCTCCCTGACCTCATCGTCTGTTGTCTTATTCTCCGTTATCAGTCATCATATTTTTACCCTCTCTGTGCAAGTCTGCAAATTTCTTTATTAAATCATAAGATTCCTAAATTCATCAAGTCTCTCTGTGCCTGGGTCCTCGTCTCAAAACATGACATCACTGTTTTGTAGATCTTAACACAATTTAATCCCACATTTGTGAAAGAAAAACAAAACACTTTTTTGAAAAGTCTGTAACAAAACCATCAAATCTGATAAAGGTTATTTAAATGCTGCAAAAGAAGAATGGTTTGGAATTTAAAAAATTCATATCCTAACCTTAATTACTGGGAGAGAATAATGAATGATGCTCACAGTGAGTAAAAGTAAAAGTAAACTGACTGCATTTTTTGGACAGAGATTCACTTTTAATGTGTATGTATAATATAATACAGATACATAAAAAACACTCCCAAAACAGAATACATTATTACAAATAAATTATTACAAAATATTAATTAAAAAAACTATAAAAATGGAGGCAACTTTGCCTGTGGTAGAATGTATAAAATGTATGAAAAAATCTTTACTGCAGATACTAATTTTGTGTTGTAAGATTTATGGGTTTCATGCTTTCATAGTGGTCCTTAGGAGAGCTTGACATTTTCTCAGGTGGTACACACTGTAAAAAGTGTGAGAAACACTGATAAGTGTATGTGTGCTTTTGGAAAACATTTAAAGTGGCAGTACAGAATCTTTGAAACAAGCTTAAAACATTTTTAGAATATAAACAGAGCACTCTGCTTCTCTTTTCAGCTCCTCACTCCACCAGGACTGTTTGGCACTTTCTGATAGTGTTCAAATGTGATGTACGTACTGCGGCAGTCATACAGACAACTGGACGGTCCAAAAGTCGGCCTACCTATTACTGGCTGAGGTTTTAGTAGAGTTGTGGCTGAACCACATAAAAATATATCATTAATTTTAATCTCCCCAATCAATTATAATGTTATGTTGGAATGTTGTTAAAAAGGGTCAAAAATGTTTCAACCCAGTTTGTTTAGCAGATTCTGTATAGCAGCTTTAATATAGGGAGAACACAACTTCCAGATTGTGTGAGTAAAATCAGTTTTTTTTCTCTTTGTCAGTTTAACAGTTTCTGTTTTGCCTGTCACTGTTCCCTGTCTGTTTTCTTACTTGGTTCTTCCTGACCTTGTACTTTCTCCTCACGTTCCCCTCTTTCCTCCTTCCATCTTTGGACTGACAATCATACACAAATAGATTGTATTCAATTAGATGAAAAATTACATTAATATGAAAAAAATACTATTAAGTTCACTAATGAAAAAGTCCTCTCTGAGTGTACTTTCAACCGGAAGGCAAATAACCAAACCACATGTATATCTAATAAAACATATAAATATTGAAACACTGATCCAACATTATTCCTGATTCATGGATCATTTGAGTTTACACTTTTACCTGAATGCGGCTCCTTTTTTTGAAAAAACTTCCTTATATCCCTTATAAACCTGGCTGTCTCTCTGTACACAAACACACACACACACACACACACACACACACACACACACACACACACACACACACACACACAACAGGAGTTATAAGATTAATGGGCATTCAGTCAGTTAGCTAGTTAGTATCCATTTCCCGCTGTTTGCCTGGCGGGACTGTCGATCGAAGACGCTGAAGATATCTTCCTATTTGGAACCATGATAACAGGGTTCTTGCTGATCGGAGCTGGCTTGGCCCTGGCTTATCGGAGAATTAAGAAAGCGGAACCGGCTGTTCAAACCGCCCCAAGGCTGCCCGCTGGGATTGAAACAATGGGACGAGGTGCGGCTTCTCAGAAAGGCCTCACTGAATGCGGCATGGTTAAGAGCTTGGAGGCGCTAACGGCTGCAGTGAAGTCTCAGAATAAGACCTCTGAGAATATATTGGATTACATCAAGGAAGAATCCACTCAGAACAACACCTCTGGGCGGAAGCTAGATTACATCGTGGATCAGTTGGCTGCGGTCGTGAGGTCTCAGAATCTGCTCTGTGAGCAAAAGACTAAAAAGACCACAGAATTGAAGGTAAATAACATCATGGAGAAACTCGCAGCTATCCAACGGGAGACGGGACCAGTGTCGGTGTCGGAGTGTTAAAAACAGCTTGAAATTCTCATGAGTTGTTTGTAAAAGAAAAATCACCATTATAATGCGGCTACCCCTTCAGCGCCAGCTGTGGGCTCAAGGCCGGAGCCGAACAAACACTCCTTGATAACGACTGTGTTTAGTCTGTTCCTTCCCATTCCATGCAAGGCCACCTGGGTTGGCTGGTAGACTGTTTACTTAGCCTGGCAGGGCGAAGGACACTGTCTCAGCTGAACTATGGACACGCACACACATACACTGATAAGCACACACTCATCCCCCTCCCTTTCCAAACGCTTTTGATGCTTGTTTCCTGCGGAGGTACACGGCGGGTCTGTGTGCCACGCTGGAATGGTAGCGCTGTGCAGGGCGGCTGCTGTGTTCGCTTTGGATTACTCCTCACCCCCCACCCAATCCTGTGGCTTGTCATGTCTTTCACAATGTTGTGCTGTGGACATTATGTGCTTTTTGTGCAGAGGAGTTTTTTTGTTTCCTGTTCTCATGCTGTCCTACCATGGAAGCACAGCATGAGGTCTCTTTTTTCCTCTTGTACTTTCCCATTGTAGTGTACATTTCAGTGTTTTTCTGTAACGCTACAGATCTCCTACTTGTATCCCCATGTAATGTCTGTGTTGTGTGTGTAAGGTCGGGAGGGGGGGGGGGGGGGGGGGGGGGTCCCATTTCACTGCAGGGCAACCTGCATGTGGCGAATAAAGCTTTGATTGATTGATTGATTGAACAAAGACAAAAATATAACTGGGGTGTTCCCTTTTTTCCTTGTATGAAGACATAAACTGAACTAGCATCCCCATAAGTCTTTTCATCTCTTAACTTTTTAACTATTAGTGTAATCCAGATTTACCAGCCACACATTTCAACTTAAACACATATGTTAACCTTTTACATGAGCACCCGTGTGTACACCTGTGAGCATGAGCGCGCTTGTTTTTAAAAGGTTCCTTCATGTAATGATTTGCTAGAGGGTGTGGGGAGCCACAGCCCCGTCCTCCAGGGCATGAAGCAGGTATGGGGGAGATCAAGTCTCCAGACATCCAGAGGCCCTCAGAGCACAAGAGACCAAGAAAGACAAACAGAGGGGCAGCCGCACCACTATCCCAGAAAGAGCTGAGGAGAGCCCCAGATGAGGGGTCACTCAGCAGCCACGGAGCAGAAGCCAAGGGGGGGGGGTTGCAGGCCGAGGGCACCCCACCCCTGAAGTGGCCCGAGCAAGCCCCAGGCACCAGGCCCCGACAAGCAGCCACCAGGAGTGAGCCGGTGTGTACCTGGACGCCCATCCCCGAACACAAAGAACCACCAAGGCACCGATGTCTCAGGGCGTCGGCCACTGGCAGGGTTAAGTGGTGGGGGGAGATAGAGAGGTGGCGTCTGATACCTGACCTGACATATAGACACAGACAAACAAGCACACACAGATACAAACATCCATTCCTGCTCTCATATGCAATTACTCAACACTCACCCAACATGGAGACAGACATAAATAGACACTGTACACACAATCACACTCCCCAAGCGTACTCTAAGCCCCAGGTCTAGGTACCCTTGCATCAAGACCCAGGTGTTACCCTTTTCCCTGGGGTGGAGAGAAGCAGACTGCCCCGACTCGGCAGCAGCAGGGAGGCTCCACATTACAGACCCCAATCGGGTGGCCAACTCCTCCTCCTGGCCCCCCGCTCCAGCAGGCTGCAGAGAATGGGGGTGTGAGAAGACTCCAAACCTCCCTCCACCCGCTCATTGTAGTGTTGATGCATGTGTGCTCTAAGGTGCATTTAAAACCCAAGAGGGCATGGAGCTACCTGCCAGAGAGCAGCAGGTAAGCGCATAGCCCCTACTGATAGCCCTCAATGTCTACGTGTATTTAAAATTGAGAGGTGGGCAACGACGCCAGGGGGGAGGTTGTACACCCTGATGGTCTTTTAGATGCCGTGTAGCGTGCCCACCCCCAAGATCCTATATGTATGTGTTATGAGAGTGTGAGTAATGTGAATGTCTAAGTTGTGGGATAAAATTGAGGCACAGGCAGCCAGAAGGGGACAGAGGAGAGGATGCCTGCCCTGCACCCTGGTGACACACCTTTACCCCAAGGCCCTGAATTTGTGGGTGATTGTGGTGGAGCAGGAAGAGAGAGGCAGCTGGAGATGGGGAGGGAAGGAAGGGAGGGGCAAGGGGCAAGTGATCCTTCCTCGCTGACCCCAGTAGGCACGCATTATCAATATGCAAATGTACTGCGTCCAGATTAGAGATGGCACGATACCACGTTTGTGTGTCCGATACCGATATCATAAATTTGGATATCTGTCGATACCAATATGAATCCGATATTGTCAGGCTCAGGAGAGAATCGGAGGCAGACCGTCACTTAAGTTCACAATTTATTACACACAGACACCAGGACAGGGCGGACACGCGGAGAGGATGAGGCAGTGGCCGTGTGCCAATGTTGAACTTGGAGACTAGCGATGCATTAATGAAATTCTGTTCTGCACCAGAGTCAATTAACACAGAGAGGGAATGGGACAACGACCGGAGGGTGAGTTTTGCAGACAGCAAGAGACGGGGAAGAGGTTTGTTGCCGGACAGGTCGCCCACCAGTACCCTCTCAATTACTGGCGGGCGTCTCATTTTGCCAGCGCCGGGCAGGCAGAGATGAAATTCAATTCAATTCAATTCAATTTTATTCATATAGCGCCAAATCACAACAAATGTCGCCTCAAGGGGAAATGCCCCTTGCGACCGCAATACAAACACTCACCCACGGAAAACCGGCGTTGTCGCTCCGCAGGAGTGAATCAAGAACGTCCCAGCTGCATGGGTACCTCCTCCTCAGTTCCGAAAGCTCTAGCCTCCCGTGCGTTGGGCCGGGGGTCCCAAGAAGCCAGGGGCTCGCGAAACTGCTGTCTTCGTGAGCTCTGGCGCGCCCGCAGGCGATCATCCACCTGAATACACAGGGACATTAAAGCATTTAGAGAAGCAGGAAGCTCACGCGTCATTATCTCATCCTTGAGCTCTTCGTGGATATTATTTTGCAGAGTGGTCTTCGTGGCCTCAGGTCCCCACTTGGTCTGTGCAGCTAGGGTCCAGAAATCAACAGAGAAGTCGGCCATGCTTCGCCTACCTTGCTTCAGATTAATCAAACGATAGTCGGCAGCCTCCGTACTAGAGCCTTTATCAAACACAGACTTGAAGCGAGACAGGAAGTCATCGTAAGACATTCCGGGGCAGGCCTGCAGCTGGGCCTGGGCCCAGGCCAGGGCTCGATCTCGTAGTAGCTGGGTGACGTAAGCGATTTTAACCCCGTCAGTAACAAACACATGAGGTAGTAATTGAAACTGCATGGAACACTGCAACAAAAATCCCGCACATTTTCCCATCTCCCCAGAAAAAGCCTCAGGTAACGGTAAAAGCTTATCCAGCGAAACCGCGGAGGCTACTGAAGCTACCGCGCTAGCGGCCGGAGTAGCTGTGGCTGCTGTAGTGACGGCAGGAGCGTGTGTTACCTGGGAAGGGGCCGCAGGAAGTGGGTGGTCGGCCAGTGGAATCTGTTGGGTGAAAGCCTGAGTTAGACATGCCACTTCTCCGCTGAGCCTTACTAGCATTTGTTCGTGTCGGTGCAGAAGCTCTTCCAGAGACATGGGGGCTGTCGCTGCCAAGGCTGGGTCTGCCGAGTCCATAGCGATGGCTGGATTATTCTGTCAGGCTCAGGAGAGACTCGGAGGCAGACCGTCACTTAAGTTCACAATTTATTACACACAGACACCAGGTGCGGATATATACAGGTGAGGGGGCACAGGAAGAGGGTCTCCGGGAAACACAGGCACGGGAAGGGGACGGGCTATGTACACAATCCTCCACTGAAGCTCAGGTAGCTCGGACTCCGGCTTTTAGCTCACCAAACGGCGGTCCTCAGGCTGGCGAGAATCTGGCACAGGGAGGAAGAACAGGTAAGCAGCGGCACGAAAGAAACTTGGG
This sequence comes from Neolamprologus brichardi, assembly GCF_056152115.1. Lineage (NCBI taxonomy): Eukaryota > Metazoa > Chordata > Actinopteri > Cichliformes > Cichlidae > Neolamprologus > Neolamprologus brichardi. Next base: position 14,594,976 of record NC_142106.1, on the reverse strand, counting down.
AAAAAACTCAGACTAGAAATGACACTGACGGCGACAGTCCTGATCAGCCACTGGACTGTTGCCGTTCGAAGCCTCGCTGGGCTACCAACCACCCTCTGGTGCATCGGGCTAACTGGGGGGCTCCTCAACTGGCAGGGAGGTTGTTCCATCCTTGCAGGAGTCCACTCTGCAGGTAGGGGAGAGACATAGGAGAGGTGGAGAATAAACTTAACCTGGGTGTCTACTGTCTTGTGTAGTCTGGGAGATGATTGAATGTTGGGGTGGGTACAGTTTCCTCTGCGGTGGGGTCGGGTGGGCTGCCCCGGGTCCTGTGGGGCTTTGCGGTGCTGCTGCCGTAGGCCCCGGTCTGGATGGGCCTGGGCTCCCCTTGGTGGGTGCTGAAGGACGGAAGTGCCTGGGGTCAGCGGGGGAGCCGGCCCCAGTAGGGTTCTTTTCCTCACTGAAAAAAATATGTTGTTGGATTTACTTAATTCAATAGTGGACATTTATGCACACAGATGTTTTGCTTTGGCAGCAACTTAAACAATTGAGTTAAATTACACAATTTATTCATGTTCAATAAACCTGTGCAATTTGTGTTGATAAAATGTGACTTAAACATGTTTTGATGAAGTAATTTGAGCTCTTGGAATATTTTTATCCTTCACAATTTTCTCACTTTATCCCAACACCATTCAATAACTTTTACCCAATACTACTTGGTCACTTAAATAATACATGTTATCTTCAAATTAAATTTTGCTATTATATTCTAGTATCGAATACACAATTTTCAAATGGAGGCCTTATAACAGATTGTATTGTTCTCTTCCAAGATGGTTGCTGGCATCCACCAGTAACCTTTCAAAACAAAATGTCTAATTTCACTGCATTGACAGTAGGTAAAGAATTAAACTGACATTACTCCTCTACTGAATCTATATAAATCAACTGTTAAATAATGTCAGTTTTTCCATGTTCTCTGGACTCAATCACAGCAAAGAAATTAGACTGTTTCTTTTGAAAAATATTGGGAAAGAACAATACAAAACATTCTATTTAAGGCCTCTGACGTCAAGATTCAGTTAAACAACAATTATAACTAAACAATTTACGTAATGTTAGTTTCCATTAACATTAAATTAGGTTACTGAATTGGCAAACACCCTCCTATTAACATTTCACATTTTACCCCAATAACTAAAGAAATTAGCACTTGCAGGTCAAAACCTTTATTCAAGAGACTGAAAAATAACATTGATACAGTGACTGTCAAAAATTACAGCACTGGTCATACTGTGACATCTTGGTTCAAAACAGCACACTTAGAAATATTCAACGTTCTTTACTTCAACTGAATGAAACTGAAAATACCATTTCACACGACCCATATGGGATATTTAGACTGTATAACTGTTCACGCTACATCTCTTCACTAGTAAAAGAAAGAAAAAATACAAACAGAAATTGAAAAATGCTGCCAAACAGACAAACAGAGAACTTGTACAGAGCAAAAGGAAAAACAAACAACAACAAAAAAACCGGCTCGTCCTCATAGCAGTTGCAGAGTATATAAAAATGAACCCTGCGATCTGTTCCTGGAATTGAGCTTCAAAAATGCAGCAGAACAAGTGTGAGGTTTAAATGTCCTCTCACCTAGAGCTGATCACCTCGCATGCATAACAGTGAGCTTTCCTTGCAGGAGCAGTTTTGTCTTAGTTGTGAGCTTTTCTTGAGAGCTGAGTTGCATCCAACTCCATTACCACCCTTTGACCCTTTGAATCACATCAAAAGTGTAGCAGAGTTGTGCTGGGTAACTCATATTGAAGGAATAAAAAAGGTCCAAACAGCATGGCTACTGCAAAGGTCACATTATCAAGATCTTGAAGAACTACTATACCCTCGATGATGATGCCAACATCAGAAAAGTCATTTCCTGGCGCATCCTCTGGAGACAGATGTTGATTGTGGTTTTCTCAATCTGTGCAGTGGCCTCAGTCAAGTCCTGGTTAAACACAAAACATTTCTTTAAGATTCCTTTTTAAACTCATCTCTTTTGAATCTACCAGTTCTAATGTTAGAGTAATTTAAACCAATGGAAGCAACATAGTAAATAGCTATAGCCAAAGAGTGGCCTGCCATGCTGTCATTCATGGTCTAACAGAGTTTCTAAGAGAGAGTGAAAAACATAATAATTTCAAATGCTTTACATTAGTTTTTGTTAGAAAGACACCGGCCCATCAGAAATCCAGGTTATGTCACTTAGAAGATGTTAGAATTTAGACTTTCAGCCCCACAATTTGGTTGGCTGTTGGTCAGTTGGTCATTTTTTTTTTCAAACAAAAGCTAATGTAAATATTGGTGGGATTTTTCTTTGTTCACTAGAATGACAAATTTAAAGTTTTTTCACACAGATGTGACCCCTAATACAGGGGTGGGGGTGGGGCCTCAAGGGCCGGCGGCCGAGTTCACTACCACGGCTCATGTGAACTTCAGATTATTAAAGAGGACTACTGGTCCTAACCAGTCCAATGAGGATCAAGTGGATAACTAAATGCATTTTTAAATGTTGCAAAGCCACAATCTACTCATAAAACACTCACCATGAACTCCTGCACCAAGATGTTGCAATTGTCTTTCACACAGATGCAGAGCACTTTGATGAGGGACTCCCTTCGAGCATTAATGTCATCCTTAAGTATTATAACAAAGAAAACAGAGATTTGTGAACTTTTCAGTAGCACAGAAGAAAATGATCCCAGACAAAAACTCTTGACTTTTTAAACCAGTCAACATGCAACACCAGCATCTACAAAGCAATATCAAAAGTTCCTGTTTGACATCAACTTTATGGATATACAGATTCCAGAATATATGTTTTTTTAAAAAGATACATTTTTCTCAGTGGGCCAGTAAATGCATGACGAAAATTATGGCATCCTTTTAGTGGAATCAGTACTCACAGGTAATAGTTGACTGCTTCAATGGATGCAGCATAAAAAACTTTTACTGACCTAATGCAATACATATACCCCATATGGAAAATATATATATAAATCTTATAAAGTTTGTATCTGTCTTGTGTGAAACTTGTATGAAAAGCATACAAGAGTGAAAACAGATATAAAATCCCTTGAAAAATTATATAATGAAACTTGTATGTTTTGGATACTTACTAAAACAATATATGAAAGTAATGAGAAAGTGGCCACTTTCATGAGTAAATCATATAAGTTTTTACTATTTCTTTTCCATATGGGACACTTTACACATATACAAGTTAAAGAATTTTAAAGTTCTTACTGTCATCATGGCAGTTACATCCTTTAGCTTTGTGCCCTGTTCACCCAATCACTTTGCAAACACTTTCAGCAGACTGTCAGAGAGAAACTCAGCTCCGTCAGAAACCTTGACTGTGTGCATGGTTGGGATGCACTGGAATGCTGCATTTTATCTGAAATGACATAAAATTATTTTGAAATAACAGCAGGCACTGTGCTTGGTTAATGAGCAATGTTTTTTTGAATAAAAACTGTGTTTCCAGATCTTATGGGATTAAAAAAATCCAAAGATGTTTATTTCTGATTTGCAACCCAACAACCCACAAGTTACAACCTCATTTTAGTTCAAGTGTGCATTAATGTGAGTCCAGTAATCACCTTTCTGACAATACATACAGGTATAAGTTAAACCTATGGCAGATTTTGGATTTCTCAGTTGTATTAATAGGGTGGTCTATTTGAGTATGCATGCACCTATTAATTATAAAAAAAACCTATTATAATTAAGTTACAGAAACCTTAAGCGAAAATAGAATATACTTTCTCACCATAACACCTTGAACCCACAATCCATCAGCTGACTCCTGGTGAAATGCAGAATAGAGGTCGTCTCTCAATGTGAAGCAAAAAACAAAACAAAAAAAACAAACAAAAACAAAAGGACAGCAGGTGAGGGAAGGAGAGGTAGGGATGTAAGCTAGCATAATGCCGCTAATGATATTAGCTAAAGCTGTTCAAAGTCCAAAATCTCACTAACACCACGGTGCAGTAAATACACAATGTAACTGAAGAGTCAGTTGGCAAATCTATTCACACAGAAAACCAAATTGTGTTATGAGTGCCTAGGTTTAATGTGATATTACGGCTCTTGCAATTTTTCTTCCAATGACATTACTAAAACACGTTTAGGTTTCATCAGTATTTTAACATAGATTCAACATTTATTTTGCTCTGAGATTGCAGTCTTGACCATAATGATGACTCGGATTAAAAAACAGAAACATCAATTCAAAGTCATCTTGCTTTCTGGGATTAAACCAAACTGGCAGGTGGAGCAAATTCATCCCTCTGAAGGCTTTTCTGTAAATCACGTGACTCCTCCCTACAGTGTCGGTTGTTCCCTGCAGACAGTGAAACACTGACCAAACGGTCTTTGGTAAACAGACGAGTTTTAATCTACATCATCTATCTTTTACCAACGAACGAAGTTTGAGGAGGAAACTAAGAAACTGAAGTAGAAAAGAAAGACATGGAGTTCAAATCGGTGATATCGCTGTTTCTCTTCCTCTGTTTGCTGGGACATCTGGACTGTACAGGTAAGCCGAGTGTACCTATGTGAATAAATCTGTCACCGAAGGACAGGTAACAGGGAGAGATTGCTGGAGTTTTAGAAGTTACTGTACTAGCACTGTGTATGAGTCTTTGTTTCCTCGTGAGAGCAAAAAAGTTTCCGCTCTGGTTCATTTTACGGTCGTTGCTTTCAGAGTCAGTGTGAGGAAATGTAGGTACACAAGGGTAATGGTGACAAGAGAGTGGAAATGGATTTAAGTATTAGACTACACTTAAAAAACTCTTGGCCCTTTTCAGATAGAACTTTGACGTTACCTTCATGTAATGGTGGTTACGCTAGAGACAAGCCTCGGCTCACCTGTGTGAGGAGCAGGTGAGGAGCTGCTGTAACAGTAAACTTTAACAAAGGTCTAAACAATAACAGAGTGGATTAGATTAATAGTAAATATGTTTTTCTTTTTCCTGTTAAAACACGGCGTGAGACTAAAAGAGTACAAGTCAGTTTATAAACACACTTAAGGGTTCTCTACTGGATGTGACAAACATGGCCAATGTGATTGGCGGTGCCTTTCAGGGAGCTCTGTTTAGTTTTAGCAGCGGCAAGCCTGCACTGCGAGGAGGAGAGGAGGACGGCAGCACAAAGGAAGAACCTGGATATAAGAAAGTATTTTTCAAAAAACCTTTAAGTCACTTAAAGTCAAGCTCACTCATAAAATGTGTCCGTCATAATAACGTTACAGGCTATGCTAGGCCATACATGCCAACCCTTCTGATTTTTCCGAGAGTATCCCGAATTTCAGTGCCCCTCCCGAAAATCTCCCAGAGCCACCATTCTCCCGAATTTCTCCCGATTTTCCACCCGGACAACAAAACTGAAAAACCATATCCCAGCTTGGCCCAGCCAATTCCAGTTTTCAACAATGGCTACTATTACTGCAGCTACTTAGTTTTAATATTACTCTTATTTCTCTTTCTGGGTCGCAAAATAAACTTTTAACATATTTTCAGGCGAGAATGTAGCTGTGTAAACTTCAAATATATGTGTTATTGTACTTACATTATAATCAATGATCTTCCTTTTGTCCACTTAAAATATGTTTACAGAACTATTTTTGCATTTGTTGCAATTTCAGCTGTCCTCTTGGCCAGATTACTCTTAAGAGAGACCTTTTTAAAGTAAACAAGATTTTTTTTTAACTGCATAAATAAAGGATACATAAATCTCACTGCCAAAAACTGAACGGCTTCTACCTTGTTACAGGAATGTTGTTTGTTGCTCAAGATGACTTGATATAATCCATGAAGGATATATTTGACATATGTCTCACATATTATAGACCAGGGGTCTGCAACCTTTAACACCCAAAGAGCCACTTGGACCCGGTTTCCACGCAAAAGAAAACACTGGGAGCCGCAAATACGTTTTGACATATAAAATGAAGATAACACTGTATATATTGGGTTTTTTTTTACCTTTATGCTTTGTGTGAACAACTAAAGTAAGTAAGTACAGTTTATTTATTAAGCGCTTTTCACAGACAGGCAGTCACAAAGCGCTGTACACAAATATTAAAATAAACAATACAATCAATAGACATTATACACAATGTAAAAGATCAAATGTAAATAATGTAAAGAATATAAAATACGTAGATCAACAAAAGGCTTGTTTGAACAGAAAAGTTTTTAACTGCTTTTTAAACGAATCCACAGAGCAACTAAAGTGTGTTGCTTATAAAATCCATGAAGTGCTACAGAGAAAATTACATTTTATTTATGTAATTAACACATTTTGAACTCTTAAAGAAATATAACAAAAGGAAAGACACCCAGCTGAACTAAAATGATCCAGCAAACAAAAACTGTTGTGAGCCGCCAACCTTATATCGCCTTTGGAGCCTTGACCTGACTTTTAAAAAGTAATTGGGAAAAAAGCACTATGCTGCTATGTATTTTACCTGGTTAATGTGTGTGGCGGGGCGTGGTCTGCAGTGCAGCTGCATGAGAGTCGGACGCACCTGAGCGGCACCCGCAATCACGCCTCGCCGCCTTAAAGTCTGTGCTCTCTTTGCTGTTGTGTTGTCGGGCTGTGAGCTGAAAAGCTACAGCCGGCTGTGTGCGTACAGCAGCCGTGTGTGAAAAGTGGTCAACAGAGAGATACTGAAAAGCGTGTTCATGTAAACATCGTCGGGTGTGCCGTGATATGTTTATAATGGGACTTCTGGTCCCGAACCTCTGCGCACAGCCTCTGCAAATCGGGTCTTTCTTCTTTACGCAGGACTGTAAGCTGTCATCTGTGAGGCGTGAGTGGTGTTTGTTTTTAACATAGTTCACGGTGGAGAACAGCTGCTGACATAATGTGGATCCGAAGATCCATAATTGGCCTACCTGGGGCCGAAAGTCTCGATAAATGAATGGAGTTTCGGCGGGTACACCGGCTTCCGCGAGTGTGACGCTTATTTTGAGCGATGAAAAAATAATAAAATAATTTTATTTTATATTTCAAAATCACAATAATCTTCCAATTTAGAACTACAAGTTAAAAAAAGAACTAAACACAAATAAAATACACTTCAGCTAAATACTTGATACTTAATAATATTTAATAATAATAGGCAAGGCAAGTTTATTTGTATAGCACAATTCAACAACAAGGTGATTCAAAGTGCTTTACAGAGACATTAGAAACAAAAACAAATAAAAAGCATGATTTAAAATTGATTAAAACAAGCAAACAAACTAACTAACTAAATACTTCTAATTTATTTATTTATTTTTAATTTATTTTCCCAAACCACCCGGAGCTATTTAAATACAATACAATACACTTTTCTTTTGGAAAATACCGGAAATCAGTTTTTGGCACAACACCGGGTCATCAGGTGGACGCAGCCTCTGAATTTGGACACCCGCGGCCTGTTTCCGGCCGGACAATAATAACATGACATTTAACTTATTTTATCCGATAAATAAACATATATATGTACACACACACACACACACACACACACACACACACACATATATATATATATATATATATATATATATATATATATATATATATATATATATATATATATATATATATATATATATATATATAGATAGATAGATAGATAGATAGATAGATGTTGGTGTACTATAACTGAAGTAGGCTAATGTTGTTAAGTCCTTAAAGTCATATTCTTTTATTGTCATGACTGTATTTGAAGCTATTTTTATTTTTGTATGATATCTGATTTATATGGAATATGGTGTGAACTAAAGTCTAAAATACTTAGTCAGTTATTTGTTTAATAGTAATTAAACATTATATAATGCACATATAAACTATGAATTGTAATTTTAAATGGTTTAAAATCATGAAGAATAGCACATGTAGGCAAGTATATTTCTCCTTTTGTTATCAAGAAGAAAGGACAAAAATGACAAAAATAAAGAAAAGAAACAGAGCAGGGTTTGGTGGTTGAATCATCCGTCATCACCGATGCCAAAACCAAATCTAGACCCTTTTGTGTTAGACAAAAAGTGCAGTCAGTGCATACACTCGGAGTGGGGAGTTGGGGGCATTGTTGTAATGAAACAAGACTGGAGATTAATTTGTGATAACAGGACCTAACTGTAAATTCCTTAACATCAACGATAAAACACAATCAAGTTTATACATGAAATTCTCAATAGATCTGCGTATTATTTTTCAAGTTTTACATTTTACAGTTATTTCAAATGATTTACTGAAATTGTGATTTTTAAAAAATGGACAATGTAGTTGAGAAATATGGAAACATCTAAATATTTGAATATTTCAATAAATGGACTTATTGGAGTTTAGACAGTTGAAACATACATAGTGTATGTTGAGGAAGATATTTTAGTAAGATTTAAAATCTCATACTTGTATCTTCAAGTTCATTTAGCATGTTGCACCTTTTTATACATAAAGAAAAAATAAAGTCAGCTGGAAACTTTTCCTGGAATTTCAAGCAACAAGAAGTGTTTTTGTTATCATAATTGTATCATCTGGAAAGAAATATCCAAATTTGTAGAAATATTAAGAAACCAAAAACTTAAATCACCAAAACTTTTAATCTTTGCATCTTGCTCTGGGTGCTGTTGGTATTGTAACCTGTAACACTGAACCACAGTTTATCTTGCTAACATCATTGTCTGTCCTCAATCGTCACACACCGGAACTGCATTAGCAAATGTTGTTGTAATGATTTTATGATTTTATTTTTATGATTTGATGATTCTGAATTGCCCGTAGGTGTAAATTATTGTCTGTCTCTCTGTGTTAGCTCTGTGACAGACTGGCAACCTGTCCAGGTCGCCTCTGTCACCTTAAGGCTGGTATAACCTCCCCCAGCCTGTGACCCAGAATTGGATAAGTGAAAGAGAAACACATGGATGGAAAGTAAATATTAGACAATGTATTGTTTTCTATTGACTGTATTTCTACTAATGAGTGTTTACTTCCTGTTTGTCTATTTTCTATTCACTTTTTAAAAATGTTTCAGACCAAAAAGAGTTAACAGTCAAAGGAGGAGCAAATGCCACTCTGGAGTGTTCTGGTCCCACAAATGCTACTTTAGTAATGATGAGGTGGGAAAAGTCTGACCTGCAGTCAGAGGATTATGTCATCATCTTCAGAGATGGTCGGATTCAAGAAAACCTCCAGCTTGAACTCTTTAAAGGTAGAGTGAACATGAAAGATCCAAAATGGAAGGAGACTGGAGACTTTTCTGTGATTCTCAAACATGTCACCACGAACGACGCTGGAACATATGTATGTGAAGCTGGATATGAGGGACAGAAACCACGGTCTCTAAACAGAGTCACTTTGAAGGTTGAAAACTCAGGTGAGTTTAATTTCAGCTTCTTCTTGGTTATGGATGTGACAGCATAACACAGGTATTATATTATACTGTATTGTATAATAGTCTGTACACTGTGTTTGCTAAACCGATTAAATTAAAATGAATTCAAAACCTGTTGAATGAATCAACAGTTCAAAGAATCACAAATTGAAAGAAATCCTTCCAGTTGCACAAGTATGTGTTTAAAGTATTTAAATTAAGTTATTTTTATTTTAATTTCTCGAATAATTATAAATCATTTGCATTTATTTACATTTAAATTTAAATGTACAAAAAATTGTACCTGTGTGAGTAAATTTGTGAACCAGCAGAGGGACAGAGAGGGTCACATAGAAAGACTGTTGAAGTTTTAGAAGTTACTGTACTGGATCACTGTGTATGAGTCTCTGCTTCATCATCAGAGCAAAACGAGTTTTAGAGTCAGTGTGTCAGTGTAGAGGAAATGTTGGCGCACAGGTAAAGGTGACAAGAGAGGGAAATGGATTCAAAGTTACATATTAGATCATTTGAAAAACTTTGTTCTCTTTCCAGTTTCATTTCATTTCACTTTAACTTTGAAGTCACTTTCATGTGGCGGTGACACTCGAGACAAACCTCAGCTCACCTATGTGAGGAGCTGCTGTACCTGATGAAAGTAAACGTTACATTTAGCAAAAGTCTGTGTTTAGCAGTAGAATGGATTTTATTTCTATGTTCTGTGTTAATATAATGTTAGACAAAAAGAGTGTAAGTCAGTACGCACACTGGGAGGGATGAAACAAATATGAAGATTCATGTTTGATAACAGGACCTGACTGTAAATTGAGTCTCATTAACATCAACACAAAACACAATCAAGTTTACACATGATTCTCATTGGTTATGGGTATTAGTTTTTTAAAGTTTTACATGATACAGTTATTTCAAATGTTTTTACTGAAATCATGATTTAAAAAAATTAGATAATATACATTGGGGCAAAAAAGTATTTAGTCAGCCACCGATTGTGCAAGTTCCCCCACTTAAAATGATGACAGAGGTCAGTAATTTGCACCAGAGGTACACTTCAACTGTGAGAGACAGAATGTGAAAAAAAAATCCATGAATTCACATGGTAGGATTTGTAAAGAATTTATTCGTAAATCAGGGTGGAAAATAAGTATTTGGTCAATAACAAAAATACAACTCAATACTTTGTAACATAACCTTTGTTGGCAATAACAGAGGTCAAACGTTTACTATAGGTCTTTACCAGGTTTGCACACACAGTAGCTGGTATTTTGGCCCATTCCTCCATGTAGATCTTCTCAAGAGCAGTGATGTTTTGGGGCTGTCGCCGAGCAACACGGACTTTCAACTCCCGCCACAGATTTTCTATGGGGTTGAGGTCTGGAGACTGGCTAGGCCACTCCAGGACTTTCAAATGCTTCTTACGGAGCCACTCCTTTGTTGCCCGGGCGGTGTGTTTTGGATCATTGTCATGTTGGAAGACCCAGCCTCGTTTCATCTTCAAAGTTCTCACTGATGGAAGGAGGTTTTGGCTCAAAATCTCACGATACTTGGCCCCATTAATTCTGTCCTTAACACGGATCAGTCGTCCTGTCCCCTTGGCAGAAAAACAGCCCCATAGCATGATGTTTCCACCCCCATGCTTCACAGTAGGTATGATGTTCTTGGGATGCAACTCAGTATTCTTCTTCCTCCAAACACGACGAGTTGAGTTTATACCAAAAAGTTCTACTTTGGTTTCATCTGACCACATGACATTCTCCCAATCCTCTGCTGTATCATCCATGTGCTCTCTGGCAAACTTCAGACGGGCCTGGACATGCACTGGCTTCAGCAGCGGAACACGTCTGGCACTGCGGGATTTGATTCCCTGCCGTTGTAGTGTGTTACTGATGGTGACCTTTGTTACTTTGGTCCCAGCTCTCTGCAGGTCATTCACCAGGTCCCCCCGTGTGGTTCTGGGATCTTTGCTCACCGTTCTCATGATCATTTTGACCCCACGGGATGAGATCTTGCGTGGAGCCCCAGATCGAGGGAGATTATCAGTGGTCTTGTATGTCTTCCATTTTCTGATGATTGCTCCCACAGTTGATTTTTTCACACCAAGCTGCTTGCCTATTGTAGATTCACTCTTCCCAGTCTGGTGCAGGTCTACAATTCTTTTCCTGGTGTCCTTCGAAAGCTCTTTGGTCTTGGCCATGGCGGAGTTTGGAGTCTGACTGGTTGAGGCTGTGGACAGGTGTCTTTTATACAGATGATGAGGTCAAACAGGTGCCATTCATACAGGTAACGAGTGGGGGACAGAAAAGCTTCTTACAGAAGATGTTACAGGTCTGTGAGAGCCAGGGATTTTCCTTGTTTGAGGTGACCAAATACTTATTTTCCACCCTGATTTACGAATAAATTCTTTACAAATCCTACCATGTGAATTCATGGATTTTCTTTTCACATTCTGTCTCTCACAGTTGAAGTGTACCTCTGGTGCAAATTACTGACCTCTGTCATCATTTTAAGTGGGGGAACTTGCACAATCGGTGGCTGACTAAATACTTTTTTGCCCCACTGTAGTTGGGAAATATGGAAATACCTTAATTAAGAATATTTGGAATTAATATTGAAATTGCTTGATGTTTAGACAGTTGAATCATATACTAGGAATATCCTATACATAATGTATGTTGAAAAAGATATTTTAGTAAGATTTAAAATCTCTACTTTCACCAGGATTTGTTGTAGTAAATGTTACTTTGCAGTATCCTGGTGATGAAAGTATTGCCCTGTTTTATTGTACATTTTTATACATAAAGAAAAAAACATAAATCAACTGGAAACTTTTCCTGGAATTTCAAGCAAGAAGAAGTGTTTTTGTTATCATAATTGTATCATCTGGAAATTTATATCCAAATTTGTAAAAATATTAAGAAACCAAAAACTTAAATCACCAAAACGTTGACTCTTTGCATCTCTCACTGGGTGCTGTTTGTATTCTATCACGTGCCACTGGTTTATCTTGCTAACATCAGATGGTCACACATTGTCTCTCCTCACAAACTGCATTAGCAAATGTCGCTGTAATGATTTATACATGAGAAGACCCAAATTCTTCACAGCCATGAACCATAATACATTTCTTAACATTTGTTTTATTTTTGACACTGGCAGAGTTCAGTTTAGATGAGCACTGTTTAAAACACAATTTAAATGAGACCTCACAGCACTACTGTCAGGGTTCTAGTTGTATCCTCTGAAACACTTTGTAGGACTTCCTTATAAAAATGTTTTAGTGCAGACTATGTTGATGTATATTCTAATTCATCTAAACATGAGACAAATGTTTGCATTCATGATAGTTTTATACAAGAATAATAATTATATTTTTGTACGGCTGAGGATCATGTCCTTTTCTGTACGTTAGAAATTACATTTGTCTGTTAAACAAACACCAGTCAACAAATCTCCATATTAAACATCCTGGACATGACGGTAAAGTACAAACACATTTGTTTTACTTTTCTTTTCATATAGTAAATGAAAATATTTGAACCAGTTTAATCTGTCTACAAGCAAAGACAAAAAGTTCTTTAAACTCAGGTTTCAGGTCTTTAAAGCAGAATTGAGTTCACAATTTAACATAAAGGATGTGAATAAACCAGCAGTAAAATATTTTTATTCTCTTATTAACTCACATACAGTTATTTTTTCCTCTCAGCATCATCTTTTGTTTGATACAAACATTGTAAAGTTCAATTTAATTCAGTTTTATTTATATAGCATAAAGTCACAACAACAGTAACCTCAAGGTGCTTAAAGTGAACATGTTATTTCAATTTTTTGATTAAAGTTGAAATTTTCAAGAATTAAGTTAAATATTAGAGCAGCAGGGCGGTGCAGTGATTAGCACTGTTGCCTCACAGCAAGTTCAGGCCGAGGTCTTTCCCTGTTTGTATGTTCTTGTGTTTCCGTGGGTTCTCTCCAGCTTCCTGTCACAGTCCAAAGACACTGTGGCAGGAAGTTAGTGGGGTTAGGTTAGTTGATGATTCTAAATTGCCCGTAGGTGTGAATTATTGTCTGTCTCTCTGTGTTAGCTCTGTGACAGACTGGCAACCTGTCCAGGTTTCCTCTGTCACCTTAAGGCTGGTATAACCTCCCCCAGCCTGACCCAGAATTGGATAAGTGAAAGAGAAACACATGGATGGAAAGTAAATATTAGACAATGTATTGTTTTCTATTAACTGTAGTTCTACTAATGAGTCTTTACTTCCTGTTTGTCTATTTTCTATTTACTTTATTAAGATGTTTTATACCAAAAAGAGTTAACAGTCAAAGGAGGAGCAAATGCCACTCTGGAGTGTTCTGGTCCCACAGATGCTACTTTAGTAAAGATGAGGTGGGAAAAGTCTGACCTGCAGTCAGAGGATTATGTCATCATCTTCACAGATGGTCAGTTTAAGGAAAACCTCCAGCATAAACTCTTTAAAGGTAGAGTGAGCATGAAAGATCCAAAATGGAAGGAGACTGGAGACTTTTCTGTGATTCTCAAACATGTCACCACGGATGACGCTGGAACATATGTATGTGAAGCTGGATATGAGGGACAGAAACCACGGTCTCTAAACAGAGTCACTTTGAAGGTTGAAAACTCAGGTGAGTTTAATTTCAGCTTCTTCTTGGTTATGGATGTGACAGCATAACACAGGTATTATATTATACTGTATTGTATAATAGTCTGTACACTGTGTTTGCTAAAATGATTAAATTAAAATGAATTCAAAACTTGTTAAATTAATCAACAACTCAAATTTTTGTGCTACTAGTTCATCTTGTTAACATCAGATGGCCACACATTGTCTCTCCTCACGAACTGCATCACAGCAAATGTTGTTGTAATGATTTTATACTTGAGAAATTCTTGACCCAAAGGCATAATTTTAGTGACTTTTAAAGACTTGAATGTAGATTTATATGATATATCTGTCAATCAAGCTGAAGTAGTCATAAATAACATGCTGTAGAGAGTTAGAGGCTAGAGGAAAAGAGTTGTTGATCCTCCAGGTGAGCAGTGTTGACTGTGTGTGTGTGTGTGTGTGTGTGTGTGTGTGTGTGTGTTTGTGTGTTTGTGTGTTTGTGTGTTTGTGTGTTTGTGTGTGTGTGTGTGTGTGTGTGTGTGTGTGTGTGTGTGTGATTAGAGGTGAAGCTGCTTCCTGGTTGTTGATGTTTGTTTCTAAAGATGTTGTTGATGAGACTTTGTAGAAAGCAGCTGGTCTGAGTGATGTGATCAGAGTGCAGTAGATAATGTCTGACAGCAGTTTGAAGAGGAAATGGATTCTGTTCTGTTCTTCACTCATCACCTACCTGACAGCTGACACCTCACACCTGTTTCTCACCTGCAGGACACACAGAGGACAGATCTGTTGGACTGATAGTTGGTCTTTCAGTTTCTGCTGTGCTTCTTGTTGTTGCTTTTGTTGGTTTTGTGATCTACAGAAAACATAAGAAGCAGAAAAGGGATTCATACCAGCGTCCTGTTGAAATGCAACATGTCTGAAATATCTCAGCGCTTTTCCAAATGAGCTCTACTCTTGCTGCTGTTGCAGGTTTTCAAGCTCAAAATGCAGAGTAACAGATGTTCTCAGGACAGATACTGTAATCAATAAAAAATTAAACTATGCATGATGGAGTTATAAGTTAAAAATGCAATTTTGTGGCTTGGTAAATGTTGGTTTATATTTTTTGTTTGTTTTATTGTTTGTTTGTTTTTTACAAAGAGTTGTTTTTTTTTCCACCAACCCTTCTCTGCGGTGAAGAACAACTCTTTCACAGGCTTAATTTTTTTAAATAATTGTCAACCTAAATCTGTTTTTGTTGTCATTTTATAAAAAAAAACGGTATTTTTTAAATAACATCTATTAATTCATAAACAGTGAGAATGACTATTGTCTTAATTTCTATCCTACAATACAATTTTACAACTATATGTATTTGAAATCTCATCTGGGTATATTTTTGTGTTAGAGACTTTTCACTAACACATTAACATGTATCACTCAGCTCCTGTACTAATATGAATGTTTTATTTCTCTCACTGTATTTAATTGTAAACAAAATCTGTATATGTGTTGTGAATACACTTATTACACTGGCTTTTGTTTTGTGTGTGTGTGTGTGTGAATAAAAGTTTAACATGTATTAGTTTTCTTTTATTTCTTTTTTTAGTCTAAAAACAAAAGTAGTCTTAGTCATGAAAAGAATGAGCAGTCAGGAGAGAAAAAGAAACCTCTAACCTGTAGAGCCAGTTGATGCAGCTTTAATCTGATCTGGAATCAGTTCAAAGAAAATAAAACACTGATGTAGATGTAGGAAGTAACTGACTGAAACAGGTTTAACAGAAAAACCTGAAAACACTGTAGCTGAGTTAAGTGAAACCTGTCTGAACCTGTCCCTGTAAAACAGAGAAGTTTGAAGCCTGCACCATTGTTTCAATCAGAACAGAGCTCTGCATTATAGCAAAAGCCAAAATGATCCACTTGGAAAAATAAATTAGTTGGCCTTCTTTTTTTTTTTTTTACCTTCAGCCAAGAATTCATATTGATTTTATTCTGAAAAAAAGCCCTTTGACTAACCAATTTTCACACTCGCGGAAGCCGGTATACCCGTCGAAACGCCATTCATTTATCGAGACTTGCAACCGAGGCCAATTATAGATTTTTGGATCCACATTATGTCAGCAGCTCCACCGTGAACTATGTTAAAAACAAACACCGCTCACGCCTCACAGATGACAGCTTACAGTCCTGCGTAAAGATGAAAGTAAAGCCCCGATTTGCAGACGCTGTGCGCCGAGGTTTTGGGACAGAAGTCCCATTGTAAACATGTCACGGCAGACCCGACGATGTTTGCATGAACATGCTTTTCAGCATCTCTTTATTGACCACTTTTCACACAGGGTTGCTGTACGCATACAGCCGGCTGTAGCTTTTCAGCTCACAGCCCGAGACATACCAACACAACAGCACATTGAGACTCATGAAGCAATGAGGAAATAAAACAGTGGCAGTTTTCTGATGTGTCCCAGAGGTTTTTATCACCTGAAATCTAAATGTTTCTTTAATCTGTGTATTTGTGTTCAGATCCTCCATCAGAGCCACGGGTCATCTACTCCTCACTAAAGTCAAGATCATATGTTATGTATTTATTACATGCTGTGTGTATTTGGAGTGTTACAGCTGGACTGAAATAAACAGCTTAAATTTAGACTTCAGACTCCTCTTTTAAAATTGGAATAATGTAACAACTTAGTCACGTTCCCATGCAATTACATGCAGCCAATTGCAGTCCTGCATTCTGATTCAAAGTTGATCTTGCCTGAAGCAGAATCATCTTGTCTGTAGCTGCAGAGCTCATCTTTTAAAACAGCTACTGTAAACCTTGACAGCACTCAGAGAGTGAGAGATGTTTTCTTGTGCAAAACTGTTCACAGTGATTTATGGTTAAAACAATCTGCGCACAGAAAATTCTGTGTGCTTCATGTCACATACAGACACGATCCTTTCCTATTTGTGTTTATCTGAGTGCAGACCTCAGAGTCAGAGAGTAAACATCTCAGTATGAGATCAGGTTGCTTCTGTGTCTTTAAATACGCACGATCACAAGATCATAATTGATTTATAACAGCTAAGGTCTGTTTCTGTGATCTCTGATTATCTTTCCACTCTGTCCACTGTGTGTGTGTGTGTGTGTGCAAAGAAGTTAAATTTATTTAATGCTTCTGACCTTGAATTAGAAAAGTCATCACTGTTCACTGATTACTGTGAAAAATGAGCCTATTCTGTTTTCACTGCGCCTGACTCACTGCTTAAGCGCCTTGAATTGAAAATTGAATTGAATGTGTTTACTGGGTGTGCGTTTTTTGTGTGTCAAGACTGATTGATGATTGTGTGTTTCTCTTTATTCTTCACCACATTCACATATTTCTCTTGTCACTCAACACTTTAGGTTTAATAAATATCCTTAAAGAACAGAATAAATGTTATAAATCCATAAATAAATGTCATAATAAAAAGCTCATAATGTCTATATTTGACCTCCAGAGGGCCTCAAAGGTTCAGCTGTTTCACTTGTATTGAGCTCAGCTGTTGTGTACTCTTTTCTGTGTATTTAACAGAGTAAAACCTGCTGCAAAGCTCATGATAATCCATATAAGTGATCCACAATGAGTTATATGTCATTAAAATGTTTTATGGATTAAAACCAGAGAATAAATGTTGGAAACTTTCTGTCCGACCAACAGCTGCTGCATCCTGCAGGTGGAGCCCAATCCTCCCCCTCTCTCATTTCTTGTAAAACAAAACTTACTGCATTAGTTTCATTTTCTCTGTGAAATCTTATTTTTTTATTTTCAGATTTATAGTGAATTATAAATAAACTATAAAATCCTGTGAACTGCAAAAAGATTCAGTAGAATTTGATTATTTTTTTTTTAACTCTGAGGTTATCTTGGCACTGAAGTACCAACAACACAAAGAAGATACTGTAAATATGACATGAGCACAAACTTTGCATTAGATTTGAAATTCAAATCATTCATGTTTTCCTAAGAAATGTGGGCCTGATTTGCCTAACTTATCCTGATCTGACTCTCCTCTACTCTCCATTTTTAGTGTCTGACTAGTCGTAGTCATAATATTTATTTTACTTAAGTTATTTTAACAGCAAAAGCAGAATAAAAACTTGTGTTTTCTATTCAACTTTCTTCATATACAGCAGTTTTCTCTTCAGTTTTTGATGCTCTTTAATCCTTGCTGTTTAAAGGTTGAGGAAATGATGAGCAAAAGAAAATCTCAAAAATACCAACACCCAACTTGAGGACAGACTGTGTTACCAAACTAGACCCTCCACTTTGACCCTTTATCTCGTTGAAGTTCTTTGTCCTTGTCAAACCACATTTAACTGAGTTGCCCTGTGAGCTTAACAAACCGCTGACTGTTTAAAATGTATCAGCATAGGATCAAGCTCGGCTGTAAAATACATTATGACTGACATGATGACATGATGACGTGTCACTCATCATGCTCACTATCTAGTTCGATGGTTTCTTATTGCTTCTCCTTTCATGACGCTCCGGTGTCTCCTCAGCTATGACTATGGAACTTCTTTCTAGAAACAATCTTGAGAAAAACGAAATATTTGATCTCGATTCTGTGTTGAATTTGTTCCTCATGTGGTTGCAGTTTGTGACTCTGAGCTACAGGAAAACAGCAGAGTGACATGTGAGAGCGGTTGGGAACACTTCACCTTCAAACAGACTCTATTGTTTGCACAATAAAAAAAAGAATGAACTCAAACAAAAGCAGGCAAGGACCAGGTGACATGTTTATTTTGCTAAATAAAACAGAAAGATGTGGGATAAAATTTCCACCCTGAGCTGTGAAAACAAAGTGTCAAGGCTACCTGCTGTGAAGGACAACACATCACCTTTGACTTATGATGTTACGATGTCAGCTTCCACCTGGTCTGTTTCCAGCTCCTTCCTCTTTGGTCTGATCCCCTCAGTCTGTATTTAGGGTGAGAGCTCCAGTTTATCATTCTGACAGATTAATGCACACTCACATCCCACTAATTAGTAACTTCTACCCCTAATTATACACAGTTCATTTTATCTCTTGCTCTTGACGAAGGCGGTCGCACTTTTCTCCTCTCCTCCTCTCCCTTAGCTTCCCTGCTTAACCTCTTGTGTCCTTGTCTAGTCTCGTGTTTTTTGTATTACTTTTCCCTGGAACACTCTCTCACAGTCTGTTCTCTAAAACCTAAAAGAGGAATTAAGGATTTGATCAACTGGTCCCTGAATGCAATTGACAATGACAAGCCGGGGCTCAGGTAAGCCTGAGTGTACTGGAGGGACGTTCCCTGCCAGATACACAATGGATGGGTGGCATAACTGGAGGGGCATGTGCCTGGCAGGACTGTCGATCGAGGACACTGAAGACATCTACCTATTCGGAGCCATGAAAACAGGATTCTTGCTGATCGGACCCTGCTTGGCCCCTGGTTTATCAAAGATTAAAGAAAGCGGAATCGGCTGTTCAAAAGCCCACAAGGCTGCCCGCTGTGATTGAAGCGATGGGACGAGTCGTGACTTCTCAAAATGGGATCATTGAACGCAGCACAGATAAGATCTTGGAGAAGCTTGAGGCTGCTGTGAGCACTCAGACTAAGACCTCTGAGCGAAAATTGGATAAAATCTTGGAGAAGCTCACGGCGGTCGTGAGTTCTCAGACTTTGGTCTTTGAGCGCAAGATTGATAACATCTCGGAGATTGAGAGACCGGTTTAGGACTGCTAGATCGGCTGTGATATTGACATGCAGTTGTTCGCACTAAAGGAATACCACCATTATTTCATGCGGCTACCATATCGGTGCCAGCTGTGGTCTCGAGACTGGAGCTAAACAAAAACAAATTTTCACCCCGAGAACAGACGGTGTTTAGACTGTTCATCCCTGTCCTACGCAAGGCCACCTGGGTCGGCTGGAAGACTTTTTGTGTTTTTTTCTCCCATTAAAAGCTCAGTCTGAGTGGAGAGTTTTTTTTCTCCTCCTCTCACCTCATGTTATGTATTTTCATCGTTTTTTTTCCTATCAGCTTAGCTCTCTGACATGTCTCCTCAATGTGATGTTTGTGTAAAGTATGTTTGGTCAGAGGGTTCCTTTGTAAGTGTGCATGCACCATTAGCGTGCTGCCTGCTGTAACCTATAATTTCTTTCGGGATTAATAAAGTATTTCTGATTCTGACTAACTTCCCAGATTGGAGTTGCAAAAAAATTAAATACTTGGAACATATATTAGAAGGAACAGACTTTATTCCGTTTGACAGACTAGTTATACAACATGGGATCAGCAAGAAAAGATTTTTAGAATATCAACAAATTAAATCCATAGTAAAAAAATAATAATAAAATAAACCCAGTCAAATTGAATTACAAATACCACCAAGTGTGGTACAATGTTTTACTCTTAATCTGCCCAAATCCTTGTCTAAAATATACAAAACACTTTCTAAAATAGATGAATCAATATCTCTTCCTATTGCAAAATGGGAAGCAGACTTGTCAGTCAGATCTGCTTAAAACCCTTTCAATTGATCAGAAATCCCAGTCTGCAATTAATACAATACAAAATACTACATAGAGTACACAGGTCATCGGATGTTTCAGATGGGCTTTACATCTACTAACAACTGCTCACACTGTCTGGGGGTCTCCGCCTCTGGGCTCTTGGGCCCTGGCTGGTGTGTCGCCAGGGTTGTGGGTGGGTGCGTGCATGCATTGGGGCCCTGCCCTGGTGTGGGGGACCTCTGATGCGCTGGTGGAAATAGGGGTCGCTTCGACCGGCAGGGAGTATGTCACATCCTTACATGAGGTCTCGGATCCACAAGAGTCCACCCTGCACGAGAGATGGAGAATGAACTCAACCTGGGTGTCTACTGTCTTATGTGGTGTGGTAGATGATTGGATGATGGGGTGGGTGTAGTTTCCTTTGCGGTGGGGTTGGGTGGGCCACCCTGGCCTCCCTGTTCCCGTTCCATCTCACCCACCAACACAGGGCCTTGGGGTGCAGGTGTGTCACCGGTGTGCAGGGGACTGTTCTCTTCTTCCTAGATATTTTAGTAAGATTTAAAATCTCTACTTTCACCAGGATTTGTTGTAGTAATTGTTACTTTGCAGTATCCTTGTGATGAAAGTATTGCCCTGTTTTATTGTACATTTTTATACATAAAGAAAAAAACATAAATCAGCTGGAAACTTTTCCTGGAATTTCAAGCAAGAAGAAGTGTTTTTGTTAATCATAATTGTATCATCTGGAAAGAAATATCCAAATTTGTAGAAATATTAAGAAACCAAAATCTTAAATCACCAAAACTTCGACTCTTTGCATCTCGCACTGGGTGCTGTTTGTATTCTATCATGTGCCACTGGTTCATCTTGCTAACATCAGATGGTCACACATTGTCTCTCCTCACGAACTGCATTACAGCAAATGTTGCTGTAAGGATTTTATACGTGAGAAGACCCAAATTATTCACAGCCATGAACCATAATACATTTCTTAACATATGTTTTATTTTTGACACTGGCAGAGTTCAGTTTAGATGAGCACTGTTTAAAACACAGTTTAACTCAGACCTCACAGCACTACTGTCAGGGTTCTAGTTGTATCCTCTATAACACTTTGTAGGACTTCCTTAAATATCTAATGTGTTTCTGAACAGTACATAGTGTAAAAAAAAAGTGGAGGCATTGTAAAACCATATTTCTGGTGCACAGAGGTTAATTAGATCTGTAGTACATTACA
Source organism: Neolamprologus brichardi (assembly GCF_056152115.1). NCBI lineage: Eukaryota > Metazoa > Chordata > Actinopteri > Cichliformes > Cichlidae > Neolamprologus > Neolamprologus brichardi. The sequence continues at coordinate 14,573,212 of NC_142106.1, read as the reverse complement.
TGTGATTGCTGACTTGCCTGAGCTGGGATGATTTCAGTCCTTGTGTTGTATCGCCATCTTGTGGTGCTTTAGAGAATTGTTGAGAATTTATATTCTGCCCCCTTAAAGTACAAATAGGATGATGTAACACATTTTTAATCAAGAAAGAGTTTCCTTTCTTGGTTAAAAAAATGCATGTAATATTTTTAATGAATTTTAATAGAACATGTTAGCATATGAGATGTGCAAAAATACCAAGGGGAAAAGCTGCTCATGTTATAAAGATGTATAAAATTTAGCATTTTCACTGCGATTGTTATGAAGCTTATGTGTGGGTTCAATAACGAAGATCTGTAATCACTCATTTGCCTGTTTGCTTGGGTGTTAGGCAGCTTTTCCATTTTCTACATCGCTACCCTTTCCCATGTGGTAGCCGTCAATCTCAATACTGTCATCATTACTCTAATCCATCTTCTTGCATGCTTTCTTTGGACTTTTCGTAATTTCTGCTCTTCATCATTAACACTTGAATCTGATTTGTGAAACCTACCTCTTCTCCATCTCCACCACACTGACATCTCAGCAAGAGCTCCAGCCAAGTCTCAGACTTCATCTTCAACACCACCTGGACCTAGACTCTGAGGGCTCTTGACCAAAATCCTATCACCACTTTATGCCATGATGGGTCATCGGAGTCTAATCTCCAAATAAGTTAGTTTTTCTTTCTGAAAAAAAAAAAAAAAAGTTTAATTCTTCCAAGGTCTCTGATTGTTGAACCAGTTCTCTTGATTAATGATACATATATATCAGGGGCGATCCTACGATTAGAGCTTTGGGGGTGCTGAGCACCCAGAGAGCTGCCCAGCCAGGCAAGATAAACTTTACACGTCACGATGAGACTTCTTTCCTGTCTCTGTTAGTCTCTGCATCCTTAAATGTCTCCAGTTGTCCCGAGTTCTCAATAACTGTCTCCTTGGTGCATTTAAACCCCTGTTCCTCCCTGTCCTCATCGTCTGTTGTCTTATTCTCCGTTATCAGTCATCATATTTTTACCCTCTCTGTGCAAGTCTGCAAATTTCTTTATTAAATCATAAGATTCCTAAATTCATCAAGTCTCTCTGTGCCTGGGTCCTCGTCTCAAAACATGACATCACTGTTTTGTAGATCTTAACACAATTTAATCCCACATTTGTGAAAGAAAAACAAAACACTTTTTTGAAAAGTCTGTAACAAAACCATCAAATCTGATAAAGGATATTTAAATGTTGCAAAAGAAGAATGGTTTGGAATTTAAAAAATTCATTTCCTAACCTTAATTACTGGGAGAGAATAATGAATGATGCTCACAGTGAGTAAAAGTAAAAGTAAACTGAGTGCATTTTTTTGGACAGAGATTCACGTTTAATGTGTATGTATAATATAATACAGATAAATAAAAAACACTCCCAAAACAGAATACATTATTACAAATAAATTATTACAAAATATTAATAAAGAAAACTATAAAAATGGAGGCAACTTTGCCTGTGGTAGAATGTATAAAATGTATGAAAAAATCTTTACTGCAGATACTAATTTTGTGTTGTAAGATTTATGGGTTTCATGCTTTCATAGTGGTCCTTAGGAGAGCTTGACATTTTCTCAGGTGGTACACACTGTAAAAAGTTTGAGAAACACTGATAAGTGTATGTGTGCTTTAGGAAAACATTTAAAGCGGCAGTACAGAATCTTTGAAACAAGCTTAAAACATTTTTAAAATATAAACAGAGCACTCTGCTTCTCTTTTCAGCTCCTCACTCCACCAGGACTGTTTGGCACTTTCTGATAGTGTTCAAATGTGATGTACGTACTGTGGCAGTCATACAGACAACTGGAAGGTCCAAAAGTTGGCCTACCTATTACTGGCTGAGGTTTTAGTAGAGTTGTGGCTGAACCACATAAAAATATATCATTAATTTTAATCTCCCCAATCAATTATAATGTTATGTTGGAATGTTGTTAAAGAGGATCAAAAATGTTTCAACCCAGTTTGTTTAGCAGATTCTGTATAGCAGCTTTAATATAGGGAGAACACAACTTCCAGATTGTGTGAGTAAAATCAGTTTTTTTTCTCTTTGTCAGTTTAACAGTTTCTGTTTTGCCTGTCACTGTTCCCTGTCTGTTTTCTTACCTGGTTCTTCCTGACCTTGTACTTTCTCCTCACGTTCCCCTCTTTCCTCTCTCCATCTTTGGACTGACAATCATATACAAATAGATTGTATTCAATTAGATGAAAAATTACATTAATATGAAAAAAATACTATTAAGTTCACTAATGAAAAAGTCCTCTCTGAGTGTACTTTCAACCGAAAGGCAAATAACCAAACCACATGTATATCTAATAAATCATATAAATATTGAAACACTGATCCAACATTATTCCTGATTCACGGATCATTTGAGTTTACACTTTTACCTGAATGCGGCTCCTTTTTTTGAAAAAACTTCCTTATATCCCTTATAAACCTGGCTGTCTCTCTGTACACAAACACACACACACACAACAGGAGTTATAAGGTTAATGGGCATTCAGTCAGTTAGCTAGTTAGTATCCATTTCCCGCCGTTTGCCTGGCGGGACTGTCGATTGAAGACGCTGAAGATATCTACCTATTTGGAACCATGATAACAAGGTTCTTGCTGATCGGAGCTGGCTTGGCCCTGGGTTATTGGAGAATTAAGAAAGCGGAACTGGCTGTTCAAACCGCCCCAAGGCTGCCCGCTGGGATTGAAACAATGGGACGAGGTGCAGCTTCTCAGAAAAGGCTCACTGAATGCAGCATGGTTAAGAGCTTGGAGGCGCTAACGGCTGCAGTGAAGTCTCAGAATAAGACCTCTGAGCATATATTGGATTACATCAAGGAAGAATCCACTCGGAACAACACCTCTGGGCGGAAGCTGGATTACATCGCGGATCAGTTGGCTGCGGTCGTGAGGTCTCAGAATCTGCTCTGTGAGCAAAAGACTAAAAAGACCACAGAATTGAAGGTAAATAACATCATGGAGAAACTCGCAGCTATCCAACGGGAGACGGGACCAGTGTCGGTGTCGGAGTGTTAAAAACAGCTTGAAATTCTCATGAGTTGTTTGTAAAAGAAAAATCACCATTATAATGCGGCTACCCCTTCGGCGCCAGCTGTGGGCTCGAGGCCGGAGCCGAACAAACACTCCTTGATAACGACTGTGTTTAGTTTGTTCCTTCCCATTCCATGCAAGGCCACCTGGGTTGGCTGGAAGACTGTTTACTTAGCCTGGCAGGGCGAAGGACACTGTCTCAGCTGAACTATGGACACCCACACACATACGCTGATAAGCACACACTCATCCCCCTCCCTTTCCAAACGCTTTCGATGCTTGTTTCCTGCGGAGGTACACGGCGGGTCTGTGTACCGCGCTAGAATGGTAGCGCTGTGCAGGGCGGCTGCTGTGTTCGCTTCAGATTACTCCTCACCCCCCACCCAATCCTGTGGCTTGTCATGTCTTTCACAATGTTGTGCTGTGGACATTATGTGCTTTTTGTGCAGAGGAGTTTTTTTGTTTCCTGTTCTCATGCTGTCCTACCATGGAAGCACAGCATGAGGTCTCTTTCTTCCCCTTGTACTTTCCCATTGTAGTGTACATTTCAGTGTTTTTCTGTAACGCTACAGATCTCCTACTTGTATCCCCATGTAATGTCTGTGTTGTGTGTGTAAGGTCGGGGGGGGGGGGGGGGGGGGGGGGTCCCATTTCACTGCAGGGCAACCTGCATGTGGCGAATAAAGCTTTGATTGATTGATTGATTGATTGAACAAAGACCAAAATATAACTGGGGTGTTCCCTTTTTTCCTTGTATGAAGACATAAACTGAACTAGCATCCCCATAAGTCTTTTTCTCTCTTAACTTTTTAACTATTAGTGTAATCCAGATTTACCAGCCACACATTTCAACTTAAACACATATGTTAACCTTTTACATGAGCACCCGTGTGTACACCTGTGAGCATGAGCGCGCTTGTTTTTAAAAGGTTCCTTCATGTAATGATTTGAGATGAGATGAGATGAGATAGCCTTTATTTGTCAGTTGCAGGTCTTTTGCCCACAACCGAGATGACAGACCTTGCCGACCGTACATACAATACACAAACATCACATTGGGGAGACAGGTCAGGCTAGGTAGCGAGGAAAAAAACATCGAAATGTGTAACACAGAAGGATAATACAGGAATGCACAGATATCAACACACCATAGCACAATAAACACAGACAAGCAACATGGGAAAGAGTTCCAGTGTGTATATCTGATCTGGGACCGCTGCAATCTTTCGACTGCGCCTCCAACTGACCCAATGTCCACATCAGAGGGGAGGTAAGCGTTGGAGGTGGCGTTGGATCCGGGGTAGGGAGGGTGATGCGTCGGTGAGTGCTTATCAGTATCAGTATATGTATGTGTGTGCGTTTCCATAGTTCAGCTGAGATAGTGTCCTTCGCCCTGCCAGGCTAAGTAAACAGTCTTCCAGCCAACCCAGGTGGCCTTGCATGGAATGGGAAGGAACAGACTAAACACAGTCGTTATCAGGGTGTTTTGTTCAGCTCCGGCCTTGTAGCTGGCGCCGAGAGGGTATCCACATGAAGTGATGTTATTTTTTTACTTTAGTGCGAACCGCTCATATGCTAGAGGGTGTGGGGAGCCACAGCCCCGTCCTCCAGGGCATGAAGCAGGTATGGGGGAGATCAAGTCTCCAGACATCCAGCGGCCCTCAGAGCACAAGAGACCAAGAAAGACAAACAGAGGGGCAGCCGCACCACTATCCCAGAAAGAGCTGAGGAGAGCCCCAGATGAGGGGTCACTCAGCAGCCACGGAGCAGAAGCCAAGGGGCGGTTGCAGGCCGAGGGCACCCCACCCCTGAAGTGGCCCGAGCAAGCCCCAGGCACCAGGCCCCGACAAGCAGCCACCAGGAGTGAGCCGGTGTGTACCTGGACGCCCATCCCCGAACACAAAGAACCACCAAGGCACCGATATCTCAGGGCGTCGGCCACTGGCAGGGTTAAGTGGTGGGGGGAGATAGAGAGGTGGCGTCTGATACCTGACCTGACAAACAAGCACACACAGATACAAACATCCATTCCTGCTCTCATATGCAATTACTCAACACTCACCCAACATGGAGACAGACATAAATAGACACTGTACACACAATCACACTCCCCAAGCGTACTCTAAGCCCCAGGTCTAGGTACCCTTGCATCAAGACCCAGGTGTTACCCTTTTCCCTGGGGTGGAGAGAAGCAGACTGCCCCGACTCGGCAGCAGCAGGGAGGCTCCACATTACAGACCCCAATCGGGTGGCCAACTCCTCCTCCTGGCCCCCCGCTCCAGCAGGCTGCAGAGAATGGGGGTGTGAGAAGACTCCAAACCTCCCTCCACCCGCTCATTGTAGTGTTGATGCATGTGTGCTCTAAGGTGCATTTAAAACCCAAGAGGGCATGGAGCTACCTGCCAGAGAGCAGCAGGTAAGCGCATAGCCCCTACTGATAGCCCTCAATGTCTACGTGTATTTAAAATTGAGAGGTGGGCAACGACGCCAGGGGGGAGATTGTACACCCTGATGGTCTTTTAGATGCCGTGTAGCGTGCCCACCTCCAAGATCCTATATGTATGTGTTATGAGAGTGTGAGTAATGTGAATGTCTAAGTTGTGGGATAAAATTGAGGCACAGGCAGCCAGAAGGGGACAGAGGAGAGGATGCCTGCCCTGCACCCTGGTGACACACCTTTACCCCAAGGCCCTGAATGTGTGGGTGATTGTGGTGGAGCAGGAAGAGGGAGGCAGCTGGAGATGGGGAGGGAAGGAAGGGAGGGGCAAGGGGCAAGTGATCCTTCCTCGCTGACCCCAGTAGGCACGCATTATCAATATGCAAATGTACTGCGTCCAGATTAGAGATGGCACGATACCACTTTTGTGTGTCCGATACCGATATCATAAATTTGGATATCTGTCGATACCAATATGAATCCGATATTGTCAGGCTCAGGAGAGACTCGGAGGCAGACCGTCACTTAAGTTCACAATTTATTACACACAGACACCAGGTGCGGATATATACAGGTGAGGGGGCACAGGAAGAGGGTCTCCGGGAAACACAGGCACGGGAAGGGGACGGGCTATGTACACAATCCTCCACTGAAGCTCAGGTAGCTCGGACTCCGGCTTTTAGCTCACCAAACGGCGGTCCTCAGGCTGGCGAGAATCTGGCACAGGGAGGAAGAACAGGTAAGCAGCGACACGAAAGAAACTCGGGAAAAAGCTCAGACTAGAAATGACACTGATGGCGACAGTCCTCATCAGCCACTGGACTGTCGCCGTTCGAAGCCTCGCTGGGCTACCAACCACCCTCTGGTGCATCGGGCTAACTGGGGGGCTACTCAACTGGCAGGGAGGTTGTTCCATCCTTGCAGGAGTCCACTCTGCAGGTGGGGGAGAGACATAGGAGAGGTGGAGAATAAACTTAACCTGGGTGTCTACTGTCTTGTGTAGTCTGGGAGATGATTGAATGTTGGGGTGGGTACAGTTTCCTCTGCGGTGGGGTCGGGTGGGCTGCCCCGGGTCCTGTGGGGCTTTGCGGTGCTGCTGCTGTAGGCCCCGGTCTGGATGGGCCTGGGCTCCCCTCGGTGGGTGCTGAAGGACGGAAGTGCCTGGGGTCAGCGGGGGAGCTGGCCCCAGTAGGGTTCTTTTCCTCACTGAAAAAAATATGTTGTTGGATTTACTTAATTCAATAGTGGACATTTGTTGCACACAGATGTTTTGCTTTGGCAGCAACTTAAACAATTGAGTTAAATTACACAATTTATTCATGTTCAATAAACCTGTGCAATTTGTGTTGATAAAATGTGACTTAAACATGTTTTGATGAAGTAATTTGAGCTCTTGGAATATTTTTATCCTTCACAATTTTCTCACTTTATCCCAACACCATTCAATAACTTTTACCCAATACTACTTGGTCACTTAAATAATACATGTTATCTTCAAATTAAATTTTGCTATTATATTCTAGTATCGAATACACAATTTTCAAATGGACGCCTTATAACAGATTGTATTGTTCTCTTCCAAGATGGTTGCTGGCATCCACCAGTAACCTTTCAAAACAAAATGTCTAATTTCACTGCATTGACAGTAGGTAAAGAATTAAACTGACATTACTCGTCTACTGAATCTTTATAAATCAACTGTTAAATAATGTCAGTTTTTCCGTGTTCTCTGAAATCAATCACAGCAAAGAAATTAGACTGTTTCTTTTGAAAAATATTGGGAAAGAACAATACAAAACATTCTATTTAAGGCCTCTGACGTCAAGATTCAGTTAAACAACAATTATAACTAAACAATTTACGTAATGTTAGTTTCCATTAACATTAAATTAGGTTACTGAATTGGCAAACACCCTCCTATTAACATTTCACATTTTACCCCAATAACTAAAGAAATTAGCACTTGCAGGTCAAAACCTTTATTCAAGAGATGCAAAAATAACATTGATACAGTGACTGTCAAAAATTACAGCACTGGTCATACTGTGACATCTTGGTTCAAAACAGCACACTTAGAAATATTCAACGTTCTTTACTTCAACTGAATGAAACTGAAAATACCATTTCACACGACCCATATGGGATATTTAGACTGTATAACTGTTCACGCTGCATCTCTTCACTAGTAAAAGAAAGAAAAAATACAAACAGAAATTGAAAAATGCTGCCAAACAGACAAACAGAGAACTTGTACAGAGCAAAAGGAAAAACAAACAACAACAAAAAAACCGGCTCGTCCTCATGGCAGTTGCAGAGTATATAAAAATGAACCCTGCGATCTGTTCCTGGAATTGAGCTTCAAAAATGCAGCAGAACAAGTGTGAGGTTTAAGTGTCCTCTCACCTAGAGCTGATCACCTCGCATGCATAACAGTGAGCTTTCCTTGCAGGAGCAGTTTTGTCTTAGTTGTGAGCTTTTCTTGAGAGCTGAGTTGCATCCAACTCCATTACCACCCTTTGACCCTTTGAATCACATCAAAAGTGTAGCAGAGTTGTGATGGGTAACTCATATTGAAGGAATAAAAAAGGTCCAAACAGCATGGCTACTGCAAAGGTCACATTATCAAGATCTTGAAGAACTACTATACCCTCGATGATGATGCCAACATCAGAAAGGTCATTTCCTGGCGCATCCTCTGGAGACAGATGTTCATTGTGGTTTTCTCAATCTGTGCAGTGGCCTCAGTCAAGTCCTGGTTAAACACAAAACATTTCTTTAAGATTCCTTTTTAAACTCATCTCTTTTGAATCTACCAGTTCTAATGTCAGAGTAATTTAAACCAATGAAATAGCTATAGCCAAAGAGTGGCCTGCCATGCTGTCATTCATGGTCTAACAGAGTTTCTAAGAGAGAGTGAAAAACATAATCATTTCAAATGCTTTACATTAGTTTTTGTTAGAAAGACACCGGCCCATCAGAAATCCAGGTTATGTCACTTAGAAGATGTTAGAATTTAGACTTTCAGCCCCACAATTTGGTTGGCTGTTGGTCAGTTGGTCATTTTTTTTTTCCAAACAAAAGCTAATGTAAATATTGGTGGGATTTTCCTTTGTTCACTAGAATGACAAATTTAAAGTTTTTTCACACAGATGTGACCCCTAATACAGGGGTGGGGGTGGGGCCTCAAGGGCCGGCGGCCGAGTTCACTACCACGGCTCATGTGAACTTCAAATTATTAAAGAGGACTACTGGTCCTAACCAGTCCAATGAGGATCAAGTGGATAACTAAATGCATTTTTAAATGTTGCAAAGCCACAAAAACACTCACCATGAACTCCTGCACCAAGATGTTGCAATTGTCTTTCACACAGATGCAGAGCACTTTGATGAGGGACTCCCTTCGAGCATTAATGTCATCCTTAAGTATTATAACAAAGAAAACAGAGATTTGTGAACTTTTCAGTAGCACAGAAGAAAATGATCCCAGACAAAAACTCTTGACTTTTTAAACCAGTCAACATACAACACCAGCATCTACAAAGCAATATCAAAAGTTCCTGTTTGACATCAACTTTATGGATATATAGATTCCAGAACATATATTTTTTAAAAAAGATACATTTTTCTCAGTGGGCCAGTAAATGCATGACGAAAATTGTGGCATCCTTTTAGTGGAATCAGTACTCACAGGTAATAGTTGACTGCTTCAATGGATGCAGCATAAAAATCTTTTACTGACCTAATGCAATACATATACCCCATATGGAAAAGATATATATAAATCTTATAAAGTTTGTATCTGTCTTGTGTGAAACTTGTATGAAAAGCATACAAGAGTGAAAACAGATATAAGATCCCTTGAAAAATTATATAGTGAAACTTGTATGTTTTGGATACTTACTAAAACAATATATGAAAGTAATGAGAAAGTGGCCACTTTCATGAGTAAATCATATAAGTTTTTACTATTTCTTTTCCATATGGGACACTTTACACATACACAAGTTAAAGAATTTTAAAGTTCTTACTGTCATCATGGCAGTTACATCCTTTAGCTTTGTGCCCTGTTCACCCAATCACTTTGCAAACACTTTCAGCAGACTGTCAGAGAGAAACTCAGCTCCGTCAGAAACCTTGACTGTGTGCATGGTTGGGATGCACTGGAATGCTGCATTTTATCTGAAATGACATAAAATTATTTTGAAATAACAGCAGGCACTGTGCTTGGTTAATGAGTAATGTTTTGTTGAATAAAACCTGTGTTTCCAGATCTTATGGGATTAAAAAAAATCCAAAGATGTTTATTTCTGATTTGCAACCCAACAACCCACAAGTTACAACCTCATTTTAGTTCAAGTGTGCATTAATGTGAGTCCAGTAATCACCTTTCTGACAATACATACAGGTATAAGTTAAACCTATGGCAGATTTTGGATTTCTCAGTTGTATTAATAGGGTGGTCTATTTGAGTATGCATGCACCTAATAATTATAAAAAACCTATTATAATTAAGTTACAGAAACTTTAAGCGAAAAAAGAATATACTTTCTCACCATAACACCTTGAACCCACAATCCATCAGCTGACTCCTGGTGAAATGCAGAATAGAGGTCGTCTCTCAATGTGAAGCAAAAAACAAAACAAAAAAAACAAACAAAAACAAAAGGACAGTAGGTGAGGGAAGGAGAGGTAGGGATGTAAGCTAGCATAATGCCGCTAATGATATTAGCTAAAGCTGTTCAAAGTCCAAAATCTCACTAACACCACGGTGCAGTAAATACACAATGTAACTGAAGAGTCAGTTGGCAAATCTATTCACACAGAAAACCAAATTATGTTATGAGTGCCTCGTAATTAGGTTTAATGTGATATTACGGCTCTTGTGCCAAAGACAAATTCAATTGAAAAAGCGCCAATTCTTTGACAACAGATAAAACAGCAAATAAGCTAACGGCTCTTTTTTAGCATGTTACATGGCGACACTCTAGACGTTTAACTACATTTAGCTGAAATATGGTAAATATTAATTCAAAAAATCAAGACATACCAACAAACGTAGAGTTGGCTGCTCGACTTGACTGAGATGGATGCCTTTTTTAAACCACGATCCAAAGCCCGCGAGATGACATGACGTGTGGTTTCACGAGATTTAACGTTGCTAAATTATTGACTTACTTCACCTGAACATGATATGAACAATTTAATACACCCTTTCTGCATATCATCCAGTTTTTACACTATATGGTTACATTTAACTTTAAAACATGAGGCAATTGTGTTAAATACATGATGCCTCCCTCTTCCCGCTCCACCACACCCACCCACACAAGTAGGGCCTTGGGGTGCAGGTGTGTCACTAGGGTGCAGGGGAGGAGCGATATTTCAACTGATGTTAAACAAAACAAATTACTTTCAATACTTCAATATAATGTAATTTGCTTATCTAATCTTATGATAAATGGTCTAATCTTGATTAAAACATTCTCACTTGACATATAAACACCAACAGACAACTTCAGATCAGTTAAATGTTTGATTTATTAAATCAGGATGAGTTCACAATATTTGTAGGAGTGAATTCACCAAAAATGAATAACATCCTGCCTTCACCTGGTCTGGATCCTAACTGTGAACTCCCTGTAGGTGAAGGAGAACTCACACACTGTCACTGCCATCGCTTGGTGGTTTACGCCAAGAAAACAAAACCAAAAACTGAATAAAGCATTGTGGGGGAAAAAAAAAAGGGAAAATAGCATAGCTTGTTCACATTTGAATTTTCTACTTAATTATTTACTCTTTCTCTTTAACATAATCTGCCCAAGTTACCAGTTTCATTAGCAAGCTAACTTCACTTAGTGACATTTATGAAGTGTCCAATAATGACCAAGGTGACAATTACACATCTCTAATATGTATCACCGTACTGAGTGTGGAATATCATTGGTGAAAAAAACATTTGGCACAATTCAAATATTAGAAACTAAGTGAATATTTACCTGTTGTATACAAAGATGAGATATTTTTGCTGTAGTAATGTCAACTAACCCAGGATTGTCTCCCAGTCAAACATAAATTCGTGATTTTAAATATCACCATGATCACCTATAAATAAAAGACTTTTCGATACTGGACAGATGGGATGTACCATTTTGAGAGTGGTGTGCTGGAACAATCCAATTGATGAATTGATTAACAGGTTGTTGACCATAAATCCATGACTTTTCAACCTCATTGTTGCCACCTGGTGAGCATAGATAGATCATCATCAATAACAGGACAGCTCTGAATCAGTGTTATTCCAATGACATTACTAAAACACGTTTAGGTTTGATCAGTATTTTAACATAGATTCAACATTTATTTTGCTCTGAGATTGCAGTCTTGACCATAATGATGACTCGGATTAAAAAAACCGAAACATCAATTCAAAGTCATCTTGCTTTCTGGGATTAAACCAAACTGACAGGTGGAGCAAATTCATCGCTGTGAAGGCTTTTCTGTAAATCACGTGACTCCTCCCTACAGTGTCGGTTGTTCCCTGCAGACGGTCTTTGGTAAACAGATGAGTTTTAATCTACATCATCTATCTTTTACCAACGAACGAAGTTTGAGGAGGAAACTAAGAAACTGAAGTAGAAAAGAAAGACATGGAGTTAAAATCAGTGATATCGCTGTTTCTCTTCCTCTGTTTGCTGGGACATCTGGACTGTACAGGTAAGCCGTGTGTACCTATGTGAATAAATCTGTCACCGAAGGACAGGTAACAGGGAGAGATTGCTGTAGTTTTAGAAGTTACTGTACTGACACTGTGTATGAGTCTTTGTTTCCTCGTGAGAGCAAAAAAGTTTCCGCTCTGGTTCATTTTACGGTCGTTGCTTTCAGAGTCAGTGTGAGGAAATGTAGGTACACAAGGGTAATGGTGACAGGAGAGTGGAAATGGATTTAAATATTAGACTACACTTAAAAAACTCTCGGCCCTTTTCAGATTGAACTTTGACGTTACCTTCATGTAATGGTGGTTACGCTAGAGACAAACCTCGGCTCACCTGTGTGAGGAGCAGGTGAGGAGCTGCTGTAACAGTAAACTTTAACAAAGGTCTAAACAATAACAGAGTGGATTAGATTAATAGTAAATATGTTTTTCTTTTTCCTGTTAAAACACGGCGTGAGACTAAAAGAGTACAAGTCAGTTTATAAACACACTTAAGGGTTCTCTACTGGATGTGACAAACATGGCCAATGTGATTGGCGGTGCCTTTCAGGGAGCTCTGTTTAGTTTTAGCAGCGGCAAGCCTGCACTGCGAGGAGGAGAGGAGGACGGCAGCACAAAGGAAGAACCTGGATATAAGAAAGTATTTTTCAAAAAACCTTTAAGTCACTTAAAGTCAAGCTCACTCATAAAATGTGTCCGTCATAATAACGTTACAGGCTATGCTAGGCCATACATGCCAACCCTTCTGATTTTTCCGAGAGAATCCCGAATTTCAGTGCCCCTCCCGAAAATCTCCCAGAGCCACCATTCTCCCGAATTTCTCCCGATTTTCCACCCGGACAACAAAACTGAAAAACCATATCCCAGCTTGGCCCAGCCAATTCCAGTTTTCAACAATGGCTGCTATTACTGCAGCTACTTAGTTTTAATATTACTCTTATTTCTCTTTCTGGGTCGCAAAATAAACTTTTAACATATTTTCAGGCGAGAATGTAGCTGTGTAAACTTCAAATATATGTGTTATTGTACTTAAATTATAATCAATCATCTTCCTTTTGTCCACTTAAAATATGTTTACAGAACTATTTTTGCATTTGTTGCAATTTCAGCTGTCCTCTTGGCCAGATTACTCTTAAGAGAGACCTTTTTAAAGTAAACAAGATTTTTTTTTTTAACTGCATAAATAAAGGATACATAAAAGTCACTGCCAAAAACTGAACGGCTTCTACCTTGTTACAGGAATGTTGTTTGTTGCTCAAGATGACTTGATATAATTCATGAAGGATATATTTGACATATGTCTCACATATTATAGACCAGGGGTCTGCAACCTTTAACACCCAAAGAGCCACTTGTTATCTTCATATACAATGAAGATAACACTGTATATATTGGGTTTTTTTTTTTACCTTTATGCTTTGTGTGAACAACTAAAGTAAGTAAGTACAATTTATTTATTAAGCGCTTTTCACAGACAGGCAGTCACAAAAAGCTGTACACAAATATTAAAATAAACAATACAATCAATAGACATTATACACAATGTAAAAGATCAAATGTAAATAATGTAAAGAATATAAAATACGTAGATCAACAAAAGGCTTGTGTGAAAAGAAAAGTTTTTAACTGCTTTTTAAAAGAATCCACAGAGCAACTAAAGTGTGTTGCTTATGAAATCCATGAAGTGCTACAGAGAAAATTACATTTTATTTATGTAATTAACACATTTTGAACTCTTAAAGAAATATAACAAACGGAAAGACGCTGAACTAAAATGATCCAGCAAACAAAAACTGAGCCGCCATCCTTATATCGCCTTTGGAGCCTTGACCTGACTTTTAAAAAGTAATTGGGAAAAAAGCACTATGCTGCTATGTATTTTACCTGGTTAATGTGTGTGGCGGGGCGGGGTCTGCAGTGCAGCTGCATGAGAGGCGGACGCACCTGAGCGGCACCCGCAATCACGCCTCGCCGCCTTAAAGTCTGTGCTCTCTGCTGTTGTGTTGTTGGGCTGTGAGCTGAAAAGCTACAGCCGGCTGTGTGCGTACAGCAGCCGTGTGTGAAAAGTGGTCAACAGAGAGATACTGAAAAGCGTGTTCATGTAAACATCGTCGGGTCTGTCGTGATATGTTTATAATGGGACTTCTGGTCCCGAACCTCTGCGCACAGCCTCTGCAAATCGGGGCTTTCTTCTTTACGCAGGACTGTAAGCTGTCATCTGTGAGGCGTGAGTGGTGTTTGTTTTTAACATAGTTCACGGTGGAGAACAGCTGCCGACATAATGTGGATCCGAAGATCCATAATTGGCCTACCTGGGGCCGAAAGTCTCGATAAATGAATGGAGTTTCAGCGGGTACACCGGCTTCCGCGAGTGTGACGCTTATTTTGAGCGATGAAAAAATAATAAAATAATTTTATTTTATATTTCAAAATCACAATAATCTTCCAATTTAGAACTACAAGTTAAAAAAAGAACTAAACACAAATAAAATACACTTCAGCTAAATACTTGATACTTAATAATATTTAATAATATTAGGCAAGGCAAGTTTATTTGTATAGCACAATTCAACAACAAGGTGATTCAAAGTGCTTTACAGAGACATTAGAAACAAAAACAAATAAAAAGCATGATTTAAAATTGATTAAAACAAGCAAACAAACTAACTAACTAAATACTTCTAATTTATTTATTTATTTATTTTAAATTTATTTTCCCAAACCACCCGGAGCTATTTAAATACAATACAATACACTTTTCTTTTGGAAAATACCGGAAATCAGTTTTTGGCACAACACCGGGTCATCAGGTGGACGCAGCCTCTGAATTTGGACACCCGCGGCCTGTTTCCGGCCGGACAATAATAACATGACATTTAACTTATTTTATCCGATAAATAAACATATATATGTACACACACACACACACACACACACACACACACACACACACACACACACACACACACACACACATATATCCCCAGTTTATCTCAGTTAACGAGAGGAGAAGGCATGTGTTTGGCTCCTTGACATAGTGGACATTGAGTTGTTGTGTGGGGCATCAGTAGTCCATGTCTGTTGCTGTAACATAGTTCATGTTTGCTGAGAGATCTTTTACTTTGTGGTAATCTTAAATGAGTAGTTTTATAGACAAAAACCGCCAGGTCATTGAGTGTTCCCTTAGTGCTAATGTATAAGAGATGTTGGTGTACTATAACTGAAGTAGGCTAATGTTGTTAAGTCCTTAAAGTCATATTCTTTTATTGTCATGACTGTATTTGAAGCTATTTTTATTTTTGTATGATATCTGATTTATATGGAATATGGTGTAAACTAAAGTCTAAAATACTTAGTCAGTTATTTGTTTAATAGTAATTAAACATTATATAATGCACATATAAACTATGAATTGTAATTTTAAATGGTTTAAAATCATGAAGAATAGCACATGTAGGCAAGTATATGTCTCCTTTTGTTATCAAGAAGAAAGGACAAAAATGACAAAAAAAAAAGAAAAGAAACAGAGCAGGGTTTGGTGGTTGAATCATCCGTCGTCACCGATGCCAAAACCAAATCTAGACCCTTTTGTGGACCTAACTGTAAATTCCTTAACATCAACGATAAAACACAATCAAGTTTATACATGAAATTCTCAATAGATCTGCATATTATTTTTCAAGTTTTACATTTTACAGTTATTTCAAATGATTTACTGAAATTGCGATTTTTAAAAAATGGACAATGTAGTTGAGAAATATGGAAACATCTAAATATTTGAATATTTCAATAAATGGACTTATTGGAGTTTAGACAGTTGAAACATACATAATGTATGTTGAGATATTTTAGTAAGATTTAAAATCTCATACTTGTATCTTCAAGTTCATTTAGCATGTTGCACCTTTTTATACACAAAGAAAAAATAAAGTCAGCTGGAAACTTTTCCTGGAATTTCAAGCAAGAAGAAGTGTTTTTTTTTATCATAATTGTGTCAGTTGGGAAGAAATATCCAAATTTGTAGAAATATTAAGAAACCAAAAACTTAAATCACCAAAACTTTTAATCTTTGCATCTTGCTCTGGGTGCTGTTGGTATTGTAACCTGTAACACTGAACCACAGTTTATCTTGCTAACATCATTGTCTGTCCTCAATCGTCACACACCGGAACTGCATTAGCAAATGTTGTTGTAATGATTTTATGATTTTATTTTTATGATTTGATGATTCTGAATTGCCCGTAGGTGTAAATTATTGTCTGTCTCTCTGTGTTAGCTCTGTGACAGACTGGCAACCTGTCCAGGTCGCCAGTCTGTCACCTTAAGGCTGGTATAACCTCCCCCAGCCCGTGACCCAGAATTGGATAAATAATAGAGGACAGATGGATGGAAAGTAAATATTAGACAATGTATTGTTTTCTATTAACTGTAGTTCTACTAATGAGTCTTTACTTCCTGTTTGTCTATTTTCTATTCACTTTTTAAAAATGTTTCATACCAAAAAGAGTTAACAGTCAAAGGAGGAGCAAATGCCACTCTGGAGTGTTCTGGTCCCACAGATGCTACTGTAGTAATGATGAGGTGGGAAAAGTCTGACCTGCAGTCAGAGGATTATGTCATCCTCTTCACAGATGGTCGGTTTAAGGAAGACATCTACCATAAACAATTTAAAGGTAGAGTGAAGATGAAAGACCCAAAATGGAAGGAGACTGGAGACTTTTCTGTGATTCTCAAACATGTCACCACGAACGACACTGGAACATATGTATGTGAAGCTGGATATGAGGGACAGAAACCACGGTTTCTAAACAGAGTCACTTTGAAGGTTGAAAACTCAGGTGAGTTTAATTTCAGCTTCTTCTTGGTTATGGATGTGACAGCATAACACAGGTATTATATCATACTGTATTGTATAATAGTCTGTACACTGTGTTTGCTAAACCGATTAAATTAAAATGAATTGAAAACCTGTTGAATGAATCAACAGCTCAAATTCGTGTTCCAAAGGCATAATTTTAGTGACTTTTAAAGACTTGAATGTAGATTTATATGTTATATCTGTCAATCAAGCTGAAGTAGTCATAAATAACATGCTGTAGAGAGTTAGAGGCTAGAGGTAAAGCTGAGTGTTGTTGATCCTCCAGGTGAGTGAGTAGAGTTGAGTGTGTGTGTGATCAGAGGTGAAGCTGCTTCCTGGTTGTTGATGTTTGTTTCTAAAGATGTTGTTGATGAGACTTTGTAGAAAGCAGCTGGTCTGAGTGATCAATGCATTAACTCAATGCATCATTCCCATGATGCATTGAGTTTTTCCTTTCCAGTCACCTTTCTCACTCACTATGTGTTAACAGACCTCTCTGTATTGAATCGTATCTGTTATTAATCTCTGTCTCTCTCCACAGCATGTCTTTCATCCTGTCTTCCTTCTCTCACCCCAACCGGTCGCAGCAGATGGCCCCGCCCCTCCCTGAGCCTGGTTCTGCCGGAGGTTTCTTCCTGTTAAAAGGGAGTTTTTCCTTCCCACTGTCGCCAAAGTGCTTGCTCATAGGGGGTCATATGATTGTTGGGTTTTTCTCTGTATCTATGAAGCGCCTTGAGGCGACTTTTGTTGTGATTTGGCGCTATATAAATAAAATTAAATTGAATTGAATTGAGTGATGTGATCAGAGTGCAGTAGATAATGTCTGACAGCAGTTTGAAGAGGAAATGGATTCTGTTCTGTTCTTCACTCATCACCTACCTGACAGCTGACACCTCACACCTGTTTCTCACCTGCAGGTCAGCTGGGAGGACACACGGAGGATGGAGGGAAGGAGGATGGAAGGAAGGAGGATGGATCTTTTGGACTGAAAGTTGGTCTTCCAGTTGTTTTTTTCCTTCTTCTTGCTGGTGGCGCCTTTGTTGGTTATTTGATCTACAGAAAATATAAACAACATAGTCAGGACTCATATGGCCCCACCACTGAACCACAGATTGAAATGTCTGAGAGATTTCTGAGTTCTGAATCTCCTGCTAATGAACACAATGACAGAAATGACCCGGAAGAAAACAGCTGTCACCAACACTCCACAAGGATTCCTGAAGCCACTCTGACACTTGAGAATGAACTACCTCATCCTCCTCCTCAGGAAACAGCAGGACTGCTTCCAGAGAGAAACATCAGAGTGCAGTAGATAATGTCTGACAGCAGTTTGAAGAGGAAATGGATTCTGTTCTGTTCTTCACTCATCACCTACCTGACAGCTGACACCTCACACCTGTTTCTCACCTGCAGGTCACACAGAGGACAGATCTATTGGACTGATAGTTGGTCTTTCAGTTTCTGCTGTGCTTCTTGTTGTTGCTGTTGTTGGTTTTGTGATCTCCAGAAAACATAAGAAGCAGAAAAGGGATTCATACCAGCCTCCTGTTGAAATGCAACATGTCTGAAATATCTCAGCGCTTTTCCAAATGAGCTCTACTCTTGCTGCTGTTGCAGGTTTTCAAGCTCAAAATGCAGAGTAACAGATGTTCTCAGGACAGATACTGTAATCAATAAAAAATTAAACTATGCATGATGGAGTTATAAGTTAAAAATGCAATTTTGTGGCTGGGTAAATGTTAGGTTTTTTTTTTTTTATTGTTTTATTGTTTGTTTGTTTTTTACAAAGGGTTGTTCTTTTTTTTCCACCAACCCTTCTCTGCGGTGAAGAACAACTCTTTCACAGGCTTCATTTTTTTAAATAATTGTCAACCTAAATCTGTTTTTGTTGTCATTTTATAAAAAAAATGGTATTTTTTAAATTACATCTATTAATTCATAAACCGTGAGAATGACTATTGTCTTAATTTCTATCCTACAATACAATTTTACAACTAAATGTATTTTAAATCTTGTCTGGGTATATTTTTGTGTTAGAGACTTTTCACTAACACATTAACATGTATCACTCAGCTCCTGTACTAATATGAATGTTTTATTTCTCTCACTGTATTTAATTGTAAACAAAATCTGTATATGTGTTGTGAATACACTTATTACACTGGCTTTTGTTTTGTGTGTGTGTGAATAAAAGTTTAACATGTATTAGTTTTCTTTTATTTCTTTTCTTAGTCTAAAAACAAAAGTAGTCTTAGTCATGAAAAGAATGAGCAGTCAGGAGAGAAAAAGAAACCTCTAACCTGTTGAGCCAGTTGATGCAGCTTTAATCTGATCTGGAATCAGTTCAAAGAAAATAAAACGCTGATGTAGATGTAGGAAGTAACTGACTGAGACAGGTTTAACAGAAAAACTTGAAAACACTGTAGCTGAGTTAAGTGAAACCTGTCTGAACCTGTCCCTGTAAAACAGAGAAGTTTGAAGCCTGCACCATTGTTTCAATCAGAACAGAGCTCTGCATTATAGCAAAAGCCAAAATGATCCACTTGGAAAAATCAATTAGTTGCCTTCTTTTTTTTTACCTTCAGACAAGAATTCATATTGATTTTATTCTGAGAAAAAGCCCTTTGACTAACCAATTTTTGTGAAAACGTCTTTCTGTTTAGAGCCAGGGACTTTTTAGGGCCCTTCAGCAGTACTGGGAACATGCATACACATACATACACAAAGCTGTGTAAACCAACTATAAATAAACAATCTAAACTTATATACATTGAATACAGAAATGAATGAAGCGAATGAATACTACAGAATGTACATAAGGTGCAGTTGCAGTCTGGCAGTGGGAGCAGTGTGACAGGTCCCTCAGGCCACTCACACACAGACTCTGTTCAGTCTTTTTTTGGTACCTTCAAGCACTTTGCAACTATTTTGTACATCATTTTGTCCCTTTCACTTATTTTTGCATATATTTCTCTTTATTGTATGTATATATGTATTTCACCTGTTTGTTATTTATTCCTAATGTGTCAGTATTTTTTTTCCGGCACAGTTGGCCTGGAGCAGCGGTCGGCAACCTGCGGCTCTTTAGTCCTTATATGACTTATGCGGCTCTGCGTGGTTTAGGAAAATAAATTAGAAGTATTTAGCTGAAGTGTATTTAATTTATGTTAGTCCTTTTTTAACTTGTAGTTCTAAATTGTAAGATTATTGTAAAATTGAAATATAAAAATAAAATTATATTCTATTATTTTTTCATCAAAATAAGCGTCACACTCGCGGAAGCCGGTATACCCGCCGAAACGCCATTCGTTTATCGAGACTTTCAACCGAGGCCAATTATAGATTTTTGGATCCACATTATGTCAGCAGCTCCACCGTGAACTATTTTAAAAACAAACACCGCTCACGCCTCACAGATGACAGCTTACAGTCCTGCGTAAAGATGAAAGTACAGCCCCGATTTGCAGACGCTGTGCGCCGAGGTTTTGGGACCAGAAGTCCCATTGTAAACATGTCTACTCCTCACTAAAGTCAAGATCATATGTTATGTATTTATTACATGCTGTGTGTATTTGGAGTGTTACAGCTGGACTGAAATAAACAGCTTAAATTTAGACTTCAGACTCCTCTTTTAAAATTGGAATAATGTAACAACTTAGTCACGTTCCCATGCAATTACATGCAGCCAATTGCAGTCCTGCATTCTGATTCAAAGTTGATCTTGCCTGAAGCAGAATCATCTTGTCTGTAGCTGCAGAGCTCATCTTTTAAAACAGCTACTGTAAACCTTGACAGCACTCAGAGAGTGAGAGATGTTTTCTTGTGCAAAACTGTTCACAGTGATTTATGGTTAAAACAATCTGTACAGAAAATTCTGTGTGCTTCATGTCACATACACACACGATCCTTTCCTATTTGTGTTTATCTGAGTGCAGACCTCAGAGTCAGAGAGTAAACATCTCAGTATGAGATCAGGTTGCTTCTGTGTCTTTAAATACACACGATCACAAGATCATAATTGATTTATAACAGCTGAGGTCTGTTTCTGTGATCTCTGATTATCTTTCCACTCTGTCCACTGTGCGTGTGTGTGCAAAGAAGTTACATTTATTTAATGCTTCTGACCTTGAATTAGAAAAGTCATCACTGTTCACTGATTACTGTGAAAAATGAGCCTATTCTGTTTTCACTGCTGGGTCTTGACGGCACATATATGTGTTAAATGCAGAGACAGGAGTGAAGAAGCACAAGTACAGACTTAAATCTAAATAGCTAAAGTTAACTGAATTTCTTATTTGAAGGTAATCAGACCAACATATCATTTTACAAACCACTGAACATATGACTTCTCATCAGACAGCAGCTGAATGCATTCCAGTCAAGTTCAGATGTTGAACTGGACTTGACTGGAATGCTCCATGGACATTTAACAATACTTGAGTGCCTTGATGCAAAACTAATAATTCAACCCACCAAATCATAACACTGATGTTTAAAGATGTTCCATTGGCATTCAAAAATACTTGTTTTTTGGGTTTGTTTGTTTGTTTTTTCATTACCAGAAATGACCATGCTGACTTATATGTCACTGTTATCAGTTGATTCTACTGATTAAATTGCACCCTTGCGTTTTACTGGGCACAAATACAAGTGGTTAGCTTAAGCGCCTTGAATTAAAAATTGAATTGAATGTGTTTACTGGGCGTGCGTTTTTTGTGTGTCAAGACTGATTGATGATTGTGTGTTTCTCTTTATTCTTCACCACATTCACATATTTCTCTTGACACTCAACACTTTAGGTTTAATAAATATCCTTAAAGAACAGAATAAATGTTATAAATCCATAAATAAATGTCATAATAAAAAGCTCATAATGTCTATATTTGACCTCCAGAGGGCCTCGTATTGAGCTCAGCTGTTGCAACTTCGTAACTTGTGCACTCTTTTCTGTGTATTTAACAGAGTAAAACCTACTGCAAAGCTCATGATAATCCATATGAGTGATCTACAATGAGTTATATGTCATTAAAATGTTTTTATGGATTAAAACCAGAGAATAAATGTTGGAAACTTTCTGTCCGACCAACAGCTGCTGCATCCTGCAGGTGGAGCCCAATCCTCCCCCTCTCTCATTTCTTGTAAAACAAAACTTACTGCATTACTTTCATTTTCTCTGTGAAATCTTATTTTTTATTTTCAGATTTATAGTGAATTATAAATAAACTATAAAATCCCATGAACTGCAAAAAGATTCAGTAGAATTTGATTTTATTTTTTTTTTAACTCTGTGGTTATCTTGGCACTGAAGTACCAACAACACAAAGAAGATACTGTAAATATGACATGAGCACAAACTTTGATTTGAACCCTTAGATTTGAAATGCAAATCATTCATGTTTTGCTAAGAAATGTGGGTCTGATTTGCCTAACTTATCCTGATCTGACTCTCCTCTACTCTCCATTTTTAGTGTCTGACTAGTCGTAGTCATAATATTTATTTTACTTAAGTTATTTTAACAGCAAAAGCAGAATAAAAACTTGTGTTTTCTATTCAACTTTCTTCATATACAGCAGTTTTCTCTTCAGTTTTTGATGCCCTTTAATCCTTGCTGTTTAAAGGTTGAGGAAATGATGAGCAAAAGAAAATCTCAAAAATACCAACACCCAACTTGAGGACAGACTGTGTTACCAAACTAGACCCTCCACTTTGACCCTTTATCTCGTTGAAGTTCATTGTCCTTGTCAAACCACATTTAACTGAGTTGCCCTGTGAGCTTAACAAACCGCTGACTGTTTAAAATGTATCAGCATAGGATCAAGCTCTGCTGTAAGATACATTATGACTGACATGATGACATGATGATGTGTCACTCATCATGCTCACTATCTAGTTCGATGGTGAGATGGTTTCTTATTGCTTCTCCTTTCATGACGCTCCGGTGTCTCCTCAGCTATGACTATGGAACTTCTTTCTAGAAACAATCTTGAGAAAAACTAAATATTTGATCTCGATTACTTGTTGAATTTGTTCCTCGTGTGGTTGCAGTTTGTGACTCTGAGCTACAGGAAAACAGCAGACTGACATGTGAGAGCGGCTGGGAACACTTCACCTTCAAACAGACTCTATTGTTTGCACAATAAAAAAAAAGAATGAACTCAAACAAAAGCAGGCGAGGACCAGGTGACATGTTTATTTTGCTAAATAAAACAGAAAGATGTGGGGTAAAATTTCCTCCCTGAGCTGTGAAAACAAAGTTTCACCAGTGTCAAGGCTACCTGCTCTGAAGGACAACACATCACCTTTGACTTATGATGTTATGATGTCAGCTTCCACCTGGTCTGTTTCCATCTCCTTCCTCTTTGGTCTGATCCCCTCAGTCTGTATTTAGGGTGAGAGCTCCAGTTTATCATTCTGACAGATTAATGCACACTCACATCCCACTAATTAGTAACTTCTACCCCTAATTATACACAGTTCATTTTATCTCTTGCTCTTGACGAAGGCGGTCGCACTTTTTCTCCTCTCCTCCTCTCCCTTAGCTTCCCCGCTTAGCCTCTTGTGTCCTTGTCTAGTCTCGTGTTTTTTGTATTACTTTTCCCTGGAACACTCTCTCACAGTCTGTTCTCTAAAACCTAAAAGAGGAATTATGGATTTGATCAACTGGTCCCTGAATGCAATTGACAATGACAAGCCTGGGCTCAGGTAAGCCTGAGTGTCCTGGAGGGACGTTCCCTGCCAGATACACAATGGACGGGTGGCATAACTGGAGGGTCATGTGCCTGGCAGGACTGTCGATCGAGGACACTGAAGACATCTACCTTTTCGGAGCCATGAAAACAGGGTTCTTGCTGATCGGACCTGGCTTGGCCCCTGGTTTATCAAAGATTAAAGAAAGCGGAATCGGCTGTTCAAAACCCCACAAGGCTGCCCGCTGTGATTGAAGCGATGGGACGAGTCGTGACTTCTCAAAATGGGATCATTGAGCGCAGCACAGATAAGATCTTGGAGAAGCTTGAGGCTGCTGTGAGTTCTCAGACTTTGGTCTTTGAGCGCAAGATTGATAACATCTCGGAGATTGAGAGACCGGTTTAGGATTGCTAGATCGGCTGTGATATTGACATGCAGTTGTTTGCACTAAAGGAATACCACCATCATTTCATGCGGCTACCATATTGGTGCCAGCTGTGGTCTCAAGACTGGAGCTAAACAAAAAAAAATTTCACCCCGAGAACAGACGGTGTTTAGACTGTTCATCCCTGTCCTACGCAAGGCCACCTGGGTCGGCTGGAAGACTTTTTGTGTTTTTTTCTGTTCTCCCATTAGGAGCTCGGTCTGAGTGGAGTGTTTTTTTTCTCCTCCTCTCACCTCATGTTATGTATTTTCGTTGTGGCTTAGCTCTCTGACATGTCTCCTCAATGTGATGTTTGTGTAAAGTATGTTTGGTCAGAGGGTTCCTTCGTAAGTGTGCATGCACCATTAGCGTGCTGCCTGCTGTAACCTATAATTTCTTTAGGGATTAATAAAGTATTTCTGATTCTGACTAACTTCCCAGATTGGAGTTGCAAAGAAATTAAATACTTGGAACATATATTAGAAGGAACAGACTTTATTCCGTTTGACAGACTAGTTATACAACATGGGATCAGCAAGAAAAGATTTTTAGAATATCAACAAATTAAATCCATAGTAAAAAAATAATAATAAAATAAACCCAGTCAAATTGAATTACAAATACCACCAAGTGTGGTACAATGTTTTACTCTTAATCTGCCCAAATCATTGTCTAAAATATACAAAACACTTTCTAAAAAAGATGAATCAATATCTCTTCCTATTGCAAAATGGGAAGCAGACTTGTCAGTCAGATATGCTTAAAACCCATTCAATTGATCAGAAATCCCAGTCTGCAATTAATACAATACAAAATACTACATAGAGTACACAGGTCATCGGATGTTCCAGATGGGCTTTACATCTACTAACAACTGCTCACACTGTCTAGGGAGCTCCGCCTCTGGGCTCTTGGGCCCTGGCTGGTGTGTCGCCAGGGTTGTGGGTGGGTGCGTGCATGCATTGGGGCCCTGCCCTGGTGTGGGGGACCTCTGATGCGCTGGTGGAAATAGGGGTCACTTCGACCGGCAGGGAGTTTGTCACATCCTTACAGGAGGTCTCGGATCCACAAGAGTCCACCCTGATGGAGAGATGGAGAATGAACTCAACCTGGGTGTCTACTGTCTTATGTGGTGTGGTAGATGATTGGATGATGGGGTGGGTGTAGTTTCCTTTGCGGTGGGGTTGGGTGGGCCACGCTGGCCTCCCTGTTCCCGTTCCATCTCACCCACCAACACAGGGCCTTGGGGTGCAGGTGTGTCACCGGTGTGCAGGGGACTGTCCTCTTCTTCCTAGATATTTTAGTAAGATTTAAAATCTCTACTTTCACCAGGATTTGTTGTAGTAAATGTTACTTTGCAGTATCCTGGTGATGAAAGTATTGCCCTGTTTTATTGTACATTTTTATACATAAAGAAAAAAACATAAATCAGCTGGAAACATTTCCTGGAATTTCAAGCAAGAAGAAGTGTTTTTGTTAATCATAATTGTATCATCTGGAAAGAAATATCCAAATTTGTAAAAATATTAAGAAACCAAAATCTTAAATCACCAAAACTTTGACTCTTTTCATCTCGCACTGGGTGCTGTTTGTATTCTATCATGTGCCACTAGTTCATCTTGCTAACATCAGATGGTCACACATTGTCTCTCCTCACAAACTGCATTACAGCAAATGTTGCTGTAAGGATTTTATACGTGAGAGGACCCAAATTATTCACAGCCATGAACCATAAAACATTTCTTGACATATGTTTTATTTTTGACACTGGCAGAGTTCAGTTTAGATGAGCACTGTTTAAAACACAGTTTAACTCAGACCTCACAGCACTACTGTCAGGGTTCTAGTTGTATCCTCTGTAACACTTTGTAGGACTTCCTTATAAAAATGTTTTAGTGCAGACTATGTTGATGTATATTCTAATACATCTAAACATGAGACAAATGTGTGCATTCATGATAGTTTTATACAAGAATAATAATTATATTTTTGTACGGCTGAGGATCATGTCCTCGTCTTTATAATATTGAAGGAAGATTCTAATAAGTAGAGCACATTTGTCAACTAAGTGAATCTCTATTTTGACACTCTAATTAATTTGTTAGTTAGTAATTACCACTAAAATTGGCTCATTATTTGATATTTGTTATTTGTGTTTGGGGTTTGTTTGTTTCCTTAAATATCTAATGTGTTTCTGAACAGTACATAGTGTAAAAAAAAAGTGGAGGCATTGTAAAACCATATTTCTGGTGCACAGAGGTTAATTAGATCTGTAGTACATTACATGTGATTGCTGACTTGCCTGAGCTGGGATGATTTCAGTCCTTGTGTTGTATCGCCATCTTGTGGTGCTTTAGAGAATTGTTGAGAATTTATATTCTGCCCCCTTAAAGTACAAATAGGATGATGTAACACATTTTTAATCAAGAAAGAGTTTCCTTTCTTGGTTAAAAAAATGCATGTAATATTTTTAATGAATTTTAATAGAACATGTTAGCATTGTGAGATGTGCAAAAATACCAAGGGGAAAAGCTGCTCATGTTATAAAGATGTATAAAATTTAGCATTTTCACTGCGATTGTTATGAAGCTTATGTGTGGGTTCAATAACGAAGATCTGTAATCACTCATTTGCCTGTTTGCTTGGGTGTTAGGCAGCTTTTCCATTTTCTACATCACTACCCTTTCCCATGTGGTAGCCGTCAATCTCAATACTGTCATCATTACTCTAATCCATCTTCTTGCATGCTTTCTTTGGACTTTTCGTAATTTCTGCTCTTCATCATTAACACTTGAATCTGATTTGTGAAACCTACCTCTTCTCCATCTCCACTTCACTGACATCTCAGCAAGAGCTCCAGCCAAGTCTCAGACTTCATCTTCAACACCACCTGGACCTAGACTCTGAGGGCTCTTGACCAAAATCCTATCACCACTTTATGCCATGATGGGTCATCGGAGTCTAATCTCCAAATAAGTTAGTTTTTGTTTTTGAAAAAAAAAAAAAGTTTAATTCTTCCAAGGTCTCTGATTGTTGAACCAGTTCTCTTGATTAATGATACATATATATCAGGGGCAATCCTACGATTAGAGCTTTGGGGGTGCTGAGCACCCAGAGAGCTGCCCAGCCAGGCAAGATAAACTTTACACGTCACGATGAGACTTCTTCCCTGTTTCTGTTAGTCTCTGCATCCTTAAATGTCTCCAGTTGTCCCGAGTTCTCAATAACTGTCTCCTTGGTGCATTTAAACCTGTTCCTCCCTGTCCTCATCGTCTGTTGTCTTATTCTCCGTTATCAGTCATCATATTTTACCCTCTCTGTGCAAGTCTGCAAATTTCTTTATTAAATCATAAGATTCCTAAATTCATCAAGTCTCTCTGTGCCTGGGTCCTCGTCTCAAAACATGACATCACTGTTTTGTAGATCTTAACACAATTTAATCCCACATTTGTGAAAGAAAAACAAAACACTTTTTTGAAAAGTCTGTAACAAAACCATCAAATCTGATAAAGGATATTTAAATGCTGCAAAAGAAGAATGGTTTGGAATTTTAAAAATTCATATCCTAACCTTAATTACTGGGAGAGAATAATGAATGATGCTCACAGTGAGTAAAAGTAAAAGTAAACTGACTGCATTTTTTGGACAGAGATTCACGTTTAATGTGTATGTATAATATAATACAGATACATAAAAAACACTCCCAAAACAGAATACATTATTACAAATAAATTATTACAAAATATTAATAAAAAAAACTATAAAAATGGAGGCAACTTTGCCTGTGGTAGAATGTATAAAATGTATGAAAAAATCTTTACTGCAGATACTAATTTTGTGTTGTAAGATTTATGGGTTTCATGCTTTCATAGTGGTCCTTAGGAGAGCTTGACATTTTCTCAGGTGGTACACACTGTAAAAAGTGTGAGAAACACTGATAAGTGTGTGTGTGCTTTTGGAAAACATTTAAAGCGGCAGTACAGAATCTTTGAAACAAGCTTAAAACATTTTTAGAATATAAACAGAGCATCTGCTTCTCTTTTCAGCTCCTCACTCCACCAGGACTGTTTGGCACTTTCTGATAGTGTTCAAATGTGATGTACGTACTGTGGCAGTCATACAGACAACTGGACGGTCCAAAAGTTGGCCTACCTATTACTGGCTGAGGTTTTAGTAGAGTTGTGGATGAACCACATAAAAATATATCATTAATTTTAATCTCCCCAATCAATTATAATGTTATGTTGGAATGTTGTTAAAGAGGGTCAAAAATGTTTCAACCCAGTTTGTTTAGCAGATTCTGTATAGCAGCTTTAATATAGGGAGGACACAACTTCCAGATTGTGTGAGTAAAATCAGTTTTTTTTCTCTTTGTCAGTTTAACAGTTTCTGTTTTGCCTGTCACTGTTCCCTGTCTGTTTTCTTACCTGGTTCTTCCTGACCTTCTACTTTCTCCTCACGTTCCCCTCTTTCCTCTCTCCATCTTTGGACTGACAATCATACACAAATAGATTGTATTCAATTAGATGAAAAATTACATTAATATGAAAAAAATACTATTAAGTTCACTAATGAAAAAGTCCTCTCTGAGTGTACTTTCAACCGAAAGGCAAATAACCAAACCACATGTATATCTAATAAAACATATAAATATTGAAACACTGATCCAACATTATTCCTGATTCACGGATCATTTGAGTTTACACTTTTACCTGAATGCGGCTCCTTTTTTTGAAAAAACTTCCTTATATCCCTTATAAACCTGGCTGTCTCTCTGTACACAAACACACACACACACACACACACACACACAACAGGAGTTATAAGGTTAATGGGCATTCAGTCAGTTAGCTAGTTAGTATCCATTTCCCGCCGTTTGCCTGGCGGGACTGTCGATCGAAGACGCTAAAGATATCTACCTATTTGGAACCATGATAACAGGGTTCTTGCTGATCGGAGCTGGCTTGGCCCTGGCTTATCGGAGAATTAAGAAAGCGGAACCGGCTGTTCAAACCGCCCCAAGGCTGCCCGCTGGGATTGAAACAATGGGACGAGGTGCGGCTTCTCAGAAAGGCCTCACTGAATGCAGCATGGTTAAGAGCTTGGAGGCGCTAACGGCTGCAGTGAAGTCTCAGAATGAGACCTCTGAGCATATATTGGATTACATCAAGGAAGAATCCACTCGGAACAACACCTCTGGGAGGAAGCTGGATTACATCGCGGATCAGTTGGCTGCGGTCGTGAGGTCTCAGAATCTGCTCTGTGAGCAAAAGACTAAAAAGACCACAGAATTGAAGGTAAATAACATCATGGAGAAACTCGCAGCTATCCAACGGGAGACGGGACCAGTGTCGGTGTCGGAGTGTTAAAAACAGCTTGAAATTCTCATGAGTTGTTTGTAAAAGAAAAATCACCATTATAATGCGGCTACCCCTTCGGCGCCAGCTGTGGGCTCAAGGCCAGAGCCGAACAAACACTCCTTGATAACGACTGTGTTTAGTCTGTTCCTTCCCATTCCATGCAAGGCCACCTGGGTTGGCTGGAAGACTGTTTACTTAGCCTGGCAGGGCGAAGGACACTGTCTCAGCTGAACTATGGACACGCACACACATACACTGATAAGCACACACTCATCCCCCTCCCTTTCCAAACGCTTTCGATGCTTGTTTCCTGCGGAGGTACACGGCGGGTCTGTGTGCCGCGCTGGAATGGTAGCGCTGTGCAGGGCGGCTGCTGTGTTCGCTTCAGATTACTCTTCACCCCCCACCCAATCCTGTGGCTTGTCATGTCTTTCACAATGTTGTGCTGTGGACATTATGTGCTTTTTGTGCAGAGGAGTTTTTTTTGTTTCCTGTTCTCATGCTGTCCTACCATGGAAGCACAGCATGAGGTCTCTTTTTTCCTCTTGTACTTTCCCATTGTAGTGTACATTTCAGTGTTTTTCTGTAACGCTACAGATCTCCTACTTGTATCCCCATGTAATGTCTGTGTTGTGTGTGTAAGGTCGGGAGGGGGGGGGGGTCCCATTTCACTGCAGGGCAACCTGCATGTGGCGAATAAAGCTTTGATTGATTGATTGATTGATTGATTGATTGAACAAAGACCAAAATATAACTGGGGTGTTCCCTTTTTTCCTTGTATGAAGACATAAACTGAACTAGCATCCCCATAAGTCTTTTTCTCTCTTAACTTTTTAACTATTAGTGTAATCCATTTACCAGCCACACATTTCAACTTAAAAACATATGTTAACCTTTTACATGAGCACCCGTGTGTACACCTGTGAGCATGAGCGCGCTTGTTTTTAAAAGGTTCCTTCATGTAATGATTTGCTAGAGGGTGTGGGGAGCCACAGCCCCGTCCTCCAGGGCATGAAGCAGGTATGGGGGAGATCAAGTCTCCAGACATCCGGAGGCCCTCAGAGCACAAGAGACCAAGAAAGACAAACATAGGGGCAGCCGCACCACTATCCCAGAAAGAGCTGAGGGGAGCCCCAGATGAGGGGTCACTCAGCAGCCACGGAGCAGAAGCCAAGGGGGGATTGCAGGCCGAGGGCACCCCACCCCTGAAGTGGCCCGAGCAAGCCCTAGGCACCAGGTCCCGACAAGCAGCCACCAGGAGTGAGCCGGTGTGTACCTGGACGCCCATCCCCGGACACAAAGAACCACCAAGGCACCGATGTCTCAGGGCGTCGGCCACTGGCAGGGTTAAGTGGTGGGGGGAGATAGAGAGGTGGCGTCTGATACCTGACCTGACATATAGACACAGACAAACAAGCACACACAGATACAAACATCCATTCCTGCTCTCATATGCAATTACTCAACACTCACCCAACATGGAGACAGACATAAATAGACACTGTAGACACAATCACACTCCCCAAGCGTACTCTAAGCCCCATGACTCTGCCCCGGTAGAGCGCAGTGCGCGGGAGGGGAGAGAGACGCAGCAGAACAAAAACACTTGTAGCCATACAGAGTCAGCCGAGAAGGCACAGGGTCATGACAGTACCCCCCCCCTCAACGGGAGCCTCTCGGCGACCCACCCGGCTTACCCGGATGCTGCCGGTGAAACTCACGGAGCAGACCAGGAGCCAGAACCGCCGACCGGGGCACCCAGGAACGTTCCTCTGGCCCGTAGCCCTCCCAGTCCACCAAGTACTGAACGCACCTCCCCCGCCGCCGAGAGTCCATAATGCGG
Source organism: Neolamprologus brichardi (assembly GCF_056152115.1). Classification (NCBI taxonomy): domain Eukaryota; kingdom Metazoa; phylum Chordata; class Actinopteri; order Cichliformes; family Cichlidae; genus Neolamprologus; species Neolamprologus brichardi. The sequence continues at coordinate 14,541,798 of NC_142106.1, read as the reverse complement.
GTGATGTTAAACACTTCCTGCCCATCCACGAGCCGGGCGGGCAGAGGGGGCCTGGAAGGAGGGCACAATGGGCTGGGGAGCACGGGTTTGACCTGGGAGACATGGAAAACCTTATGGATACGCATGTTGCGAGGCAGCTTCAGACGGACAGACACCGGATTGACCAGGGCCTCGATCTCGAATGGACCGATGAACGCCGGGGAAAGTTTCTTCGACTCAGCACGAGTGGGAATGAAGCGTGAGGAGAGCCATACTTGTTGCCCAACCGTATAGGCAGGTGCAGGGATCCGGCGGCAGTCGGCGAGCGCCTTATTGCGCTCCGCTGTCCGTAACAGAGCGGCTTGGGTGGACCGCCAGGCCCGGCGGCACCTGCGAAAATGATGTTGTACTGATGGGACGGCATGCTCACCTTCCACGGCCGGGAACAGGGGTGGTTGGTAGCCCAGCGAGGCTTCGAACGGCGACAGTCCAGTGGCTGATGAGGTCAGGAAGTTGTGGGCGTACTCAATCCAGGGGAGTTGCTCGCTCCAAGTGGTCTGGTTGTGAGAGACAACACAGCGGAGTGCTGCTTCGAGCTCTTGGTTGGTACGCTCGGTCTGTCCATTGCTCTGAGGGTGGAAGCCCGAAGAGAGACTGACCTTGGCGCCGATCTGCGTGCAGAACTCCTTCCAAGCCCGAGAGGTGAACTGGGGTCCCTGGTCTGAGACGATGTCCATCGGAATGCCATGAAGCCGGAAGACGTGGGTGGTGAGCAGCTGGGCGGTCTCCAGAGCCGTAGGGAGCTTCAGGAGGGCGATGAAATGAGCTGCCTTAGAAAAACGATCAACGATAGTGAGGATGGTGGCGTTACCTGATGATGGTGGGAGCCCCGTAATGAAGTCCAGCGCTATGTGGGACCAGGGCCGCCCTGGCGTGGGGAGCGGTTGAAGAAGCCCGGCGGGTGGTTGGTTGGGACGTTTGTTCCGGGCACATGTGGTGCATGCCATAACGTACTCCCTGGCGTCCTTGTCCAAGGAGGGCCACCAGAAAAACCGCTGGAGGAAGGTGATGGTGCGGCGGGCTCCCGGATGACAGGTGTACCGGGCAGTGTGGCCCCAGTGGAGCACCTGGGGTCGGACAGCAGCAGGGACAAACAACCGACCAGGGGGGCCCGTGCCCGGGTCGGGGTCAGTATCCTGGGCCTCGCGCACGAGAGCTTCGATCTCCCATGTGACAGCTCCAACAACACAGGTAGCTGGTAGAATCGGTTCAGGATCGGAGTCTCCCTCCATACTGGAAAATTGACGGGAGAGCGCATCGGGCTTCAGGTTGCGGGACCCTGATCTGTAAGTGATGGAGAAATTGAATCCTAAGAAGAGGGCCCACCTGGCTTGCCGTGAATTTAGGCGTTTGGCGGACCGGATGTACTCAAGGCTCTTACGGTCGGTCCACACGATGAACGGGTGTTCCGTGCCCTCAAGCCAGTGCCTCCACTCCTCCAGGGCCAGTTTGACCGCTGGCAACTCCCAATCACCGATGCCGTAGTTCTGTTCTGCGGGTGAGAGACGACGAGAAAAGAATGCACAGGGATGGAGCGTACCTTCGAATCGCTGTGACAGAACTGCTCCCACTCCAGAGTCCAAAGCATCTACCTCCACCACGAACGGTTGCCTGAGGTTGGGCTGACGGAGGATGGGGGCGGTAGTGAACTTCTCCTTTAGTAGGGAAAAGGCCCCCTGAGCAGAGAGGTCCCACTGAAAAGGAACTTTGAGGGAGCTAAGTGTGGTGAGAGGTGAGGCAATCTTACTGTAGTCCTTTATGAAGCATCGGTGGAAGTTGGCGAATCCTAGGAACCGTCGGAGTTGCTGGCGGTTCGGCGGTTGAGGCCAGTCCACCACGGCCCGGACCTTCTCAGGGTCAGGTTTGAGATCCCCCCGAGAGATGATATAGCCAAGGAAGGCCACCGTGTCAACGTGAAATTCACATTTCTCCGCTTTCACGAACAGTCGGTTCTCCAGGAGGCGCTGCAGGACCTGCCTCACGTGACTCTCATGCTCCACCTGGGACTTAGAGAAAATGAGAATGTCATCAAGGTACACAAAAGCACATCGATTAATAAAATCCCTCAGAACATCGTTAACTAGGGCCTGGAAGACCGCGGGTGCATTGGTTAAGCCAAAGGGCATGACGAGATACTCGAAATGTCCAATATGTGTGTTGAAAGCGGTCTTCCACTCATCTCCTTCTCGGATTCTCACCAGGTGATAAGCGTTTCACAGGTCTAGTTTGCTGAACACCGTGGCCCCCTGGAGTAACTCAAAAGTGGAATTCAGGAGGGGAAGAGGGTACTTGTTCTTTACAGTGATCTTGTTGAGGCCGCGGTAATCAATACACGGCCAGAGCGTCTTGTCTTTCTTGTCAACAAAGAAGAAACCTGCCCCCACCGGGGAAGATGACGGGCGAATTATCCCAGCAGCCAGAGAGTCATTGATGTATCTCTCCATGGTTTCCCTTTCGGGCTGTGTGAGGCTGTAGAGGCGGCCAGAGGGCAGAGGCGCCTCAGGGAGAAGATCGATGGCACAGTCATAGGGCCGGTGTGGTGGAAGCGAGCTCGCCTCATCCTTACTAAAAACTGCTGCGAGGTCATGATAGGCGGAAGGAACTGAAGATAACTCTGGTGCTTTTGAAGGCTTCCCGGGGAGGGAATAAGGGACAGAAGGCGTGGCGGCCCGAAGGCAGGTCATGTGGCAACCCATTCTCCACCCCATAACTTGCTCTTTCTTCCAGTCAATGTGTGGGTTGTGTTGTGAAAGCCATGGATAACCTAGTACAAGCGGGGTCACTGGTGCCTTAAACACACAGAAACAAATGTTCTCAACGTGGTTACCGGAGAGAGTGAGCGTGACAGGTAGGGTGATGTGCGTTATGTCAGGCAACCGGTGACTGGACAGGGCGGACACGCGGAGAGGATGAGGCAGTGGCCGTGTGCCAATGTTGAACTTGGAGACTAGCGATGCATCAATGAAATTCTGTTCTGCACCAGAGTCAATTAACACAGAGAGGGAATGGGACAACAACCGGAGGGTGAGTTTTGCAGACAGCAAGAGACGGGGAAGAGGTTTGTTGCCGGACAGGTCGCCCACCAGTACCCTCTCAATTACTGGCGGGCGCCTCCTTTTGCCAGCGCCGGGCAGGCAGAGATGAAATGCCCCTTGCGACCGCAATACAAACACTCACCCGCGGAAAACCGGCGTTGTCGCTCCGCAGGAGTGAATCAAGAACGTCCCAGCTGCATGGGTACCTCCTCCTCAGTTCCGAAAGCTCTAGCCTCCCGTGCGTCGGGCCGGGGTTCCCAAGAAGTCAGGGGCTCGCGAAACTGCTGTCTTCGTGAGCTCTGGCGCGCCCGCAGGCGATCATCCACCTGAATACACAGGGACATTAAAGCATTTAGAGAAGCAGGAAGCTCACGCGTCATTATCTCATCCTTGAGCTCTTCGCGGATATTATTTTGCAGAGTGGTCTTCGTGGCCTCAGGTCCTCACTTGGTCTGTGCAGCTAGGGTCCAGAAATCAACAGAGAAGTCGGCCATGCTTCGCCTACCTTGCTTCAGATTAATCAAACGATAGCCGGCAGCCTCCTGTGAGATCATTATTCAAACCATGTTATCTTATACCCATAGTCAAGGTAGACGAATTATGTTAAACAGCTGTAGAACATAAATATATTCCTTAGTCTAGGTTGTGTGCAAAGTATGTAGCTTAGTTTTCCTTATATTTTTAGGTTAAAGAACATGACCATCTTTGTAGTATGTTAGACAAATGTTCCAGTATATCTTTGGGGATTAAAAGAATGTGACCATCTTTGGGTTCTGTTAGACAGGTGGGCGCCACCATTTATCTGCTGTGAATGTTTTACACTGTTTTCTTGTCATGTCAGGCTGCTTAAATCATTTTCTGAGAAGGTTGCATGCGAAGGACCTTGGGGCAAGAGCAAACAACATTCTGTGCCCCCACTCTTGTAGGGAGTAGAAAGACAGGGAGCTCGAGGTCATAACTTAGGCGCCATGACAGATAAGAGAGTGTGAATGTTTAGGTTTACGACCAGGTGGGGGCCAGTAGAAAGTATAAAAAGCTGTGTAACACACCACCATTTTGAGATTTGCTGTGACCCTCTCATGCATCTCTCCCCATCCGGATGGTTTTTTATGCTCATTGTGTGAAAATTGTATGGAAATAAAGGATTGTTGATTGAGCATTTATACACCGAGTATTGTCCTTCCTTCAGCCCAAAGATTCAAAGAATTGGGAGATTTCAACACTCCGTACTAGAGCCTTTATCAAACACAGACTTGAAGCGAGACAAGAAGTCATCGTAAGACATTCCGGGGCAGGCCTGCAGCTGGGCCTGGGCCCAGGCCAGGGCTCGATCTCGTAGTAGCTGGGTGACGTAAGCGATCTTAACCCCGTCAGTAACAAACACATGAGGTAGTAATTGAAACTGCATAGAAAACACTGTAACAAAAATCCCGCACATTTTCCCATCTCCCCAGAAAAAGCCTCAGGTAATGGTAAAAGCTTATCCAGCGAAACCGCGGAGGCTACTGAAGCTACCGCGCTAGCGGCCGGAGAAGCTGTGGCTGCTGTAGTGACGGCAGGAGCGTGTGTTACCTGGGGAGGGGCCGCAGGAAGCGGGTGGTCGGCCAGTGGAATCTGTTGGGCGAAAGCCTGAGTTAGAGATGCCACTTCTCTGCTGAGCCTTACTAGCATTTGTTCGTGTCGGTGCAGAAGCTCCTCCAGACACATGGGGGCTGTCGCTGCCGAGGCTGGGTCTGCCGAGTCCATAGCGATGGCTGGATTATTCTGTCAGGCTCAGGAGAGACTCGGAGGCAGACCATCACTTAAGTTCACAATTTATTACACACAGACACCAGGTGCGGATATATACAGGTGAGGGGGCACAGGAAGAGGGTCTCCGGGAAACACAGGCACGGGAAGGGGACGGGCTATGTACACAATCCTCCACTGAAGCTCAGGTAGCTCGGACTCCGGCTTTTAGCTCACCAAACGGCGGTCCTCAGGCTGGCGAGAATCTGGCACAGGGAGGAAGAACAGGTAAGCAGCGACACGAAAGAAACTCGGAAAAAAGCTCAGACTAGAAATGACACTGACGGCGACAGTCCTCATCAGCCACTGGACTGTCGCCGTTCGAAGCCTCGCTGGGCTACCAACCACCCTCTGGTGCATCGGGCTAACTGGGGGGCTCCTCAACTGGCAGGGAGGTTGTTCCATCCTTGCAGGAGTCCACTCTGGAGGTGGGGGAGAGACATAGGAGAGGTGGAGAATAAACTTAACCTGGGTGTCTACTGTCTTGTGTAGTCTGGGAGATGATTGAATGTTGGGGTGGGTACAGTTTCCTCTGCGGTGGGGTCGGGTGGGCTGCCCTGGGTCCTGTGGGGCTTTGCGGTGCTGCTGCCGTAGGCCCCGGTCTGGATGGGCCTGGGCTCCCCTCGGTGGGTGCTGAAGGACGGAAGTGCCTGGGGTCAGCGGGGGAGCTGGCCCCAGTAGGGTTCTTTTCCTCACTGAAAAAAATATGTTGTTGGATTTACTTAATTCAATAGTGGACATTTGTTGCACACAGATGTTTTGCTTTGGCAGCAACTTAAACAATTGAGTTAAATTACACAATTTATTCATGTTCAATAAACCTGTGCAATTTGTGTTGATAAAATGTGACTTAAACATGTTTTGATGAAGTAATTTGAGCTCTTGGAATATTTTTATCCTTCACAATTTTCTCACTTTATCCCAACACCATTCAATAACTTTTACCCAATACTACTTGGTCACTTAAATAATACATGTTATCTTCAAATTACATTTTGCTATTATATTCTAGTATCGAATACACAATTTTCAAATGGAGGCCTTATAACAGATTGTATTGTTCTCTTCCAAGATGGTTGCTGGCATCCACCAGTAACCTTTCAAAACAAAATGTCTAATTTCACTGCATTGACAGTAGGTAAAGAATTAAACTGACATTACTCCTCTACTGAATCTATATAAATCAACTGTTAAATAATGTCAGTTTTTCCGTGTTCTCTGGAATCAATCACAGCAAAGAAATTAGACTGTTTCTTTTGAAAAATGTTGGGAAAGAACAATACAAAACATTCTATTTAAGGCCTCTGACGTTAAGATTCAGTTAAACAACAATTATAACTAAACAATTTACGTAATGTTAGTTTCCATTAACATTAAATTAGGTTACTGAATTGGCAAACACCTTCCTATTAACATTACCCATTTTACCCCAATAACTAAAGAAATTAGCACTTGCAGGTCAAAACCTTTATTCAAGAGATGCAAAAATAACATTTATACAGTGACTATCAAAAATTACAGCACTGGTCATACTGTGACATCTTGGTTCAAAACAGCACAGGTTCTTTACTTCAACTGAATGAAACTGAAAATACCATTTCACACGACCCATATGGGATATTTAGACTGTATAACTGTTCACGCTACATCTCTTCACTAGTAAAAGAAAGAAAAAATACAAACAGAAATTGAAAAATGCTGCCAAACAGACAAACAGAGAACTTGTACAGAGCAAAAGGAAAAACAAACAACAACAAAAAAACCGGCTCGTCCTCATGGCAGTTGCAGAGTATATAAAAATGAACCCTGCGATCTGTTCCTGGAATTGAGCTTCAAAAATGCAGCAGAACAAGTGTGAGGTTTAAATGTCCTCTCACCTAGAGCTGATCACCTCGCATGCATAACAGTGAGCTTTCCTTGCAGGAGCAGTTTTGTCTTAGTTGTGAGCTTTTCTTGAGAGCTGAGTTGCATCCAACTCCATTACCACCCTTTGAATCACCTCAAAAGTGTAGCAGAGTTGTGATGGGTAACTCATATTGAAGGAATAAAAAAGGTCCAAACAGCATGGCTACTGCAAAGGTCACATTATCAAGATCTTGAAGAACTACTATACCCTCGATGATGATGCCAACATCAGAAAAGTCATTTCCTGGCGCATCCTCTGGAGACAGATGTTCATTGTGGTTTTCTCAATCTGTGCAGTGGAATCAGTCAAGTCCTGGTTAAACACAAAACATTTCTTTAAGATTCCTTTTTAAACTCATCTCTTTTGAATCTACCAGTTCTAATGTTAGAGTAATTTAAACCAATGCAAGCAACATAGTAAATAGCTATAGCCAAAGAGTGGCCTGCCATGCTGTCATTCATGGTCTAACAGAGTTTCTAAGAGAGAGTGAAAAACATAATCATTTCAAATGCTTTACATTAGTTTTTGTTAGAAAGACACCGGCCCATCAGAAATCCAGGTTATGTCACTTAGAAGATGTTAGAATTTAGACTTTCAGCCCCACAATTTGGTTGGCTGTTGGTCAGTTGGTCATTTTTTTTTTCAAACAAAAGCTAATGTAAATATTGGTGGGATTTTCCTTTGTTCACTAGAATGACAAATTTAAAGTTTTTTCACACAGATGTGACCCCTAATACAGGGGTGGGGGTGGGGCCTCAAGGGCCGGCGGCCGAGTTCACTACCACGGCTCATGTGAACTTCAAATTATTAAAGAGGACTACTGGTCCTGACCAGTCCAATGAGGATCAAGTGGATAACTAAATGCATTTTTAAATGTTGCAAAGCCACAATCTACTCATAAAACACTCACCATGAACTCCTGCACCAAGATGTTGCAATTGTCTTTCACACAGATGCAGAGCACTTTGATGAGGGACTCCCTTCGAGCATTAATGTCATCCTTAAGTATTATAACAAAGAAAACAGAGATTTGTGAACTTTTCAGTAGCACAGAAGAAAATGATCCCAGACAAAAACTCTTGACTATTTAAACCAGTCAACATGCAACACCAGCATCTACAAAGCAATATCAAAAGTTCCTGTTTGACATCAACTTTATGGATATACAGATTCCAGAATATATGTTTTTTAAAAAAGATACATTTTTCTCAGTGGGCCAGTAAATGCATGACGAAAATTATGGCATCCTTTTAGTGGAATCAGTACTCACAGGTAATAGTTGACTGCTTCAATGGATGCAGCATAAAAATCTTTTACTGACCTAATGCAATACATATACCCCATATGGAAAAGATATATATAAATCTTATAAAGTTTGTATCTGTCTTGTGTGAAACTTGTATGAAAAGCATACAAGAGTGAAAACAGATATAAGATCCCTTGAAAAATTATATAATGAAACTTGTATGTTTTGGATACTTACTAAAACAATATATGAAAGTAATGAGAAAGTGGCCACTTTCATGAGTAAATCATATAAGTTTTTACTATTTCTTTTCCATATGGGACACTTTACACATATACAAGTTAAAGAATTTTAAAGTTCCTACTGTCATCATGGCAGTTACATCCTTTAGCTTTGTGCCCTGTTCACCCAATCACTTTGCAAACACTTTCAGCAGACTGTCAGAGAGAAACTCAGCTCCGTCAGAAACCTTGACTGTGTGCATGGTTGGGATGCACTGGAATGCTGCATTTTATCTGAAATGACATAAAATTATTTTGAAATAACAGCAGGCACTGTGCTTGGTTAATGAGTAATGTTTTGTTGAATAAAACCTGTGTTTCCAGATCTTATGGGATTAAAAAAAATCCAAAGATGTTTATTTCTGATTTGCAACCCAACAACCCACAAGTTACAACCTCATTTTAGTTCAAGTGTGCATTAATGTGAGTCCAGTAATCACCTTTCTGACAATACATACAGGTATAAGTTAAACCTATGGCAGATTTTGGATTTCTCAGTTGTATTAATAGGGTGGTCTATTTGAGTATGCATGCACCTAATAATTATAAAAAACCTATTATAATTAAGTTACAGAAACTTTAAGCGAAAATAGAATATACTTTCTCACCATAACACCTTGAACCCACAATCCATCAGCTGACTCCTGGTGAAATGCAGAATAGAGGTCGTCTCTCAATGTGAAGCAAAAAACAAAACAAAAAAAACAAACAAAAACAAAAGGACAGCAGGTGAGGGAAGGAGAGGTAGGGATGTAAGCTAGCATAATGCCGCTAATGATATTAGCTAAAGCTGTTCAAAGTCCAAAATCTCACTAACACCACGGTGCAGTAAATACACAATGTAACTGAAGAGTCAGTTGGCAAATCTATTCACACAGAAAACCAAATTATGTTATGAGTGCCTCGTAATTAGGTTTAATGTGATATTACGGCTCTTGTGCCAAAGACAAATTCAATTGAAAAAGCGCCAATTCTTTGACAACAGATAAAACAGCAAATAAGCTAACGGCTCTTTTTTAGCATGTTACATGGCGACACTCTAGACGTTTAACTACATTTAGCTGAAATATGGTAAATATTAATTCAAAAAATCAAGACATACCAACAAACGTAGAGTTGGCTGCTCGACTTGACTGAGATGGATGCCTTTTTTAAACCACGATCCAAAGCCCGCGAGATGAAATCACGTGTGGTTTCACGAGATTTAACGTTGCTAAATTATTGACTTACTTCACCTGAACATGATATGAACAATTTAATACACCCTTTCTGCATATCATCCAGTTTTTACACTATATGGTTACATTTAACTTTAAAACATGAGGCAATTGTGTTAAATACATGATGCCTCCCTCTTCCCGCTCCACCACACCCACCCACACAAGTAGGGCCTTGGGGTGCAGGTGTGTCACTAGGGTGCAGGGGAGGAGCGATATTTCAACTGATGTTAAACAAAACAAATTACTTTCAATACTTCAATATAATGTAATTTGCTTATCTAATCTTATGATAAATGATCTAATCTTGATTAAAACATTCTCACTTGACATATAAACACCAACAGACAACTTCAGATCAGTTAAATGTTTGATTTATTAAATCAGGATGAGTTCACAATATTTGTAGGAGTGAATTCACCAAAAATGAATAACATCCTGCCTTCACCTGGTCTGGATCCTAACTGTGAACTCCCTGTAGGTGAAGGAGAACTCAGACACTGTCACTGCCATCGCTTGGTGGTTTACGCCAAGAAAACAAAACCAAAAACTGAATAAAGCATTGTGGGGGAAAAAAAAAAGGGAAAATAGCATAGCTTGTTCACATTTGAATTTTCTACTTAATTATTTACTCTTTCTCTTTAACATAATCTGCCCAAGTTACCAGTTTCATTAGCAAGCTAACTTCACTTAGTGACATTTATGAAGTGTCCAATAATGACCAAGGTGACAATTACACATCTCTAATATGTATCACCGTACTGAGTGTGGAATATCATTGGTGAAAAAAACATTTGGCACAATTCAAATATTAGAAACTAAGTGAATATTTACCTGTTGTATACAAAGATGAGATATTTTTGCTGTAGTAATGTCAACTAACCCAGGATTGTCTCCCAGTCAAACATAAATTCGTGATTTTAAATATCACCATGATCACCTATAAATAAAAGACTTTTCGATACTGGACAGATGGGATGTACCATTTTGAGAGTGGTGTGCTGGAACAATCCAATTGATGAATTGATTAACAGCTTGTTGACCATAAATCCATGACTTTTCAACCTCATTGTTGCCACCTGGTGAGCATAGATAGATCATCATCAATAACAGGACAGCTCTGAATCAGTGTTATTCCAATGACATTACTAAAACACGTTTAGGTTTGATCAGTATTTTAACATAGATTCAACATTTATTTTGCTCTGAGATTGCAGTCTTGACCATAATGATGACTCGGATTAAAAAACCGAAACATCAATTCAAAGTCATCTTGCTTTCTGGGATTAAACCAAACTGACAGGTGGAGCAAATTCATCGCTGTGAAGGCTTTTCTGTAAATCACGTGACTCCTCCCTACAGTGTCGGTTGTTCCCTGCAGACGGTCTTTGGTAAACAGACGAGTTTTAATCTACATCATCTATCTTTTACCAACGAACGAAGTTTGAGGAGGAAACTAAGAAACTGAAGTAGAAAAGAAAGACATGGAGTTAAAATCAGTGATATCGCTGTTTCTCTTCCTCTGTTTGCTGGGACATCTGGACTGTACAGGTAAGCCGTGTGTACCTATGTGAATAAATCTGTCACCGAAGGACAGGTAACAGGGAGAGATTGCTGTAGTTTTAGAAGTTACTGTACTGACACTGTGTATGAGTCTTTGTTTCCTCGTGAGAGCAAAAAAGTTTCCGCTCTGGTTCATTTTACGGTCGTTGCTTTCAGAGTCAGTGTGAGGAAATGTAGGTACACAAGGGTAATGGTGACAGGAGAGTGGAAATGGATTTAAATATTAGACTACACTTAAAAAACTCTCGGCCCTTTTCAGATTGAACTTTGACGATACCTTCATGTAATGGTGGTTACGCTAGAGACAAACCTCGGCTCACCTGTGTGAGGAGCAGGTGAGGAGCTGCTGTAACAGTAAACTTTAACAAACGTCTAAACAATAACAGAGTGGATTAGATTAATAGTAAAGATGTTTTTCTTTTTCCTGTTAAAACACGGCGTGAGACTAAAAGAGTACAAGTCAGTTTATAAACACACTTAAGGGTTCTCTACTGGATGTGACAAACATGGCCAATGTGATTGGCGGTGCCTTTCAGGGAGCTCTGTTTAGTTTTAGCAGCGGCAAGCCTGCACTGCGAGGAGGAGAGGAGGACGGCAGCACAAAGGAAGAACCTGGATATAAGAAAGTATTTTTCAAAAAACCTTTAAGTCACTTAAAGTCAAGCTCACTCATAAAATGTGTCCGTCATAATAACGTTACAGGCTATGCTAGGCCATACATGCCAACCCTTCTGATTTTTCCGAGAGAATCCCGAATTTCAGTGCCCCTCCCGAAAATCTCCCAGAGCCACCATTCTCCCGAATTTCTCCCGATTTTCCACCCGGACAACAAAACTGAAAAACCATATCCCAGCTTGGCCCAGCCAATTCCAGTTTTCAACAATGGCTGCTATTACTGCAGCTACTTAGTTTTAATATTACTCTTATTTCTCTTTCTGGGTCGCAAAATAAACTTTTAACATATTTTCAGGCGAGAATGTAGCTGTGTAAACTTCAAATATATGTGTTATTGTACTTAAATTATAATCAATCATCTTCCTTTTGTCCACTTAAAATATGTTTACAGAACTATTTTTGCATTTGTTGCAATTTCAGCTGTCCTCTTGGCCAGATTACTCTTAAGAGAGACCTTTTTAAAGTAAACAAGATTTTTTTTTTTAACTGCATAAATAAAGGATACATAAAAGTCACTGCTAAAAACTGAACGGCTTCTACCTTGTTACAGGAATGTTGTTTGTTGCTCAAGATGACTTGATATAATTCATGAAGGATATATTTGACATATGTCTCACATATTATAGACCAGGGGTCTGCAACCTTTAACACCCAAAGAGCCACTTGGACCCGGTTTCCACGCAAAAGAAAACACTGGGAGCCGCAAATACGTTTTGACATATACAATGAAGATAACACTGTATATATTGGGGTTTTTTTTACCTTTATGCTTTGTGTGAACAACTAAAGTAAGTAAGTACAGTTTATTTATTAAGCGCTTTTCACAGACAGGCAGTCACAAAAAGCTGTACACAAATATTAAAATAAACAATACAATCAATAGACATTATACACAATGTAAAAGACCAAATGTAAATAATGTAAAGAATATAAAATACGTAGATCAACAAAAGGCTTGTGTGAAAAGAAAAGTTTTTAACTGCTTTTTAAAAGAATCCACAGAGCAACTAAAGTGTGTTGCTTATGAAATCCATGAAGTGCTACAGAGAAAATTACATTTTATTTATGTAATTAACACATTTTGAACTCTTAAAGAAATATAACAAACGGAAAGACGCTGAACTAAAATGATCCAGCAAACAAAAACTGAGCCGCCATCCTTATATCGCCTTTGGAGCCTTGACCTGACTTTTAAAAAGTAATTGGGAAAAAAGCACTATGCTGCTATGTATTTTACCTGGTTAATGTGTGTGGCGGGGCGGGGTCTGCAGTGCCGCTGCATGAGAGGCGGACGCACCTGAGCGGCACCCGCAATCACGCCTCGCCGCCTTAAAGTCTGTGCTCTCTGCTGTTGTGTTGTCGGGCTGTGAGCTGAAAAGCTACAGCCGGCTGTGTGCGTACAGCAGCCGTGTGTGAAAAGTGGTCAACAGAGAGATACTGAAAAGCGTGTTCATGTAAACATCGTCGGGTCTGTCGTGATATGTTTATAATGGGACTTCTGGTCCCGAACCTCTGCGCACAGCCTCTGCAAATCGGGGCTTTCTTCTTTACGCAGGACTGTAAGCTGTCATCTGTGAGGCGTGAGTGGTGTTTGTTTTTAACATAGTTCACGGTGGAGAACAGCTGCCGACATAATGTGGATCCGAAGATCCATAATTGGCCTACTTGGGGCCGAAAGTCTCGATAAATGAATGGAGTTTCAGCGGGTACACCGGCTTCCGCGAGTGTGACGCTTATTTTGAGCGATGAAAAAATAATAAAATAATTTTATTTTATATTTCAAAATCACAATAATCTTCCAATTTAGAACTACAAGTTAAAAAAAGAACTAAACACAAATAAAATACACTTCAGCTAAATACTTGATACTTAATAATATTTAATAATATTAGGCAAGGCAAGTTTATTTGTATAGCACAATTCAACAACAAGGTGATTCAAAGTGCTTTACAGAGACATTAGAAGCAAAAACAAATAAAAAGCATGATTTAAAATTGATTAAAACAAGCAAACAAACTAACTAACTAAATACTTCTAATTTATTTATTTATTTATTTTAAATTTATTTTCCCAAACCACCCGGAGCTATTTAAATACAATACAATACACTTTTCTTTTGGAAAATACCGGAAATCAGTTTTTGGCACAACACCGGGTCATCAGGTGGACGCAGCCTCTGAATTTGGACACCCGCGGCCTGTTTCCGGCCGGACAATAATAACATGACATTTAACTTATTTTATCCGATAAATAAACATATATATGTACACACACACACACACACACACACACACACACACACACACACACACACACACACACACACACACATATATATATCCCCAGTTTATCTCAGTTAACGAGAGGAGAAGGCATGTGTTTGGCTCCTTGACATAGTGGACATTGAGTTGTTGTGTGGGGCATCAGTAGTCTGTAACCCAGTAGAGAAAACCGCTTTTGTTGTTATTCTTTCTTGGTTTCTTTTTATTTGTATAAATGTATTTTCATTCTTTTATTTTTAAAAGCATCATTTATTTTGAAAATAGGAAGTGTGATCCTCCAGCAAACTTTATTTTTCTGTTGCCGAATCACAAGGGGTAAATGCTTTTTTTTTCATTGGTTGAAAGTGGGTTTAGCCCCGTCTTCCAAAACACCAGACCATCGTTTCACATGAGCTAGGTCTTTTCGCACGTGGACGTAGATGAGACAGGCCATGGATAGCTCGTGCGGAATTTTCTAACATTTTGGTGAGTTGAGCCCATGGGTTTGAAAAATTAATAATGTGTTAGTCTGTTGCTAAAAGTTGTTTCTTCTGTTCATACCGATTCGCGAGTGGTAATTTGCTGTTTAAAAACGGTTGAAATTAGGGCTGGGTATCGTCACTGATTTCTAGAATCGATTCAATTCCGATTCACAAGGTCCCGAATCGATTCGATCCACGATTCGATTTAATTCGATTCGATTCGATTCAATTCGATTTGAATCTGGGAAATTTTGACAGTCAGAAATATTATAATTCAGATCAGTACATTTACATATTTTTGTATCTATAAAAAGGAAGCTGACACTTTCCGGACTTTATCAAAGGTGTGAGCATCACAGCAGATGCCTTTGTGTCAAAGTAGCTCAGGATAAAACACAGAAAAACATGAAGGCAATTTTTCTGGCCTGGGATTTTATAAAAATATTCTGCAGTACATCAAAAACGAAAGAAAACCATTAATCAACACATGAACATTACCTCTGAAGTTACAGCGGTTTTATTAGAGACACAGCTAAGCGTTTTGCATTTTGTATAATTTTAAAAAGTTTAAATTTGTTCAGTATTGAACGGCAGAAATTAGGTTTTCTTGTCGGAAGTATATAAAACGAAAAAAAAAAAATCGTCGGCCGACAGCGCTGTAAACAACGGTAGACTTGTGCGTAACAAGCAAGGGAATAATGAAGAAAACAGTACAGAGAGAGGGGGGAGAGAGAGAGATGTGCATCGTGGTCGAAGCAAAACAGTAAAAGTAAGAGTGAATACATGACGATGTTTATGTGAAGCGTAGTTTGGATCTTCTTTTGCTGCTGGTTCGGTCAATATTGTTTGGAGAGACATCAAACTAACAGCTTTAGAATCAGCGCATAAAGGGCGTAAAGACAAAGTGCGGACCCGCCGACAGATCAGAATCAGCGAGCTGTCGGCTTTCAGCCCCGACCGTGAGAAAGGCGACATCTAACTGATTCTGATCAGCGGGTTGCGCTGTGTGTTTAAGTCTTTGTGCAGAATCCGTGTTCCTGCTCTCATTTACTGTCTTAGCTGTTTGGTGGTTGTTGAAATTTTGTGAGATTTCACCAGAGATTCTGGCATTTCGGGCAAAATAAATTTATATAAAAAAATTGATTCAGGATTTTAATGAATCGATTTTACGTTATCCAAGCCAGAATCGATTTTAATCGATAAATCGATTATAAAAACCCACCCCTAGTTGAAATGCTGTTTGTGGTAGAATTTGTTTAGCATACTTGAATGATGATTGGAAAAATCTATTATCTTGCTGGTTATACCTATTAATCACAATTTCATGGTTGAAAAGAGAACGAGAAATTCATTTGTTGTTTTACATGTGGTTAAAATAATTTCATGTACAACGAGAGATATATTCAAAGCATGCATGTAATGTATTACTGTGGTAATGTGAAAGAAATGTGAAAAGATAAAGAACTAAAGCTATAGCTGTGATACAAGAGAAGAAACGGAGCTGGCTGTGTGCAATAATGTTAATATTGTTGTGCAGGCTAGGTTTTTTTTCCTTGTTCGTGTGGAAGGAACTAAGATTTTGGATCCCGATGGATTCTCTCCGGATGGAGATGGCGAGCCTGAGCCCAGACTGAACTTTGCAGAGGAACTTACTCTTCTTCCTCGACGGAGACTCCCAAGTGGTAACACACAAACCACAAACGAAAGAGAAAAAGAACTAGACTAAGAACTTTTGACTTGACAAATGACCAAAGACAAAAAGACAATTGAATATTGAGCTCAAACAACTATTTTTGGGGTTATTTTTGTTTTGCCGGCTTATTCTTATTATTGTTATTGTTATTATTATCATTACTACTGTCAATGTGGAATTTGTGTCTCGTTTATTTCATTTTTGTGTAAATAATAACCGTTGCTGCTCAAATTCCTGTCTCCAGCCATTTCATTCTGTATTCGCCTCGCTTTCTATTGTAGCCCTGCCGAACCTAGCAACTGGTCTATAGTTTGGCTGTCCTAAACTACTTAAAGTGAGTCAGTGGTTACAGTAAGTTTTGGCGAGCCAGCCAGGAGATTTTTCTCATGTGATTACAAGTATATAACGCACCCAAAATGGACCGTCTTGTTGAGCGTGAATCTGTTAAAGTCCCAAATTCGGTGATGGTGAGCGAAATAGCTGGAGATGAGCAAATTGATGAGGTGACTGAATTCCTAAAACAGTATGGGTCAATCTCAAGAGTCTTAAAGGTAGATGATAGTAAATCTGAGTTTTTCTCGAGTGTTGTAGTTGAGTACAATTCAGGTACTGCTATTGATGCTCTTGAGCCGTTACCTTACAACCACATATCCGATAGTGGGGTTAACTATAGAATACAATCTCTTGCAAGCGTATACACGCGATGTGTGGGGAATGATACAACCAAGTCATATCTCACTGAGTTAAAAAACCTAGCCAAAATGAGCGGCCGAGGGTTTGCAGATGTTCTGAAGGACATGATGTCACAGATAGCTGAATCAATCAAAGAGCCTGAACATGATCAATCAGAGCAAATTGACTCACCTGAATCTCCCTTGGCTGAGTTTCAGCCTTCAGCTGTTGAACCCAGTGTTGGTGGTGCACAACAATCGAACCAGTCAAATCACACTGCAAGAAACCCAGCTCATAGTGCACCCACCATACCTGCACCAGATTTAAACCCTCCTGAGGTGCAGCGTGTAGTAGTTGAGCACATTGTGAGAAGAGATGATCATTCAGTGCAACATTTTTCACAAAAACTCAGAGCTTTTTCTGGCAAGGACCCCCGGCCAACCTATGAGCCAGATTATGATACTTGGCGTTCCAGTGCTGAACTAATCATGAGTGACACTTCCATGTCGCAGCTGCAACAATCGCGAAAGATTCTTGAGTCTCTCTTACCCCCGGCAGCTGACGTAGTTAAGCACTTGAACCCAGACAGCTCACCTGCAGACTACCTTCAAATGTTGGATTCTGCCTATGGGACAGTTCAAGATGGTGGAGAGCTTTACGCCAAATTTCTTGACACCTTCCAAAATCCAGGTGAGAAACCGTCGTCATACTTACAACGCCTTCAGGTAGCTTTAACTCACACTGTAAAACGGGGTGGTGCTTTAAGCAATGATGTTGACAGACTCCTTGTCACGCAGTTCTGTCGTGGTTGCTGGGATGATTCCCTTTTAAACGCACTTCAACTAAAACAAAAACGGATTAACCCCCCATCTTTTCCTGAGTTGCTTCTCTTATTACGCACAGAAGAAGACCAAAATGCTACCAAAAACATGCGAATGAAGCAACATTTGAACATCACAAAACAAAAAGCGACATACCACCTCCAAACAGTCAAAGGCTGCTTAGACGAAAATGAAAACACAACCACCTTAAGCTCAATTAAAGAACTCTCAAAGCAAGTTGCAGAGCTCCAGGCCCAACTGGTGCAGCTGACTGCGAAATCAAAAGCGCAGAATTCCAGATATGCCTCCCATACCAAGTCTAAAGAAAACCGAAAGCCAGACAAAGTGAGCAAGGAGCACTCAGAACGAACCGTTAAAACTCTAAGTACCCCGCCCAAACCGTGGTACTGTTTCCAATGTGGAGAAGATGGCCACATCAAGCCAAACTGCGAAAATGAACCAAACCCAGCCCTAGTTGCTGAAAAGCGCAAACTGTTTAAAGAGAAACAGAGGAAATGGGAGGTTGAGAACCCTCCAGCCACTAAGGAACAGTTAAACTGAAAACAGTCTCTATTGCGGGGCAAATGGAGACTGCAGCCAGGCGATCATGTCCCACTAAGTACATGCAACGTGCTAACTGTAAGCAGTCTGTCACTAAGCCACAGAAGTATAGTCTGCCAAAAAGGTTGGTTGGCTCTAAATGCACAGCAGTAGTTAGCATTTCTGGCGTTAATGTAAATTGTCTCCTGGACTCAGGGTCACAAGTGACCACAGTCGCTGAGTCGTTCTACAAACAAAACTTTCCAGATCAAAACCTTAACTCACTCTATGATCTTTTAGAAGTGGAGGGTGCTGCAGGTCAGCCCGTTCCCTATTTGGGTTATATAGAGACATGCATTACTTTTCCAAAAGACTTCTTAGATGCAGAGATTGACATACCAACCTTAGCTCTTGTTGTTCCAGACACTCATCCAAACAGTCAGACCCCAGTGTTGGTGGGAACAAACACGCTTGATGTCCTTTATGAAAAATTTTTGGACCTTAAGACTTCTGACTACTTACCTAGTCCTTGCGGGTTTAGAGCCCTGTTGAAAACTCTAGAACTAAGACATACACAGAACAAAGATGGGAGCATTGGGTTAGTTACCCTGTCAGGCAAGGCTACAGCTGTAGTTCCAGCAGGCCAAACAGTAGTTTTAGAGGGATCTGCTAACGTTCATTGTATTGCAGCAGACACGTGTGCCATAGTTGAACACCCCTCTCAGTCTTCTTTGCCTGGTGGCCTTTGTGTTAAAACTTGCTTGATAACACTTCCTTCCCGAGCTCCACACAAAGTGCCTGTTATGATTACAAATGAAACAGAACAAGATGTTACTATCCCGTCTACTTGTGTCATTGCAGAGCTGGGAGCTTTCCATTGTATCATGTCCCAGCATAATGTCACCAGTGTTAATGAGTCAGCCACAAGCAAGACACCGCTGAATTTCAATTTTGGTGACTCTCTGATTCCACATGAATGGAAAGAGAGGATAACCAAGCAACTCAATGACATTCCGGAAGTATTCGCTTTTCATGATCTTGACTTTGGGTGTACGAACAAGGTGAAACATTCCATCAAGCTTAATGATCCGACTCCTTTCAAGCACCGTGCACGCCCTATACACCCTCAAGATCTTGAGGCTGTTCGGAAACACCTGCAGGAGCTGCTTGCTGCAGGTGTGATAAGAGAGTCTCAGTCGCCCTTCTCGTCTCCCATTGTTGTGGTGAGAAAGCGGAACAACGATGTGCGTCTATGTATAGACTTTCGCAAGCTGAACTTGCAAACAATAAAAGACTCTTACGCACTTCCAAATCTGGAAGAGACATTCTCTGCCCTTTCAGGGTCCAGGTGGTTCACGGTCCTCGATCTGAAATCTGGGTATTACCAGATAGAGGTTGAGGAGACAGACAAAGAAAAGACCGCGTTTGTGACACCGCTTGGGTTCTGGGAGTTTAACCGCATGCCGCAGGGCATAACCAACGCCCCAAGCACCTTCCAGCGGCTGATGGAGCGCTGTGTTGGTGATATGAACTTACATGAAGTGCTCGTCTTTTTAGATGATCTCATCATCTTCTCAGACAGTTTGGAAGAACACGAACGCCGACTTATGCGGGTACTCCATCGCCTTAAAGAGTATGGCCTAAAGTTATCGCTGGAAAAATGTAAATTTTTCCAAACCACAGTTCGGTATCTTGGGCATGTAATCTCTGAAAGAGGAGTGGAGACGGATCCCGAAAAGATTCAGGCCCTAAAGACCTGGCCACGGCCCAAGAATCTCAAAGAACTAAGATCTTTTCTGGGGTTCTCGGGGTACTACAGACGTTTTGTAAAAGGGTACTCGTCCATAGTACGCCCACTCAATGACCTCACTCGTGGTTACCCACCACTACGTAAGAAATTACAGTCCAAAGAACCCAACCAGACCTACTTTGATCCCAAACTGCCATTTGAGGACCGATGGACCGCAGAGTGTCAAAAAGCTTTTGACTCAATCATTGAAAAGCTAACGTCAGCCCCCGTCTTAGGCTTTGCAGACTCGAAGCTGCCTTATGTACTCCATACCGATGCCAGTACTACTGGCTTAGGTGCAGCACTCTACCAGGAGCAAGAGGGTCAGCTCAGAGCCATAGCTTTTGCCAGTCGTGGGTTATCAAGAAGTGAAGCACGATATCCAGCCCACAAGTTGGAATTTTTAGCACTCAAATGGGCAGTGACTGAAAAGTTTCACGATTATTTGTATGGTGGTCAGTTCACTGTAGTTACAGATAGTAACCCACTCACATACATATTGACCTCTGCTAAGTTAGATGCCACTGGCTATAGGTGGCTTGCCGCTTTGTCTAACTACAACTTTAAGTTACAGTATAGAGCGGGAAAGCACAACTTAGACGCAGATGGGTTGTCTAGACGTCCTCATGGAGAACTCGTAAACGATGTCCAGTCCAAGAAAGAGCAGGAGCGTGTAAGCCAATTTGTAGAGCGTCACTTAGCTGACACTGACGCCACTGACACCATAAAGCTTGTAGATAGTGATGTTGTCCAAGCAATCTGTCGAAATCACCTTGTAAAAGTCAGTGATGATTGTCAGGATAGTGGTGTTACACTTGTAGAATCGCTTACCCTCTCAGCTGACGCGATTCCAGACGTCTATGTTACAGAAGAACATCATGGCTTACCAACCATTCCTGCCTTGTCCCAATCAGAAATTAAGGATAAGCAGAGAGCAGACTCGACAATCAACCAAGTTATCAAACAAATCGAACATGGCCAGACACCTCCACCGACTGTTAGAAAAGAACTCCCAGATCTCCCTCTTTTGCTTAGGGAACTCAATCGGTTGGAAATGCACAATGAGGTGTTATACAGAAGAAGACAAGATGGAGACCAGGTGACCCACCAGCTTGTTCTTCCTGAGGAGCTCAGAGCTTCAGTGCTCCAAAGTTTGCATGATGACATGGGCCACTTGGGTATCGACAGAACCCTTGATCTGGTCAGAACCCGATTCTATTGGCCACGCATGGCGACAGAGGTTGAGCAAAAAGTGAAAACATGTGATCGTTGTATACGGAGAAAGAGTCCCCCTGAAAAAGCAGCGAGACTGGTCAACATAACAACAACCAGACCTTTAGAACTCGTCTGTATGGATTTTCTCAGTCTAGAACCAGACAGTAGCAACACACGGGATATCCTTGTGATAACCGATCATTTCACTAAATTTGCCCTCGCATTGCCCACCTCTAATCAAAAGTCACGAACGGTCGCCAGGTGCCTGTGGGACCAGTTCATTGTCCACTACGGCATACCTGAGCGCCTGCACAGCGATCAGGGTCCTGATTTCGAGGCAAAACTGATAAAAGATCTGTGTGAGATCTCTGGCATAAAGAAAATAAGAACTACCCCGTACCACCCACGTGGTAACCCTACTGAACGATTTAATAGAACACTACTTAGTATGTTAGGAACACTGGAATCCAAACAAAAGTCTCACTGGAAAGACTATGTTATGCCATTAGTA
Source organism: Neolamprologus brichardi (assembly GCF_056152115.1). Classification (NCBI taxonomy): domain Eukaryota; kingdom Metazoa; phylum Chordata; class Actinopteri; order Cichliformes; family Cichlidae; genus Neolamprologus; species Neolamprologus brichardi. The sequence continues at coordinate 14,520,064 of NC_142106.1, read as the reverse complement.
CATGCGTACAATTGCACCCGTAGTGATGCAACAGGGTTTACACCCTACGAATTGATGTTTGGCAGAAAACCCAGATTAGCTGTTGATCTTGCATATGGACTTCCTCTCAGCAAAGATCAAAAAGTGACACATTCGCAATATGTTGAAAGTCTCAAGAAACGGCTAGAGGAAAGCTAGAGGTTAGCTTCTCAAACCGCACAAAAAGTGGCAGACAAGAATAAGGCCAGATTTGATCGCAAAATAACTGTTTCAGAACTTGAACCTGGGGACCGGGTTTTAGTTAGAAACGTGCGGCTGCGTGGCAAGCATAAACTTGCTGATAAATGGGAGGCAGACATCCATGTGGTAGTCAAACGTGCAGGCGACCTACCCGTTTATACTGTTAAACCCGAGTCAAAGCAAGGTCCCTCCCGAACTTTACACAGAGACCTGTTGCTTCCCTGCAGTTTCCTCCCGGTTGCCACCGCAGACACATCTGAGCCACAGCAGGTTCACCGCCCTAAAACGCGTCAAACTGTTGTCACAGAAAGCAATGAGGATGAAGAATCAATGGAACTTGACAATGAACTTTTCATTCAATGGGTTGATGACTCCCCATGTGAAGAAATAACCAGATTTACTACTGTACATGAATATCCAAAACCTTCTCATGAACCAGAGATTACAAACTTACCTGATTGTGACCTTTCTGAAACTGCTAGCAACAAGGAGCCGAATATGGATAAAAATGCAAGCAAAGACGAACTTACCAATCATGTGCTTGTTGAAAGCTTACCAGATGGAGATGAGATTGGAATTGACAATCCTGTGGACAATGGAACGGGAACCGTATTGGATGAATCACCTCAGGATTTGGTTAAAGAGCCAGGAAACCAGCCTGTTAACTCACCTGATGAGATGGACAGTGGTGATCCCATTACAACTCAACCAGTAAGACAGTCAACAAGAATCAGATATCCACCTAAAAGACTTGATTATCCTGATTTAGGAAACCCTCTAGTTACTGTTGTGAAATCACTTTTCCAGGGGTTAAGCATAGCCTTTTCTGAGTCCCTAAACAGTACAGAGGGACAGTACTGGCTACACATGCAACGAGACGTGCATGACATTTAGCTGGGGAGAGTGTAACCCAGTAGAGAAAACCGCTTTTGTTGTTATTCTTTCTTGGTTTCTTTTTATTTGTATAAATGTATTTTCATTCTTTTATTTTGAAAAGCATCATTTATTTTGAAAATAGGAAGTGTGATCCTCCAGCAAACTTTATTTTTCTGTTGCCGAATCACAAGGGGTAAATGCTTTTTTTTTCATTGGTTGAAAGTGGGTTTAGCCCCGTCTTCCAAAACACCAGACCATCGTTTCACATGAGCTAGGTCTTTTCGCACGTGGACGTAGATGAGACAGGCCATGGATAGCTCGTGCGGAATTTTCTAACATTTTGGTGAGTTGAGCCCATGGGTTTGAAAAATTAATAATGTGTTAGTCTGTTGCTAAAAGTTGTTTCTTCTGTTCATACCGATTCGCGAGTGGTAATTTGCTGTTTAAAAACGGTTGAAATGCTGTTTGTGGTAGAATTTGTTTAGCATACTTGAACGATGATTGGAAAAATCTATTATCTTGCTGGTTATACCTATTAATCACAATTTCATGGTTGAAAAGAGAACGAGAAATTCATTTGTTGTTTTACATGTGGTTAAAATAATTTCATGTACAACGAGAGATATATTCAAAGCATGCATGTAATGTATTACTGTGGTAATGTGAAAGAAATGTGAAAAGATAAAGAACTAAAGCTATAGCTGTGATACAAGAGAAGAAACGGAGCTGGCTGTGTGCAATAATGTTAATATTGTTGTGCAGGCTAGGTTTTTTTTCCTTGTTCGTGTGGAAGGAACTAAGATTTTGGATCCCGATGGATTCTCTCCGGATGGAGATGGCGAGCCTGAGCCCAGACTGAACTTTGCAGAGGAACTTACTCTTCTTCCTCGACGGAGACTCCCAAGTGGTAACACACAAACCACAAACGAAAGAGAAAAAGAACTAGACTAAGAACTTTTGACTTGACAAATGACCAAAGACAAAAAGACAATTGAATATTGAGCTCAAACAACTATTTTTGGGGGTATTTTTGTTTTGCCGGCTTATTCTTATTATTGTTATTGTTATTATTATCATTACTACTGTCAATGTGGAATTTGTGTCTTGTTTATTTCATTTTTGTGTAAATAATAACCGTTGCTGCTCAAATTCCTGTCTCCAGCCATTTCATTCTGTATTCGCCTCGCTTTCTATTGTAGCCCTGCCGAACCTAGCAACTGGTCTATAGTTTGGCTGTCCTAAACTACTTAAAGTGAGTCAGTGGTTACAAGTCCATGTCTGTTGCTGTAACATAGTTCATGTTTGCTGAGAGATCTTTTACTTTGTGGTAATCTTAAATGAGTAGTTTTATAGACAAAAACCGCCAGGTCATTGAGTGTTACCTTAGTGCTAATGTATAAGAGATGTTGGTGTACTATAACTGAAGTAGGCTAATGTTGTTAAGTCCTTAAAGTCATATTCTTTTATTGTCATGACTGTATTTGAAGCTATTTTTATTTTTGTATGATATCTGATTTATATGGAATATGGTGTAAACTAAAGTCTAAAATACTTAGTCAGTTATTTGTTTAATAGTAATTAAACATTATATAATGCACATATAAACTATGAATTGTAATTTTAAATGGTTTAAAATCATGAAGAATAGCACATGTAGGCAAGTATATGTCTCCTTTTGTTATCAAGAAGAAAGGACAAAAATGACAAAAAAAAAAGAAAAGAAACAGAGCAGGGTTTGGTGGTTGAATCATCCGTCGTCACCGATGCCAAAACCAAATCTAGACCCTTTTGTGGACCTAACTGTAAATTCCTTAACATCAACGATAAAACACAATCAAGTTTATACATGAAATTCTCAATAGATCTGCATATTATTTTTCAAGTTTTACATTTTACAGTTATTTCAAATGATTTACTGAAATTGCGATTTTTAAAAAATGGACAATGTAGTTGAGAAATATGGAAACATCTAAATATTTGAATATTTCAATAAATGGACTTATTGGAGTTTAGACAGTTGAAACATACATAATGTATGTTGAGATATTTTAGTAAGATTTAAAATCTCATACTTGTATCTTCAAGTTCATTTAGCATGTTGCACCTTTTTATACACAAAGAAAAAATAAAGTCAGCTGGAAACTTTTCCTGGAATTTCAAGCAAGAAGAAGTGTTTTTTTTTATCATAATTGTGTCAGTTGGGAAGAAATATCCAAATTTGTAGAAATATTAAGAAACCAAAAACTTAAATCACCAAAACTTTTAATCTTTGCATCTTGCTCTGGGTGCTGTTGGTATTGTAACCTGTAACACTGAACCACAGTTTATCTTGCTAACATCATTGTCTGTCCTCAATCGTCACACACCGGAACTGCATTAGCAAATGTTGTTGTAATGATTTTATGATTTTATTTTTATGATTTGATGATTCTGAATTGCTCGTAGGTGTAAATTATTGTCTGTCTCTCTGTGTTAGCTCTGTGACAGACTGGCAACCTGTCCAGGTCGCCAGTCTGTCACCTTAAGGCTGGTATAACCTCCCCCAGCCCGTGACCCAGAATTGGATAAATAATAGAGGACAGATGGATGGAAAGTAAATATTAGACAATGTATTGTTTTCTATTAACTGTAGTTCTACTAATGAGTCTTTACTTCCTGTTTGTCTATTTTCTATTCACTTTTTAAAAATGTTTCAGACCAAAAAGAGTTAACAGTCAAAGGAGGAGCAAATGCCACTCTGGAGTGTTCTGGTCCCACAGATGCTACTGTAGTAATGATGAGGTGGGAAAAGTCTGACCTGCAGTCAGAGGATTATGTCATCCTCTTCACAGATGGTCGGTTTAAGGAAGACATCTACCATAAACAATTTAAAGGTAGAGTGAAGATGAAAGACCCAAAATGGAACGAGACTGGAGACTTTTCTGTGATTCTCAAACATGTCACCACGAACGACACTGGAACATATGTATGTGAAGCTGGATATGAGGGACAGAAACCACGGTTTCTAAACAGAGTCACTTTGAAGGTTGAAAACTCAGGTGAGTTTAATTTCAGCTTCTTCTTGGTTATGGATGTGACAGCATAACACAGGTATTATATCATACTGTATTGTATAATAGTCTGTACACTGTGTTTGCTAAACCGATTAAATTAAAATGAATTGAAAACCTGTTGAATGAATCAACAGCTCAAATTCGTGTTCCAAAGGCATAATTTTAGTGACTTTTAAAGACTTGAATGTAGATTTATATGTTATATCTGTCAATCAAGCTGAAGTAGTCATAAATAACATGCTGTAGAGAGTTAGAGGCTAGAGGTAAAGCTGAGTGTTGTTGATCCTCCAGGTGAGTGAGTAGAGTTGAGTGTGTGTGTGATCAGAGGTGAAGCTGCTTCCTGGTTGTTGATGTTTGTTTCTAAAGATGTTGTTGATGAGACTTTGTAGAAAGCAGCTGGTCTGAGTGATCAATGCATTAACTCAATGCATCATTCCCATGATGCATTGAGTTTTTCCTTTCCAGTCACCTTTCTCACTCACTATGTGTTAACAGACCTCTCTGTATTGAATCGTATCTGTTATTAATCTCTGTCTCTCTCCACAGCATGTCTTTCATCCTGTCTTCCTTCTCTCACCCCAACCGGTCGCAGCAGATGGCCCCGCCCCTCCCTGAGCCTGGTTCTGCCGGAGGTTTCTTCCTGTTAAAAGGGAGTTTTTCCTTCCCACTGTCGCCAAAGTGCTTGCTCATAGGGGGTCATATGATTGTTGGGTTTTTCTCTGTATCTATGAAGCGCCTTGAGGCGACTTTTGTTGTGATTTGGCGCTATATAAATAAAATTGAATTGAATTGAATTGAGTGATGTGATCAGAGTGCAGTAGATAATGTCTGACAGCAGTTTGAAGAGGAAATGGATTCTGTTCTGTTCTTCACTCATCACTTACCTGACAGCTGACACCTCACACCTGTTTCTCACCTGCAGGTCAGCTGGGAGGACACACGGAGGATGGAGGGAAGGAGGATGGAAGGAAGGAGGATGGATCTTTTGGACTGAAAGTTGGTCTTCCAGTTGTTTTTTTCCTTCTTCTTGCTGGTGGCGCCTTTGTTGGTTATTTGATCTACAGAAAATATAAACAACATAGTCAGGACTCATATGGCCCCACCACTGAACCACAGATTGAAATGTCTGAGAGATTTCTGAGTTCTGAATCTCCTGCTAATGAACACAATGACAGAAATGACCCGGAAGAAAACAGCTGTCACCAACACTCCACAAGGATTCCTGAAGCCACTCTGACACTTGAGAATGAACTACCTCCTCCTCCTCAGGAAACAGCAGGACTGCTTCCAGAGAGAAACATCAGAGTGCAGTAGATAATGTCTGACAGCAGTTTGAAGAGGAAATGGATTCTGTTCTGTTCTTCACTCATCACCTACCTGACAGCTGACACCTCACACCTGTTTCTCACCTGCAGGTCACACAGAGGACAGATCTATTGGACTGATAGTTGGTCTTTCAGTTTCTGCTGTGCTTCTTGTTGTTGCTGTTGTTGGTTTTGTGATCTCCAGAAAACATAAGAAGCAGAAAAGGGATTCATACCAGCCTCCTGTTGAAATGCAACATGTCTGAAATATCTCAGCGCTTTTCCAAATGAGCTCTACTCTTGCTGCTGTTGCAGGTTTTCAAGCTCAAAATGCAGAGTAACAGATGTTCTCAGGACAGATACTGTAATCAATAAAAAATTAAACTATGCATGATGGAGTTATAAGTTAAAAATGCAATTTTGTGGCTGGGTAAATGTTAGGTTTTTTTTTTTTTATTGTTTTATTGTTTGTTTGTTTTTTACAAAGGGTTGTTCTTTTTTTTCCACCAACCCTTCTCTGCGGTGAAGAACAACTCTTTCACAGGCTTCATTTTTTTAAATAATTGTCAACCTAAATCTGTTTTTGTTGTCATTTTATAAAAAAAATGGTATTTTTTAAATTACATCTATTAATTCATAAACAGTGAGAATGACTATTGTCTTAATTTCTATCCTACAATACAATTTTACAACTATATGTATTTGAAATCTTGTCTGGGTATATTTTTGTGTTAGAGACTTTTCACTAACACATTAACATGTATCACTCAGCTCCTGTACTAATATGAATGTTTTATTTCTCTCACTGTATTTAATTGTAAACAAAATCTGTATATGTGTTGTGAATACACTTATTACACTGGCTTTTGTTTTGTGTGTGTGTGAATAAAAGTTTAACATGTATTAGTTTTCTTTTATTTCTTTTCTTAGTCTAAAAACAAAAGTAGTCTTAGTCATGAAAAGAATGAGCAGTCAGGAGAGAAAAAGAAACCTCTAACCTGTTGAGCCAGTTGATGCAGCTTTAATCTGATCTGGAATCAGTTCAAAGAAAATAAAACGCTGATGTAGATGTAGGAAGTAACTGACTGAGACAGGTTTAACAGAAAAACTTGAAAACACTGTAGCTGAGTTAAGTGAAACCTGTCTGAACCCGTCCCTGTAAAACAGAGAAGTTTGAAGCCTGCACCATTGTTTCAATCAGAACAGAGCTCTGCATTATAGCAAAAGCCAAAATGATCCACTTGGAAAAATCAATTAGTTGGCCTTCTTTTTTTTTTTTTTCCCCTTCAGACAAGAATTCATATTGATTTTATTCTGAGAAAAAGCCCTTTGACTAACCAATTTTTGTGAAAACGTCTTTCTGTTTAGAGCCAGGGACTTTTTAGGGCCCTTCAGCAGTACTGGGAACATGCATACACATACATACACAAAGCTGTGTAAACCAACTATAAATAAACAATCTAAACTTATATACATTGAATACAGAAATGAATGAAGCGAATGAATACTACAGAATGTACATAAGGTGCAGTTGCAGTCTGGCAGTGGGAGCAGTGTGACAGGTCCCTCAGGCCACTCACACACAGACTCTGTTCAGTCTTTTTTTGGTACCTTCAAGCACTTTGCAACTATTTTGTACATCATTTTGTCCCTTTCACTTATTTTTGCATATATTTCTCTTTATTGTATGTATGTATGTATTTCACCTGTTTGTTATTTATTCCTAATGTGTCACATTCCTTTCCGGCACAGTTGGCCTGGAGCAGCGGTCGGCAACCTGCGGCTCTTTAGTCCTTATAGTGCGGCTCTGCGTGGTTTAGGAAAATAAATTAGAAGTATTTAGCTGAAGTGTATTTAATTTATGTTAGTCCTTTTTTAACTTGTAGTTCTAAATTGTAAGATTATTGTAAAATTGAAATATAAAAATAAAATTATATTCTATTATTTTTTCATCAAAATAAGCGTCACACTCACGGAAGCCGGTATACCCGCCGAAACGCCATTCGTTTATCGAGACTTTCAACCGAGGCCAATTATAGATTTTTGGATCCACATTATGTCAGCAGCTCCACCGTGAACTATTTTAAAAACAAACACCGCTCACGCCTCACAGATGACAGCTTACAGTCCTGCGTAAAGATGAAAGTACAGCCCCGATTTGCAGACGCTGTGCGCCGAGGTTTTGGGACCAGAAGTCCCATTGTAAACATGTCACGGCAGACCCGACGATGTTTGCATGAACATGCTTTTCAGCATCTCTTTATTGACCACTTTTCACACACAGTTGCTGTACGCATACAGCCGGCTGTAGCTTTTCAGCTCACAGCCCGACACACACCAACACAACAGCACATTGAGACTCATGAAGCAATGAGGAAATAAAACAGTGGCAGTTTTCTGATGTGTCCCAGAGGTTTTTATCACCTGAAATCTAAATGTTTCTTTAATCTGTGTATTTGTGTTCAGATCCTCCATCAGAGCCACGGGTCATCTACTCCTCACTAAAGTCAAGATCATATGTTATGTATTTATTACATGCTGTGTGTATTTGGAGTGTTACAGCTGGACTGAAATAAACAGCTTAAATTTAGACTTCAGACTCCTCTTTTAAAATTGGAATAATGTAACAACTTAGTCACGTTCCCATGCAATTACATGCAGCCAATTGCAGTCCTGCATTCTGATTCAAAGTTGATCTTGCCTGAAGCAGAATCATCTTGTCTGTAGCTGCAGAGCTCATCTTTTAAAACAGCTACTGTAAACCTTGACAGCACTCAGAGAGTGAGAGATGTTTTCTTGTGCAAAACTGTTCACAGTGATTTATGGTTAAAACAATCTGCGCACAGAAAATTCTGTGTGCTTCATGTCACATACAGACACGATCCTTTCCTATTTGTGTTTATCTGAGTGCAGACCTCAGAGTCAGAGAGTAAACATCTCAGTATGAGATCAGGTTGCTTCTGTGTCTTTAAATACGCACGATCACAAGATCATAATTGATTTATAACAGCTGAGGTCTGTTTCTGTGATCTCTGATTATCTTTCCACTCTGTCCACTGTGCGTGTGTGTGCAAAGAAGTTAAATTTATTTAATGCTTCTGACCTTGAATTAGAAAAGTCATCACTGTTCACTGATTATTGTGAAAAATGAGCCTATTCTGTTTTCACTGCTGGGTCTTGACGGCACATATATGTGTTAAATGCAGAGACAGGAGGGAAGAAGCACAAGTACAGACTTAAATCTAAATAGCTAAAGTTAACTGAATTTCTTATTTGAAGGTAATCAGACCAACATATCATTTTACAAACCACTGAACATATGACTTCTCATCAGAAAGCAGCTGAATGCATTCCAGTCAAGTTCAGATGTTGAACTGGACTTGACTGGAATGCTCCACGGACAGTTAACAATACTTGAGTGCCTTGATGCAAAACTAATAATTCAACCCACCAAATCATAACACTGATGTTTAAAGATGTTCCATTGGCATTCAAAAATACTTGTTTTTTGGGTTTGTTTGTTTGTTTGTTTGTTTGTTTTTTCATTACCAGAAATGACCATGCTGACTTATATGTCACTGTTATCAGTTGATTCTACTGATTAAATTGCACCCTTGCGTTTTACTAGGCACAAATACAAGTGGTTAGCTTAAGCGCCTTGAATTGAAAATTGAATTAAATGTGTTTACTGGGTGTGCGTTTTTTGTGTGTCAAGACTGATTGATGATTGTGTGTTTCTCTTTATTCTTCACCACATTCACATATTTCTCTTGTCACTCAACACTTTAGGTTTAATAAATATCCTTAAAGAACAGAATAAATGTTATAAATCCATAAATAAATGTCATAATAAAAAGCTCATAATGTCTATATTTGACCTCCAGAGGGCCTCGTATTGAGCTCAGCTGTTGTAACCTCGTAACTTGTGCACTCTTTTCTGTGTATTTAACAGGGTAAAACCTGCTGCAAAGCTCATGATAATCCATATGAGTGATCCACAATGAGTTATATGTCATTAAAATGTTTTTATGGATTAAAATCAGAGAATAAATGTTGGAAACTTTCTGTCCGACCAACAGCTGCTGCATCCTGCAGGTGGAGCCCAATCCTCCCCCTCTCTCATTTCTTGTAAAACAAAACTTACTGCATTACTTTCATTTTCTCTGTGAAATCTTATTTTTTATTTTCAGATTTATAGTGAATTATAAATAAACTATAAAATCCCGTGAACTGCAAAAAGATTCAGTAGAATTTGATTTTTTTTTTTTTTTTTAACTCTGAGGTTATCTTGGCACTGAAGTACCAACAACACAAAGAAGATATTGTAAATATGACATGAGCACAAACTTTGATTTGAACCCTTAGATTTGAAATTCAAATCATTCATGTTTTACTAAGATATGTGGGTCTGATTTGCCTAACTTATCCTGATCTGACTCTCCTCTACTCTCCATTTTTAGTGTCTGACTAGTCGTAGTCATAATATTTATTTTACTTAAGTTATTTTAACAGCAAAAGCAGAATAAAAACTTGTGTTTTCTATTCAACTTTCTTCATATACAGCAGTTTTCTCTTCAGTTTTTGATGCCCTTTAATCCTTGCTGTTTAAAGGTTGAGGAAATGATGAGCAAAAGAAAATCTCAAAAATACCAACACCCAACTTGAGGATAGACTGTGTTACCAAACTAGACCCTCCACTTTGACCCTTTTTCTCGTTGAAGTTCATTGTCCTTGTCAAACCACATTTAACTCAGTTGCCCTGTGAGCTTAACAAACCGCTGACTGTTTAAAATGTATCAGCATAGGATCAAGCTCTGCTGTAAAATACATTATGACTGACATGATGACATGATGATGTGTCACTCATCATGCTCACTATCTAGTTCGATGGTGAGATGGTTTCTTATTGCTTCTCCTTTCATGACGCTCCGGTGTCTCCTCAGCTATGACTATGGAACTTCTTTCTAGAAACAATCTTGAGAAAAACTAAATATTTGATCTCGATTCTGTGTTGAATTTGTTCCTCGTGTGGTTGCAGTTTGTGACTCTGAGCTACAGGAAAACAGCAGAGTGACATGTGAGAGCGGCTGGGAACACTTCACCTTCAAACAGACTCTATTGTTTGCACAATAAACAGACAAAGAATGAACTCAAACAAAAGCAGGCAAGGACCAGGTGACATGTTTATTTTGCTAAATAAAACAGAAAGATGTGGGATAAAATTTCCACCCTGAGCTGTGAAAACAAAGTTTCACCACTGTCAAGGCTACCTGCTCTGAAGGACAACACATCACCTTTGACTTATGATGTTACGATGTCAGCTTCCACCTGGTCTGTTTCCATCTCCTTCCTCTTTGGTCTGATCCCCTCAGTCTGTATTTAGGGTGAGAGCTCCAGTTTATCATTCTGACAGATTAATGCACACTCACATCCCACTAATTAGTAACTTCTACCCCTAATTATACACAGTTCATTTTATCTGTTGCTCTTGACGAAGGCGGTCGCACTTTTCTCCTCTCCTCCTCTTCCTCTTAGCTTCCCCGCTTAGCCTCTTGTGTCCTTGTCTAGTCTCGTGTTTTTTGTATTACTTTTCCCTGGAACACTCTCTCACAGTCTGTTCTCTAAAACCTAAAAGAGGAATTATGGATTTGATCAACTGGTCCCTGAATGCAATTGACAATGACAAGCCTGGGCTCAGGTAAGCCTGAGTGTCCTGGAGGGACGTTCCCTGCCAGATACACAATGAACGGGTGGCATAACTGGAGGGGCATGTGCCTGGCAGGACTGTCGATCGAGGACACTGAAGAGATCTACCTTTTCGGAGCCATGAAAACAGGGTTCTTGCTGATCGGACCTGGCTTGGCCCCTGGTTTATCAAAGATTAAAGAAAGCGGAATCGGCTGTTCAAAACCCCACAAGGCTGCCCGCTGTGATTGAAGCGATGGGACGAGTCGTGACTTCTCAAAATGGGATCATTGAGCGCAGCACAGATAAGATCTTGGAGAAGCTTGAGGCTGCTGTGAGCACTCAGACTAAGACCTCTGAGCAAAAATTGGATAACATCTTGGAGAAGCTCACGGCGGTCGTGAGTTCTCAGACTTTGGTCTTTGAGCGCAAGATTGATAACATCTCGGAGATTGAGAGACCGGTTTAGGACTGCTAGATCGGCTGTGATATTGACATGCAGTTGTTTGCACTAAAGGAATACCACCATAATTTCATGCGACTACCATATTGGTGCCAGCTGTGGTCTCGAGACTGGAGCTAAACAAAAACAAATTTTCACCCCGAGAACAGACGGTGTTTAGACTGTTCATCCCTGTCCTACGCAAGGCCACCTGGGTCGGCTGGAAGACTTTTTGTGTTTTTTTCTGTTCTCCCATCAAGAGCTCAGTCTGAGTGGAGAGTTTTTTTTCTCCTCCTCTCACCTCATGTTATGTATTTTCGTTGTTTTTTTTCCTATCAGCTTAGCTCTCTGACATGTCTCCTCAATGTGATGTTTGTGTAAAGTATGTTTGGTCAGAGGGTTCCTTCGTAAGTGTGCATGCACCATTAGCGTGCTGCCTGCTGTAACCTATAATTTCTTTTGGGATTAATAAAGTATTTCTGATTCTGACTAACTTCCCAGATTGGAGTTGCAAAGAAATTAAATACTTGGAACATATATTAGAAGGAACAGACTTTATTCCGTTTGACAGACTAGTTATACAACATAAGATCAGCAAGAAAAGATTTTTAGAATATCAACAAATTAAATCCATAGTAAAAAAAAAATAAAAAATAAACCCAGTCAAATTGAATTACAAACACCACCAAGTGTGGTACAATGTTTTACTCTTAATCTGCCCAAATCCTTGTCTAAAATATATAAAACACTTTCTAAAAAAGATGAATCAATATCCCTTCCTATTGCAAAATGGGAAGCAGACTTGTCAGTCATATATGCTTAAAACCCTTTCAATTGATAAGAAATCCCAATCTGCAATTAATACAATACATAATACTACATAGAGTACACAGGTCATCGGATGTTCCAGATGGGCTTTACATCTACTAACAACTGCTCACACTGTCTGGGGGGCTCCGCCTCTGGGCTCTTGGGCCCTGGCTGGTGTGTCGCCAGGGTTGTGGGTGGGTGCGTGCATGCATTGGGGCCCTGCCCTGGTGTGGGGGACCTCTGATGCTGGTGGAAATAGGGGTCACTTCGACCGGCAGGGAGTTTGTCACATCCTTACAGGAGGTCTCGGATCCACAAGAGTCCACCCTGTCACCGGTGTGCAGGGGACTGTCCTCTTCTTCCTTTATATTTTAGTAAGATTTAAAATCTCTACTTTCACCAGGATTTGTTGTAGTAAATGTTACTTTGCAGTATCCTGGTGATGAAAGTATTGCCCTGTTTTATTGTACATTTTTATACATAAAGAAAAAATAAATCAGCTGGAAACTTTTCCTGGAATTTCAAGCAAGAAGAAGTGTTTTTGTTATCATAATTGTATCATCTGGAAAGAAATATCCAAATTTGTAAAAATATTAAGAAACCAAAAACTTAAATCACCAAAACTTTGACTCTTTGCATCTCTCACTGGGTGCTGTTTGTATTCTATCACGTGCCACTGGTTTATCTTGCTAACATCAGATGGTCACACATTGTCTCTCCTCACAAACTGCATTAGCAAATGTCGCTGTAATGATTTATACTTGAGAAGACCCAAATTCTTCACAGCCATGAACCATAATACATTTCTTAACATTTGTTTTATTTTTGACACTGGCAGAGTTCAGTTTAGATGAGCACTGTTTAAAACACAGTTTAACTCAGACCTCACAGCACTACTGTCAGGGTTCTAGTTGTATCCTCTGTAACACTTTGTAGGACTTCCTTATAAAAATGTTTTAGTGCAGACTATGTTGATGTATATTCTAATTCATCTAAACATGAGACAAATGTGTGCATTTATGATAGTTTTATACAAGAATAATAATTATATTTTTGTACAGCTGAGGATCATGTCCTCGTCTGTACGTTAGAAATTACATTTGTCTGTTAAACAAACACCAGTCAACAAATCTCCATATTAAATGTTCTGGACATGACTGTAAAGCACAGACAAATTTGTATAACTTTTCTATTCATAGAGTAAATGAAAATATTTAAACTAGTTGCCAACAAGCAAAGACAAAAAGTTCTTTAAACTCAGGTTTCGGGTCTTTAAAGCAGAATTGAGTTCACAATTTAACATACAGGATGTGAATAAACCAGCAGTAAAATATTTTTATTCTCTTATTAACTCACACACAGTTTTTCTCTCTCAGCATCATCTTTTGTTTGATACAAACATTGTAAAGTTCAATTTAATTCAGTTTTATTTATATAGCATCAAGTCACAACAACAGTAACCTCAAGGTGCTTAAAGTGAACATGTTATTTTCATTATTTGATTAAAGTTGAAATTTTCAAGAATTAAGTTAAATATTAGAGCAGCAGGGCGGTGCAGTGATCAGCACTGTTGCCTCACAGCAAGTTCAGGCCGAGGTCTTTCCCTGTTTGTATGTTCTTGTGTTTCCGTGGGCTCTCTCCAGCTTCCTGCCACAGTCCAAAGGCACACAGTTATTGGGGTTAGGTTAGTTGATGATTCTAAATTGCCCGTAGGTGTGAATTATTGTCTATCTCTCTGTGTTAGCTCTGTGAAAGACTGGCAACCTGTCCAGGTCACCTCTGTCACCTTAAGGCTGGTATAACCTCCCCCAGCCTGTGACCCAGAATTGGATAAATGAAAGAGGACAGATGGATGGAAAGTAATTATTAGACAATGTATTGTTTTCTATTAACTGTATTTCTACTAATGAGTCTTTACTTCCTGTTTGTCTATTTTCTATTCACTTTTTAAAAATGTTTCAGACCAAAAAGAGTTAACAGTCAAAGGAGGAGCAAATGCCACTCTGGAGTGTTCTGGTCCCACAGATGCTACTTTAGTAATGATGAGGTGGGACAAGTCTGACCTGCAGTCAGAGGATTATGTCATCATCTTCACAGATGGTTGGTTTCAAGAAAACCTCCAGCATAAACTCTTTAAAGGTAGAGTGAGCATGAAAGATCCAAAATGGAAGGAGACTGGAGACTTTTCTGTGATTCTCAAACATGTCACCACGAACGACGCTGGAACATATGAATGTGAAGCTGGATATGAGGGACAGAAACCACGGTTTCTAAACAAAGTCACTTTGAAGGTTGAAAACTCAGGTGAGTTTAATTTCAGCTTCTTCTTGGTTATGGATGTGACTTCATAACACAGGTATTATATTATACTGTATTGTATAATAGTCTGTACACTGTGTTTGCTAAACCGATTAAATTAAAATGAATTCAAAACTTGTTGAATGAATTAATGTTGTTTTTGTTGCTGGTTTTGTTCTACAGAAAGCGTAGAGGGCGACGTCTTTCAAATAATCCAATGATTTGAAATGTGTTCAGTGGGTTCATTAATTTTTTTTTTCCCAAGTTTTTACAATGGCTTTTTTTTTCTAATATAGGCTTAAAATGTTTTAATATTTTATTTTTTTTTAAGTATTTCTTGGCGCAACCTCTGACCGGTTGAGCCAGTCAATGCAGATTTAATCTGATGTTGAATCAGTCCAAAGAAAATAAAACACTGATGTGTGGGCGTGTGAATGAACTCACTGCATGTACAAACAGATGTAACATAGAAACCTGAAAACACTGTAACTGTGTTAAAGTGAAACCTGTCTGAGCCTGTCCCTGTGAAACAGAGTTTGGAGCCTGCAGCCTTGTTTTAGTCAGAATAAAGTCTCAATAACCAAATGTTGTGATGACTTCCTTCTACATAGAGGACGGGACTTTATTAGAGCCCGGCAGATTCAGCAGTACTGAGAACAGTGGCTGTGTTTGTGGGAGGTGCTTAAATGAAAAGAGCCCAGGAAGCAGGTTTAGCAGGTCTTTGCACCCAAATATGAAGTCTGATTCAACAGAACCTCGACATACACCCACAGTATACCTTTACTAAGTTACATTTTCATTTCACTCCTCTGTGAATGTTTTAAAAGAAAATTAAAAACAGTAATTTCATTCAGACAAAAGTTTCTGATAAGGTGGGACAGGAATTTTCCAGACTGCTGTCATAATATTTGAAGCTCTGTTTGATTTACTGTTTGATTTTTCTTCTCTAGAAATATATTTCATCAGGAGGCACAAACCTGCAGCTTTGTGATTTCATTAATATAAGACAAACATTTAATATTTCACCAGTATATTTGAGTCTAACTGGTCCTTGTGCTTCAAATTTCACTTTCATTTAGATTTAAAACATCTACAAAAGTCTGAGGCAGTGAATTAAAGATAAAACATGTTTGTAAAAACAGAGAGTAGAAAACATGACGTGACCAACAGCTAATTTGTCATCTAATAGTAAATTTTATTTTTAATTAGTGAGTGTTTTATGATATTGATCTGTTGTGTTTTCTTAAATGTGACATGTGACACATGACATAAAAGAATTAATGAATAAAAAAATTTCAACCTCAAAAGCTGCCTAGAAATCTTTGAGTTATCGCTCAGAAGAGGTCGAAGCTTCAGCAACATTTGTAGTAGAAAACAACTTTATTATTTTTCCAATGCTTTTTTCCACAGACTAACCAAATTTTTAGAGGCACACAATCACAAATTTAGCCTATTATCATCTTCATTTACACTTTTGTCTTCTCTTTTATCTTTAAAAAAAACCACTTGACTTTAGAAAATAAAAATAAAACCCACTGAAACCATTATTTGACCTTACAAATCATAAAAATATTTTCACTTTCAGTTTGGCCAGATTTGTCAACCAAACAAGGATGAGATATGCCCTCAAAATGTGTGTGCTTGTATCTTTTTTCTGAACTTTTGAATCCAATATATGCGCAAAATATCAGAATAACTAAGAAAACTTGAACTAAAAGGGAAGCTAAACTGCAATGAAAATAAATAAGTGGTTCAGCACAGGGAAACATATCAAAACTCAAAATTTCTAATGAGAGCTTCACTATGTTTTTTAATGTATATGGTGTGATCACATGACCTGCTGCTTTTTGTGGATTTACACCATTAAATTCAACAAGATGTCAGCAGATGTTTCACAGCCATCCTGGTTGATCTCCATCCTCTACTGACGATGCACTGTTTCTACTTTCTCTATACATTTGGTTTGGTATGAAGTTGGAATTCGAGAAAAAAGCCTCACTCAGATTTGTTGCATAAAAAGTCCAGATTATGTTATTGGGACTTCATTACCCAGCAGCCCTTGCTCAGTTCATGGGATTTTATCCTAACAGACTGTCTGGCTCCAAAGCAGAGCGCTGTTGTGAACTAAGTGAATCTCTATTTTGACACTTTAGTTAACTTGCTAATTAGTAATTGCCACTAAAATTGGCTCATAATTTGATATTTGTTAATCTTGTTCAGGGTTTGTTTGTTTCCTTAAATGTCTGATGTGTTTTTGAACATTATATTGTGTGACTGTGTAAAATGGAGGAGTTGTGAAACCATGTTTCTGGTGCGCAGAAGTTAATTAGATGTGTAGTACATGTGACTGCTGACCTGCCTGAGCAGGAATGATTTCATTCCTCGTGTTGGAGCGCCATCTTGTGGTGGTTTAGAGAATCGTTGAGAATTTATATTCTGTCCCTTTAACCCTTTAAAGTCGGTTGGAGCGGGCACGCTCTGTTTTGCGTAACTATTTTTAAATCCCGGTAGCTCTGCAACCACGTAAACTAGCGCAATAAATTTTTTTGCATATGAAACCGGAGGAGTTGTACTTACATCTTATGCCATCAGCTTGCCCTAGGTCACAGTTTCCTTCCACATATAACTTTGCAAAAACTGCATAAAAAGCGCTTGCAGCAACAAAAACATAATATTCCAGAAACAGGCTTTGCCGATCCGATCAGCTGTTCATAACACTTCCTACGTTGGAATAGACATCAGCGCGAACTTTTGCATTTTGCATGTCCGCCATTACCTGCCCGAAACCGGAAGTGACATCATTTTCGCGGAAATGTAGTTTTTTTTTTACCATAAGGGCCTCATGAGCCTATACTGGTGTTTTTAAAAGTTATCTTTGACTTTATAACTTTCTGTGTCGTTTCTGGGATGCTTAGGACTCATATTGCACTGCTGGAGTTTATTTTGATACATATGCTGCTTTTTTGCAAATTTGCACTATAATATTTATTTTCGTTTTTCCTACAGTGTATAAAAATCGGTGTATTTCAAAAATAAAACTATGAAGACACTCAAAATAAATTTCCTGTGGTAGGAAACTATTTTGTGCAACTTTTTTGTACTTACAGTTTTGAGGGATAAGCCTCTTAAATTTCTCCAACTAGAAATATATGTTAAAAAAACAAAAACGATTTTAATTTTTTTGTAGTTTATTGCACTTTTTTGCAATTTATGTAATTACAATGCACTTAATGTATACATATTATTAAAATCTGGGCTATAATGGTTGTATTGATGTATAGCAACTTGAAATGCTCCCAAAACTGGCATTACAGCATGTAAAAATATAATATAAGCTCTGGCGGACTTGGTTCTATGGTAGGTCTTAAAGGGTTAGAGCACAAATATGATGATGTAACTCCTTAAAATTGTAAAATTTTTAATCAAGAAAGAGTTTCCTTTCTTGGTTTAAAAATGTATGTTATGTTTTTAATGAATTTCATTAGGACATCTTAGCATTGTGAGATGTGCAGAAACACAGAGCGGAGGAAAACACTGCTCAAGTTCTGAAGATGAAATTGGGGAAGCCAAAGAAATTCTCCAAGAGGTTAATGCATCGCGATCCACTAGCTCTGACAGACCGGCGGAGGAAGCTGTCCAACCCGTCACGTACTACGTTGATCCAACCTGGGGGACCAGTTGTGTGCTACTGAAAATGGTCAGGGTGTGCCTCTATAATGGCAAAATGAAGCTAGAGACATATGCCATCCTAGATGATGGGTCTGAGCGCACAACCCTTCTTCACAGTGCTGCCCAAGAGCTGGGCCTTCAGGGAAAGAGGGAGGAGTTGGCACTTCAAACCATCCGACAAGATATTAGAACGGTGAAAGGACATTCAGTTTCCTTCTCTATAGCCTCCGCCACTGACCCTCGGAGATGGTTCCAGATCCAAAGAGCATTCACTGCCACTGAGCTTGGGCTCGCCAAACACTCACATCCAGCTGATGCACTGCAAAGGTCCTACCGCCACCTGCGAAGTCTTCCACTTCATTCGTTCCACCAAGCTCAACCATTATTGCCGATTGGCTCTGACTACCCACATCTCCTGACTCCAATAGAGCCTGTACATCTGGGTCCACGGGGAGGACCAGCTGCACTCAAGACACGGCTGGGTTGGACTCTGCAGGGTCCAGCCAAGGTTCTTCTACATCAAGCCTCCACTCCTCAGTGTCTACTCACAAGCACCCTGACTCCCAGTGCTGAACTTCTCAGTAATGTAGCCAAGCTCTGGCAGATGGATGTTCTCCCATACCAGAATGAGAAGGTGGCCACACATTCAAAACAGGATACCATGGCTGTCAAGATGCTAGAGGAGAAGACCATTAGAGTGGAGGTGGATGGTATCAACCGGTATGCCACCCCGTTGCTGTGGAAAGAGGAACCAGTCCCGCTTCATTCCACTAAGGACTCTGTTCTGGGTCACCTGCGAGCTACAGAGAATCGCCTCCTGAAGATGCCTGTACAAGCAGCCACCTATAACCAGGAAATTCAGAAGCTGGTGGATGCAGGCTATGTGAGTAAAAGTAAACTGACCATCGCAGACATGGAGATAGATGGCAGCACCTGATACATACCACACCACATGGTTCATCATAATGGCAAGGATCGCATTGTCTTCAACTGTGCTTTCATGCACAATGGTAACAGCCTGAATAAGCATCTCCTACCTGGTCCTACCCTGGGCTCGACGCTCCTGGGTGTGTTACTTCGCTTCCGGGAGTATCCCATTGCAGTGAGCAGTGACATCAAGGGGATGTTTCATCAGGTCCGCCTCTTGACTCAGGACAAGCCCTACCTCCGTTTCCTCTGGTGAGATATGGATTGCACGAGGCAACCACAGGTCTACGAATGGCAGGTGTTGCCTTTCGGGACGACATGCAGTCCCTGCTGTGCCACCTATGCTCTGCAGCGGCACGTTCTGGATCACAGCAGCCCCAGCGAGGATACCTGTCACACAGTGGAGAAATGTTTCTATGTTGACAATCTCCTCCAGAGCTTCGCATCATTTCCCGAAGCCCAGCAACTGGTTAACAAAATCCAGCAGTTGCTGCTCACCGGTGGCTTCGAATTACGACAGTGGGCTTCCAACTACCCAGAGCTCATCAGTCATATGCCACCTGGATCAGTCTCACAGAGCAGTGAACTGTGGTTTTCCCCCAATGGGACTGATGTACCAGAGCGGACTCTGGGCCTGCAATGGCACTGTCAGTCTGACGAGCTCAGATATCAGATTCGGAACACTGAGCAGTTGGTGGAGTCCACAATGCGCAACATCTATTGGGTTCTGGCCAAGCAGTATGATCCGCTTGGCCTCCTCATTCCTTACACCACTCGGGCCAAAATCCAGGTGCAGCATCTCTGGAGGTAAAGGAGAGACTGGGATGATCCGAATCTGCCAATCGACCTGCTGCAGCTGTGGCATGCATGTGAAAGTGAATTGATTCAGCTCCCTGATGTCTCCCTGCCACGTTGTTACGTGCAGCCAGAGACAGACCCATCCCTTTGCAAGCAGAGCATCCACATCTTCTCCGATGCATCTGAGAAGGCATACGGAGCTGTAGCCTACCTTCGGACAGAAGATCATATGGGGGGAATCCAGGTAGCCTTCCTAGTCGCCCGATATCGAGTTGCTCCCGTCCGTCAACAGTCCATTCCGAGGTTGGAGCTCTGTGCTGCTCATGTGGGAGCCCAGCTTGCTGCCGTTCTCAAGAGGGAACTCACCCTTCGTATCTCAAGCATTGTCTATTGGTCCGACTCCACTACAGTCCTGAACTGGCTCCAGTCCCAATCCTGCCGCTACAAGATCTTTGTGGGCTCTAGAGTCGCAGATATTCAAGAGCTAATTGAAGGGAGCCTGTGGAGATATGTCAGATCAGGCGACAATCCTGCCGACGACATCACTCGAGGATTACGGCTCTTGCAGCTCACCTCTCATCATCGGTGGTGCCGGGGCCCACCTTTTCTCTGGCAGGCGGCATCATACTGCCCGGAGCTCCCGAACCACGTTTCCCTTGATGATTCATCAGAGCTGCGGAAGGAGAGCTTCTGTGGGAACATCACCAGAATACCTGATCCACATTTACCTGATGTTGGTTCTTTCAGTGGCTTCCAGGCCTTGCTGGAAGCTTACGTTCGAGCCGTCCATGGGACAGCTGCTGACTCGACACCCACAGCAGAGGATTACAGGCAAGCGGAGTTAGCACTGCTCCGGAAGGTACAGGAAGACAGTTTCCCTGAAGATTTTGTTTGGCTATAATCTCACAAACTGGTAGCTGCCAGCAGTCGCCTACTTGCCTTAGCTCCTGAGTATGACCCAGAGGCTCAACTGATTCATGTAGGGGGGCGGCTTCGCAGATGTGAAACCCTCAGTCAAGACATCTTGCATCCTGTCATTCTTGACCCTCATCCTATCACAAAGCTCATCATCCAGGATTGTGATTGCCAGCTTGCTCACCCGGGCTCCGAGAGGGTCTTTGCTGAGCTCCGGCGCAGATTCTGGATACTTCGAGGACGAGAGGCTGTCCGGAAGCACCAGTACAACTGTCCTGAATGCAGGAGGTGGCGCAGCCAGCCGGTCATTCCCAAGATGGCTGACCTTCCATTATCCAGTTTAAGACTTCATTGCCCAGCCTTCTATTCGACTGGGGTGGACTGCTTTGGCCCATACCTTGTCAAGATGGGGCGGCGTACAGAGAAACGGTGGGGGATCATCTTCAAATGCCTAACGACCCACGCAGTCTTCCTTGATCTGCTTGCCAGCATGGACACTGACTCATTCCTGATGGGACTGCGTCGTTTCATCTCGAGACGTGGGAAGCCCTTCGAACTACTGTCGGATCAAGGTACCAACTTCAGAGGTGGTAGCTCTGAACTCCAGGAGGCTTTCAATGCACTCGGCCCAACTGAAGTCACAGTTGGCCAACCGACTTATCAGACTTCCAGCTCTTCCACCGGAGTCTACTGCCTGACCTTCCTAAGTGAAGTGCACCTTTGCTCCGCAAAGTTGGGGGCGGCTGTACAAAAGGCCAGCCAGTCGGCAGAACTCACGAATGGAGCCACATCTGCTGAGTAAGATATCAGCATACTGCTGCCGTTTAGCCAATGAGCGGTGAGGCAACCAATTCTCTTCACCAATCAGAAGACACAATTCTATCTCATCATTACGCACACGTAGACGCAGAGAGTTCAGTCGGAGCTGCAGGTGGGAAGAGTCAGCAGAGTTTTACTCACCGTGTGGATTTTCGTTCCTTCTAATGCTGTTAGCTGTGTGCGTCCATGAGACTATAAGTTTCTGTGTTTTATCGGGTTTGTTCTTTGCTGTGGCCATTATCCTCCTTTGTTTAAATCCTTGGCGCACACTTTGTTTACCGAATGTTACTGCCGTTTACTGCGAAGCAGCCTCTGCCGTGCGGTCATTAAGGGACCGTCACTATTTTCTCATGTTAGCTCTAGTGTAAAGTGCCTAGTTAGGATTTATGTAAATAGTAAAATTAGCATTTGTTGATACTCCCTTATTTTGGTTGAATGTTCCACTATCCAGTATTGTTTGTATTGTTGTATTACACATTTAATTCACTCTGTTCACATAATTATGGAAGACTTTTATGTTCTTTCCAACAGAAACCACACCATCACTCACCACACGGCATATAGCATTTTACAGCCTTTTAAATCCCCTCACTCACATTATGGATGTGTGCTTCGGATTCTTGTTAAATAAATGAGTGAACGACAGATACCTGAGTGGCAGTGGATTTTGTGGATACGTCATCTGTTCTTATCGGACAACCCTGTTGAGATTGTGGATTCATAGAGTCAGCACCTTATCATCTAGATCATTCATAGTCAGGAGGTCAAGTCCATCCCTCTTAAAGTGAGCTCCTCCATTACAGCAGCGTTGAGCTCGATTTTGCAAAATAAACGGGAAGTTTGTTGCAAAAATGTAGGCCTTTGCGGTCTACGTCGGCTGGGTCTTTCGAAGACCGAGAAGGCCGGAAGTGTGAGGCTGTGAAATGGGACAGTCTTTCCCTCAGATTTGCGTCACCGCTGTCTCGGTGGAGTTTAATAAACTCAGCCATCTGCGCCTTGCTATCTAAAATATAACAGGACACTGGCATAAATTCTCGACTGTCTCACACTTCTGTTCAGTTTTCTGTTTGACGTTTATTCAGCTGTGTGAAAATCCTGGAGGAACTCACCCGGGGGATTAATAAAGTTTTATTTTATCTAATCTAATCTAATAACTTTGATCTCAGCCAAACTGATTTACTCCGGAACAAATGAAACATCGAAAAAAGCCAAACAATTACATTTTTAAGTTATCCAAGTTACTTATATATCATGTTTAACCTGAGTAGCGAAAGACCGCAGGGGTCTGAAAACGATGAAGCCGAGAGTCCGCTGCTCTCGCCGGCTCGAGTGACCATTGTCACATGTGTTATGGATTTTGCATGTGTTTTGGAGTTTGTACGTGGTTTTTGGAGTTCGTACGTGCTTTGGAGTTCGTACGTGCTTTGGAGTTTGTACGTGCTTTGGAGTTTGTACGTGGTTTGTCTCTCGGGGCCACCGTACAACAGGAGAGGGAGAGAGATAAGAAAGGAAATTATGTTAAAAACAGCTTTAACTGTGTTTTTCGTCTCATGTTTCCTGGGACGTCTGAATTGTGAAGGTAAGATGTGTTTAAATTCAATTGAACTTTCTGACAGGAAATAAGAGTCCACTTATTTTTTTTTGGTCAAAAGTTGAAGCTGACATTACCTCTTCTTGAACATCGACTTCCTTTTTATTCCATCAAAAGAAGGTGTGTTAATATTTTTTAATTTTTTTTATTTTTTACCATCAATTAGAATAATAATACACATAAACATTCTGATTATAAATGATGAGAAGATTTTAAGAGTTTTGTTTTTCATAAATCATGCAAGAAAAAACATTTAATTGTAGGTAAATTCAAATGCTAATATACAGTACAGGTTCAGTACATCAGACACAGCCTCTCAACTGTCTGGCTTTATGTACAGGTCCTTTAGAAATAAACTATGAAATGAATAACATGCCATCCCTGTCTGGTACACAAAAATCAACAAATTTCTGTATTAAACACCCTAAACTTGACTGAGAAGTACAAACAGGTTTGTATACCTTTTGTTAGTATTTTGTACAGACTCTGGGCTTTTCCACAAAGTATGTGAAGCCATTTTACCCATTTTAGCTCAACAAAACCCACACTGCAGTATACAAATGTTGAAAAGGTGTATAAACTCTGAACTTAGACTCTCAAAACCCACTGAAGTTTATACTTTAACATACTGGATGTGTAAACTTATCTGGGTGTGAATGTAACACAGCAAAGCTTTTTTAATTTGTTTATAAATTCCCACAGACTTAACACAAAAATAAAAACTCAAGTTTCTGATATTTGAAGCACAATAATAAGTGTGTTTAAATTATTGGATGCATATAATCTTTATGACTGACCTGTTTTCTTCTGATTTTAGAGCTAACAGTCAAACAAGCAAAGGATGTAACTCTGGAGTGTTACGGCCACAATGACACTAACATAATGATAAGCTGGCAAAAGCCTGACCTGCAGTCAGAGTATTATGTGTTTTACTTCAGTGATGAACAAATTCACAAAGACAAACAGCATGAATCATTTAAAGATCGAGTGGAGCTGAAAGATCTAGAGATAAAGAATGGAATCTTTTCTGTTCTCAAAAAGGTCGCCATGAACGACGCTGGAAGATATGAATGTTATGCTGGATAGCACAGACAGAGACCTCAGCTTTTGAAGAACATCAACCTGGAGGTAAAAGAAGAAGGTGAGTCTGAAGTTGAGCTGCTTCCTGGTTGCTGATGTTTGTTTCTAAAGATGTTGTTGATGAGACTTTGTAGAAAGCAGCTGGTCTGAGTGATGTGATCAGAGTGCAGTAGATAATGTCTGACAGCAGTTTGAAGAGGAAATGGATTCTGTTCGGTTCTTCACTCATCACCTACCTGACAGCTGACACCTCACACCTGTTTCTCACCTGCAGGTCAGACAGGAGGACAAAGTGGAGATGGAGGGAAGGAGGATGAGAAGAATGATGGAGGTCAGAACAGTGGACTTACAGTTGGTCTGTCAGTTTCTGCCATGCTTCTTGTTGTTTTTGTTGCTGGTTATGTGTTGTACAGAAATCGTAGAGGGCGACTTCTTCCAAATAATCCAATGATTTGAAATGTGTTCAGTGGGTTCATAACTGAACTGTGAGTCCTGCTGCTGTTCCAGGTTATTATCAGTAAGTTCAGCATTCAGACTGACAGAGGAGAGACACAGGAAACAATACAAAATTAAACTTTGCATTGTTTTGCATAATTATCTGATCTCTGATGTTCCTGCTCACCATACCAACAAATTGCCTAATTTTAAAAAATAATTGTCAGTTTAAATCATTATCTGTTGTTTATAAAATATTTTATTAGATTTTATAAAAAAAAAATAATAATGTATTTGAATTGTTACAGATTATGTAGTGATTTTTTAAGAAAGTTTGTAACACATAAACATGTATCACTCAGCTACTGTACTGGTGTGAATGTTATATTCTCTTATTACACACACGCACACGCACACGCACACACACACACACACACACACACACACACACGTGCTAGATAGGTTAGGCTACACTCTATGGTAGGAGAGCCAGATATACAACCTGAGAACCATCGGATGGGTTTGAAAGAAAAAAAAAAAAAAAAAGGGGGGGGGGGGGGCTTAAACCTTTTTTGACAAAAATAGACAGGTCAAAATTGTCAATATTTTTTGAGTGAGTGAATAATTGAATAAAAACAGTTGTTCTTCAACTGTTTTTATTCAATTGTTAGCTCAGTTTCATGTAATTACATTTAAAAGTCAAAGATTTGCTGCTCCTAGCTTCTCTCTCTCTTCTGTCCTCGCTGACAGAAGGTTTTTCAGACAGGCTGAGCAATCAGACTTAAAAAGAGGAACAATGATCACTTTTAGGTTTTAAACACAATCTCATAATTAATATGGGGCTGGGGTGGGGGAGTGCAGTGGTTAGCATGGTTGCCTTAAAGCAAGAAGGTTCTGGATAGCAATCTGCCAGATAGGGTGTTTTTGTGTGAGATTCCTCCGAGTACTCTGGCTTCCCCCAAAAGTCCAAAAACATGCATGTTTGATTAATTGGTGATTCCTAATTGAATTTTTTGGTATGTTAGCTCTATGACAGCTTTGATGGAGACTAAATTGAATAACCAGTGCTCTGGAGAAAAGAGGAAAAAAGTCAGAAGCAAGACAGAATACATGTGTATATGAGAGAGAGGTGGACAGGTGAACATGTATGGAGTAAAAGAATTTAAATATCAGGGGGATAACAGGAGGAGAGAAGCTGCAGAGATGCGTGTAACACTGCAACTCTGCTTCCTGGTTCCAACTCTGAATTGTCATATTTTGGGGGGTTTGATAAATTTGGCCAGATTTCTAGAAATGAGGGCTGCTCCATCCAAAGTTAGATGTATGGCATTTAGTAACTGTTAAAATAATGTATGTTTCCTGAGCAGAATATTTATACTAAATCTTAAGACAAGATACCTGTGGTAACTCCTCAAAAAGTACCCCTAATCTGTTTATTCCAGGCTCAATATCTTTAGCTTTAAAATCTGTTTTTTTTTTTTTTTCAAAATAATCCTTCTTTATTTTACCCTGGGCCTTGGTGGTGACCCTTAATTAAAACAACCTTCTTCTAATTGGTTTCCGATGGCCAACAGAAGGTTTGAACAACAGCTCGGTGGGGCATGAGACATGAAATGTCTTAGCATAAAGAGTGGAAGAAAAAGTAAATACTGCATGGTGAACAGCTAGCTGGATTCTTTCCAAAGTTATAACTAAAGAGCAGCTGTACCTCTGGTCCTCTTTGCTCTGATGGTTATCTCTCCGGAAATGGTGTCTTCTGTTCTCACTGCTGAGTAGACTGCAGCTGGATCACTCCCTACACAATAAAATAAATTCAAATTACTGCAGATATAACAAACATTACAGCACTGTTATATTTAAAAAGAAAATACACGAGCACTGCTGGTGCAGTTCTCTTGGATGTTTTACGCCATGTTTGATCATAATATTCCATTTATTCCTAGTGTTGCTATAACCAGTAATGTAGTTAATGCACTACAGCTGTGACAAATATTTTTTTTTCTCTAAGAGTAAGAGAAGTAAGAGAAGAGTAAGTAATAAGGAATAATTTTAATAAACCACAGCAGCTTTTCACACTTTTTTTCTTATCCTTTTCTCATCACCTCTTTGCTATGAAAAGACTGACCATATGGAACTGTTTGTGTGCAAAATGAAGGTAGAAAACCACAAAGCTGCCAGAAGCTATTAATGTAGACTGACACACTTCACCACAGAGCACAAAGCAAACTGTTGCTTTGCAACATGAATGCTATTGTTAACCAAATCAAAATAGACTGGGGCAAGAATTCTCATTAGCTTCAGAACACAAAAACAGGATGCTGTGGCTGTGGTTATAAACTGAACGTTGGCTGTAGCTGAAAGCATGCAGGTACATGATCTTTGTTCTGTTTAATCTGTCTCTTTATACATCCTGCTAACAGCTTGTATGTGAACAAAGCCCGAACAGCAGGGACATGGGCACCTCTTCTGAGCTGCTTTTGGCAATTGCTGCTCAATTGCGAAACTGCTGAATGATCTGTTGCCAAAAAGTTGATAGAAAGTCACAACGACGTTATACTGTATATTAATTATTACCAATAACAGATCAACAGTCTAGATTAACTGCAATCAGTCCCATTGGGCTCATGACTGACCTAAAATAATAACAGGATACCTCAAAACAAGATAATTAGCTTTTTTATAATGTCCAGGATTCTGGTGAGCTATTTAAAGTAACCAATCCTGCAAAACTCAGAATACGCCTGGTAGCCTGGTGTTACTTACCAGATGTCACTAGTTACTAAGATGGAGATCATTATAAAAATTAAACATTTTAATGTATTGTTAGGATTTTAATTCAATTCAATTTTATTTATATAGCGTCAAATCACAACAAAAGTCGCCTCAAGGCGCTTCATAGGTACAGAGAAAAGCCCAACAATCATATGACCCCCTATGAGCAAGCACTTTGGCGACAGTGGGAAGGAAAAACTTCCTTTTAACAGGAAGAAACCTCCAGCAGAACCAGGCTCAGGGAGGGGCGGCCATCTGCTGCGACCGGTTGGGGTGAGAGAAGGAAGACAGGATAAAGACATGCTGTGGAAGAGAGACAGAGGTTAATAACAGATATGATTCAATGCAGAGAGGTCTATTAACACATACTGAGTGAGAAAGGTGACCGGAAAGGAAAAGCTTAATTCATCATGGGAATCCCCCGGCAGCCTACATCTATTGCAGCATAACTAAGGGAGGATTCAGGGTCACCTGGTCCAGCCCTAACTATATGCTTTAGCAAAAAGGAAAGTTTGAAGCCTAATCTTAAAAGTAGAGATAGTGTCTGTCTCCCAAATCCAAACTGGAAGCTGGTTCCACAGAAGAGGGGCCTGAAAACCGAAGGCTCTCCCTCCCATTCTACTTTTAAATACTCTAGGAACAACAAGTAGGCCTGCAGAGTGAGAGCGAAGTGCTCTAATAGGGTGATATGGTACTACAAGGTCATTAAGATAAGATGGGGCCTGATTATTTAAGACCTTGTATGTGAGGAGCAGGATTTTGAATTCAATTCTGGATTTAACAGGAAGCCAATGAAGGGAAGCCAAAACAGGAGAAATCTGCTCTCTCTTTCTAGTCCCTGTCAGTACTCTTGCTGCAGCATTTTGGATTAGCTGAAGGCTTTTCAGTGAGTTTTTTGGACATCCTGATAATAATGAATTGCAGTAGTCCAGCCTGGAAGTAATAAATGCATGAACTAGTTTTTCAGCATCACTCTGAGACAGGATATTTCTAATTTTAGAGATGTTGCGCAAATGGAAGAACGCAGTCTTACATATTTGTTTAATATGTGCGTTGAAGGACATATCCTGGTCAAAAATGACTCCAAGGTTTCTCACAGCGTTACTGGAGGCCAAGGTAATGCCATCCAGAGTAAGAATCTGGTTAGATACCATATTTCTAAGATTTTCAGGGCCGAGTACAATGACCTCAGTTTTATCTGAATTAAGAAGCAGAAAGTTAGTGGCCATCCAGGTCTTTATGTCTTTAAGACATTCCTGCAGTTTAACTAATTGGTGTGTGTTATCTGGCTTCATGCACAGATAGAGCTGGGTGTCATCTGCATAGCAGTGAAAATGTATGCTATGTCTTCTAATGATGCTGCCTAGGGGAAGCATGTATAATGTAAACAGAATTGGTCCTAGCACTGAACCCTGTGGAACTCCATAATTAACCTCAGTGTGTGAAGAGGACTCTCCATTTACATGCACAAATTGGAGTCTATTAGATAGATATGATACAAACCACTGCAGCGCAATACCTGTAATACCTACAGCATGTTCTAATCGCTCTAATAGGATATTATGGTCAACAGTATCGAATGCTGCACTAAGGTCAAGAAGGACAAGCACAGAGATGAGTCCACTGTCAGAGGCCATAAGAAGATCATTTGTAACCTTCACTAAAGCTGTTTCTGTGCTGTGATGAGCTCTGAAACCTGACTGAAACTCTTCAAATAAACCATTCCTCTGCAGATGATCTGTTAGCTGTTAATGTTAACATTTAGATTAAAACAAAGCATCAGTTCTTGAGTGTAGAAGTGAACCAGGAGACAAAGAAAAACAGATGTACCTCTCATCTTTGATTTATTTTTCTTGTCTCTTATGATGATTTCTCCGTAAGTGACATCTTCAGTTCTCACTGCTGAGTAGACTGCGGCTGGATCACTCTCTGCACAATAAACACACAATGATACACACACAGAGGACATTACTGCAGATCATGCAGAGTTGCTGATATTGATATTGATACTGTAGAAAGATTTCTGAATCTTTTCATTTACTATTCATATTGTTATATCGGTCTAAAATAAATTAATATAAACGCTCCTTTACAGATAAATCCAGGATCAGGATGAGGCCCCTTTTTCAGGTTCATGGCCCACTTTTTTTTGTGATACACGATATAGGCTATCTGTCTTGATAGACTAAAATAAATTATTCTTCCTAACATCATGCACACTGCCCTGATACAATTTAAACATTTTCACATCTATTCTCTGCATGTTATTTTATTGTTATATTTATATTTACACATACATAGTTTAAATAACTTAACTCTGTTAAAACAATTTCCTTCACTCATGGCCACTTCATGGTTATTGGCATCAGCAGCATCAGATGGGCTTATCTGCTGCTTCAATGCTACAAAAACATTCCATTTAAGAATTATTTAATATTGCACAGATCATCCTGGAACCTATAAATTGTGTTTATTTTCATCTTAAAACTAAGGATTGTCGTGAATTATCGTCCACTTATTGGGTTCTAATAAGCTAATGACCGTGGTCATATTAATTTGTTTCATAACAAAGGTTGTGTTGACCTTATTGGCCATGCTGAAAATACAGAATTTGATCATAATAATAATCTCTTTATCAACTGCACCTGGGATCTGTCCTCTCGTAAACAGGTTAGTTAAAACAGTATATTTTTCAGTATCTTCCTCCAATGTCTTTCTTTTTTTTGAGCTTAGCCTTTTCAATTCCTCGTTGCCTCGTACTGCCCTCTATAATCACAGACTGATGCTTAACAGCGTTCCTGTCACATGCTTCACCAAGTTTGATCTCATACCCTCTGGCGGACAGAAGCTCAGAGATATACAGATATATGTATGATATATGGAGATGTTGAACAGTTTGAAAATACAACACGTTGGAAAAAAAAAACATTGCAAAACGTTCCATGGTCCATGGTCAGAATTCACATTTGTGTCTGTGTGTGCCTGTTTGTCTGTGTCTATATGTCAGGTCGAGTATCAGACGCCACCTCTCTGGGAACATCTCAGGCCCTCCAAAGTATGGAGGCCTATCTCCCCCCACCACACTCCCTGCCGGTGGCTGATGCCCTCAGCCGTCGGTGCATTGGTGGTTGTTGGTGTCTGGGGCTGGGAGCTCAGGTATGTACCGGCTCACTCCCGGTGGCTGCTTGGCAGGGCCTGGTGCCCGTGGCTCGGTCGGGCCTCTTTCCAAGCAAAAGCTTGCAAAAGCTTGGCAGGGACTCTCAACCATTTTTTTCCTACTCAAACCTTTCTTCTGTTCCAAAAAGTTGATTCTGTTCATCTGGTTAGTGGGAGAAAAGCTACGTCCAGATGAACAGAATCAACTTTTGGGGATTTCCTCACCATGATGATTGAGCATGCATCAAGACCTTGTCTCCTGTTTTGTGGCCAGCCAGGGAGCATAAGCATTTTACTTTTTTGGTTTCACTTTATTGTTCACTGTTTCCTTTTCTGCTGGTTGTTTTGGCAGTGTAGAAGAATAGTTGTACAACTTGAGCTGTTGCACCACTTTTGCCACAGGGGTCATAACCTCCAGTTTTGATTTTTTTCTCATTCTATATCAGCATTTATGTGATGGTAGTTTATGAGTAGTAACAGCTATCATTCAAATGAATATTGCAGCAACTTTCCATACCATAAAATCGCAGTGGTATGCGACGCAATCAGTGCTAAGTGTATACTGGTGCCTTAATTCTACCTGTCTAAGAAAGACCAGAGCTGTTGAATGAAATTCATATCATGTCTTCATTTCTATGGACCTTTTTGTTAAGAGCAGTGGCAGATTGGAACCTCTCAATAGTTCCAGATGTTAGCAACATACGCTCGCAGGACATCCCATTTAACAACTCTGGGTAACAATAACTGTTCAGACAAATCCATTTATACCTTAATAATTGACAAAATTGAAAGTCTGTCACTTAATTTAAATTTGCATTGAAGCACTGCAAGATATATTTGTAGTCTCCATGTATCATGTGACAGCTCCAATTCTGAACCCCTGCTGATGTGACTTTGGCTTTGAGAAAGAAGAGCGATGGGCCAAACCAGCAGAAACATTTCAGATTCTAATAAACTACTAAATATCTAAATATCTTTATATAGGTTACTTTGTGAACAGTGAAGACACTGATAATCCAAATGTTGGTGTTAAAAAATATGAAAGTGAAGGAAAAACGGCACTGGAAGTTCTTATTTCAATTCGTAATTTAAAAAAAAGAGTAATTCCAGTGCAGCAAACAGCTTCAATACAAACAATGGGAAAATGAAAACTGTGTACTGTGTGTGTGTGTGTGTATTGGTTTAAAGTGTAAAAAATATGGACTGTAATTTAAGATTATAATTCGAGCATTAAATCAATAAAATACATTTTTTTTTAATTTAAAAACAACACTTATTTTCACAATTCTAATAATCTCAACATACTTTTTCTAGTTTGTTTTCCTAATTTTTATTCTTCTTTACTCTATAATAAAACCAGATCTTAATTATTTATGAATTTGAAGAGCAGAGAAAAAGTCCTCCTGGATAAAACTATGATCATAATGCACATGTGGACATTTTTTACTGTTTTAAGTTTAAATGTAATTTTGAAAAAAACTAAAAAAATAAGTGACATCCTTTTAAATTGTTGCATTTTATTTTCTGTTTTTATTTTATTTTATCTTTTCTTTATTAGTGAATAATAGTGTTCTCCCTGCTGAACAGAGTGCAGCTGGATCACTCTCTGCACAATATAAAACACATGCAGAGGACAGAGTTGGTGCCTTTTTAAATGTATGTGTCTGAAAAATACTATGGCTGACTGTGCAGGTAATAGTACTATTTAAATGTTTTTAGTGCTCATCCAAATATACTTCTAGCTAAAAAAAAAAAGACAATATGGTATGCTTGCATCCCATAATCTTGGGTCCTAACTCTCTACAAACCCTGAAACATAAAAATGCCCAATGTTCTCAACACTTTATAAATACCACAATCATGCAACCCCACCCCCCAACCCAGCAAAATACAATATTACCTCTTTGTCTGGCTGGCTGTAGTTGGCGAGTTGATATTTTGATGTCACTGTACATGATGTCATCTGTGATGTCTTCTCCATTTTCTTTTTGATCTGCTGAAATGAACCAATAATATTTAAGAAAGTTGTTTCCCTCTACCATAGAGAATAAATACTAACACTAATGCTAATGTAATCATAATGAGTGTATACTTTACTTTATTCTACAAAACAAACCTGGACACATATAGTCTAAAAGTCTGAGTCTCACCTTCAGGTTTCCTATGAACAAGTTGTCTAATCAGCAGAACCAGTATCACCAGAAGAACCAAAACACAGACTGGTGCAGCAATCAACACAGGGAGGATGACAGGGTTATGTGACACGTGTTTATCATCAGGAGGAGGTGTGGATGTAGGTGGAGGTGTGGTGGTGTCTTCCCCTAAAACAAAGCAAACACAGTCATTAAGTTGTCGTCACATTGTGAATGTTGAAACCTGCAGAAACACAGACAGGTGAGTGTGTCACCTGTGACAGTGATCCAGCTGGATGGAGACTCTCCATGACCGCTGATGTCACACTTGTAGAGGCCTTCATCAGACCTGGAAACATGCTGGATGGTCATGTTAACTGAAGACCCATTGCTGATGAGGGAGCCATCTTTATAGAAAGCAGCTGGGAGGTTGGAGGGAGTGGTCTTTGTTTTACAGAGCAGAGTGACGTCATCTCCCTCCATCACAGGGAGGACAGGACTCTGCAGGATCACTGATCCACCTCAACACAGAGACAAACTACAGCATTTCATCCATTTACACACAGCTTCATCAACACTAACTCCACACACTCAGCTTACCAGTGACTGTCAGGTTAACCATGTTACTGATGGGACCCTCTCTGGACTCACACCAGTAAACTCCACTGTCCAGTGGGTCAATGTAACTGATGTTACAGGAAGAACCAGATGGATTTCCAAATCCAGTTCCACACTTTGCTCTGGTGTCTGTTGTTGTGTTTCTCCTCAGAGTCCATCCAGCAGAGCTGTCGTCCTCCTCACAGCTCAGAGACACAAAGTCTCCTTCAAAGAACTGAGAGCTGCTGGGACTCACAGTCAGACGAGCTGTGAGGGTTAAAATTAAATGTTAAATGAAAAACTGACGATCTGTTTACTTTACACTCTGAAACATGAACCCAAACAGGTCATATCAGTGAGCATTTCTCAGGTTTAAACTGTGACAGGAGAAGGTTACTGACCTTGGTTTGTTGTGCAGCTCAGCAATGAGATCAGAACTAAAGAGAAATGACACTCAGGTTAGTTTTAGGTGAACACAAAGAACAACTCCACACAAACAGCTGACAAAACTGCTTCTCTGCTTTTTTTCAATCTGATGTCAGCAACATCTTTCAATAACATTTGGGCAACAAAATATACAACTATCCAGACAATTTGGATTCTTCAATCCCCTCTGTCTCAGTTTTTATCTGGGAAACAGCTCTTGAGGTTATTGTTGTGATTATATAAATACACTGTGAGAAAATACAAAATATCCACTACTTTGAAATAACACAATAGACGAATCCATTGTGTTCATATAATGAGTGAATGATTTGAGCTTTTCACTGCCTGCTGTGTTTCCTTGACTCCTGAGCAAAGATAAAGAGTCAGTTCAGACCTGCAGTTGGTCCTCATGGTGTTTTGAACTTGAATTCAGCCTGATTTGTTTTTCATGTCTTCTCCTCCATCATCAGTTATCAGGAGAGCAGACAGTCAAAGTACAAGAATGCAAACAAACACAGAGATTCTACTTACAGAGCAGACACAGCACAGATGTTTCCTTCATCGTCCTTCTCACTCATTTGAGCTTTTTTTCATTTCTGTCACTCACACCAAGTAAAGCCCGCCCTCTTCCTCTGAGCACCAGCTTTTCTACTGGTTCAAACGTAGAATTGGGGAACTCAGTTTTTGTTTTTGAGTAAAATGATAAAACTATTTTTTAAAAATATAACTAGAAGAACATTACAAGATCTTTTGTCTTAAAAAGTTGAAGCTGTAATGCCCACAGACATTTGCCTGTTCACTGAAAAGACATTTGAAAAACTCAATATCTTTTGATGCTAGTGATCTGTAGTTTGGTTGATAAACAAATCCATGTCCATGTAGTGGACGTCCCCCTCAGTGAGAGAGGCAGATATGAGCTGAAACACAGGAATCAAACCGGGGACGCTGCTGTTATGGAGCTGAACTGGAACCATTCAGACACTGAGGCCCTCTGAACACATTTTAATTACAGCTGTGCAGAGACACACTGATGACTGACTGGAACACTATGATTCACATTTTACATTAACACCATCCTCACACATGGTTTATATATGGCCACTAGAGGGAGATGTTGGACTTTACATACTAACATGGATGCCAGCTAATTAGCAATGCTGTTCCCCCCTTTATTATGCAGACTTACACAGAGCATCATGTGTCCCAATTTCTTGAGTGGAGAATAATATTAGTCTTAACACTTAACTTGCGTTTCCAATTATTCAAAAGCTGACCAACAACTCAAATAGAGTTAATTCCGAGCTGAGCAGCAAATCCATCAGGATTATCTAGCTGAGGTCCACCAAGCTCCACCACTCAGTGAAAACACTTGTGGAGCTGTCTGATTAGGTAGTCCTCCTCCAGATTGGACAATCCAGCCAGCGGTTCAGAGAATCAGCCTGGTGTTGCCATCCCTTTCTCAGCAGAGACCACATGGAAAAAAACACAAGATCTGAGGGTCCTGTAAGCAGCTTCTGGACTAACTGAAAATGAAAAGCAGCACCTCTACTGGCTAAATGGACCAGGCCTTGTCCACCTTCCTCGCTAGGGAGAAAAAGGACACTTTGAGGAATCCAGTGCAACTTGTCCCAAACAAAATCCACATATGAATATAAGCGATCCAGTCTTGCCAAAGACAAATGATTGTCCTTAGATTGACTCCAAGCATGCTGTCTATGATTTCTGTTGGAAGCCCTTTCAGACATCTAACAGGTCCACAGCTGCAGTCAGCTATTTGAGCCTGCAAGTAATGGGTTTTCAGTGCAAGGGAAAATCTCCACATAAAAACAAATACTCATCATCCCTACAATCTTAACAGTGTCACATTGGACATCTATATATAAAAAATAACATTCTATTCACCCCTTTGGTTGGAGTATATATATTGAGAAAAGCAAAATTCACATTTTCATCCATCCATCCATCCATCTTCCTCCGCTTTATCCGAGGCCGGGTCGCGGGGGCAGCAGCCTAAGCAAAGAGGCCCAGACCTCCCTCTCCCCAGCCACCTCCTCCAGCTTGTCCGGGGGAACACCAAGGGGTTCCCAGGCCAGCCGAGAGATATAATCTCTCCAGCGTGTCCTGGGTCTGCCCCGGGGCCTCCTCCCGGTGGGACATGCCTGGAACACCTCACCCAGGAGGCGCCCAGGGGGCATCCTTGTCAGATGCCCGAACCACCTCAGCTGGCTCCTTTTGATGTGGAGCAGCGGCTCTACTCTGAGCCCCTCCCGGATGGCCGAACTTCTCACCCTATCTCTAAGGGAGAGGCCAGCCACCCTTCGGAGGAAGCTCATTTCTGCCGCTTGTATCCGCGATCTCGTTCTTTTGGTCACTACCCACAGCTCGTGGCCATAGGTGAGGGTAGGGACGTAGATCGACCGGTAAATTGAGAGCTTCGCTTTTACACTCAGCTCCCTCTTCACCACGACGGACCGGTGCAGCGTCCGCATTACTGCAGCTGCAGCCCCAATCCGTCTGTCGATCTCCGGCTCCCTTCTCCCATCACTCGCGAACAAGACCCCGAGAATTGTCTGCCTTAGCAATATTGGGATTGCCGTGGCCTTGGCTCTGCAGGGGTGATCTATGTTTCCACACCAGGTGCCTTGGGTGGCACATGCCCTTTAACTGCATCATCCACTGGCAGTGTGTTTCTTAGCCTTTCTGGACAGAATGAAATAAAATGCAATCACAACCATTTAAGGGAGCACTCTGTAACTGAGGTCATTCCCAGTAATGTCTGAACTGGGACTGTGTGTGATGCAGAGAGGTGGAGATTGGAGGTCTTGATTGAACTACAAAGCTTGTAATCATGTTTCCTGTTGTTTGACCTGTGTGTGCTTGTGTTCAGACTTTAAACCAGAGCCAGATGTTGTCTACTCTTCACTAAAGTAGTCCACCAGTCCAACCACTGACGTCCACCTGCTCGCCTTTGGTCTCCCACCTCAGAGCAGAGTACATCCACGTAATAAAAAAGATTTCTCTACGTGTTTTCTCTCTTAATTGCAATGATATAACCCCCAAATTATACCTTTTCTTATTGGAAATTTTTAATGTGTATTGTGTAAATATAAGTAATCCACATACACTTAACGGAATCTAATAAAAACACTTTGCAGTTTTTTCTGTTCCTTATTAATGTCACTGCTTTGTTTCCTCATCTGGTTCTGTAGCTTTCACAAAGGTGTCAGATGGAAAATTTGATTTTTTTTTTTTTTTTAATTTAGGAAACCATTATATTTTTCTTCATTGCTCCTCTGCCTGGGAAACTATCAGTACCGCTTGAAATACCATTGAGTCATATGTAAAGACTGCTGCCATCTACTGGTAAAACTGGGAGTTACAGACAGTTTTTTAAAAGAAAACGGCTTTACCTCTAAATATCCAGCAGGTCCCCAGTTAGAGGTAGAACTGGTAAGAAAATAAATATGTTGCAGAATGTGATAAGTTGTTGAATAAAATTTGGGTGTGAAGGTGTAAAAATGTGTAGTTTGATATTTACACAAATATACTGAGAAGAGCAAACTTCTCTCTATCTATCTTTTGCTGCTTACAGCCACAGCTCTGTATGAAAGAGTATTAGGGCCACATTAAAAAATGTTACTGATCATTTTGAGAATAAAGTCGAAATTTCAGGCTTAAAGTAAAAAATTATTTTGGGAAGAAAAAAGCCAAAATACTTTTTTTTTGAGAAAAAGCTCTTTTTTAAATGCATATAGACACTAAGGGTTTTCGGGAGGAGCCGGGCTGCTCTCTGAGAGGAAGCAGGAACCATGCTCTCCTGTGTTTTAAATGCACTTTAGAACAGCACACACAGTGGCGGTCCTAGCCTGTTTGGCGCCCTGGGCGAACACTCCCTCTGGCGCTGTAAACACACACACACGAAGAGAGAGAGAGTATGCATAGTATGCAAACGGCTACCAAACAGCCATCATAATTCGTCATACAATGAGAACAGGACAAATCAACAATTGACAATGACTAATTAATATTAAAATCTGTAACATAATGTATTGTTTGGAGTTTAGTCTGTTACTGTTACTACTTTTACCATTTCTTCTTGGAGCAGCTGTAACCCACATCATTTCCTTAGGGATTAATAAAGTATTCTGATTCTGATTGTTTCAGGATGACCTGCCATTATCCAATCACACATCTGCTTACCTGTATCTTTTGCTCGTTTCTCCTCCTCTTCTTTTCTCTTTTTTCTAAACTGAGGACCTGATGGCTTTGAACTTTTCTTGTCCATCTTGGTTTTAATGTTGCACTCCAGTATGAACGCAAATCCCCCAACCCGAGGATCACCACAACATAACCTAACAGACCTACACCTTAGTTCACAGAATCACTTTGTCTAAGGTTTATTTCTGAGATTTCACACAACCCAGGATTCAAATCATGAATACATAATGGGCTTGGATTTACAACATTATAAATGAAATGTGCTCTATTTGGAAGCAGCCCCCCCTCCCCTTTCGACAGGTTGTGTGTGAGACTTTAAATCATCAAACTGTAAATTTTAAACTTTAAATTGTTATTGATCCCTTTACCTCGAGTCCTAAAGTGTATGTTTATTTTCTTACTCTTCTTATATATATTGTTTGTTTCCTTGCACTGCTGTAACTGGAGCCTCGTCGTCTCGTCTCTCTATAAACTGGACTGTATGTAGCGGAGATGACAATAAAGTTTACTTTGACTTCAGCAGCGAGCAGGCGCACCGAGGGCTCTCGCGCTCACTTTTTGTGTATAGAATTTGGAAAAAACATCGGTGCAAATTATAAGTCTGTATCATAATGTCTGGTGTTTTCGTGTTTGTTGGTTTGTTTTTATTTTGTTTTATTGCGAGTTGGTTATTAGACGCTGCTCCAGCCGGTCAGAGAATCCCCCGCCGCCCCGCCCTCTGGTCTCTGCGCCGCAAGCAGCAGGCGCACCTCGCAAACGAAGGGCGCCCTTACTCCCAGCAAATGGGCGATAGAAAGCCGATCGGTGCCTGTGACATTCCCAATATGCGCTGGCTGACGTCGGGGCAGCATGAGTACGAGCATTATTTATTTTTCGCCGATGCCCGTGATGCCGCCCCCCACCACGATGCCGCCCCGGGCAACTGCCCGTGTCGCCCGTATCTAAAACCGCTACTGAGCACACAGCAACACTATGAGCGTGCGTAGGGAGGTTTGGGGTCTTCACTCACCCCGGTTCTGTTAGCCGTCAGGGCTGGGGGGCTGGGAGGAGGTGCTGGCCGTTGGATTGGGGTCTGGGATGCGGGGCCTCCCTGCTACTGTAGATAAGGAGGTGGTCCGCTTGCCTCCACCCCAGAGAGAAGGGTAACATCTCCTGGGTTTAGGTGCGGCTTGCCCCTCTGGGGGCGGGGGTACCTGGACCTGGGATAT
This sequence comes from Neolamprologus brichardi, assembly GCF_056152115.1. NCBI lineage: Eukaryota > Metazoa > Chordata > Actinopteri > Cichliformes > Cichlidae > Neolamprologus > Neolamprologus brichardi. The sequence goes on along the minus strand of NC_142106.1, from coordinate 14,480,634 downwards.
AGAGTATGATTGGGGAGTGTGACTGTCTGTGCAGTGTCTATTTATGTCTGTCTACATGTTGGGTGAGTGCCGAGTATTTAGTTGTGTATATGGGGTGGGAATGCACGTTTGTGTCCGCGTGCGCCTGTTCATCTGTGTCTATATGTCAGGTCGGGTCTTAGACTCAACCTCTCTGGGTACATCTCAGGCTCTCCAAAGTACGGAGGCCTATCTCCCCTCACCACACTCCCTGCCAGTGGCTGATGCCCTCAGACGTTGGTGTGTTGGTGGTCCTTGTCGACTGGGGCTGGGTGCTCATGTATGTACCGGCTTACTCCTGGTGGCCGATTGGCGGGGCCTGGCGCCTGTGGCCCGGCTGGGCCCCATCCGGGGGATGGGATGCCCTCAGGCCTCTGGGCCTGAAGCTCGGTCCTCTCTGGCACAGCTGGCTGCCGGCAGAGCCCGCGTGCACGCCACTGCAACCCCCTCTGGCCTCTGCTCCGTAGCTGCTGGGTGACCTCTCGTTTGGGGCTCTACTCAGCTCTTCCCAGGAGGGTGGCACGGTTCCCCCCCTTTTGGTGGTCCTCCTCGGGTCCTCGTACTCTGGGGCCTGGATCTCCTCCATACCTGCTTCATACCCTGGGGGACGGGGCTATGGCTTCCCACACTCCCTAGCAGATTGTTACATGGAGAAACCTTTGGAATACAAGCATGCTGATCCACACAGGTGTGCACACAGGTGTACACAGACGCGGACTACACCTTTCTTGGCTGCTGCCTCAAAGCACATTGTGCGCTGTCTATCTTGCGTGCTGCACAATAGTGTTTAATATTTAGTATCTACTGTTATCTACTAGTAGCTACTAGCTATCTGCTAGCTAGTTTATTGTGATGGTGCTGGATTTATTATGTTGCTCTTTTTTTGTTTGTTTTCTCTTCTGTTTTTTTTTTCTCTCCATACAGGTGATCCAGGTGTTTTGTTTGTTTTTCTTTCTTTCTTCCCCCCTTTCTCACCATCTCTTCTCCCCTCTGTTTTACTTTCTCTCCCTCTCTTTCTTTCATTCTTTCTCCCTGTCCTATCCCCCAGTCATGTCTGTCCCGTTTGTAGCATCTGAAAATAAAATAAATACATAATTATAATAAAGGTCAATCAAATTGACCAATATGGCAAGGCCATGATGATCCACTTGGTAAAATAAATCCGCTAGGCATCTTTCTTGGCCTTAAGACAACAATTCTGATGGCTAAAGATCCAAACGGGACACACACAAAAAAAGAGAGAAAAAGCTCTTAATGTTATTTTGAGAATAAGGCTCAAATGTAGAAATTACAGTTGTTTCCAGACAAACAGCTGCCACAGCTGTTATACCCTCTACAAAATGCCTGTAGAGTTGGTGAAATTGTACTTCAGAATCCATATTAGTTACAAGGAAATCTTTCTGAGTTAACTTATTACTTCCTCCGAACCGTCAACGTGTCTTTTAGTCCCCATTCCTACAAAACTGCTCAAAAATCCTTGAAAGAGTAGTTGTCAAACAGCTAACAGATCATCTGCAGAGGAATGGTTTATTTGAAGAGTTTCAGTCAGGTTTCAGAGCTCATCACAGCACAGAAACAGCTTTAGTGAAGGTTACAAATGATCTTCTTATGGCCTCTGACAGTGGACTCATCTCTGTGCTTGTCCTCCGTGCAGCGTTCGGTACTGTTGACGATAATATTCTATTAGAGTGATTAGAGCACGCTGTAGGTATTGAGGGTCACGTGGCACAGTGGTTTAAATCATATCTATCTAATAGATATGATTAAACACAAAAGGACTAAATCATATACAAAAAAATTCTGTCCATAACCATGGTACACACAAAAAACGGTGAGAAAAAACACAGTTTCTATGCAGCACCTTCACTGTCTGCAATGACAAATAGTGATTAAACCACTGAATCGCTATTTTTTTTTTTTTTTTTTTTTTGCCTGTCCCATTTGGTTCTTTAGCCGTCAGAATTGTTGTCTGAAGACCAACAAGGATACCCAATGGATTTATTTTGCCAAATGGATCATCATGGCATTGCCGTATTGGTCCATTTGATCGACCTTTGTTTTTATTATTTATTTTATTTTCAGTTGTTACAGACGGGACAGACATGAGTGAGGGATAGGAAAGGGAGAAAGAAAGAGGAAGGAAAAGAAGAACAGAAGGGGAGAGGGACAGTGAGAAAGGGGGAAAAAAAATATCTCCGGGATCACCTGTTGAGAGAAAAAGAATAGAAAACAAGCAAAAAAAACAAAACAATGCAACATACTAAACACAACACCATCGCATTAATCTAGCTAAGTGTAAACAGCAGTAAATACTAAATATTGAATGTTGTTGTGCAGCACGCAGGACAGACAGCGCACAATGTGCTTTGAAGTAGCAGCCAAGAAAGGTGTGATTTAAGTCTACGAACAGTGAACACCCGTGTGCACACCTGTGTGGATCGGCGCGCTTGTATTCAAATGGTTTCCCCATGTAATGGTCTGCTAGAGGATGTAGAGAGCCATAGCCCCGTCCCCCAGGGCATGAAACAGGCATGGAGGAGATCCAGGCCCCAGACATCCAGAGGCCCCAGAGTGCAAGAGCCCAAGGAGGACCACCGGAGGGGCATCCGTGCCACCTTCATGGGAAGGGCTGAGGATCCCCAGATGAGGGGTCACCCAGTAGCCACCGGGCAGAAGCCAGAGGGGGCTGCACCGGCGTGCCCGCCGGCTCCGCCGGCAGCCAGCTGCGCCAGAGTGAACCGAGCCGCAGGCACAGAGGCCGGAGGCCCGAGGGCCCCCCGCGCCCCGGAAGAGGCCTGACCGAGCAGCAGGCGCCAGGCCCCGCCAAGTAGCCACCGGGAGTGAGCTGGCACATGACCTGAGCGCCCAGCCCTGGACACCAAGAACCAACAATGCACCGACCCCTGAGGGCATCAGTCACCGGCAGGGAGTGTGGTGAGGGGAGATAGGCCTCCACACTTTGGAGGGCCTTGGAGTTCCCAGAGAGGTGGAGTCTAAGACCCGACCTGACATATAGACACAGACAAACAGGCACACACAGACACAGACATGCATTCCCACCCTCATGCACACATATACAAACACTCAGCACTCACCCAACGTAGGAATAAACGTAAATGGACATGTACACACAATCACACTCCCCAAACATACTCTATACCCCGGGTCCAGGTATCCTCGCCCCCAGAGATGGAAACGGCACCCAGACCCAAGAGATGTTACCCTTCCCTCCGGGGTGGAGGCAAGCAGACCGCCCCAGGCTCCGCAGCAGCAGGGAGGCCAATCGGACAGCCAGCATCTCTTCCCAGCCCCCCCGCCCCGATGGCTAGCAGAGAACGGGGGTGTGTTAAGACCCCATACCTCCCTCCTCCCGCTCAAGTGTAGTGTTGCTGCGTGTTGCTCTAAAGTGTATTTAAAACAAGGGAGAGCATGGTGCTGCTGCCAGAGAGCAGCAGGTGTTAGCACGGCCCCTCCCGAGAACCCTCAATGTCTACATGGATTTAAAATTGAGAGGTGGGCACCGGCGCCAGAGGTAGGTTTGAATACTCAGACCGTCTACTGGACGCCGTTAACGTGCCCACCCTCAGGGCCCTATATATATATATATATGTGTGTGTGTTATGAGAGTGTAAGTAATGTGGATGTCTAAGTTGTGAGATAAAATTGAGGCACAGGTGGCCAGAAGAGGACAGGGGGGGGGGGGGGGGGGGGGGGAATGTCTCCCCTGCACCCTGGTGACACACCCGCACCCCAAAGCCCTACCTGTGTGGGTGGGTGTGGTGGAGCGGGAAGAGGGAGGCAGCCGGGGATGGGGAGGAAAAGAAGGGAGGGGAGGGTGTCCCTCCCTAGGGCCAGCTCCCCCGCTGACCCCAATATGCACCCCCGTCCTCTGGTATCCACCGAGGCAAGGGAGCCCAGGCCCATCCAGACCGGGGCCTACGGCAGCAGCACCGCCAAGCCCCACAGGACCCGGGGCAGCCCACCCCACCCCACCGCAGAGGAAACTGTACCCACCCCAACATTCAATCATCTCCCAGACTACACAAGACACAGACACCCAGGTTAAGTTTATTCTCCACCTCTCCTATGTCTCTCCCCCACCTGCAGAGTGGACTCCTGCAAAGATGGAACAACCTCCCTGCCAGTTCAAGAGCCCCCCGGTTAGGCCGATGCACAAGAGGCCCCCTGCGCCAGGGCTGAGCCCCCGTGCACCCACCCGCCCACAACCTCGGCGACACACCGACGAGGACCGAAGCCCCCAAGGCCCAGCCAGAGCCCCAGCACGGAGGCGAAGCACCCCCGAACCCCAAACCCCCACGCCCGCCCCGGATCCACTCAGGGGCAGCCAGGCCACCAGGCCAGTAACCTACGTCCGCCAGCACAGACCATCCTCCAGCCCCGCTGCACGCGGCCACGAGGAGAACAACCTCTGAGAGCGACCAGAGCCACTAACCAGGTTATGAACACAACCCCCGGGTTAAGCCCTCCAGGGATAACGTCTCTAGGAGTCCTTCAGGTGCCCTAAGCCCATCCCAACCTCCACATCAACCACAATAGCCAAGGCGGGACCAAACCACGACCCCCCACCCCCGCTAGGTGATGGAGCCGATCAAAGGAGCCCAGAGGGATTGATCTAATGCGGTGGCAGAGGCTATATCGAGACTAATGTGATGTATTAGATAGTTTCTATATTGGCTAGAATTAAGATTATTTTTATTTTTCCAGTTCATGAGGACCGTTTTCTTGGCGATGCATAGGGCAATAAAAACCATGTGGACTGTATTAATTTCTGTAGTGACATCATCCAAATTTCCCAACAAGCATACTAAAGGGGAGGTTGGAATTTTACATTTCAGACACTTTGATAAGTCCTCACATATCTCGTGCCAAAACTTCTGCACTGGTGGACAGAACCAAAGAGCGTGGATGTAACTGTCTGGTGTATTGCCTTGACAGTGTGAGCAGTTGTTGGCGGATGTAAAGCCCATCTTAAACATTCGATGACCTGTATAGTGCACTCTATGCAGTATTTTGTATTGTATTAATTGCAGATTGGGATTTTTAATCAATTTAAAGGTTTTTAAGCAAATCTGAGACCAGACGTTTTGGTCTAAGCTGACTGATAAATCTGCTTCCCACTTTGCAATAGGAAGGGATATTGATTCATCTATTTTAGAAAGTGTTCTGTATATTTTAGATAATAGTTTGGGGGATTTAAAAGTAAGAAATTGAACCACACTTGGTGGTGTTTGTAATTCAACTTGACTGAGGTTAAATTTCTTTTTTACTATGGATTTAATTTGTTGATATTCTAAAAATCTTTTCTTGTTGATCCCATATTGTGTAACTAGTCTGTCAAATGGAATAAATTCTGTTCCCTCTATTATATGTTCTAAGTATTTAATTCCTTTACAACTCCATTCTGGGAAATTAATCATATTTTTGTTTTGTAATATGTCAGGGTTATTCCAGATAGGTGTACGTTTGCATGGGATTAATGAAGACTCCGTTATTTTTAGAAACTCCCACCATGCTGTCAGAGAAAAGCTGATGTTGATGCTTTTAAAGCATTCATGTCTTTTGATGTTTGAGCTAATAAATGGTAGGTCTGAAATCTCTAGATCATTGCATAGTGCCTGTTCAACATCTAGCCAGGGCTCATCTAAGAGGGTACATTTTAACCATTCTGAGATGAACTGAAGCCTGTTGGCTAAGAAGTATTGGTGAAAATTAGGCAGATCTAATCCTCCTCTATCCTTGGTTCTTTGTAGCGTTTTTAAGCTGATGCGCGGGGGTTTATCTTTCCAAAGGAATTTAGAAATATGTGAATCCAGAGATCTGAACCAATCTTGTGATGGTTTGTTAGGGATCATTAAAAATAAGTAATTTATTTTTGGCAAGATCATCATTTTTATAGTGGCGACCCTTCCTATGAGTGATATGGGTAGAGATTTCCATCTAGTCAGATCGCCTTCTACTTTCTTTAGAAGTGGGATGTGGTTTAATTTAATTAAGTCTGAAAGCTTAGGAGAAACATTAATACCTAAATATTTAATATTTCCAGATTGTAGTGGGGCAGAAGATGAATTATGGAAGGAGCAGTTAATGGGAAGAACTGTAGATTTTGGCCAGTTAATTGAATAATCTGAAACTCTTGAAAACCAGTTTATTAGAGTAATTACCTCAGAGAGGTTGATTTGTGAGTTTTGCAGAAAAAACAACACATCATCCGCATAGAGACTGATTTTATGTTCTACGTTATTACATTTTATGCCCTTAATTGTTGTAGCCTGTCTAAGTGCTGCTGCTAGAGGTTCGATAAAAATTGCAAAAAGTGAAGGGGAGAGTGGGCATCCCTGTCTGGTGCCCCTCAGGAGACAAAAGCTGGAGGATGTCTGGTCATTTGTTCTGATACGAGCTGTTGGGGAATTGTATAATATTCTTATCCAATTTATGAAAGAGTTTCCAAAACCAAATTTGTGTAAAGTTGCAAATAAAAATTTCCAGTTAACTCTGTGAAATGCTTTTTCTGCATCTAGAGATAATATTATGGTTTCAATGTTTTTATTGTATGAGTAGTCTATTAAATTAAGTAATCTACGAGTGTTTGTTGAGGAGTGCCGACCTTTTATGAAACCAGTTTGGTCAGGATGAATTAAGAGGGGGGTTATTTTCTCTAATCTCTTTGAGAGAGCTTTGCAGATTATTTTAAGGTCTACATTTATAAGGGATATTGGACGATAACTTGAGGGAAATAAAGGGTCTTTTCCTGGTTTTAGCAGGAGACTAATGTTAGCAGAATTCATATTTGGTGGTAGTCTCCCATTTTTCTTGATTTCCTGCAACATTCCATGGAATACTGGTGCCAAAATTGTCCAGAATTCTTTGTAGAATTCTGCAGGAAAGCCGTCTGGACCTGGAGCTTTATTAATGGGCATACTTATCAGGGCTTCCTGGAGTTCACCTGGCGTCAGTGGTGAATCCAGTGCCATTGCTTGACTGTCTAGTAATTTTGGAAGAGTTACGTTGTCAAGAAACAAATCAATTTCATTTTTAGACGGGTTTATTTGTGGTGAGTATAAAGTTTCATAGAAATCCCTAAAAATCTTGTTTATTCTTCCAGGGTCATATATTGTGTTCCCTGATAAATCTTTAGTAGCACATATAGTTGTTTTTTCTTTATTTATTTTTAACTGGTTTGCTAGAAATAGACCTGGTTTGTTACTGTGTTCAAAATTCTGCAAGCGAAGTCTTTGTACAAGGAATTGTGTTTTTCTATTAGTAATTTCATTTAATTCTAGTTTTGTTTTGCGTATTTTGTTCATTATTTCTTGATCTTGGTGGAACGCGTAGGCTTCTTCTAAGGATTTGATGTTTTTTTCTAATTCCTGAATATTTTTGTTTTCTTCTTTCTTTTTGTGTGATGAGAAAGAAATTATTTTACCTCTCATCACAGCTTTTCCTGCTTCCCATAGAACAGAAGCAGATGTTCCGGGAGTGTCATTAAAGTCTAAATATGAAGTCCATTCCTTTTTAAAATATTTAATAAAGTCTTCATCTTTAAGTAGTGATGTGTTAAATCTCCAGTTTTTACTTGGCGTAGTATTATTCTTGTGTATTAGTGTTAAAGATACAGGAGCATGATCGCTGACAGCTATAGGGTGAATCTCAGTGTCTGAAATGTCACTCAGCAGTGAGCTGCTGACCAAAAAATAATCCAGACGAGAGTAGGAGTGATGAACATGTGAGAAGAAAGTATATTCCTTACTGTTGGGGTGAAGGGAGCGCCATGCATCGCAAAGGCCATAGTCGCTCATATACTGTTTGATTATATTTGTGGATTGCCAATTGCGCTGAGTTCCTGTTGTGTTGAGCCTATCCATTTCTTCATTTAGTCCAAGGTTGAGGTCGCCTCCAAGAATGAGTGTGCAATCAAGGTGTTCAGAGAGTGCACTAAAAAATCCGTGGAAGAATGAGGGTTCATCAACATTTGGACCATATATACTTACAATACATAGTTTTTTGTTCAATATTGATAGTTTAATAATTAGAAATCTACCCTCTGGATCTATAACTGTATCGAGTACTGTAAAATTAACATTTTTATGTATTAAAATTGCTACTCCTCTTTGTCTAGAATTATAACAAGCTGCAAACACATTAGGAAACTCAGGTGTTTTAAGTTCGTTTAAACCTGTAACAGGTCTGTGAGTTTCTTGTAGTAAAACAACATCTGCCTGTAGTTTTTTAAGCTGGTTAAATATCTTTAACCTCTTTCCTCTGGTGCCAGCCCCATTTACATTCCATGTGACAAACCTCAGCATGCCCATAATTGTGTGTGTATGTCTAATGATGTAAGCTGGGTGTTTCGTTTAGACGGGTGGAGAAAATGTGGAAACTTGTTTGTAAATAGAAAGAGAAAAAAGTGTGGTGATAGGCTCCATAAGTCTGACTATGTGTGTGACTATTCACTAATATGAACAAGCGTGGCTTGTGTATGTGTCCTGTAAGTCTGTGCTTGCTGTGAGGCTGTTGTAAATGTGCTGCCGTTGAGCGCATGTGTTTGCGTGATCGTGGTGCGAATATATGGAGAAATAGAAGGTGTTGTTTGTAGGTGAGTGGGGAAGTAGGTGATCACAGCAGTGAAAGACAAGAGAAAGAAAGAAGCCACATAAACTGTGAGCGACAACAAAAAAAAAGAAAAGAAACGGAAACATTCCAATTAAAGTAAAGACGGAGGGTGACGGTGTTATATCTGCTATGACATCATACTGATATTACTAGGTTAAACCCATATTAAAGGAGAAAGTGTGAATGAATAAGAAAAGGGTGTAGCGGGTTCTTATCTGGAGTGCAGTCAATATAACCACGGTGTGGTGCCGGGGTCGCGGTAGAGCTGTCCGTCCACGTAGAGCCGGTCCACGGCGATGACAGCGCGGGAGCCTTTCTGCATGAAGCTACGTCGGACTGGGAACAGGACCTTGCGTCGTTCCAGGATCTCTTTGGGGAACTGGTCGTTCACGCTGAAGTCCGTTCCTTTCAGTTCCCTGCCGCGACTCTTCACCTGTTCCTTCTGTTTAAATTGACCAAATTTGGCCACAATAGGACGTGGTCTCCCGGTCCGCGACCTCACGCCCCCCAAGCGATGCACTCTATCGAAAGCGATGTTCTTTACGGTGTCCTCCGGCAGCTTCAGGTGGATTTTAATGAAGCTTTTCACCGTTGCCTCCGCGTCCTCTCCGGTAGATTCTGGAATACCAGAAAAAACAAGATTGTCTCTCATGCTACGGGCTTGTAGATCGATAACGGACTCTTTTATTTTTTTATTTTCAGTGTTTAGCTGGGTCACGTTATCGGCGAGAGATTTGACCGACTCCCGAAGCGTGGCATTTTCAGCGGCAAGCGTTTCCACCTGCTGCTGGCTGAATTCCAGGGATTCTCTCAGAGATTTAAATTCCCGGTGTAAAATCTCCACCAGGGACAGCCTCGCATCGAAACTGGACAATCGCTTGTCGATTGACTCCAGGATATCTGCGATGTCTTTGCCGGCAGGCGATGTTGTGCCGGGGGAGTCTGCCGGGCGACATCTCTTCGATGACGGCGTCTCAGTTTTGGCCGGGGAAGATGCACTCTGGGCCTTCTTCATTACTAAATCTTGGAAGCAGCGGTCGATGTATTCTTGGAGAGCGTCTAAACTCTCCCCGTTGTCCTCCAGGGTGTTAGAGATGATAAGACAGATGTTGTTAGTTATATGACAGTTGGTTAGTTTATTTGGCAGTACTGAAGCTTAAGGAAACTTTGTTAAACTCTACGCTACCATTCGCTTTTTTTTTTTTTTTTCCGCCAAATCTCCGGAGTCTGACGTCACCTACAACATGGGTCGCTTACCTTACCCGTCACTTCCGTCACTTACCTGAAGCCTTCCGTCACTTACCTCCTGAATCGCTATTAAATACATTAATTGTTGCTTTCTGATACAATAAAATAACACAAAACAAAATGAACAAAATAACTATAACAGCAAACTCTATATTCCTGATTTGAATTTTTGCATTTTCATAATTTTTTTTATCTATTTTTTTTCTCAGTTGTGAATAAAAAAAAACTAACTGAGTGGTTAATATTGTTTTCCTTCTGGAAATCCCTTTTTAAATTTAAAATATTTATCATCGGGTTAATAATTTATTGTAATTTATTATACTTCTTTTGTCATTATCCATTAAATTATCAAATTACTAACTTAATTGTGGTCTAGAAAAGAATAAATAAATGAGTGGATCATTTTGATAGTACATATTTTTATTGTAAAATTAATAAATTCGTGGAAACATGCTTTTATTTTGATGGAGACGTGTTTCCTGGTTTTCCATACGCTGGTTTCATGTAAATCACGTGTCTTCTTCTTTTACATATCAGTCATAATTCGTCCTTTACGAAAAGCGAAACCACGTGACAAAACTTTCTTAGATAAATCTGCTACTTTAAAACAAGCTCTGATGTTTGACCAAGAAACTGCCAACAAGTGAATCTTAGTAGAAAAGAAAGTGACAGATGTTAAAATCAGCGTTATTTGTGTTTCTCTTCTCCGGTTTTCTGGGACGTCTGGACTGCGCAGGTAAGCCGTTCGTACCTGTGGGAATAAATCTGTCTGATCGTCGAGATGAGGGGCATAGAAATGCTCAAAGGAAGTGATTTTGCGGGTTTATGAAATTAATTTACTTATAACTCAGTTTTTGCGCTAAGTTATCCACTGTTTCTGTTTCTAGTTGTTTGAGTCAGTGTATCAGTGCAGAGTAAATGTACGTGAGCAGGTAATGACGGGAGAGGAACTTACAATTAAAAAAAATGTATGTTAGCTCGCTATAAGAAGAGTCACGATCAAAGTTTAGTTTCATTTTAACTTCGTGTAATGGCGGAGTCCATGAAGAAGTTTCACCTGATTCTCTGTAAGATCAGGTGCGCCGCTGGTGTGCGCGAGTAAAATTTAAGATTAAGCTTTAACAAACTCAAGCCTAAAGACCAGCACAGACGTATTTATAAAACAATTAAGTTTCATACAATAGCACATTTTGTACTCCCTGGTTCCAAAGTCAATAATCAACAGATTTTCACGGGATTATCACTTCACACTGACGATACACTATTTCTGTGTGGAAAGCTGGAGGAGGCTGTCAGTACATTTAAAAGAATATATTTTATATGCTGTATAAGACAGGAAACGCAAAAGAGTATGTTGTAATGTGGTGCAATTTTGTTGGCATTGTCCCACAACGGACAACTTGAAAAGTAGAGTAGAATAGTAGTGAGTAGAGTTTTGTGTGTGTGTGTGTGTGTGTGTGTGTGTGTGTGGTGGGGGGGGGGTTACCTACACATAAGCTTGCACAGTCAGAGTTAACAATGAGATGTGTGTAATGATAATAATAATGGTGAATTTAAACAGAAAATGTAAAAAGAGGAAGTTAGAAGAATTAGAATTGATACCGTTTTAAAATGATTAAAAATGATTAGAGACACATCTTTAATAAATAGTATCTGGGCCAAATGTGTGCAAATGCTTAACATAGGAAATGATTACAAGACTTATTTTATTCAGTCAGACTTAAAACATGCATAATATTATTAACCTATAAAGGTATGTGCCATCTGAGCACAGTATTATGCAAATGGTCTTACTTTGTGTATTTGAACAAACAGTATATTTCATAAAACATTTCTGGCAGTGTTTCTCTGACATCCACTTTCACTTCAAGGTGGGAATTGTGACACTGTGGCCACCTCTCCCAAGATGAATCCCTGAGTAGTGACAGAGCATATCATTTTTTAACATGGTTTTCTCTTCCTTGTAGGCGAACAAGAATGTTTGGTAACAAAATGAATGAGCCAAATCAGAGAGTGCAGAAAGTATTTTAAAGCATGTGTCTCTTCTGGTCCCCTGTGGGGTTTTCCACAAAGCATATGAAGAAAATGTAACCAGTTCAGCTCTCAAAAAACTATAATACTGTATAGATCTTTAGTTTCATTTTCCTGTTATTTTTTTTCTTCATCTCATCCAGTTGTTCCAGTCAAACGAGGAGAAGAGATTATTCTGGAGTGTTATGGTCCCAAAAATGCTACCACCAGACTATTAAAGTGGGACAAATCTGACGTGAAGTCAAACCTTTATGTTTTCTACTTCAGAGAAGGCAAGCCTTATGAAAACTATCAGCATCCACATTTTAAAGATCGAGTAAAGCTGAAAGATCAAGAGATGAAGAATGGAGACTTTTCTGTGATTCTCAAAAATGTCACCATGAATGACACGGGAACATATGAATGTCATGCTGGCTACAACAATGATGTGAAGCTCTTGAGCACAGAAAACTTGAGTGTTGTTGATCCTCCAGGTGAGTGAGTAGAGTTGAGTGTGTGTGTGATCAGAGGTGAAGCTGCTTCCTGGTTGTTGATGTTTGTTTCTAAAGATGTTGTTGATGAGACTTTGTAGAAAGCAGCTGGTCTGAGTGATGTGATCAGAGTGCAGTAGATAATGTCTGACAGCAGTTTGAAGAGGAAATGGATTCTGTTCTGTTCTTCACTCATCACCTACCTGACAGCTGACACCTCACACCTGTTTCTCACCTGCAGATCAACCAGGAGGACAAAGTGGAGATGGAGGGAAGGAGGCTGGAGAAAAGGAGAGTGGTTCTGTTGGACTGATCGTTGGTCTGTCAGTTTCTGCTGTGCTTGTTATTGTTGGTGTTGGTGCTGTTTTTATCTACAGAAGATATAGACGTAGACAAAATCAAGATTACCAGCTCCCTGAGGATCAGGGGCTTTGAAATTCCATCAGTGGCTTCCAAACTGAACTGTGAGTCCTGCTGCTTGTTTCAGATTCATGAAAAGCCAGTTCAACATTCAGAGTGACTGATGTTGGTCCAACAGTGGACTCAGATAGTAGCAATGTCAGTTTTTGTTTTTGTTGCAGTTGTTGGTGTTGGTGTTTTGATCAACATAAGATATAAAGAACAACGTTAGGACTGACATGGTCCTTGCACTGAACCACAGAGACAAATGTTTGAGAACGTTCTATGGCTAAATTGTGAATCTCCTGCTGATGAACACAGAGACAAAAATGATATGAAAACAGACAGCTGTCACCAACACTCCACAAGGATCCCTGATGTCACTTTGACACTTGAGGATGAACTGCTTCATCAACCTCAGTCTCAGCAAAGAGCAGAACTGCATCCAGAAAGTGACATCAGAGTGCAGCAGATAATGTCTGACAGCAGTTTGAAGAGGAAATGGATTCTGTTCTGTTCTTCACTCATCACCTACCTGACAGCTGACACCTCACACCTGTTTCTCACCTGCAGGTCAGACAGGAGGACAAAGTGGAGGGAAGGAGGATGAGAAGAATGACGGAGGTCAGAATTGTGGACTTACAGTTGGTCTGTCAGTTTCTGCCATGCTCCTTGTTGTTTTTGTTGCTGGTTTTGTGTTCTACAGAAATCGTAGAGGGCGACCTCTTCCAAATAATCCAATGATTTGAAATGTTTTCAGTGGGTTCATAACTGAACTGTGAGTCCTGCTGCTGTTCCAGGTTATTATCAGTAAGTTCAGCATTCAGACTGACAGAGAGACACAGGAAACAATACAAAATGAAACTTTGCATTGTTTTGCATAATTATCTGATCTCTGATGTTCCTGCTCACCATACCAACAAACTGCCTAATTTTAAAAATAATTGTCAGTTTAAATCATTATCTGTTGTTTATAAAATATTTTATTAGATTTTATAAAAAAAAATTAATAATGCATTTGAATTGTTACAGATTATCTAGTGATTTTTTAAAAAGTTTGTAACACATGAACATGTATCACTCAGCTACTGTACTGGTGTGAATGTCATATTCTCTTATTACGCACACACACACACACACACACACACACACACACACACACACACACACACGTGCTACATAGGTTAGGCTACACTCTATGGTAGGAGAGCCAAATATCCAGCCTGAGAACCATCGGATGGGTTTGAAAAATGGGGGGGGGGGGGGGGGGGGGGGGGGGGGGGGGGGGCTTAATTGTTTTTTTCAAGTTTTTACCATGGCTTTTTTTTCTAATATAGGCTTAAAATGTTTTAATATTTGATTTTTTTTTTTAAAGTATTTCTTGGCGCAACCTCTGACCGGTTGAGCCAGTCAAAGCAGATTTAATCTCATCTTGAATCAGTCCAAAGAAAATAAAACACTGATGTGTGGGCGTGTGAATGAACCCACTGCATGTACAAACAGATGTAACACAGAAACCTGAAAACACTGTAACTGAGTTAAAGTGAAACCTGTCTGAGCCTGTCCCTGTGAAACAGAGTTTGGAGCCTGTTTTAGTCAGAATAAAGTCTCAATAACCAAATGTTGTGATGACTTCCTTCTACATAGAGGACGGGACTGTTTTAGGGCCCGGCAGCTTCAGCAGTACTGAGAACAGTGGCTGTGTTTGTGGGAGGTGCTTAAATGAAAAGAGCCCAGGAAGCAGGTTTAACAGGTCTTTGCACTCAAACATGAAGTCTGATTCAACAGAACCTCAACATACACAAACAGTATACCTTTACTAAGCTACATTTTCATTTCACTCCTCTGTGAATGTTTTAAAAGAAAACTAAAAACAGTAATTTCATTCAGACAAAAGGTGTTAAAAAGGTGGGACAGGAATTTTCCAGACTGCTGTCATAATATTTGAAGTTCTGTTTGATTTACTGTTTGATTTTTCTTCTCTAGAAATATATTTCATCAGGAGGCACAAACCTGCAGTTTTGTGATTTCATTAATATAAGACAAACATTTAATATTTCACCGGTATATTTGAGTCTAACTGGTCCTTGTGCTTCAAATTTCACTTTCATTTAGATTTAAAACATCTACAAAAGTTTGAGGCAGTGAATTAAAGATAAAACATGTTTGTAAAAACAGAGTAGAAAACATGACGTGACCAACAGCTGAGACAGTGGAAAAACTCACTTCCTTCTAGCTGTCCTTCCTCTTACCTGCTCACCTGTGACTTCTGTAAACAGGCTGTCCACTTTAATGTCTGTGCCGCCTGGTGGCCAGTACAGGTACTACATCAACCCCAGCCCCTCACCAGACCTCAACCTAAGAGCAAATACACACTTCAAAACTGGGTAAAACACGACTCAGCTTCTGATTATTATCCACTAAGGCTTTAATTATTTGTCATCTAATGGTAAATTTTGTTTTGAATTAGTGAGTGTTTTATGATATTGATCTGTTATTTTTTTCTCTGTCTTAAATGCTTCTTGGGGACACATGACATAAAAGAATTAATGATTAAAAAAATTTCAACCTTAAAAGCTGCCTAGAGTTATCGCTCAGAAGAGGTTGAAGCTTCAGCAACATTTGTAGTAGAAAACAACTTTATTATTTTTCCAATCCTTTTTTTGGTTTGTACGTTTCATCACAGACTAACCAAATTTTTAGAGGCACACAATCACAAATTTAGCCTATTATCATCTTCATTTACACTTTTGTCTTCTCTTTTATCTTTAAAAACAAACACTTGACTTTAGAAAATAAAAATAAAACCCACTGAAACCATCATTTGACCTTACAAATCATAAAAATATTTTCACTTTCAGTTTGGCCAGATTTGTCAACCAAACATGGATGAGATCTGCCCTCAAAATGTGTGTGGTTGTATCTTTTTTCTGAACTTTTGAATCCAATATATATGCAAAATATCAGAATAACTAAGAAAACTTGAACTAAAAGGGAAGCTAAACTGCAATGAAAATAAATAAGTGGTTCAGCACAGGGAAACAAATCAAAACTCATAATTTCTAATGTGAGCTTCACTCTGTTTTTTAATGTATATGGTGTGATCACATGACCTGCTGCTTTTTGTGGATTTACACCATTAAATCCAACAAGATGTCAGCAGATGTTTCACAGCCATCCTGGTTGATCTCCATCCTCTACTGACGATGCACTGTTTCTACTTTCTCTATACATTTGGTTTGGTATGAAGTTGGAATTCGAGACAAAAGCCTCACTCAGATTTGTTGCATAAAAAGTCCAGATTATGTTATTGGGACTTCATTACCCAGCAGCCCTTGCTCTTTCATGGGATTTTATCCTAACAGACTGTCTGGCTCCAAAGCAGAGCGCTGTTGTGAACTAAGTGAATCTCTATTTTGACACTTTAGTTAACTTGCTAATTAGTAATTACCACTAAAATTGGCTCATAATTTGATATTTGTTAATCTTGTTCAGGGTTTGTTTGTTTCCTTAAATGTCTGATGTGTTTTCGAACATTATATTGTGTGACTGTGTAAAATGGAGGAGTTGTGAAACCATGTTTCTGTTGCGCAGAAATTAATTAGATGTGTAGTGCAAGTGACTGCTGACCTGCCTGAGCAGGAATGATTTCATTCCTTGTGTTGGAGCGCCATCTTGTGGTGGTTTAGAGAATTGTTGGGAATTTATATTCTGTCCCCTTAAAGTACAAATATGATGATGTAACTCCTTAAAGTTGTTACATTTTTTGGTTTTTCTTGGTTTCTTTCTTGGTTTAAAAATGTATGTTATGTTTTTAATGAATTTCATTAGGACATCTTAGCATTGTGAGATGTGCAGAAACACAGAGCGGAGGAAAACACTGCTCAAATTCTGAAGATGTCTATACTTTAGCATTTTCATTCTGATTGTTATGAAGCTAATGTTTGAGTTCAACAACAGAGATTTGTAATCACTCATCTACCTGTTTGTTTGGGTTGCCTTTCCATTTTCGACATCACTACCATGTGGTAGCCGTCAATCTCATTACTCTAGTCCAATCATCTTCTTGCCTGCTTTCTTTGGACTAATCAGCCTCCACTTTTGGTAGTTTAAATTTTTGCTCTCCATCATTCATACTGTAAGATTCTGATTTGTGCAACCCACCTCCTCCCCATCTCCGCCTCACTGAGATATCAGCCAGACCTCCAAGCCTCAGTCTTCATCTTCAACACCACCGGCACCACCTCCTTAGACTCATGGGGCTCTTGACCTAAATCCTATCACCACTGGGATCCCTTTCTGCCATGATGAGTCATCAGAGTCTAATCTTCAAATACATTTGTTTCTCTATCGGAAAAAATAGTGTAAAATTCCTTCAAGTTTTCTCATCGTTAAACCAGTTGTCTTGATTAATGATGGATGATACATGTATTTCATTCTGTTACGATGAATGACCTTTAAAAAAAATACATATTTTGGGCCATTATCCAAACAGAGATGTATTTCGTGTTTGATCAGGGAACAACGATATTTTTTTCCAGGATTTACAGCATCCATTTAGTGTAAGAGTAGCGGTAAAGTATAAACTAGACAAAAATTTGATTGGATAGTAAATTCTGGTGTCATTGTACATTGTTTCGAATTATCACTAAACCTCAGGTTTAGAGTAAAACAGTGTGTTAATGCATCTTTTAATACTTCGTAGCTTCAACACCGTTCTACAAATTCTCTCTACCAACCTGTAACCACCAATAAAGAACATTTTCTTTAAGTGGTTCTTTAATGAAATCAGTTTTATATTGTACGTGTTATCTTTCATGTGCATGGCACAGCATTCAAGTTTAAAAATGAGTCTTCATGTGGCCCTGCTAACAGGCTCCCTTTAAAATCTTTTAATCTGAAGCTCATTATTCAGACATGAGTGAGACACTGAGACAGCAAACAAAGAATGTCTTCCTAAAATGAGAAATAAATAAATCTGCAGTCAAAGGGTACGATACTGGCTCAGAAAATGTGTTATCTTTTCCAATATGATCTGAAAACAACTGCAGGTTTGGTTTAGAAGTAAACTAACTGCCTTGTTCATTACTTATTGCACAGAGATACAGTGATACATAGTGATGCATAAACAGCACATGGTGTATATCATCCTCACAGCAGGAATAAGTTTTTATCAATATGAAGCTGATGAGCTCTGCTTCAGAAGTGATGCTCTATAGTGACATCTTCATTGTCATTATCCAATCCCTGCTCAGCCTGGTTGGGTGGGATCTTTACCACAGACATGCATGTAGTTTCCTATAAATGTTAGAAAATTATAACAGCTGCTAACACAGGAAAAGTTCAGATAAAAAGACGATCAGCATTTTGATTGATTAGAAAATGATTCAGAGTGTTACCTTTGGCTCTGCATCGATATAAAGACGCCATCAGGAGAGTGGAGATGAAGTATGGACAGAACACAACCAGGTGGAGTACCACTGAATACAAACTGGAGGGAGGAGGAGTCAGGGAACAATACTGAGGAAGAGTGGGGAGCTGAGGTGGTTGGTGGGGGTGTGGTAGTAGGTTTTTCTGCAGAGAGAATCCCACCTGTTCAGGTGAATATGTGGATGAAATAAGAGGTGAAATCAGAGTGAAGCTCCTCACCTGTGACAGTGATCCAGCTGGATGAAGACTCTCCATGACCGCTGATGTCACACTTGTACAGGCCTTCATCAGACCTGGAAACATGCTGGATGGTCATGTGACCTGTAGGCTGCTTCCTGATGAGGGAGCCATCTTTATAGAAAGCAGCTGGGAGGTTGGAGGGAGTGGTCTTTGTTTTACAGAGCAGAGTGACGTCATCTCCCTCCATCACAGGGAGGACAGGACTCTGCAGGATCACTGATCCACCTCAACACAGAGACAAACTACAGCATTTCATCCATTTACACACAGCTTCATCAACACTAACTCCACACACTCAGCTTACCAGTGACTGTCAGGTTAACCATGTTACTGATGGGACCCTCTCTGGACTCACACCAGTAAACTCCACTGTCCAGTGGGTCGATGTAGCTGATGTTACAGGAAGAACCAGCTGGTTATCTCCACCCATCTCCACACTGAGTCCTCTGTCGTGTCTTTGTGTTTCTCCTCAGAGTCCATCCAGCAGAGCTGTCGTCCTCCTCACAGCTCAGAGACACAAAGTCGTATTTAAAAAACTGAGAGCTGCTGGGACTCACAGTCAGATGAGCTGTCAGGAAGAGGGTATGATGTGAATCAATTTTCAAAAGAGAATGACCAACTGAGTTTCAAAATCTTTAACTGTTTCAACAACAGTAACACAGCCACCCAAAATAAAAAAAATATATCGCAGAATTACATCACGTGTCTTTAGTATTCCTCACTTTACATTTAATAATTAGGTACTAATACTGATAGTAAAGACAGTAGCCAAGTATGCAGTCAGATCCTGGCTGGTCCAGGTTCAGTGCTCTCAGATGCACAGTTATAATTAACGTTATTAAAAACACCAAAAAAAGGTGGTTTTGGATTTAATGTCTCAGTTTTTAGAGACAAGCTTTATTGAAAGTTTATACGTGGCAGACAGCATTAAAAATAAGATGCAAAAAATGTCTATTTGAGACTCTTTGAGATGTTTTGGATGATCATGCTGAGGTCACTGACCTTGGTTTGTTGTGCAGCACAGCAGTAAGTTCAGACCTAAAGAGAAATGATACTCAGTTAATCTGAGTTTTCATTTGGTTCACATTACAGCAAAGCTCCTTCTGGTACCACATCTCCCCTTTAATGGACTATTTACAGAATATTCAAATATTGTCGATCTCTCCTGTCAGCAGGGACCTTGTAACACACTTTATTACATTTAACTCCTGCCATGTGTTTTTTTCCAGCTGTTCATTTGTCTGTTCTTGTTTTTGTGTTACATTATCAGATAGGTTATAAAACTATATCCATAAACTGCATGAATGTGTCACAGAGACACAGACAGCTGCTAATCAGTGTCAGTAACAGACAAATAAAATATGTTCAATTTTCCACTTCTGGGATAGCTGAGGTGAACAGTAGCAGACAGCTAGCAGACACCCCTGTGTCAACATCTGCCTGTCAATTAAACAGGCCACGCCTGTAATAATGTTTATAATTTTAAGCCTTAATCCCTCAAGATACAAATTAAAAATACACACTTTAAAATATGTTCTTTCCTAATATATCTGTTTTACGTAGACACAAAACTGGTTCATCTGTGATTCATAAGTCAGTGTTAAATGGCTTAATGTTTAACACAGTGCCTCAAGACTTTTGCACAGTACTCTGTCTCACAACATATCTCACCACCCTTGTATAACTCAGCTGATATGGTAGAAATACAATTAATTACATTTCTAAGTGAAAGACTGAACTTACAGAGCAGCTGCTGAAGAGATGCTGGATTCATTTTGACTGAGCTCAACACTCAGACACAGCAGTTATATTAACTTCCCTCTGTGTTCAAAGCTACATATAAAGCTTTGTGGTTTTCTTGTTGCCATTATGACAGCTGATCTAATTTAAAATAGCGCAGAGATGATCAGACTCCATGTGACCTTTTTATGTTATGCTTTAAAGGGTTGTACTTTTGTCAAAATGTTAAAAAGCAGCTCTGTTTTCCAACTATCAACTTGAGAAATAATGTTTTATAACAGGTAACTGTTGTGTGTTTGGGGCTAGTATGAGACCCACTCTCTCCCACCCTCCCCCACTAAGCGAGTTGGAGGAGGAAGCTGCTGTTAAGGAAAGAGTGCCGTACAAGCAGGAGGCCTAAAATAGTTAGTGCCCACCTTTGTCAGTGTGTTAACTCCAAATATTTTTAATTCACTGTGCAATCTTCTTTAGCCAGCAAACCCAGGGACTAGAATTATTCAAACACACTGACCAACCATTTTTATACCCAAGCCTTTGGTGATTGCAGAAATTCTCAGTTTCTACCATAAGCAACCGTAGAGCCTTTTATGGGGGACGTTCAAGCACCCCTAAATTTCATCACAGCACCCCTAAAAATAACTACAGTAATACTAGTACTGATGATGTATACAGTGAAAAGCGTCCAGTGTTGTTGACATCTTAAAGTGACAGTGCCCTCACACAAAGACGTTGCTTCTTGTTGATGAAGAGGTAATTTAATGACACAAATCAGTGATTCTGAGTTAAAACACACTTTAAGTAAGGCAAAAGTTTAGACTGTTCTGATGTTGTGACTTTGTCTGCTTATTTATTTTTCTTTTAATAGCATCAAAAAACTGTTGCAAATGCGTACGACATCATCCACAAGTGTAAACTAAGCTTTAGAAATACATGAAATGATGACCGTAAATTTTGAGGACTGACACACGTGCTTCAATCCAATCAAATGCAAGGCAATCTGACCAAATAGTAAAACTAATTGTGTTCATCCAAAGATGAAATGGATCATTTACGCACACTTGTTAAGTTCAGCTTCAAAAATCTCATGAGGGTGTCGATCTAAAAGTACACACAAAGCCCGCAAAGCCTAAATATGTGTGGACAAATCATCTGATACAAGCAAATCACGTCTCATACCCACGTGGGGTTTCAGACAAATTTAACGCTGGCAGCTTCGCACAGAGCCACAAATGTAAGATGCGTTCAGGTCCCAGGGTAAAACTGACATATGGGTTTCCACTGCATATAAGAGAGAGAAGGACAAAAAGGGAGAAAAGGCAGAGAGCAGGATCGTTGTGAGTCTGTAAAGAAAAATATGAGTTTTTAATTCCATCTGTGGAATATTTGGGGCATTTGATTGATGCTGGTGGACTGCACACTGCTCCATCGAAGGTCCCAGCCATCGATTGACCTCCACCCTAATTTGTCACTCAGCTAAAGTTTTTCTCGTGGACACTGGACTAATATTTCCTCCTGAGATCATCAGTGCTTTTCGTGATGTATCTTGTGACATCCTCAGTGTATTTCTCAGTGTCTGTGGTTATTGTAGGTGGATGCTTGTTTGAAGATGTCCAGGTTCGTAGTGCTGAAGCAGTCCTTCAGAGCATAGGCGCCCCCCTCTGGCTACACATGTATCTGCTTCTGTGTTGGTCTGATTGCTCTCTGGGTGTGTTTCCAAGTCTCAGAATGATGGTGATGTGATCAGAGACCCAGGTGGGGGAGGTGAGAGACCTTGTGTCCACCAGGCCCAGTAGGTTATCTCCTCTTGTGGGAAAGTGCACATGTTGCTGTAATTATATCAATAAAACCTTTAAATCTGTGTTAGTGTCTATGGAGTCTGCAGTCCAGACCTCTTAACAGCTGAAAACACAATTCATGGTGCTGCTGTCAATTTTCACCTCACTACTGGTTACATTTAGGCACTAAAACTACACGGTTAGTGTTATGATCCAGGTAATAATCAATGTTGAGTGTGTGAATGTTGCCTGAAGGAGTTGCTGTTTACCCTGCTTTGAGTTTTCAACTATGTAAAGCTCCGTCTGTACTCTGTCTTTTTCCTGTCTCCCAATCAGTGATGCAGAGAGTAGTGTTGCAATAACCTTTGTTTTTCTACATAATGTTAGATTAGAAACTCTTTACATAATATTCTCTGGAGCAGGTTAGTTTCCAGGCAAGAAATGAGCAGTTATGAAGTCTCTGACTACTGATCAATCAGTTCTCCACAGAATAATGTTTCCATTCCTGGTCTATCCCTCTAACTTCTTTGCGTGAACAGAGGAAGGGTCTACACTTTGGGTCTTCGTGTTTCACCAATGTGAAATCATCTATCAGTTATCTATCTATCAGTAATAGATAAAGCTTATTTTATATTTTTAATGGGTTTTTTTGTGGTTTTAAATAGGCTTTGAATGGGCTAACCTTTATATACCTTGTTGCTATTACACTGCATAAACAGCAATACTAAAAGAAAACAAAGACTGTAAATTCATTTACAAATAATACAAAACAACTGTTGTAGTTGTTCATATGTGATATAAAAACCTACTTAAAGGAACAGCATGGTGGTGCAGTGGTTAACGCTGTAACCTCAATGCAGGAAGGATCTGAAATCCAGTCTGACTTCTTTTTGTGTGCATGTGCTGCCCTTCACTGTGTGGGTTCCCTGTGTGTGCCCACAGTTAGCTCGTGATTTTAATTCACAGTAAATGTGAATGTGAGCGTCTGTCTGTGTTAGTGAGTGAGTTGATCGCATGTTGATCATTTACTTGTATGTTTCAATCATCCATCCATGCAAACACACTTCAGTGCCTTGGAGAAGCTTCCTTGTGCTTGCAAATATACAGATAAATGATCAGTGCAAAAATGCTCAGAAACTACATCAGTTTTTTGTTAGGGAGTGAGCCAACAGAGCAGTACTCCAGCTACTTCAGCCTTGTAGTGGCTAAATTGGTATTAAGTCATTATATTAATAAATAATAGAATCAATTATAAAATTGCAAATATTATCATAAAATGTAATGACTTTTTAAAATCACCCTTTTTAAACTCGTGTAATTGTTTATTTCTTACACTCCTGGTCTTCCACACTGATCAGGTATTACGATCCGAACAGTGGTTAGCTGGTATGACATCATAGCTGGTATGACATCATATCATCCAATGAAGGTCTCACATTATTATTTACATGATTCATTATTAACATTTACCCTTCACCCTTTAGAAGCTTTTACATTTTAAACTATGATATTTTGGAGCTCTAACCTAAAACAGACAAAACTCTTTAGTAGATTCTGAAAACTTGTTTATACAGACAGACGGATAGGCCCCACATCATGATTTCCTTTAAGTTCCCCTTTTCATGTAGTGGATTTTCCTCTCACAGGGGGTGTGATACCGCTCTGTGCATCAATCATAGACAGCATGAAACAATTTTAGGTAAATTTACTAGCTTTAAACAGCATCCGTATATTCTTGTTTATTCTCTTTTTATCCAGGAAACTGCCAACAATGAAGCTGTGGCAGATGAGAAAGGAAATTATGTTAAAAACAGCTTTAACTGTGTTTTTCGTCTCATGTTTCCTGGGATGTCTGGATTGTGAAGGTAAGATGTGTTTACCTGTTTGAATAAATCTTAAAGATCTTTTCTGGCTTTCATCACAGTTGAGTAAGTGAGTAAAATTTTTGACGTTAAAAAATGGTCCGATGGCCATTATTTTTGTTTTTTCTGCTCAAAAGTGAAAGCTGACACTACCTCTTCAGTTTGAGCTACTTCTTTAATGTTGACTTCTTTGTTATTCCATCAAAAGAAAGTTTGTTTTAATAATTTTTTTAAAATCAATTAGAATAACAATACACATAAACATTCTGGATATAAATGATGAGAAGATTTTAAGAGTCTGTATTTTGTTTTTTATACATTGCGCAAGAAAAAAAATATAATCCAGTAAAACATTTAATTGTAGTTACATTTCTAGTGCATAAATTCAAATCCTAATCCTAAAGTTTCCCATGTGAAATATTCCTCAGTACATCAGACACAACATCTCAACTGTCTGGCTTTATGTACAGGACCTTTAGAAATAAACTATGAAATAAATACCATGCCATCACTGTCTGTTACACAACAGTCAACACATGTCTGTATTAAACACTCTGAATGTGATGGAGAGGTTTGCATGCCTTTTTTTAGTATTTTGTACAGACTCTGAGCTTTTCCACAGAGTGTGTGAAGCAATTTTACCTATTTTAGCTCAACAAAACCCACACCACAGTATACACATGTTCAAAAGTTGTATAAACTCTGAATTTAGACTCTCAAAACCCACTGAAGTTCATGGCATACTTGTTTTGTGTGTGTGTGTGTGTGTGTGTGTGTGTGTGTGTGTGTGTGTGTGGGGTCCACTTTTGTGGAGTTCAGTGGTCTTTTTGGGGGGGGGGGTTCTCTCTACTCTGATTGGCTGCTGTAGAAGTGAACAGTTCTAATCTGAAACCTTTAATCGTTCTGCATAGGCGAGTTTAGATGCTTTTTGGGGATACTCAAGCACCTCTAAAAGTAATTGTACAAATAGCAGTAATATTAATTTCTTTTAGTATTGTTTTCTGTCATGGTCAGAGAAACTATTAGACACTACAGTTGGTCATCCAATTTAATGACTTGCTTTTGAAGGCCACACAGTTAATGGACCCAGTTGAAATACGGCTTAAAAAAATGTGAAGAATTGACAGCATTTGCAAGTAAAACTTGTTGTTACAGCGTGTGGCAGCCTGTTGCAGGAGCTCTTTTGAAGAGACTGTTTCCATTAAATTGTTTTTTTCTAAAAGCCTGAACCTAGAATCACTCCTGCCTCTCTGCTCTTTGATTCCTCAGACCAGAAGATGATCACATCTGAGTCTGGACAAAACGCCACACTGCCATGTCGATTTCCAAACAACAAACCTATTGTAGTGGTGAAGTGGAGCAGACGTGACCTGAAGGGACATTGTGTCTTGATGTACCGGGATCAGCAATTTGTCCCAGATGACCAGCATCCATATTTTAATAACCGGGTGGATCTGCAGGATGGAGGGAGGATGGAGACGTGTCTCTGATTGTGAAGAATGTGATGACAGTGATATTAAGGGCAGGCGGTCAAAACTGGGGGAAGACAAGAAGCAGACGTACTTCCAAGAGGGAGCTGCAGTGAGGACACAGCCTCTGACACACTGAGGTCAGAGGTCAGAATCTGAAACAGTTTATATTCTAGCGGTTATAAAAAAATCTAAATATATTTTTAAAGAAAACTTTAAATAATATTTTAAATCATAATCATAATTGTGATTATGATTACAAATATCAAACATTTAAGTGAATTTTCTGTTACACGTATTGTTTTCGCCCTGCGATAAACTGGCAGCCTGTCCTGTCTTTGTCCTTTCTCAGCTGAGATAGGCTGCATCCTCCCACAACATTTGAATTGGATACATTCCAATTATGTAATCTGATCATTTACAAACTCAAGGTATCTAATCAAAATGTAAGTAATAATTATAAAATGGGAAAGCAGAAATAAGTGTGACATGAATGTAAATGTGTGAGCTGACATAGAGGACAGCTACATGCAGTCTGAAAAACTTTTGTTGTCAAGTTTGCTGTATTAAACCCCGATTCTTTTGTCCCCATGACAAAACAGAGAAAACCGACTCATAGTGGGTTAAAACATTTATATTTCTTTTTATTCAATCATCTTCCGGAAGAGAGAGACCCCTGCACAGCTCAAACGCCAGTTGCAAGAGCTCTAACATTTTTAGCTCCACATATGTCTTATATGGTGTTATTTCTGTACTTCAGACGTCACACACGTCACACACAGTTTCAAACATTGCTTATATGGAAAGTTCCTCTTTTCTGTGTCTTTATCTATTAATATGCCTGTGCACTAAAACTTCCTGTTTTTCAGTCTGGCTGAGCACTTAGTTTGTGAGTCAAAAGTTGCCTTGCTCTACAAGCCTTCATTATTAAAGTACATAAAACAATCTAATAGGAAAATAAGGATACAAGGATATTGATTTCATGACAGCTGGTATATCAGCACAAGACATTCTTACATAGAAGAGATTGTTAAAGTCTCTAACTCAGTGAAGCATTATTGGTCCGTTTGGATAAATATAATAAGTTGATGTACGTCCATTTATTGACACATTTTCTTAAGTGCTTATCCAGTTCAGGATCACAGTGGAGCTGCAGCTGGATATGTTCAGTAAAGAAACCTTACAAAAGTTAACAATAAACCTGCATCCATATACGTTGTTGTCCACAGGATGAGAAAATCAAACTGGAAGACTGTGGAACATGTTAATAAATGTTTGTGTGTTTATGCCTGTGTCTTTCACAGGAGGCGCTGGAAGGTTTCCCTAATAGT
The DNA here is from genome assembly GCF_056152115.1 of Neolamprologus brichardi. Classification (NCBI taxonomy): domain Eukaryota; kingdom Metazoa; phylum Chordata; class Actinopteri; order Cichliformes; family Cichlidae; genus Neolamprologus; species Neolamprologus brichardi. The sequence continues at coordinate 14,453,990 of NC_142106.1, read as the reverse complement.
TCCTGGTGAATCAAAGCAGAACCATAAAGGTTGCTGGACTGCATGATGGCCTTACCCCTGAGCAGTCATCCTGTTAAAGGAGGAACCAGTTAGAAGCTGTTTTCAAAGTAGCTCAGCCGATTTCATCTCAAGTAAGCGATTAACTGTTTGTTCGTTTGTTCTGCCACTTAAAGAGCATTTAAGGACGTCTTTTGATTGTCCAGTTGAATTAATTCTACTGGCTCTCATGGTCGTTTGTGATTATGGACATATTTTCCATGTACATCAACCATTTAGTAAATTCTATCTATTTAGTAATATCTGTCAGCTATAAAATGTAATATAAATATAAAAAATATCTTAATATCTCCTGCTCTTTATGTTTTAATGATGTAAGACCAGACGTCTGTTATTGTGTTACATTAGCATTCCTCAGTACAGTACAATCCTACTGACACAGCAGAGGGATAACGACGGCTATTCAACATCGTTACACGACACATTCGAGCTGCATGATGCAGACAAAGTGACTAAATCATCTTTTTTGTGGTTTATTGTCTTCAAACCAGCAGACAAAGCCGATGGCAGAAGATGTCAGAGAAGAACTTCAGGCCGTGTACTGAAAAGGTATTTTTTTCTTGTTATCAAAAGACGTTTGGAGTGGCAGCTTCTACAACTGGTTGCACTAAAGTAAAGCTTACAGTCTAAGAAATCACAGTGTTGATATTCAGCACAAAGAGAAAAGCTCACTTATTTGAATTTATTTACAATCATAGTTTTTAAAAATTCTGACTGTAAACAGATTTTACAGCTTTGATATTGTTTGACACTCGATATCAGGTGATAGGGTTTAATTTAAAGGCTTCTTTGTCCCTATGAGCCATTTACACTGACCAGTGTCAGTTTAACTGTAACACATTCATTATTTAGTTCCAACATTTCTAAGAGAAATAACTGAATGTAAAAAATGGCAGCCCTCAGGCCATGTTTAATTGATAGAGATATATGCATGCATTATGAAATTTATGTATCCCAGATAATTGTTATTCATCTAGTCATGGCAGACCCCCCCCCCCCCCCCCCCCCCCCCCCTTCCTCCCAAGTTAACTGCAACCCCAAAAGAACTAGTGGGGCTATTTACACACTCACAACCAGTGTGGGGTAAAAAGAGCCACCAAAAAGCTGTCTCCCACAGATGTGCTATAAGAGTTAGAAACTCTACTTATGGAGAAACTTTCTAAGTCTAACAGGGGACAGGTACTCCTGCCCAAATAACATGATATAACCCCACATACAGCCCAGCCATAAAATGAACCAAGTCATTTAGTTAAAGACAGCATGGGACCAAATGCATGTAACCAGCCTGCACCAACCTGGCATTTCTTCCTCCTGAATTAAATGAATGAATGGATCAAAGTTAAATGACTACAAACGTAAAGCCACTAGTTCCCACACTGGAGTTCCCTGACACTGTGTGTTAACCGTATTTAGCTTGTATCAACAGTTGTAACAGGCTAAGCTACCTGAGACACTGCATTGAATGATTGTTTCTATCTTAATGGTTTCAGCTGACTGGTTTCAGCTCAGATGTTCTGCTTTTTCCTTTCAGTAGATCAAAGCAGCTCGTGCTCTGTCTGCTTCAATTTTAATGGCAAGAAGAAGAAGAAGAATGCTTCAGCGAAGTGGCGTTCATGGTCTCAGTGAACAGTCATGGTCACACATTGCATGTGGTTTTAAAAGCAACATGTCTGTTCACTACAATGATCGAGATGTGTAATATTAGTGCAGCTACGGTTTGTTTTTGAACATCAGTTCTGTTTTCTACTTTGATCACTTAGACCAAAAAAGTGTTGTTTTCAGATTCTTTCTTTTAAATCTATAAAGCACCTGTTCATTTTTTATTACAATTAGTTTCACATAAATGTTAGTGTTTCCTTTATGATCTTTTAATGCTTACACTACATTGTACATGTCTACATTAGAGACATTTCTGTTACTGCTTGACTACAATTTGGAAGTGGATGCAAAATCACACAGATCATGCTATTGTTTGTTTTTAATACGATGGACTGAACACAGGAGGTGTCTGACTAAGCAAAGATTAATCTGATCCCATTTCTACCTGTCTCTACTGTTTCAACATTTCACTGAAGTTTGCTCTACTGTAACTGTCAGGATATATATTTATTCCAGCTCTCATAGGGCAAAGGAATGACTCAGACTTGTGAAATGTTCTTTGATTTGATACACAATGTGAAGTTCATAATTTTCTTACAAATAAAACTATAATGACAAACGTGCTTATTTCTGAGACATGAGTATTTGAATGTGTTCATATTTAGACAGTGTGCATCTGTATGCTGAAACTGTAATGGTGAACCTGAGGTGATGGTCAACAGAAAGTGAATATATATATCAATATAAAACAATATTGAAGTAATGTCTTTACCCTCTGCAGCGTGTGGACGCTGTGCACACAATCACCTTATTCACTGTAGTAAACGTGCACTGCTAGCTCACGTGACTGACTGTCTCCATGGTTACATCGTATATTATTAGCCACAGCTCTCTGCAGCTGTAACACTTTCACACTTTGCAAATCATTTCACGTTTTTGATAGTTATGAAGACAGAATATGTTTTTAAGGTCATGCTAGGCGGTTGCTATGGTGGTTGCTGTGGACTAGGGTGGACCGCGCGTCCAATTCCTGTTATTAGCTGTCTGCCGTAGGAAGGGTGCGTTCCATTTACAAGTAGTGACAGTCTGCCGCAACTCGAACTGAAACCCCACTTTGTTCTTTAATTATAGGCCTTTTATAGCCGTTCATGACACGCACACACACACACACATACACACACATAAAACACTTTGCCTCACCATGAGAATGCAACTTTACTAAAACCTTTAAAAGGCTGATACCAGACATTTTGGTGCATTTTTACTTTTTATTTTGCAGTTTTAAAAATAAAAGATTAAAAGAAACAAATTTTGCTTTGCCACATCAGCTGCTGATGTTGGTTTCTGGGTGAAGAGAGGAGTGTATTGGTTAGCCACAACCAAACCAGAACAAGTCAAATTTTCCATTTGACACCATTTTAAGACGACACCATCACAGAAGGAAAACAAGTGAGACAAACATTTATTAAACCAGATCTCTGTCATGCGAATAAAAGAAGCTTCAGTATCAGTTAAGTTACTTCAGGTATAAAGCAACTGAAAGTTTTGATCATTTTATTTTAACGAGAAATTTCTGAATATACATATGTAAACATATAATTTAATATTTGCTCTTTGCTAAGGTGTCTGTTACGTGTGGACACAACACTGGTTCATTCCTTGATGTAGATGAATTTTATATGCTTAAACAATTCACAGGTGGATCAATGAAAAAACTAAATAATTTTTTTTTAAATCACTCTAAAACTTGTCATGTACAAGGCCTGGACTGAAAATGAGCGTAAAAGCAATGTCCAAAGAAAACCTTTGAAACGCCTTCAGACAGGAATATCATGTCTCTCTCTCTCTCTTTATGTTCTCTCTTTTCCTCAAGCTTGGGTCTTCTACCAGAGGCACAGTTTATTATCACATTTAGATATACACATACACTGCTCAAAAAAATTAAATTCACACTTTGAAAGACATCAAATCCAAAACAATCCAGGGTATGTGTATGGCTGGGGGACCATGTTTGATGTGGTGATTAGTAATACTAGGGCACCGGAGGGGGTGGTCCTATTTCCATTCCTATTTACCTTGTACAACTCAGATTTCCAGTACAACAGTGAAACATGCCACCCTCAGAAGTTCTCTGATGACACTGCAATGGTTGGGTGTATTAAGGGTGGGCAGGATATGGAGTACAGGGAGCTGGTCAGGAACTATGTGGAATGGCCCTGAAGTAATTACCCTATTCTAAATGTCAGCAAGACAAATGAGTTGGTGGTTGACTTCCAGAAGAAAAAAAAACAGTGACTAGGCCCATCAACATCATGGTAAAGAAGGTCAAAACAGTGGACAGCTTGGATGTTCACCTGAATGACAGACTGAACTGGAGGACCAACAGTGATGCTGTTTACAAAGGAGATGAGCAGACTCTACTTTCTAAGGAAGCTCAGGTCCTTTACTGTGTGCAGCAAGATGTTGGAGATCTTCTACTAGTCTGGTAGCGAGTGCTCTTGTCTGCTGAGGGAGCAATGTCGGTGCCAGATATGCCTACAGGATTAACAAACTAATTCACAAGGCTGGAAGCATCATTGGTCAGAATTTTGAGGTGTTTTAGTCAATGAGGGACAGGAGGTCACTGAAGGCCACTGAACAAACTGCTCTCTATCACACCCACTGGCTGGAAAGGTTAACAGCACTCTATGATCACCTGGCAGCACAAATGAAGAGTCTACTAACAGCAGGTACTCATCCAGACTTGCTAACACCGGGCAGAACAATCCTGGTCATGAAGAATCCCCAGAGCAGCTGCTTTAAAAGTGCCTCAGGCAGCTGAAGACAAACAGTAATATGGAACAAGAGAATGAATTGTAATGGCTAGAAAAGGCTGGAGTAAAGAACACGCAAGTTTCAAACTGTGCAAAGGTCCTCCAGACACTATCCAACACATTGTAGCATATAAGAGAAGATATGAACTGGGATAATGTTTACTGAGAGGAACAACCAAGTCTAAGATAGTGTACAGGAGTATCTGTGGTGAGGTGTGGACTAAAAGTCTCCGAGTCCCAATGGGAGACGCCACCAATGGTGGTTGAGAAAAACAGGGTTAAGGACAGACAAGCAGCTGCGAGCCAACCAACCAGTGCTGGTTGATAAGTAACAGAAGAGCAGGGGTTACATATATACCACAACCACAACATATACTTAACATGTCCAACTTGGGTTCATTGTCATCAAATGAGAAAAAAGTATTAAATCATTTGAATATCTTTCTTAACAAATTTTAAGACATGTACTCTGTTCTGCGGTTGTTGGGGACCAAGTTTGTGACCAACATCAACTGGACATCAGTGGTTGGACTACTTCAGTGAAGAGTAGATGATGTCTGGCTCTGGTTTCAAGTCTAAACACAAACAAAAACAGTTCAAATGACAAGATGTTTAGAAGATTTGTAGTTCTATCAGAACCACTTCTCTGCATCACAGTCCCAGTTCTGATTTCACACTTTACTGGGAACCACCTCACATACAATTTGATGCTGCTTAAATTTCAACTGATTATTAAATGGTCCAATAAATTCAAATCTGGCACTGAAAGAACTAAAACAATCAGTTATTAAGTAAAAACCTCACAATAACGTTTACATTTCAATAAGGTCTTAAAGATGACAATAAAACTGTATTGTAGTATCAAGAAAACTCAGTGAAATAAATTACATGACATGTCTATGAGAAAAATTTATATTTTAATAGCTGTAAATGCTAAAATATTCTATGGTATTTCTGGAGTGTTGGCAAAATAGAAAAAGAAGAAGAAGGAGAAGAAGAAAACAACATGAATTTTGTGAACCTTTTCAGCCCTAGACTAAAATTGAAAACACACCTGAATTGAAAAATTTAAAGGTGTGGCCCAAAGAATTTGTCCGCATCCACTGTAGCTTCTTTCTATCCAAAGTTTAAAAGTAGCCATACCTAGAGTCCTCTTTGGTCTGATGGCTATTTGTCCATAACTGACATCTTCAGTTCTCACTGCTGAGTACACTGCTGCTGGATCACTCTCTGGAGAATAAAACATATTTAAATTACTGCGAGTACTGTTATGTTAAAAAGAAAACAGTGCTATTGGTATTCCTCAAATCTCCAGTGCTTTCAAAGAGAAATGTAGTAAGACAGATACAGTACAGATACAGTAATACGATATGATACGTTTATTTATATAGCACTTTTCAAAATACAGAGTCACAAAGTGCTTTACAGTTCAAACAAATACCGCACATGGAAGGTAAGTGTACATATTAACACATACAGACACATAAACAGACATGTAATTAACTGACAGTCATTCATTCCAGCATTCATACATACACACATACATCCTTGTGTAGTTTTCAAACTATGGCAAGAAATGAAGGGGAACGGATTAAGGAAATTCTAACCTATAAAAATGAATTATCAGCATTCAGCAGTCAGCTAATCTGATTGAGTGAATAAGATTGTTTCACAGTTTGGATGCTATAACCTCAAAACATGATCACCTCTGTTTTGTTTTGTTTTTAAATCAAAGCGTGAGGTTGTTAGAAGGCCCTGATCAGAGAGGCTGGCTGCATTTATAAGGTGTTAGAAGCTAAGCTAATTTATTTAACTAGTAATGGTGATTAGTCAGCACATATTTAAAAATGTCAGATTTTTGACAGTGCATCTGGAAAGTATTCACAGAGCTTCATTTTGTCATGCCTTATTCCTTCTGCCTTGGAGGGAATATTTTCTGTCCTGTGCTGGACCTGATCACTTCAAGTTTGTGTTCCAGAGGGTGATGGGAGTCAAAGAGTAGGTACTGTGCTATCTGTAAATGTCAGAGTTGAGACTTCCATTCCCCTCAGTGCATACAGGACACTGCGTACATAGAGGAGGATGATAGTCTCAACACTGAAGTTTACTGGAAGCCCACACACACACAGACTGGTAACTACTTTTTGACTCCACCACCCTCTGAAACACTAACCTGAAGTAATCAGGATCCTGCAAGAAAATGTACCCTGCCAGACGGAAAAGAAATAAAAGGAAGACACGTGTAAAGAAAGTCTTAAAACTTGTGGTTATCCCACATGAAATCAGCAAAGATGCCACCAACTAGGGGGAAAACGATTGACAAATGAAACAACATAGTCATTCTTTATGTAGCAGGTTTATCAGAGAAATTAGGGAAATTTTCCTCCAAGGGGACATCCCAGTGTACTTCACATTGAGTCACACATTTAGAAAAAAACTGGTTCCTCTTAAGGACAAAACTCCCAAACACAAGCCAAACACAAGCCAAACACAAGCATGGGACAACATAAAAGAGCCACCTTGAAAGGACAAAACCTAGCTATATATCTGTACCTAGAGATCAAAGGTCACTCTTGTGAGGATGCAAATGTTCACATTATGGACTGAGAAGACAGATGGTTTTGAAGAAGAGTAAAAGAGGCCATCTATGTCCACTGCTAATGACCATTATTAAACAGACACAGTGGCTTATGACACCCCCATCAGGCAGCTACAATGCAGTTTTGAGATCTGTGACCTTTCTTTATAATGTTTTTGATCAGGGCAGCCTCTCTCCTATAGTATTTGACAAAGTAAGGTTATAGTAAAGCTATAGCGGCTCTCCTGGGGTCTTTGTGTCTTCTCACTTTGAACAAGGTTGATATGTATTAGTGTATTTTATTGTCTTTATTCCAGTAAATTAAAGTATTTTTATTCCTTTTTAAACTTACATTGAGTGCCTGGACTTGGATGTTTTATGCCATGCTTTGATCACAATCTTTCCATTTGTCGTAGTACTGCAATACAGCTATACAAACCTTTTTTATTTTTGTAACGCTGCATTATATGGAAATGCTTTTTTAAAAGCTGCAACAGCTTTTCACAGTTTTTTTTTTTTTTGTTTTAACACCTCTGCTGTCAAAAACAGAATGACCAACTGTAAGTTGTGGGTGTTTGTATGTGTAAAGATCTCCACAGTTGTCATGCTAATACAAAGCTGTGAAAAAGTAAGGTGGACGACCATGTAGGTCACCATCTTCTTTCGATGCAAACTAACACCTTTCACCACAGAGCAATAAACAAACACGTTCTCACAAAATGAATGCTATTATTAGCCACTCAAGAACAGACTGTGGTTTTATCATCTTTAGACTACAGTTAACTAGAATCAAGAGGTACTGCTATGCCTTTACACTGAAATTTAAAGAAGTGAGAATGACAGTTTGAAAACACGTAGTTAAGAATAACTGATATTTTCCATCTGTCTTTTGAATCTTATAGTACCTGGAAATATTTCCTGCTAATCCTGCTAAAAAATTGAGTGTGCACCAAAACCAAACCCTGAAAGATGGACACATCTGGGGTCATTCTGGGCATTTAATTGCTTGACAAAGTCTAAAAAGCAGCCCAGTGCCCTTCAAAATGCTCTGTCAGTCAGATGTGGCCCAAAAGTTACAAAACATCTGATGTTGTAAAGATTTTATTAACTAATTATTGCCAAAAAACACATGAACAGTCCAAGTTTATTACAAGTGTTGGAGTGTAATGTGTTAATGTAATTGCATCACATTTTACAGTAATGCAGAAATATAACAAGCTAGTGTACTAAATCAAATAATTGCATTACATTTACATTTATTACAAAAATCCTTCAGTTATTGTCACACTGGATGGATGTGCAGGGAGGTGGAAAATGATGGAGTACAGTCTATTTCTTTTTTGGGAATAGAGATAAAGTCATTACTTTTTTTCACAAAAAGACACGAGAACAGTGGTAAAGTGCAAACTGCATCCAGGATAGAAGAAAGAGCATAATCGTGCTAACACAACTTTTGCCTCTTTGCAAATATCTGCACATACAGCGTGTGTGTAAACCCCAACCCAATAGACAAACCCTTAGGTGCCAGTAGGTGCTTAACTTCAGGGTTAAAGCAACTATTTCCACTTGTACATCTTTCAACAATAGAATCACAACTGTCTTTTGTGGGCTGGACGGAAACTTTCTGTGGGCTGGTTTCCAGCTTTCCATTTTGCTGTTAATTTTTTCTTTAACCCTTTAAGACCTACCATAGAACCAAGTCCACCAGAGCTTATATTATATTTTTACATGCTGTGGAGCCATTTTTGGGAGCATTTCAAGTTGCTATACATCAATACAACCATTATAGCCTACATTTTAATAATATGTATGAATTAAGTGCATAGTAATTACATAAATTGCAAAAAAGTGCAATAAACTACAAAAAAATGTGAAAATCGTTTTTGTTTTTTTAACATATATTTCTAGTTAGAGAAATTTAAGAGGCTTATCCCTCAAAACTGTAAATACAAAAAAGTTGCACAAAATAGTTTCCCACCACAGGAAATTTATTTTGAGTGTCTTCATAGTTTTATTTTTGAAATACACCAATTTTCATATACTGCAGGAACATCGAAAATAAATATTACTGTGCAAATTTGCAAAAAAGCAGCATATGCATCAAAATAAACTATTTCCAGCAGTGCAATATGAGTCCTAAGCATCCCAGAAACGATACAGAAAGTCATAAAGTCAAACATAACTTTTAAAAACACAAGTATAGGCTCACGAGGCCCGGACGGTAAAAAACTACATTTCCGCGAAAATGACGTCACTTCCGGTTTCGGGCAGGTCATGGCGGACATGCGATAGTTCGCGCTGACGTCTAATCCAATGTAGGAAGTGTTATGAACAGCTGATCGGATCGGCAAAGCGTGTTTCTGGAATATTATGTTTTTGTTGCTGCAAGTGCTTTTTATGCAGTTTTTGCAAAGCTATATGTGGAAGGAAACTGTGACCGAGGACAAGCTGATGGCATAAGATGTAAGTACAACTCCTCCGGTTTCATATGCAAAAAAAAATATTGCGCTAGCTCACGTGGTTGCAGAGCTACCGGGATTTAAAAATAGTTACGCAAAACAGAGCGTGCCCGCTCCGACCGGTTTTAAAGGGTTAATGTGGAATGTTTAAACTGTTTGGTATAGTGATGTTGACTAACATGTGTTGTCCCTGTTAAAGAACAAAAAAGACACAAATAAAAGAAATAGAATGCAATTTAGGTCATTTTATGGTGTAACACAAAAGTAATGTAACACGTAGTGTAATAAATTGCTTTCTTTGGCAAATAAATTGCAATTACTTTTCTAATACATTACATGGCATGCCTTTGAGAAAAATGGATATTTTAAAAGCTGTAAATGGTGGAATATTATATGATATTTCTGGAGTGGTGACAACATAGAAAAATAAGGGGGAAAAACGATGTGGGCTTCATAGATAATTGGCAAACCTTCTGGAGGAAACCTGGTCTTGTTAGGAGAGATGGCATCCATCCCACTTTGGATGGAGCAGCTCTCATTTCTAGAAATATGGACAAATTTATTAAACCCCTCAAAACATGACTATCCAGAGTTGGGACCAGGAAGCAGAGTTGCAGTCTTACACGCCTCTCTGCAGCTTCTCTCCTCCTGCTACCCCCCCAAAAACCGATCTCCATAGAGACTGTGTCTGCTTCCAAAAAGACAAAAAACAAACTAAAAACCAGCAACAAACAACTTAAACATTTACAAAGAAAGAACAATACAGTATCCACATCTGAACCAAAAAGTAAAACAGTGAAATGTGGATTATTAAATATTAGGTCTCTCTCCTCCAAGTCTCTGTTAGTACATGACTTAATAATTGATCAACAAATTGATTTACTCTGCCTTACAGAAACCTGGTTGCAGCAGGATGATTATGTTAGTTTAAATGAATCAACACCCCCGAGTCATTCTAACTACCAGAAATCTCGAAGCACAGGTCGAGGGGGCGGTGTGGCTGTAATTTTTCACACCAGTCTATTAATTAATGAAAGACCAAGACAGACTTTTAATTCATTTGAAAGCCTGATGCTTAGCATTGCCCACCCCAGCTGTGAAACTCAGAAACCAGTCTTACTTGTTATCATCTATCGTCCACCTGGGCCTTACACAGAGTTTCTGTCTGATTTCTCAGACTTTATATCTAATTTAGTTCTGAGCTCAGATAAAATAATTATTGTGGGTGATTTTAACATCCATGTTGATGCTAAAAATGACAGCCTCAACATGGCATTTAATCTGTTGTTAGACTCAATTGGTTTCTCTCAAAATGTAAAAGAACCCACCCACCACTTTAATCACACTCTAGATCTTGTTTTAACATATGGCATAGAAACTGAACATTTAACAGTGTTTCCTGAAAACCCTCTGCTGTCTGATCATTTCTTGATAACATTTACATTTACAATAATTGATTACACAGCAGTGGAGAGTGGACTTTATCAAAGTAGATGTCTTTCTGAAAGCGCTGTAACTAAGTTTAAGAATATAATCCAGCCACTGTTATCATCGTCAATGCCCTGTACCAACACAGAGCAGAGCAGCTATCTGAACGCTACCCCAACAGAGGTCGATTATCTTGTTAATAATTTCACCTCCTCACTACGTACGACTCTGGATACTGTAGCTCCAGTGAAAACTAAGGTCTCTAATCAGAAGTACCTGACCCCGTGGTATAATTCTCAAACACGTACCCTAAAGCAGATGACTCGTAATCTGGAGAGGAAATGGCGTGTCACAAATTTAGAGGATCATCATTTAGCCTGGAGAAATAGTTTGTTGCTTTATAAGAAAGCCCTCCGCAAAGCCAGAACAGCTTACTACTCATCACTGATTGAAGAAAATAAGAACAACCCCAGGTTTCTCTTCAGCACTGTAGCCAGGCTGACAAAAAGTCAGAGCTCTTTTGAGCCAACCATCCCTTTAACGTTAACTAGTGATGACTTCATGAACTTCTTCACAAATAAAATTTTTATCATTAGAGAAAAAATTACCAATAATCATCCCACAGATGTAATATTATCTACAGCTACTCTTAGTTCCATTGATGTTAAGTTAGACTCTTTTTTTCCAATCGATCTTTCTGAGTTAACTTCAATAATTACTTCCTCCAAACCATCAACGTGTCTTTTAGACCCCATTCCTACAAAACTGCTCAAAGAAGTCCTGCCATTGATTAATTCTTCGATCTTATATATGATCAACCTATCTCTAATAATCGGCTATGTACCACAGGCCTTCAAGGTGGCTGCAGTTAAACCTTTACTCAAAAAGCCATCTCTAGACCCAGCAGTCTTAGCTAATTATAGGCCAATCTCCAACCTTCCTTTCATATCAAAAATCCTTGAAAGAGTAGTTGTCAAACAGCTAACAGATCATCTGCAGAGGAATGGTTTATTTGAAGAGTTTCAGTCAGGTTTCAGAGTTCATCACAGCACAGAAACAGCTTTAGTGAAGGTTACAAATGATCTTCTTATGGCCTCTGACAGTGGACTCATCTCTGTGCTTGTCCTTCTTGACCTTAGTGCAGCATTCGATACTGTTGACCATAATATCCTATTAGAGCGATTAGAACATGCTGTAGGTATTACAGGTATTGCACTGCAGTGGTTTGTATCATATCTATCTAATAGACTCCAATTTGTGCATGTAAATGGAGAGTCCTCTTCACACACTGAGGTTAATTATGGAGTTCCACAGGGTTCAGTGCTAGGACCAATTCTGTTTACATTATACATGCTTCCCCTAGGCAGCATCATTAGAAGACATAGCATACATTTTCACTGCTATGCAGATGACACCCAGCTCTATCTGTCCATGAAGCCAGATAACACACACCAATTAGTTAAACTGCAGGAATGTCTTAAAGACATAAAGACTTGGATGGCCACTAACTTTCTGCTTCTTAACTCAGATAAAACTGAGGTCATTGTACTCGGCACTGAAAAGCTTAGAAATATGGTATCTAACCAGATTCTTACTCTGGATGGCATTACCTTGGCCTCCAGTAACACTGTGAGGAACCTTGGAGTCATTTTTGACCAGGATATGTCCTTCAACGCACATATTAAACAAATATGTAAGACTGCGTTCTTCCATTTGCGCAACATCTCTAAAATTAGAAATATCCTGTCTCAGAGTGACGCTGAAAAACTAGTTCATGCATTTATTACTTCCAGGCTGGACTACTGCAATTCATTATTATCAGGATGTCCAAAAAACTCACTGAAAAGCCTTCAGTTAATCCAAAATGCTGCAGCAAGAGTACTGACAGGGACTAGAAAGAGAGAGCATATTTCTCCTGTTTTGGCTTCCCTTCATTCGCTTCCTGTTAAATCCAGAATTGAATTCAAAATCCTGCTCCTCACATACAAGGTCTTAAATAATCAGGCCCCATCTTATCTTAATGACCTTGTAGTGCCATATCACCCTATTAGAGCACTTCGCTCTCGCTCTGCAGGCCTACTTGTTGTTCCTAGAGTATTTAAAAGTAGAATGGGAGGGAGAGCCTTCAGTTTTCAGGCCCCTCTTCTGTGGAACCAGCTTCCAGTTTGGATTCGGGAGACAGACACTATCTCTACTTTTAAGATTAGGCTTAAAACTTTCCTTTTTGCTAAGGCATATAGTTAGGGCTGGACCAGGTGACCCTGAATCCTCCCTTAGTTATGCTGCAATAGATGTAGGCTGCCGGGGGATTCCCATGATGCATTGAGTTTTTCCTTTCCAGTCACCTTTCTCACTCACTATGTGTTAACAGACCTCTCTGTATTGAATCGTATCTGTTATTAATCTCTGTCTCTCTTCCACAGCATGTCTTTTATCCTGTCTTCCTTCTCTCACCCCAACCGGTCGCAGCAGATGGCCGCCCCTCCCTGAGCCTGGTTCTGCCGGAGGTTTCTTCCTGTTAAAAGGGAGTTTTTCCTTCCCACTGTCGCCAAAGTGCTTGCTCATAGGGGGTCATATGATTGTTGGGTTTTTCTCTGTATCTATGAAGCGCCTTGAGGCGACTTTTGTTGTGATTTGGCGCTATATAAATAAAATTGAATTGAATTGAATTGAATTGAAAAACAAACCATGGATTTTGTGAACCATTACAGCCCTAGACTAAAATTGAAAACACACCTGAATTGAAAAATTAAAAAGTGTGGCCCAAAGAGTGTGTCCACATCTTCTGTATCTTGTCTCTATCCAAAGTTTAAGAGTAGCCATACCTTGAGTCCTCTTTGGTCTGATGACTATTTGCCCATAACTGACATCTTCAGTTCTCACTGCTGAGTACACTGCTGCTGGATCACTCTCTGGAGAATGAAACACATTTAAATTACTGCAGATACAACAGCTGCAAGAGTACTGTTATGTTAAAAAGAAAACACAAGAGTGCTATTGGTATTCCTCAAATCTCCAGTGCTTTCAAAGAGAAAAATAGTAAGAAACAAATATGAAAAAAGGGCAAAAAATGACAGAAATTACACAGGTCTCTGGACTAATAAAATGCCTTTCTTTTAATGGATTAAATACATTAAAAACATGCTCTAATTTAGTGGCTTTTGCCTTCTAGAGTGCAGATACATAAACATGGCAACAAAACAGTTCTAGCATCACTCAACGCGCATGCACAACATTGCATATTTTTCCTTCTTTTTTTCAGCTTCTTGGAGCAAAGATGTGTCCACCATTTCTTTAGCATTTAAGGGCATGACCCAGGAAGGCTATTATAAACACTTTTGTAATCAACTGTTTGTAGACAAGAAATTAAAATACATAATAAAAACACATTAAAATAAAAGATATTCAGTAATAAAAAATAATGACGACCCCAGCACTGGTCATTCCTATCAGTCTCATACAGCATATTTGTAAAGCCTTATTTCCACTAGTAACTACTCCACTTGGTTTATAGAGTTTCCCATTAGTGGTAATACCTGGTACCAGGTTTCATCGGTAGTACTGATGAGTCACGAGAGTGACTCCTTCACATAATTATACCCAACATTTTTTAAACCTGGTAATGAGGGAAGTGGCCACATGTTTATGGGTAGCTGTAGCTCAGCTTGTAGAACAGGTCATCTACTAACTGGTTCAACCCCTGGCAGCTTCAGTCTGTACTTTAAATATATATCTGGGCAAGATATTAACCATGATTAAAATACATTCATCCAAGCCTAGACTGGTAATCTGGCATGGCAGGCATTTTCAAAGTGAGGCGGGTGGTGACTGGTGTGCAGTGGTCCATCCGGACATGCATTTACAGCAGCCTATGAGTGTATAAAAAAAAAAAAAAAACACCCAGCACGCCCCCGCGGGCGGTTTATCCTTCAAGCTCGGGTCCTCTACCAGAGGCCTGGGAGCTTGAGGGTCCTGCGCAGTATCTTAGCTGTTCCCAGGACTGCGCTCTTCTGGACAGAGATCTCCGATGTTAGTCCCGGGATCTGCTGGAGCCACTCGCCTAGCTTGGGAGTCACCGCACCTAGTGATCCAATTACCACGGGGACCACCATTACCTTCACCCTCCACATCCTCTCGAGCTCCTCTCTGAGCCCTTGGTATTTCTCCAGCTTCTCGTGTTCCTTCTTCCTGATATTGCTGTCATTCGGAACCGCTATATCGATCACTACGGCCGTCTTCTTCTGTTTGTCTACCACCACTATGTCCGGTTGGTTAGCCACCACCATTTTGTCCGTCTGTATCTGGAAGTCCCACAGGATCTTAGCTTGGTCATTCTCCACCACCCTTGGGGGCATTTCCCATTTTGACCTCGGGACTTCCAGGTTATACTCAGCACAGATGTTCCTGTACACTATGCCGGCCACTTGGTTATGGCGTTCCATGTATGCCTTGCCTGCTAGCATCTTGCACCCTGCTGTTATGTGCTGGATTGTCTCTGGGGCATCTTTACACAGCCTGCACCTGGGGTGTTGCCTGGTGTGATAGACCCCAGCCTCTATGGATCTTGTACTCAGAGCTTGTTCTTGTGCTGCCATGATTAGTGCCTCTGTGCTATCTTTCAGTCCAGCTTTGTCCAGCCACTGGTAGGATTTCTGGATATCAGCCACCTCCTCTATCTGCCGGTGGTACATACCGTGCAGGGGCCTGTCCTTCCATGATGGTTCCTCGTCTCCCTCCTCTTTCTTGGGTTTCTGCTGCCTGAGGTATTCACTGAGCACGCTGTCAGTTGGGGCCATCTTCGTGATGTATTCTTGGATGTTAGTTGTCTCATCCTGGACTGTGGTGCTGACACTCACCAGTCCCCGGCCCCCTTCCTTCCACTTAGCGTACAGCCTCAGGGTGCTGGACTTGGGGTGAAACCCTCCATGCATGGTAAGGAGCTTTCTTGTCTTTATGTCAGTGGCTTCTATCTCCTCCTTTGGCCAGCCTATTACCCCAGCAGGGTACCTGATCACGGGCAGGGCGTACGTGTTGATGGCCCGGATCTTGTTCTTACCGTTCAACTGACTCCTCAGGACTTGCCTGACCCTCTGCAGGTACTTGGTGGTTGCAGCTTTCCTAGCGGCCTCTTCATGGTTCCCATTCGCCTGCGGGATCCCCAGGTACTTGTAACTGTCCTCTATGTCTGCAATGTTGCCTTCTGGTAGTTCAATCCCCTCAGTTCTGACTACCTTCCCTCTCTTTGTTACCATCCGACTACACTTCTCCAGTCCGAACGACATTCCAATGTCATTGCTGTATAGCCTGGTAGTGTGGATCAGTGAATCAATGTCTCGTTCACTCTTGGCATACAGCTTGATGTCATCCATGTACAGGAGGTGGCTGACAACTGCTCCGTTCCGTAGCCGGTATCCGTAGCCAGTCTTGTTAATGATCTCACTGAGGGGGTTCAGGCCTATGCAGAACAGCAGTGGGGACAGAGCATCTCCTTGGTAGATCCCGCACTTGATGGTGACTTGTGCTATGGGCTTGGAGTTGGCCTCTAGTGTTGTATGCCACATCCCCATTGAGTTCCTGATGAAGGCTCTTAGGGTCCCATTGATCTTGTACAATTCTAGGCATTCCAGTATCCAGCTGTGGGGCATTGAGTCATAGGCCTTCTTGTAATCAATCCAGGCAGTGTACAGGTTGGTCAGTCTGGTCTTGCAGTCTCGGCTGACTGTTCTGTCTACCAGTAGCTGGTGTTTTGCGCCTCTGGTATTCTTGCCAATTCCTTTCTGTGTCCCGCTCATGTATTGACCCATGTGCCTGTTAATCTTAGCCGATATGATGCCTGACAGGAGCTTCCATGTAGTACTGAGGCAGGTTATTGGTCGGTAGTTGGAGGGGACTGGTCCCTTCTTGGGGTCCTTGGGGATCAGGACCGTCCGACCTTCGGTTAGCCATTCCGGGTGCCCCTCGTTAACTAGCAGCTGGTTCATTTGTGCTGCCAGACACTCGTGGAGTGCAGTCAGCTTCTTTAGTGAACCATGTCGGGCCCTGGTGCTGTCCAACTCTTCATACTGGAGACCCTTTCTTGGATATCTGCCACTGTGATGGTTACTGGACCCTGTTCAGGGTCTAGCCACTGAGCATTGCCGTTATGGGTTGCGTCCTTCTCCCATATGCTCTTCCAGTATTGCTCCGTCTCCAGCCTTGGTGGTGCTGTTCTCTTATTGTTCCCTTGCCCTTGCCACTGAGAGTACACCTTTGCTGGTTCTGTGGAGAACAGCTGGTTTATTCTCCTGCCTTCTATTTCTCTGGTGTACCTCCTCAAGCGGCTGGCCAAGGCTGTGAGTCTTTGTGAGTCTTTGCTTGCTTCTTATGCACCTTCCTTGTCGCACCTTTCTGCAACTCCGTTAGTTGGCTAACCTCCCTCCGTGCTCCTTTGATCTTGCCCTCTAGCCTCCTTCTCCATGGAGGGTACTGCCCCTTGTGGCTTTTCAACTTGTAGCCAAGCATCTCACTGATCACTGCTGCCGTATTGTAGATCAGCTTGTTAGTGTCGGTAATCGTGGTTGTAGGTATTGTCCGTAGTACTGCGTTAACATCCTCTAGCAGACCTTCTGAGGGTACTTCACGTAATCTTGGTAACCGGCTTCGGGGGATCCAGGTTTCAAGCTTGGCCATGATCCTATATTTCAGGTCAGTTCCTCTCGCACTCAACGATCCTTCTCCTGTCGCACTTGGGGCTATGTACCCAATCTCGGGTGGGGGTGATGATATCTCCCCCCTGACCTGGCGTCCTGACTCCTCCTTGCCGTAGCATTTATGTTGTACCTCGTCAATCTCTAGCTGTGAAAGCAGTCCCTTCTTTGGAATGTTGGAACACTGAGCTACTAGTTGTTTCGCCGTCATTGTGGATGTTGGGTATCGAAGAATCCATAGGTCCCTCATCCTATTCATGTAGCCCCTTCCGCCGGGGTTACTTGCGTAGTAGCATTCCAACAACGCCTTCATATTTATCTGTCTCGCTCATATCTGCGGTAGGCCCGCTTAGCATAGGGGGTCTAGCCTTAGGACCCTTACTGGATACAGACGCCCCAGGCAGGAATCGAACTTGCGATCCTCTATATATATATATATATATATATATATATATATATATATATATATATATATATATATATACATATATATATATATATATATATATATATATATATGTTGACCCTTTTCCATTGTACAATTTACCAAAAATGTTTGAATGTTGCTACGATATACATTACACATGCTAAACCACATGTTAGCACTCTAACATTCAATCTGGAATTTAGCTTAAACCAAGCCTTCAGTTTCTGGCTGCAGAATTGTTTGATGAAGATAAAGCGGAGCAGCTGTACCTTTCATCTTTGATTTCTTTCTTTTATTGTCTTTGATGATGATTTTTCCATAAATGATATCTTCTGTTCTCACTGCTGAATAGACTGCAGCTGGATCACTCTCTGCACAATAAAACACAAACAGGGGACATCAGGGCAAGTGGGACATGTGATTGTAGAGTTGCTTTCAGAGATACTGCTGCTTCTTCCAGAAATGTTTTTGGGTCATTGATTCTTTTAATTTCATCTTCAGATAATTTAAGAGTAAATTTGTATTGTAATTAATAATTAAGTTTTAAAATTATGGTAATGAATAATATAACTGTCAATGGAAAATTGTACTTAGTAGTCAGTATAAGCTTTTAATGATGTAATTTTACATGTGATGATGACCTTTTATGACTTAGACTGTTGTCCACTATAAGATTTGTTCCTGTTTTATAAATTCTTTCCCACAGCGATAATAATACCTGAACAAGCAGTTTCACTCCTACCAGGAAGAGGAGAGCTGGACACTCTCTATCTGCGCTCCCTAACAAGAAGAGGGGCCGCGTCCTTCAGAATCACACACACACATACACACACATACACCTAACATACGCACATACATACGCACCAATTTTCCTCTGTCTATTCACTATTGTATTACTTTTGTATATAAATAAAGACCAGAGCAGTAACAGAGTGCACTTCACAGGGCCCCCACGCTGATGTGAGCACTCCGTGACCGCCCTTGCAAGTAAAATCTGCAGCGTGTGTCTCTCCACTCTCTGACTCTCAGCTGAAGAAGTGTCTTTTAGAACAAATCTCTTGACATTTATTTTGGTCCTTCGTAGCCGGGGCAGAAACATCAGAACTGTTATCTGTGACTCTGTTCCACGATCTAGCACTGATTCCTGACGTCATGGGGAGACAGCACCAAAGTCTGTCAACAGCCCTCTTAGACAAGGAAGAAAGACCCGGGACGTAAATTCGGGTCCGGGCCGGTGTTTATAGTCTGGTCCACGGCGGTGGGATTCAGTCTGACGATCCGAACCACCAGTGAGACGTCTGAGGGTGAGAAACACTATTTTGGTATATAAAACCGCCACAAAGGTTTAATAAAACGCGTAAAATAGGTTAGAAGTAGCCGCAATTACTTCGTAACATATTAAAATAGGTTAGGATTTACTGTAAGGAACTGAATTAGACTTAGGTTTTAGAGGTAGCCGTAATTACTTCGTAACAAATTGTAAAAGCACGCAAATGTCTGTGTGTATGTGTCTGGAAGTAAGTTGATTTTACAGCACAATACGCTGCTGAACTACTTCCATTTTGTTTTCTTTGCTGAGGCTCACGTACTGGTGACAAAGGAGAACGGTTAAGTTTCATCTCATAAAACTGAAACCGCTTCACCTTTAGGGTGAAGTCTAAGACCGTATCAGTAAACCACTCTGAAGTCAAGCGTGCCAGTGACGGCCCAGCAAAATCTTTGAAAATGGAGAATAAACAAGCAAAATTAACACCTGATGAGAAATGTTTAGAAAAACAACAAGCCAAAGGGAGAGGAATGCATAGTGGAAGAGGAAGAAGTAGAGGCAGAGCTACACACACACCAAGCAGTGGCTTTAGCACTACATGCTGGAAGTGTGGAAAAGAGGGACATTTTGCACGTGACTGTAAGACACAGAGAACACTCGACACAGACTGATTGGCTGCCACCACCCACACAGATGAAAGGGAGAGGCAGACAGGCGAAAAAAAAAGTCAAAGCATTAACAAACAAAGAAAACAGTAACTCAGAACAGGATAGTAGCTCAGGTGAAGAGACCAGTTCAGATCAGGAAGAACATAATAATCCCTCACCAAGTGAAAAATTAGAGATTAAAGTAGAAGGTTAAAAAGGGCTGGAAACAGACCCGACTGAATACATATAAATACAAAAGGAAAAAAAGTAAAATAAACAAAAGGCTAAATTAAATTAGAGCCTAACTGTAATGTATTCAAACTGATAATAGCAAGGATAACAACCTGTAAACTGGTATTAACAATGAAACATAGTTGGGATGAAGATCATGCCCAGAATGAATAGAATGAAAGAAAATACATAATTCACACAAACACATATTAAATTAAATAGAGAGATGCATAAGGTATATTAAGGTTGTGTCATTGTTCAGCCAAGGAAAGTGTGTGAATAGGAAAATGTCTCCAGCTTGGGAAAGGGTGAAACTGCAGATCACCCGCAGCTCTTGGTGGATACAAAATAAAATATAAATAAAATATTGTAATATACCATTGCTGTTATATAAAAATAATAGCATTAATAATAAAATAATATTAATATGAAGAGGCACCTTAGTCAGTTATGATGTGAGGTGGATAATTGTTAAAAGTAGTCTGCATCAAGCTTAAGGTTGCTCAAATTCAGTACAATGACATATGAGATGAAGAAAATAAAGAAAATATCTAAACTAGTTAAGTGCATAGAGGCACTGCTAGACCTGCTTGTAAACCCGTCATCCATTATTGAGATATAGAGCACACATATACTAACAACTAATAAGCTAAACCATGTATACAACAGCTAAAGCTACAAAGTTGAGAAGCTGAATTAAATATGTGGTCACTGCTAAGCTGATGAGCAAGTAACATGTTTCTTAGAGCAGGAGCTGCATGCTATTATATGTCACAGTGACATATAATGATTAGGCATATGATTTACTAATGCAGATGAAGTTTATTCTAAAGTTCAAGGAGAACAAATAACAGCATCTTCAGTTGTGTCTTGACTGTTGTTCTCTGTGTAGTGTGCTGAGTTTTTTTTTTGTTTTGTTTTGTTTTTTTTGTTTTTGACGTGTTGCTTGAGTGAGGAGCACTGTGACCTCTGAAATAGCTCTCACCATGTGACCTTGATGATGATAAGTTTAGAGCCAGCTGAGAGTTGGGTTGTTTGCTTTGTTTTGGGTGACAAATCAGAAAAGTTAAAACTTAGTTTCTTGTCTTGAGAAAGAGAAAAAAAGAAGAAGGGGTTTTTGTGTTTCTCAGCCAAGAACAACTACAACTTCATTTTCTGTTTTTGAGAAAGGAGAATTTAATTTTTATAATAATAATAATAATAATAATAAAACAAAGAGTGATGTTTTGTTTAAGTGGTGAAGAAAGCTAATACTGTCTGTGAAGGTTCTCAGTCATCCTCAATCATCAAAAAAAGCTAATACTGCAAAATACTGTCTAGTGCATGATCAGCGAGCAATAAATGAAATCACTGAAATGATGCCACCAGTAGTAGCAGATCCCCACACTATACTGAATCCAGTCACTCCAAAAGAACAATGGTTCTCAGTGATAGACTTATCAAACGCTCTACTCTAACGTAGATGACATTTTAGTGACTGGCCACACAGAGGAAGGGTGTAAGCAAAATACTATGGCTATGTTATGTCACTTGGCTGAGTTAAGGCCACAAGGTATCTTTAAATAAACTCTAATTATGGAGACCTGAAGTCACCTACTTAGGGCACACCCTCTCAGGTGAAGGCAGAAAGCTACTAAACAAAATAAAAGAAGCTATACAAAATGCGCCACAGCTATAAAACTAAGCATTCACATTCTTTCTAACTGTCAGTGAGTCTGAGTTATGACCTTGGCTCCCTGGTTTTCTGCTTCTAACAAAGGTGGGAGTGAAGCTCCCGTGCAATGTGCTCTGTTGTCTTGACTATCAGAGAAAAAAAAAGGCCCTGACTTTCTGCACACAATATTCTCTTCATAACTCAGCAGTATGAAATTTCATTAAACAGTGTGACTCACTCACAGTAAATCAGCAGTATAGGATAATACAAACCTATCTAATAAATCTAATGATTTTCACATTCTTTTAACTCAGAAGTATGATGCAAACTAAAACTACATACTGATTAAACAAGAAGTATGATGTGGCCTACAGCAGTATCAGTACTCATTTTGATTACAGATATAATGTAACATATACCAGCACAATAATCTCACAACTGCTACAAGTACATTTGCCTTTCTTAACACACGTGAGAGAAAGGCAGCTGTTAAGAAAATGCCCTTTTGGGTGAGACAGGCCCACAGGCCTTGCATGCAAGCGTACTAACACACATACATGCAATGAAGAACAGCTTACACTACAGCACACACTATACATGTGCCTATATCTCCCATTGGTGTTAAAGCAGGGAAAACTTAACAGAGTTTTGTTATCAAATGCTGAATTTATCCACCGCTGACATTTAACTCTCCAGCTTGACAATAGGTGAAACGTTTGTGAAAACAGAGGAGAAAAAATAAAGACAGAGAGAGTCTGGTATGACCAAGCAGTGATCAGACAATACATTTAGTTGGTAATACAATAAATTGTGACATGTTTTCTGTTTGATTGATGCAACACAAGTAATTTATTGTATGAAGGAAATTCTCTTTTGTGATAATATTTTGAACGTGCATTTCTTTTGACCTGTCAACTTAGCGCATTATAAGCTGATATGCAAATTAGTTGACTGATACTAGATTTGAAAAAATGACTTGATTATAACATAAGTGAATAAGATGTAACAAGGGTCGAAATTAGTTTCTTATTTCTAGTGTGTGGAGGAAAGTTTTATCATGGCACACATCTGTTTACATGGGAGGAAACTCCTCACGTGATATGACATTTAGCAATTTGCAAATGTGCAGCACATCAGAAGGATGACTCTGAAATTACAAAGGGAAACAATTTTGCTGATAAAGCTGCAAAAGCAGCAGCCATAGCAACCACAGTCTTATTAACAACTCGTGAAAATCCCACCATTCCACTATCTGTACTGTAGGATGAACAAAAAGCAGCATCACCAAGAGAACAAAAACAATGGCTGAAACACGGAGCAGTACTAGACACTAGGGGTGCAACGATACTCGTATCGATATTGAACCGTTCGATACAGTGCTTTCGGTTCGGTACGCATATGTATCGAACAATATAACATTTTTAATTTATTTTATCAACTTTCTTTCTGACGGTGCTGTCTGTGTTGAGCGCTCAGTGGATCTGCGCTTGACAGTGCAGCCTAGGTGGAGTAGTCGAACACAGATTCACTGAGCGCAGGGCAAGCTAGCGAGACAGAAGTTAAGCTTGTTGCAACATGGCAAATTGAACCTCCCCCACCCTCATTCAGATCTGGCGTCTGGAACTATTTTGGTCTTCATGTGACGTATGACACTGAAGGTAAGCGTGTCATGGACTAAAGTAAAACAGTATGTCAGATGTGCCACGCAATGCTCAATTACATGAGTGGGAACTAGTGTGTTAGCGCAGTTAGCTCGTTAATGTGTTGACGCTGTCCAGCCCCACACACGGGGCAATCCGCGGTAGCTCGTTAACGGAGATTTGCCGTGTTGTGGCGTTAACCTAATTTCAGATTAAGGCTGACAGCACTAGTGGGAACAAAACGAATATGACTGCACATTTACCCGATAGCATCCTAGTGCAAAGACAAGTGGAAGCAGACAAAAACAACAAGCACGCATACAAACTTTACCCGAGTCATTTAGACAGCCGTTAGCACATGATTCTCCTTATGGGGACCTGATATGTTTAATATGCTGCTGAGAATATAGCCCAGAAGAAGCGTATAGTATAGCTTTTATTTTGGAAAGAGACATTTCTCTGTAATAAACTCTCTTTTCCAAAGATGAGTGATTCCTCAATCAGATACAGGGCTCGCAAAAAACATGCAAACATGCAAACATGACAAGTGAAATCTCCCGCATCAAGCTTAAACATGTGAGAGGTTGATCGCGCAGAGAATCGCTGAGCGTTATGTGAGTGCGTGTGTAAAAGCAGCAGGATATATATTTTAGTTCTGCTGAGCCAAATAAGACAGGTCAGGGTGAAGAAGTGACAGCCAAAGAAAAGCTTACCACAAAACGGAAAAGTTATGACAAATCAGACTATAAGGCAAAAAGAAAGTGCAGCTTTATGGTTTCATGGACAAAAGAATTTCTGTGGCTGCAATATGACGAGCTAAATAACCAGGGGTGCACATTAGTGGTCCACAGGTGTGCATTTGCTGTCAAAATAAAAAACGCGCACAAGATAAGAAGTTGCAACGTGTGTTTGCATACATAAGACTTTCAGGAGGAGGACAGACATTTGTTTAGAACTCTTAAAGATGTCGAAGAAGCTCCTTTAAGCAATTACTTTGGTTTTCCTCCACCTCCAAAGAAATTTCAGGAGTCCGAACCACAAAAGAAGCGCGTATTGTCGGAAAAGTGGTTGCAGGAGGTGAGCTGGCTTCAAACAAATGATGAACGCACAGAGAGGTGGTGCAGAATGTGCCGTGAAAATTTAATAAATGACAAATTAATAAAAAGGCATGAACATTTTTTTGTGTATCGAAAAAATATCGAACCATGACACCAAAGTATCGAACCGAACCGAACCGTGAATTTTGTGTATCGTTGCACCCCTACTAGACACTGATGACATAATGAAAATAACAGGAAAAACCCATTCTTCCAAATCAAAACACAAAACAGCCGCTCTAGTGAGCCATGGTTTTGAGCCATGGCTCATCAGGAGGGATACTCTGAGGGATCCCAACAATCCTATACCATATATTTTAAAACTTCAGCCAAAGAATATGTGAGAACATGTATGACCTGCCCAAACACAATACCCAAGGTAACGTAAGACCAAAAAGAGGACATTTTCCTACACGACCTCACCCATTTCATACAATTCATATGGACTTCATTGAACTGAATGAGTGACAGGACTCAAAATACGCTCTAGTAATTATAGATGTTTTCTCAAAATGGCCAGAAATCTACCCAGTGAAAAAAGCAGACGCAATCTCAGTTGCAAAGTGTCTATGCAACCATTCCAACATATGGTATTCCTACTCTGATAAGATCAGATAATGGAACCCATTTTGTAAATGATGTGATCAGCAAAGTATCTGAAGCACTAGGTTTCAGTTTGAAACACCATTGTGCCTACCATCCACAGAGTGCAGGATTAGTGGAGAGAACAAATGGCACTATAAAACGAAGGCTCAGGAAAACAATGGAAGAAACTGGCAGACCATGGCCAGAATGTGTAGGCCTAGTCAAAATGTGGATGAGAATAACACAAGGAAGTAACACTAGTAACACTGTGTGAGATAATCCATCCACCTGTCGGTGGCGCTGTCACTTGGTGTTCGCTCACTCTGTGGTATAGTATCGCTTCCTGTTCCTGCTCAAACACAGTGGTGTTTCTGAGTAGCTTATTTGCTTAGCAGTTTAATTAACAACTTTTAAATACATTCTTTTTTCACAGTATAATAATCTTCACGTGCTTCATCCGAAGCACACTTTCTGTGTACTCACTGCCTAATTTATAGTATTCAAGTATTCAAGTATTCACTCACTGTCTCTGTACTGTTTCGCTAGCTTAGCTCGTAGCCGACCCGTTAGCACCATGGCTACTTCACCTGTCCCTTCTGCACTTTCTTGCTCATTGTGTCAGATGTTTAGTTACTCCTCGGCCTCCTTTAGCAGTAATGATATCTGTAACAAATGTAGCATATTTGCAGCTCTGGAGGCCAGGATTACTGATCTGGAGACTCGGCTTTGCACCCTGCTCTCACCCTTAGCTAGCCAGGCCCCTGTAGCTGGTGCAGCCGAAGATAGCGTAGGCCCCGCTAGCTGTTCCCCGGCAAATCCCAAGCAGCTGGGGAAAGAGGGCGGCTGGGTAACGGTGAGGAGGAAGCGTAGTCCTAAACAGAAGCCCCAGGTACACCACCAACCCGTTCATGTGTCTAACCGTTTTTCCCCACTCGGTGACACACCCGCTGGGGGTCAAACTCTGGTAATTGGTGATTCTGTTCTCAGACATGTGAAGCTAGAGACACCGGCAACCATAGTCAATTGTCTTCCAGGGGCCAGAGCAGGCGACATTGAAGGAAATTTAAAACTGCTGGCTAAGGGTAAACGTAAATTCAATAAAATCATAATTCACGTCGGCAGTAATGACACCCGGTTACGCCAATCGGAGGTCACTAAAATCAATATTGAATCGGTGTGCAACTTTGCCAAAACAATGTCGGACTCTGTAGTTTTCTCTGGTCCCCTCCCCAATCAGACCAGGAGTGACATGTTTAGCCGCATGTTCTCCTTAAATTGCTGGTTGTCTGAGTGGTGTCCCAGAAACGATGTGGGCTTCTTAGATAATTGGCAAACCTTCTGGAGGAAACCTGGTCTTGTTAGGAGAGATGGCATCCATCCCACTTTGGATGGAGCAGCTCTCATTTCTAGAAATATCGACAAATTTATTAAACCCCTCAAAACATGACTATCCAGAGTTGGGACCAGGAAGCAGAGTTGCAGTCTTACACGCCTCTCTGCAGCTTCTCTCCTCCTGCTACCCCCCCAAAAACCCATCTCCATAGAGACTGTGTCTGCTTCCAAAAAGACAAAAAACAAACTAAATACCAGCAACAAACAACTTAAACATTTACAAAGAAAGAACAATACAGTATCCACATCTGAACCAAAGAGTAAAACAGTGAAATGTGGATTATTAAACATTAGGTCTCTCTCCTCCAAGTCTCTGTTAGTACATGACTTAATAATTGATCAACAAATTGATTTACTCTGCCTTACAGAAACCTGGTTGCAGCAGGATGATTATGTTAGTTTAAATGAATCAACACCCCCGAGTCATTCTAACTACCAGAAATCTCGAAGCACAGGTCGAGGGGGCGGTGTGGCTGTAATTTTTCACACCAGTCTATTAATTAATGAAAGACCAAGACAGACTTTTAATTCATTTGAAAGCCTGATGCTTAGCATTGCCCACCCCAGCTGTGAAACTCAGAAACCAGTCTTACTTGTTATCATCTATTGTCCACCTGGGCCTTACACAGAGTTTCTGTCTGATTTCTCAGACTTTATATCTAATTTAGTTCTGAGCTCAGATAAAATAATTATTGTGGGTGATTTTAACATCCACACTGCAAAAACCCACCTCCTTAATACTAGATAAATACACTTATTTTTGGTGAAGTTTTGCTTAAAACAAGTGAAATTATCTGCCAGTGGGGTAAGTGTTTTTTTCTTATTAAGATTTCTTGAAATAAGAACAATATCCAGATTTAAATAAAGCTAAAAATAAGTATTTTACACTTATTCCAGGCAACAAATCAGAACATTGAAACTTAAAATAAGCTTTAACCACTTATTCTAGGGAACAATTAGATAGTTAAATATTAAAATAAGCCTTACACACTTATTCCAAGCAACCAATCATGGCAATTGAAACCTAAAATAAGATTTAACCACTTGTTCTAAGCAAAATGTTGAAGAAATTAAATCTGAAAATAGGCATAAAACACTTATTCTAAGGAACAAATCAAGGCAAATAATCTAAAAACTAGTACATTAAATCATTTTAAAGATCTTAAAATAAGTTAAAAAATAATAGATTGTAGTCTAAATCTTCTTAAATTCAGTGAAATAATCTGCCAGTGCAGTAAGATAATTACACTTGATAAGAATTCTCAAAATAAGAAAGATAAAGCCAAATTAAAGCAGGCAAAGTATACTGTGTACATGACCTTTATTGGAAACAAACTCTCCAAACAGTAACAAATATTTCAGTGAATCATAGTACACAAAAATTTAAAGACACATTGTAAGTGTAACATTGTTATTTTGTGTTCCTTTTAGAAGTGCTAAACCAGTTAGCTACTCAACATATAAAATGTAATAAAAAGAGCATTTGCAATTTTAAACACAATTTGCAGAACAGATGTGTTTAAAGAAAAAAGTACTTTGTATTACATTAATAAGAATAAAAAAAAAGAATTCAAGTGTAAATTGCAACTTCAAAGCTATCAGGCCCAAACCTTCCAACACAGACCTAAGTTACATCTTGCTCAAACAGCTCTACGTTTCAATAAACATTCCTACAGCCTGCCATGACTTTTTTGTATGAGCCTGTGGTGTCTTGCTCATGGATTTTGTCCTTTAACACTTCAGTCTAAATGACAGACAGAAGCGTTGCCACACATTTAGGATAGGTGAGATGAAGGGTGTAGTAGTATGCCATAAGATACAGCAAACCTTCTCCAAGGTCATCTGTGGTCAAATGTGGTGATGAGAGTGGTTCCAACTGCAATAAGACAGCGGGACCCTTCAAAGAGCAGAACGGGGCTGACGCTGGATCTTCTGTTGGCAAAAGAAAAACAAAGACAAAAATTGTACAATGTACGGAGAAACTCCAAAGCTATCAGGGTAGTTCAAGTATGTATTAGACTTAGACTTCACTTTATTGATCCCTTTGGGGTGCACCCTTCGGGTGATACATGAATGATGACAACCATAGATCAGATGTGCTACAGACCATATTAATGTTATTTTTCTTTAGATTGACAAATACTGTATAGAAAAAAAATAAAAATAAAAAAAAAAAATATATATATATATATATATATATATATATATATATATATATTTATTCATGCCATTGAAAAATGTAATAAATTCTGCCTCATCACCGTTAGGATTATGTCTTTACACACTTTAGGAAATGACAAAGATACTGCACCTGTGATAGTTAAATATGTAATTATTTCCATTTTGTTTTTAATTTCTTTATGATTTTCTTTATTATTTTTATTGAAATTTTTTTTATCTCAGTGTTTGTGCCATTTCAGATTTCTGCACACCTTTTCCAAATATAAACTACATTGTTGGAGGACTTGGCATGGATAAAAAGGCCATATGCCAAATAAACTGTTAAAGTGAAAGCTTTATGGGCATTATTTGATAACAAATATGAAGAAACACAGACCTGAAGGACATCAATCAGTGCTTCACTGGCATGTCCCATCTTCTTGGGTGGTGCAACTTGTGATGGGAAGAAAGTTGGTAGTGTCCTGAACAGGGCTATGAACAGAACAGGAAAGAAAGAACTAAATCAAATTTCAGTTCAATATTCAATATTATTGCCATAATTGTAATCTTTCACTTACAACTGTTGTCACCAGAACTGCTCCTTGGTGGCAAAAGCATGTTTGATCCACCACTTGAATCTGCATCATAATCTTCTCCCTGGTCACATGGTGAGATGTCCATGAGACGCCTTTTCTTTAGTCTCATCCTAAATAAGAAAACGAAAATAGTTATATTACAGGAGTCCTAAACAAAATGTGTCGTGCTAAGTGTTTTTAAATCAAAAGCGGCAAAACTTGCCTCTTTGTGAACTTGAGCCCACAACTGTTTCCTCCTCATAAAATTTTCAGGCCCTGGAAGCAGGTCCCTTAAATCGTCCCTACTGAGGGTGTGGAGCAAGACCTCATCTATGTCTGCAGCTGTAAATAAAAGTCAGTAACTTTCAGAAATGTAAAAGTTGTACAACAATTCCAAATTGTCATTTTGTCAAATACATTTAAATGTAATTTAAATATTTTATTGATCTGACAACATAAAATTGATTCTATGTACGATCACTGTCAGTGTGTGCAACACAAAATTCATTTAGACATTAATTTGCATAAATATGCATATGCTTGGCCTACCATTTAGAACCGAAAGGCTGCAATCATCCAAACCCTCCATGATTTACTGGTGTAGCTTTTGTCAGAACTTTTCCCTGAGGAAAGAAAAACATATGTTTGGGTCAAAAAGAAAAACTGAGTCAAGACACCACCTGCCATGGATCCAAAGTCTATGCAATCAGACACATGGATAAGGTGCAAAAGACAGACCAAGTAGAGCCTGTGTTAATTCAATGGTTAAGTCTTATAAAATTGCTTACTTAAAATTTATGACAAGGCTATTCCAAACTAGTTTTCAAACTAAAACTAATAGTGCCCAACTGCTTGTCAAATCATTCAACAAATGACCACAGCTCAGATTAGGCCACTTCATCCATAAGAAAAAATGTTACCTCGGTTCAGCAAGGTTAAAGTGACCTGATTGATATTAATAGTTTACAACATAAATAATTGGAAGCAAGTTCACATCTTCTCCAACTTACAAGTTTATATGATTAATCATAATCTGTCGGAAATGAGGCTTAAAGTAAATCTATAGGTAAAGATGTCTTTCATAAATGTGCATTATTTTTATTCCCTTGTGTTATCTTTAATTTCATTACCCAAACTGGACTTGCAAAAAATAGTAAAATAATAAAATTTGAATAAACTCATGTTGGTTAAATGTAATTTTGGTCATAAAACAGTTAACTCTTGATGACTTAAGTAAATCCTCATTTAAGTTAAATATAGATCTGTCCAACACCCCTGTCTTTTTCCATAACAAAAAACAGCATTGTAAAGTTATGAGCCCGATTGCGAGATTTGTCTCAAACCAGTATCGGTCCTCCCAAGTTGCACACACCAAGCACAGTGCAGACAGAGAGCACGCGGCTTAAGAAGGAAAAAAAAACCACCGCAGCTTTTTGTTTTCCGTGGGTGGGAAACACAAAACGGACTTTTGCAAAGGCGGATATCAACTGTAGTTCTTTTGTCATATAGCTATGTTAAGTATATTGAACACGAAGCTAAATTTACCTAACTAGCACCATTAATAATTTTAAACTATCACTGCATGCTAACAATTCAGCATACTGAATGAACTAAGCTAGCTAGCTGGCTGGCAGTTTTGGCTAACTACCCATTGGTAGTGAACTGATAATACTGCCTCGGTAAAACTTAATATTTGACCACGACTGATGTTACTACAGTAAGTCAAAGCTAAAAGAACCCGAAATGTTTGTAAGCAAAAGTTAATTACCTCAACAGAATCCAGTCCGAACCTGCTCCCTCGTGTCCTCCGATTCAAACAGTGAGATAATGGACAGAGCCACTTGAGGGCAGCCAGGGGGGAGGTAGTGTTACACATTTTTGTCTGTGTAAAGCTTGTAAAACGTGAACATAACATGCATAATGAACCTGCATTCGAAAAGCTAATTTTAACAAATAACCCATCAATTACTATGACTGTTGTAGTCGTCTTTACAATTACATTACTACACAAGTTAAATGCAGACTTGGTATAAACCACCCCTTCAAACTTGGTATTGACCTCTACTACTCTGCCCGCCAAGAACTTCTTTCAGGTCTTTTCCCCAAACAAGATGGCGTGTTGGAGGTGTGGGATTTGTTTTGTTTTTGTTGCCTTAACAGTAAAGTCTCTTTTGAGCCATATTAATACAATTCATAGCAGTAGTCCAGACTTTTGTGTGATATGTGGGATGGTTGTACGGAGGAATACAGGAACCTAATCTAGTGCTAATACATTATTTAACTCTTTAATATGAACTAGACTATGGAACACCAAAGTGTTAAAACGTGTCATTTAATTTTTATTTTACATTGTGTATTTTTATAATATTTTATTAAATATTTATTTCACTACGATTCTTTTTTGTAATAATAGAAACATTTTGAGACACTTTAATTTTAAGCACCTGTTTAAGCAGCAGCCAATGAGCGTTCAGGTCCCACCCTGATTGCCTGAATAAGAAATTCAGTTGTTAAATGACCTCAAATAAATACACCATTATGAAAAACCCCATTATGAAACAAAAACAGACTTTGGGAAAAAGAGATTTTGGAATATAAATTCATCGAATTTAATAAAATGTCTCAAAAAATGTTCTATAATTCATAAAAAAAAATTTAATGCTACTTTAGCTTCAAGTGACAACAGATTAAAACAATCCCCTGGACAAATGTTTATATTGATCAAGATTTTGCCATTCTTTTATCAAATTTATTTTGGATTTAATTGAAATTGTTAAAATACTTTTTGCCCCAGTTGTGTCTTTACAAACTGTGTCCAAACTAAAAAAATGATAGAAGATTACATGCTGCATCTTCCCTCTCAGATTATTGCCCTGGGACCTGTAATTTGTCATACGTGTATGAAATAGAGTCTAAACGCAGTTTTTTTTAAAAAACAATGGTCAGCCAAATTAAACTTTAAGAATGTGTGCAAGTCTCTTGTAAACCACAATCAGCTGCTGGAGTGTTGTCAAAGTGAAGCAGGAACTGAGCATCCAATATTTGTAAATGAGAAAGGACTAGGTCCTGTATCAGAGGTTGCTAATATGGAGTTTTTGGTGATTGAAGATGCTATACATTATGCCGTTAGAGTAAAGTGGCTTATTTTACATGGTAACAAATACATCTGTGACACGTCTCAGGTCTAAATATACCTTCCAATGATTGACTTTCTTATTTCAAGGAAAAAGGTGAATGTTTCTTATTTTAAGATAATTTTTTGTTTTACACTCTATCTAAAAGCTATTTTTGCTTGAAATAAAGGTGAAATGGTTCATTTTTAGATTTACAGACTAAATAAGAAAAAAAAGGAATAT
The DNA here is from genome assembly GCF_056152115.1 of Neolamprologus brichardi. Lineage (NCBI taxonomy): Eukaryota > Metazoa > Chordata > Actinopteri > Cichliformes > Cichlidae > Neolamprologus > Neolamprologus brichardi. The sequence continues at coordinate 14,421,339 of NC_142106.1, read as the reverse complement.
ATACTTAAAACAAGTCTAATCATCTAACACATGAGACTGGAAACTAGTTTGTAATGTTCAAAACAAGATGGACAAGATAATCTGGCTAAATTTAAGAAAATAAATCTTGTTAAGCTACAAGAAATTTGCAGTGCATGTTGGTGCTAAAAATGACAGCCTCAACATGGCATTTAATCTGTTGTTAGACTCAATTGGTTTCTCTCAAAATGTAAAAGAACCCACCCACCACTTTAATCACACTCTAGATCTTGTTTTAACATATGGCATAGAAACTGAACATTTAACAGTGTTTCCTGAAAACCCTCTCCTGTCTGATCATTTCTTGATAACATTTACATTTACAATAATTGATTACGCAGCAGTGGAGAGTGGACTTTATCAAAGTAGATTTCTTTCTGAAAGCGCTGTAACTAAGTTTAAGAATATAATCCAGCCTCTGTTATCATCGTCAATGCCCTGTACCAACACAGAGCAGAGCAGCTATCTGAACGCTACCCCAACAGAGGTCGATTATCTTGTTAATAATTTCACCTCCTCACTACGTACGACTCTGGATACTGTAGCTCCGGTGAAAACTAAGGTCTCTAATCAGAAGTACCTGACCCCGTGGTATAATTCTCAAACACGTACCCTAAAGCAGATGACTCGTAATCTGGAGAGGAAATGGCGTGTCACAAATTTAGAGGATCATCATTTAGCCTGGAGAAATAGTTTGTTGCTTTATAAGAAAGCCCTCCGCAAAGCCAGAACAGCTTACTACTCATCACTAATTGAAGAAAATAAGAACAACCCCAGGTTTCTCTTCAGCACTGTAGCCAGGCTGACAAAAAGTCAGAGCTCTTTTGAGCCAACCATCCCTTTAACGTTAACTAGTGATGACTTCATGAACTTCTTCACAAATAAAATTTTTATCATTAGAGAAAAAATTACCAATAATCATCCCATAGATGTAATATTATCTACAGCTACTCTTAGTTCCATTGATGTTAAGTTAGACTCTTTTTTTCCAATCGATCTTTCTGAGTTAACTTCAATAATTACTTCCTCCAAACCATCAACGTGTCTTTTAGACCCAATTCCTACAAAACTGCTCAAAGAAGTCCTGCCATTGATTAATTCTTCGATCTTATATATGATCAACCTATCTCTAATAATCGGCTATGTACCACAGGCCTTCAAGGTGGCTGCAGTTAAACCTTTACTCAAAAAGCCATCTCTAGACCCAGCAGTCTTAGCTAATTATAGGCCAATCTCCAACCTTCCTTTCATATCAAAAATCCTTGAAAGAGTAGTTGTCAAACAGCTAACAGATCATCTGCAGAGGAATGGTTTATTTGAAGAGTTTCAGTCAGGTTTCAGAGTTCATCACAGCACAGAAACAGCTTTAGTGAAGGTTACAAATGATCTTCTTATGGCCTCTGACAGTGGACTCATCTCTGTGCTTGTCCTTCTTGACCTTAGTGCAGCATTCGATACTGTTGACCATAATATCCTATTAGAGCGATTAGAACATGCTGTAGGTATTACAGGTATTGCACTGCAGTGGTTTGTATCATATCTATCTAATAGACTCCAATTTGTGCATGTAAATGGAGAGTCCTCTTCACACACTGAGGTTAATTATGGAGTTCCACAGGGTTCAGTGCTAGGACCAATTCTGTTTACATTATACATGCTTCCCCTAGGCAGCATCATTAGAAGACATAGCATACATTTTCACTGCTATGCAGATGACACCCAGCTCTATCTGTCCATGAAGCCAGATAACACACACCAATTAGTTAAACTGCAGGAATGTCTTAAAGACATAAAGACTTGGATGGCCACTAACTTTCTGCTTCTTAACTCAGATAAAACTGAGGTCATTGTACTCGGCGCTGAAAAGCTTAGAAATATGGTATCTAACCAGATTCTTACTCTGGATGGCATTACCTTGGCCTCCAGTAACACTGTGAGGAACCTTGGAGTCATTTTTGACCAGGATATGTCCTTCAACGCACATATTAAACAAATATGTAAGACTGCGTTCTTCCATTTGCGCAACATCTCTAAAATTAGAAATATCCTGTCTCAGAGTGACGCTGAAAAACTAGTTCATGCATTTATTACTTCCAGGCTGGACTACTGCAATTCATTATTATCAGGATGTCCAAAAAACTCACTGAAAAGCCTTCAGTTAATCCAAAATGCTGCAGCAAGAGTACTGACAGGGACTAGAAAGAGAGAGCATATTTCTCCTGTTTTGGCTTCCCTTCATTGGCTTCCTGTTAAATCCAGAATTGAATTCAAAATCCTGCTCCTCACATACAAGGTCTTAAATAATCAGGCCCCATCTTATCTTAATGACCTTGTAGTACCATATCACCCTATTAGAGCACTTCGCTCCCGCTCTGCAGGCCTACTTGTTGTTCCTAGAGTATTTAAAAGTAGAATGAGAGGGAGAGCCTTCAGTTTTCAGGCCCCTCTTCTGTGGAACCAGCTTCCAGTTTGGATTCGGGAGACAGACACTATCTCTACTTTTAAGATTAGGCTTAAAACTTTCCTTTTTGCTAAGGCATATAGTTAGGGCTGGACCAGGTGACCCTGAATCCTCCCTTAGTTATGCTGCAATAGATGTAGGTTGCCGGGGGATTCCCATGATGCATTGAGTTTTTCCTTTCCAGTCACCTTTCTCACTCAGTATGTGTTAACAGACCTCTCTGTATTGAATCGTATCTGTTATTAATCTCTGTCTCTCTCCCCAGCATGTCTTTCATCCTGTCTTCCTTCTCTCACCCCAACCGGTCGCAGCAGATGGCCGCCCCTCCCTGAGCCTGGTTCTGCCGGAGGTTTCTTCCTGTTAAAAGGGAGTTTTTCCTTCCCACTGTCGCCAAAGTGCTTGCTCATAGGGGGTCATATGATTGTTGGGTTTTTCTCTGTATCTATGAAGCGCCTTGAGGCGACTTTTGTTGTGATTTGGCGTTATATAAATAAAATTGAATTGAATTGAATTGAAGTAACAAACTGTCCCCATTTGAAATTATACATGGGCGACCTTTTCCACTACCAGTTACTAGCGAGCCACTAGATAAATCAATCCGTGAAACCACTCTGGCGGATTGGATGACTCAATTGTTGACAAACAGAAAAGTTGTTTTGAACAATAAACTGCCGCAAGACTCTTCTTCTATTTCCTGCAGGTTGAAGCCAGGTGATTGGATCCTTGTCCGAGTACTCCAAAGGAAAAATTGGAGCTCGCCACGGTGGGAGGGTCCATACCAAGTGCTTTTTACCACTCCAACTGCCCGCAAAATAGCGGAGAGACCCTCCTGGATACATCAGAGCCACTGCAAAAAGGTTGAGGTCCCAGAGGATTCCACTTCCTTCACAGAAATCAACTAGGAAAGTTTCACCCTCGCTTGGTTGCTTCAGTGGTGAGGGGGAAGTGCTGATTGAGCATTGCTCGCACTTCCATCTCCAGCCACTGACCAACTCTAGGGTAACCAAGCAGTAGGGTGTGATGGACCTGTACGCAGCCATGGGAAGGTGAACCCTCTTGGTTACCTTGACTACGACGCTCACCCTTACAGGACCCCAGCTGATGCTGACAACAGCTGAACCACGAGGCAGACAGAGAAGATGGACGCATGACAACTCCCACCTAAGAGACATGACGCAAGACCACATACACCCTTGGATGAACAATGCGTGGTACCGCAACATCCACGACATGACCAGGGCAGAATCGGAAAATACAGACTGTTATGTCTGCTCTTATATGCCCAGCACGTCGACACACCCTACACTATATGGCAAATACATGGACAACACTCAAGCCAAGTGTGCCGCTAGCTTCGCTGGCATTGGATTCCAACACAGCAGAATCATCATCGAAGAGACAAACCCATCTACCTTTTACACTCTTCACGTCAACCTTCTAGGAGGGTTACAACGCAAGAAAATCACCATTGAAGATGTTGTACTTAATAAAGGAGCATATGATCAACTTTTCTGGATCAACTTCAATGTGACAAACCGGAATACATCCATCCATTTCCCAGTTTTCTTGGACCAAACCCCAGGGAAGAACCACTCCATGTGTTATCAACAAGAAAAAGGTAACAGACCCCTTGGAAACACCACAAACTGTGTCCAAACTGCAGGCCACGGAGAAGGTGCCCCTGTGAACATGACTGGACCATTTAATGGCACGTACTGGGTGCAAGGAATGGCCTGGCTATATGGACAATGGGCATATTTCATACTGCCCCCAGGCTGAACACGAACATGTGCTCCTATATTCCTGTCAGACCACACTTTCAGGATGACCGCAGTAAACACCACTTCTACAGCACGCCGGAAAAGAAGATCAATGTTCCCTAAACTTCAACCACATGACCCAATATGGGGAAGAGACGTACCCAAGGAATTCAAAATGTGGACTATCGGACAGAAAGTACTCAATACATTGTTCCCCTGGGTGGGAACCGGAAAAAACATGCTGAGGATTGAAACTCTGGACTAGCGTTTTGGACTCTTCTTGAACGCTTCAACAAACAGCAGGATCAGGAAATCAATGCATTACGGATCACAGTGATGCAAAATCGAATAGCTCTGGACATGATACTAGCAGAAAAAGGGGGACTTTGCGTCCTCTTCAACAACACCTGCTGCACTTACATACCAGACAATGTACACTCATCAAACATGACTGATGCCCTGAACGCCTTGAAACAGATCCAGCAGGCCCAAAATACACAAGTCACCATCAAGTGCGGGATCTACCAAGGAGATGCTCTGTCCCCACTGCTGCTCTGCATAGGCCTGAACCTCCTCAGTGAGATCATTAACAAGACTGGCTACGGATACCGACTACGGAACGGAGCAGTTGTCAGCCACTACAAGTACAAGGATGACATCAAGCTGTATGCCAAGAGTGAACGAGACATCAATTCACTGATCCACACTACCAGGCTATACAGCAATGACATTGGAATGTCGTTCGGACTGGAGAAGTGTAGTCGGATGGTAACAAAGAGAGGGAAGGTAGTCAGAACTGAGGGGATTGAACTACCAGAAGGCAACATTGCAGACATAGAGGACAGTTACAAGTACCTGGGGATCCCGCAGGCGAATGGGAACCATGAAGAGGCCGCTAGGAAAGCTGCAACCACCAAGTACCTGCAGAGGGTCAGGCAAGTCCGTTCCTGAGGAGTCAGCTGAACGGTAAGAACAAGATCCGGGCCATCAACACGTACGCCCTGCCCGTGATCAGGTACCCTGCTGGGGTAATAGGCTGGCCAAAGGAGGAGATAGAAGCCACTGACATAAAGACAAGAAAGCTCCTTACCATGCATGGAGGGTTTCACCCCAAGTTCAGCATCCTGAGGCTGTACGCTAAGCGGAAGGAAGGGGGCCGGGGACTGGTGAGTGTGTAACGGAGGGAAGGTGATGTTTTCTTTCGGTGTTCGTTTAAAGGAGGGGAAACCTTCCTCCAAAACGGATAGAGCAGTGGAGCCGCCAAGGGAAAGCACAAAGCTTTAAAACTGTATAATTAAAATATAATTTATTAGATTTAAATAGTTAAAAGTGTATAATGAATTAAAACAACCCTGGCCAGGGAACAACACAATAAAATAAATAAAACACAACATTAAAATCCGGTGGCGTCCGCCACGATATAAAAGTCACTAGAAAGTTAAAAAATCCAGCGGAGCGGTGCAGGAGGGGAACCCGGCGGCGTCCTCGCCTTCCTTCCCACGTTCTGCGCCCGGTGCGCTAAAGGAGGGAGGCAGCGGCAGTTACTATTCTTTCGGACAGCTTTCAATCGTTAACAGGGGAAAGTCCAGAGACTTACCCCGGGTGGACAGAGCTCTCAACTCCGCCCGCCGCTTCTTTATAGCTGTCACTCGGCACCGGCCCGTCTCGTCGCCTTCAATTCTCCACAGACGCGTACTCGGGTCTCGCGTTGCTGCAGCAATCGGCCGCTCGCTCTGCGTCTCTCGATTGCCGGTGCTGTATCCTCCTCTCTCTGCTTGACGCCAAGCTCCACCAGCCTTATCTGTCCCTGCGCACTCTGTAAATTACTACTGCCATTCCTCTCAGGTGTGTCAAATTAACGGAAAGGGGGAAAAGGGCGGAGTCTCTCCAGGACGAGTTGACTGATGCAAGCAAAACATGCGACATAAATAAAAACACTCCACAAGATACAAAACATGCATAGTAAAAAAACCTAAAAACTTGTCCCTTTCCACCCCGTGACAAGTGTCAGCACCACAGTCCAGGATGAGACAACTAACATCCAAGAATACATCACGAAGATGGCCCCAACTGACAGCGTGCTCAGTGAATACCTCAGGCACCAGAAACCCAAGAAAGAGGAGGGAGACGAGGAACCATCATGGAAGGAGAGGCCCCTGCACGGTATGTAACACCAGCAGGTAGAGGAGGTGGCTGATATCCAGAAATCCTACCAGTGGCTGGAGAAAGCTGGACTGAAAGACAGCACAGAGGCACTAATCACGGCCGCACAAGAACAAGCGCTGAGCACAAGATCCATAGAGGCTGGGGTCTATCACACCAGGCAAGACCCCAACTGCAGGCTGTGTAAAGATGCCCCAGAGACAATCCAGCACATAACAGCAGGGTGCAAGATGCTAGCAGGCAAGGCATACATGGAACGCCATAACCAAGTGGCCAGCATAGTGTACAGGAACATATGTGCCGAGTATAACCTGGAAGTCCCGAGGTCAAAATGGGAGATGCCCCAAAGGGTGGTGGAGAATGACCAAGCTAAGATCCTGTGGGACTTCCAGATACAGACGGACAAAATGGTGGTGGCTAACCAACCGGACATAGTGGTGGTAGACAAACAGAAGAAGATGGCCGTAGTGATCGATATAGCGGTTCCGAATGACAGCAATATCAGGAAGAAGGAACACGAGAAGCTGGAGAAATACCAAGGGCTCAGAGAAGAGCTCGAGAGGAGTTGGGGGGTGAAGGTAACGGTGGTCCCTGTGGTAATCGGAGCACTAGGTGCGGTGACTCCCAAGCTAGGCGAGTGGCTCCAGCAGATCCCGGGAAGAACATCGGAGATCTCTGTCCAGAAGAGTGCAGTCCTGGGAACAGCTAAGATACTGCGCAGGACCCTCAAGCTCCCAGGCCTCTGGTAGAGGACCTGAGCTTGAAGGATAAATGGCCCGCGGGTGCGTGCTGGGTGTGTGTGGTGTATATATATATATTTGGGATGCACCGATACCGTTATCGGGTATCGGCCTCGATACCACATTTTCTAAAGTACTCGTACTCGTTAAAAGTCCCCCGATACCAGGGACCGATACCACGGTCTGAGACCTGTCTATGTTTGAGCTGCATGTAAGGGGTTAATCACAGGCCCGGAGTGCCCGCCCCCAGGCCCCGAGTGCCCGACCCCAGGCCACCGGCTGCAGCTCAGAGCTGAGAGAAGGGCAGGCGAGACATATCAGCCGTGTGGAACTATTTCAAAGTGAACGAAGACGCAAAAACAAAGGCGGACTGCAAATTGTGCTCAGCGAAATTGTCCAGAGGAGGCTCTAAAGGTAGGACATTTAACACAAGTAATTTAATCAAGCACCAAAATCCCAACACGACAACGAGTACAAAGAGTTTACCCACGCTTATTTACCCATGCTGATTAGCACAGAGGAGCATAGCTGATGCTATAGCAGTGGGACGGAAAATAGTTGGGCATTTTAAACATTCCGCCTTAGCCTACTCCCGCCTCGAGGACATTCAGGGACAGCACAACCAGCCAATAAAGAGACTGCAGCAGGACGTACAGACGTGCTGGAACAGCACGTATTACATGCTCCAGTCCCTCATTGAGCAAAAGCGAGTGCTGGGCGTGTCCGAGCATGAACTCCCTGACTCTCTCACCGCTCACCAATGGGCTCTTATGGAGACGACTGTTGCCATCCTCGCCCCCTTTGAGGAACTAACTAAAAAAGTGAGCAGCTACGACGCATTAAATAGCAAAGATGTTTATTAATGCCCCTTGTGTTGTCCAAAGCGGCAGAGTTTACAATAAACTGAAAAAAATACTTGAGTTGCACTGTCACTGTTTAAATTGTTTTTCATAATTATTTATTCTGTAATATGTTGCATACAACATGCTTTTCATTTTAAATAAATGTTCTTAATTCCAAACCAGTCCCTTGTTTTTTGTTTTTTGTTAAATTATAGGACTAAAGCTGTTACCTGTAAATTTAAATCAAGTTTTTATTAAGTACTCGGTATCGGTATCGGCGAGTACTGAAATGCAAGTACTCGTACTCGTTTCCAAAAAAGTGGTATCGGTGCATCCCTAATATATATATATATATATTTAGTGATGGCATGCCACACATGGTAAGCTCCACACCTCACCACCCGTTGATTCACCTTAGTTTAATTTACAGTCACAACTTTAAAATATTCTACTTATTGTTCAATATTGTTTCTTTATTAAATGTATTTATTTTTCCATCACACCTTCCAATGTTTATATGGCGTGCACACATATTAACCTTGCAAGGTCAAAGTTCTGTTTTATGTTATATTAATACATCTTTCTTTGTTTGAGTTACCTGGGGGTTGGCTTCTCCTCCTGTCTGGCAAAAGGTGTGGCAACATGGGCCAGAAACAGGGTATCTATGTGAAACTGCTGTTTGTAGATTACAGTTCAGCATCTAACACAATAGAATGTAGACAGTAGAATGTTCACAAAGCTCAGGGATCTAGGATGTGTGTTGGACTTCCTCACTGGCAGAACTCAGGTAGTGAGGTTGGGTATGTGTGTCTATGACAGCATCAACACCAACACGGGAGCGCCACAGGGGTTTGTACTCTCGCCACTGCTGTACTCCCTTGTCTAAATGAAACACAGGATGTTGCAATCCCTTCTGACTCTGTGGCCACTCATGGCTCCAACACCACTGTGAAGTTTGCTGATGACACAGTGGTGTTGGGCGCCATCTCCAACAATGATGAGGCGGCCTACATGGATGAAATGGAGAATCTGGCATTGTGGTGCCAAGAAAACCATCTTCAGCTGAACATCTGCAAGACCAAGGAGCTGGTGATGAACTGGAGAGGGAGTCAGCACAGAGTCTACAAGCCCCTCCATCTCGACTTCCATCATCAGTGCGGTCCTTCAAGTATCTCGGTGTCCACATCTCCTCAGACCCGACATGGTCTGCTCACATTCAGGTCCAGTCCAAAAAGGCTAGGCAGCACCTGTACCAACAACTGAGGAAGTTTGGAGTCACTCCAGTGATACTCAGGACTTTCTATATAGGCACGCAAGAGCATCCTCACACAGAACATAACATCCTGGTATGGGAACAGCTGTGTTAAGGACCAAAAAGCTCTTCAGAGAGTGAGCCATACGGCAGAACGTTGCTCTCCCTTCCCTACAGGACATTTACACCAGGAGATTTAGATAATAAAGGACCCGTCCCATCCCAGCAACAAACTGTTCCAGCTTCTGCAATCAGGCAGAAGGTTCCACACAATCCAGGAAAAAAACAGAGGCTCAAGAGGAGATTCTGGACCCACCCACCTGGGGGTGTTTGTATTCCAGTAAGGGTCCTAAGGCTAGACCCCCCATGCTAAGCGAGCCTACTGCAGACATGAGCGAGACAGATAAATATGAAGGCATGCCAGCTCAAACGTCGCCCAGATCGACAAGGTCAGGTATTGAGGAACAAGAGCACCCTGATGAGAAGTGAAAACAGGGCGTTGTTGAAATGCTACTACGCAAGTAACCCTGGTTTAAGGGGTTACATGAATAGGATGAGAGACCTATGACATTCTTTGATACCCAAAATCCACATTGAGGGTGAAACAACTAGTAGCTCAGTGTTCCAACATTGGGAAGAAGGGATTGCTCTCACAGCTAGAGATCGACAAGGCACAACACACATGCTACGGCAAGGGGGATCCAGGACGACAGATCAGAGGGGGAGATTTTATCACCCCCACCCGAGATTGGGTACCAAGCCCCAAGTGGGATAGAAGAAGGATCGTTGAGTGCGAGAGGAACTGACCTGAAAGATAGGATCACGGCGAAGCTTGAAACCTGGATCCGCCGTAGCCGGTTCTCAAGACTACTTGAAGTACCATGACAAGATCTGCACGAGGATGTGAATGAGCACTTGATGGTTTGCCTTTAAAGTTGTCTCGAACCTGGCACACTGCAGAAGCTAAGTAGGCTGGGTTTTGGGCAAGTAGGCCTGGGGTGAGGGGTATTTTTATGGTAAAAATACAGTGGCAAAAGAAGGGGATAGTGGCCTTGCCAATGTCTGCCAGTTCACCTTGTGTGGCCGAGCATGGTGCAGCATCTCAGCCTGTTCCTCTGCAACCGGATCATGCTGTAGCACCATCGGTGTCTACGCTTGTTGCTCAGGGGATGCCTGAGAACAGGCCGATTTCACTGCCTCACTTTGAGCCACTCTCAATAGTCATCAGTGGGTTCAAAGCAGGATGCTAGGCTCCGGGTACGCCTGGCTCATCGCCAGCTGGAAAGGGAAGATCGTGAGAGAAAGTTCCAGTTGAAGAAGGAGTTGGAGCTTAGGCGTTTAGAGGTGGAGCAGGCCAGAGCCAGAGAGATTGAACTGAAAAAGGTGGAAGCAGAGACGACTGTCAAGCTATGACAGTTGGAACTCCAAGAGGTTTCCCTCCCAACTACTGCCTCCATGCCACGGTCTGAGGCAGAGTTTGAAAAAATAGTCGTTTTGTTCTGGTGTTTTGTGACACTAAGGTTGATGGTTATTTTGAGTCATTTGAGCAAATAGCCACAGCCTTGCACTGGCCACGAGATGTGTGGGCCATCCTGCTGCAATGCAAACTAGGTAAGGCTCAAGAAGTTTGTTCCTCATTGTCAGCTGAGGACAGTCTGAATTATGACTGCTGGCTTATGAGCTGGTCCCAAAGGTGTATAGGCAGCGTTTCCGGGGGTTGAAAAGAGGACAGGGTCAATCCTACAGAGATTTTGCAAGGGAGAAAAGTGTGCTTTTTAATCGGTGGTGTGTGTCATGCAAAGCTACTGACCTGGCATTGATGCATGAATTAACGCTTGTAGAGGAATTTAAGAACTGCATTTCCAAGCGAATTACAGTATATCTTAACAAACAGTAGGTTTCCTCGCTACTGCAGGCTACGACGCTGGCTGATGAGTTTGTGCTCGTCCATAAAACTAGTGTCAGTAGGTATGACCGAGTCACCTCGCTAGCCCCAGTGAAGGCTAGCGAGGTGCCACCTGGGCAGTACCCAAAGTGTGAGGTACTTGTGTCTCGTCCCAAGATGGAAAGAAAGTGCTTCTTCTGTTTCAAGTCTGGCCATTTAAGAGCAAATTGTGAGGCCTACAAACGGAAACAGTCTCGAGAGCTAGGAGTGTGTCAGCTAACAAAGATGATACAGGCATGGTTTTAAGATCCGAAACAAAGCTCTGTCTCTTCTGCCACAAACCTGGCCACCTGGTTGCTAACTGTTTGAAAGCCCACTTAAAGCAAAAAAGATCTGCTTTGAAAAGAATTCATTGTGGTTCGCAAACGGACAAAGTTGCCAGTCCTAAGCAACAGTTCGAGCATAATTGCTCAGTGGTGTCATTTGGTCACTGTCAGAGGTCGACTGATTCTGATCTGCCACCTGTTGACCATCTTCCGGGTCCTCCAGATGATCTACAGTGTGACAGAGAGTGTGTGACACAACAATTCAAACCTGCACCTCTGGCTAACCAGCATGCCTGTCACCATGACCTAGTGAAGAAGCGTCTGGAAAGTGTTTCAGTAAGGCCTTCTAGCTATCTGCTGGGTTCTCCATATGTGAAGGCTTACAAAACATCTGGCTGTCACTTGGGACACAATCTTGAGGGAACTGGGCCAACCCCATTCAGTGTTTTGGACCCATCCAAAAGGTCTTGGCAGATTCGGCAGGCTATGGTGAATCTAAACTATTATTTTCTAAACACAACACCACCACCTCTGTTCAACGATGGTCGCTCACAGTGGACATAGATGGCTTCTTTCACTCCTCTTTCAAACCATCTATGTAAACTGTGAGCGACCATCTTTGAACAGAGGCGGTGGTTTACGACACCAACTGTCTGCCATCTATAATCCAGTTTTGAGTTCCCTCACCAGATGCCTTAACGCCCACTCACATCCTGGGCCATCTGACCTCAGAAATTCGGATGATAAGGTGGGGCCAGGTTTCACAATGAGCTCACCCGAAACCTTGGCTGATTGGGACCCACGCCCATTTTCACACCTTGGCTCAGGCGATTAGAGGATCATCAGTGGGTCCTTTTTTTCCCTCTTTGGGGGATACTCCCACTAAGTTTAAATCTGCGACTCCCCACCATTTGGCCTTAGAACTGAAGAAGCTTCTCGGATGAGAGGTGAAACGTCTTCAAGCAACTTAAAAGTCCAGACGCTTTTCTTTGCAAGCTCCTATAACTACGATGACCTGGATGACTGAGAACCTTCATAGACATATGTAGTAAAGTAGAACAGTGAAAAATTACAGCACTGTCAATACATAAATATCCAGATGTTGTACATAAATGTGCAATTTTGGGAAACATTCGACATCATGTCAGATGACTTTTTTTAGGTATTAAAGAGCAGAAAAGACTTTTATTAACAGGACTAAAATGCTTGTTTTTTTATATATTTTTGAAGAATTAACCACACATTCACATGGCAATGGGCCTCTTCTGCTGTGCGCATGGAGCGTTTAATTGGCCTCTGGCCCTTTAAACTCTGAGGGGCTGTAAATTTGGTTTATTTTGGCCAATTTGCATGACTGACACCTCTTTTTAATCATTTGAGCCAATAGGATCACAGTAATGATGCCACATTCACTTCACTTCAACCAGTCAGAAGTTACAAGGCCAAAACTCACCTGGGCCCAAATTTACTGCATGAGGCATTTGTCCAGTCACGTGTCTGTAGACGGGTCTAAAATGGAGGTTGTTGACGGAAATGGCTCTGATGCAGCTAGTTAGCTATGTTAACTGCTGATAGTCGTGAGGCTACCGGTTACTGGCAAAAATAATGGAGGAAATTGGGACGGTAAGCCAATTTCTGACTTTCTGGTTCGGTTTTGTTTGTTTAGCGGACTTTTGTGCATTTATGTAACTGCTCTTTTAATCATGGCTTGTTTTTGTTGTGTTTGGTGGTTGTAGAAATGCATTATATGAGATTTTAGCTGAGATTCAGAGGTTTCTATGGATACCACACATGCTGGGACTTATATTTCTGACCCTGTGTTATAACCGATTAAACATTGATCTCCTCCCTTTTGCCCCCGTTACCGGGGGGTGTGGGCTAAACAGGTTCTTTGCTTGAAGCTGTTGTCCTGTGAGTGTGATAGATTGATTATTAGTTGAAGTTCATAATGGGGTAAACAGTTGTGGTTAAAAGTTACTCAATGTATTATTCAATTTATTTCAAATATGTAAATGTATAAACAAGGGTAAAATAAGTCCCATTAAGAGACGTAATGTAACACAGGCTAAAATAGTTAAGAGTTCATGACTATTTTCAACCGGATAACAATCCTTAATGTGACTACAACCTGTGTAAAATTCAATCTGTGATCTACTTGTTGAGCCTGGGGAATAATCCATGTGATTTAGTGATCATGATTGATTAGTTATGCCTACCATTGCTGGAAGGGGGAGCTCTGGCCACGATGCCTCATTTGCAATGAAGCTGCTGAAAGAGAAGCATCGTGTCTGAGCGTTGTCATTGACTTATCCCCTTTTGAGGTAATAATTTAGCAATTCTGCTTTTGGACTTTACAAATATGTATGTTGAGCTGTACTGACCATGTTTCAAAATGTACCAAGAGGATACTAGGAATATTTAGATCATCTGTGTTAACTGTGTTGTTAGGATAAGCTATAAGCAGCTAGCTAAGCTAAGCACTCTGTTTGTGGCTAGCATGGAGCAATATCGTGCCAGACTGTGTATGAAACATACAGCATTGTGTGCATTGTGCATTCGATCTGGACGAAGAACATGTTTATTTTGTGTGAAGGGACAAATGCCAAATTAGTATTTTTATATGAATATTTTGTTTATTTTCTGTACATTTCAGTTTAATGATCTAAATTTGTTTATTGATTCATAAGCTGTTTTTGTAAATTCTTACATTCAATTTAATCTGTAACTTAAAGGAAAGGAAAGAAGACGGTCTTGAGATATATCCTCTTACAACTAACAGAGACTGTACATCATTGTTAAGCTGTTTAATACTTTTGTATGCATGTTTATATTTCTGAATCATTCGCAATGAAGCTGCTGAAAGAGAAGCATCGTGTCTGAGCGTTGTCATTGACTTATCCCCTTTTCAGCCCCTTTTCAGGTTGTAACATGAGCCCCCTATCACTCAAGCTGTTAACTCTCTGAAACTTGATGATGAAGGAAACTGTACTTACTGACACCTTGACTTTCTTTTCAATTTATCTGTAGGAAAGACCCACATTTTAAGTGTTAAACCTGTAGAAATTATTAGAACCAGCTTGATCAACCTCCATTGCTGCAGAACAGCTTAAAATTGCTGACCCATTTTGTGTTCACTGAAAAAGACTATTTTGTATCATTTTGAAATGTACATTATTTTTCAGTTTTGGGTAACCTTAAACTTTTTTTTAACCTCTGGCAGTTCACCACTTACCATTTCAAACTATTCATTGGACTGGAACAACTTGAATAGCAATAAATAACTGAACAGTTAGTGTATACAAAATGTGGAACAAGCGAAGTGCAAGTGAAGGGAATTTTTGACTGTTAGTGTATATATAGTGCAATGAGTCCTTTGTATATTTGTTTATGCTCCTTGGTTGTGTGTTGTGTCTGTGTGGATTTTTGATTCATTTTTATTTGTTTTTTATTCCTTTTATCTACTTTGTGTTTGTTTCAATTTCTGCCTCAGCATCAATAAAATTGCTCCCTTTGATTACTGTATCTGCTTGTGTCCTGAATTTTGGGTCCTAACTCTGTACAAACTCTTATACATTATAGAAATGTATATTTTACTCATTTTATTTAAAAAAAAAAAAACGTTTCCTAACTCCATGATCGTCCAATAGCCCCCAAACACACCATAAGAGAATAAGACCACCTCTGCTTTGCTTGACTGGCAGCTGTTGAAGATGTGATATTTTGATATCACTATATGTGACATCAGCAGAATCTTCTCCAGCTTGTTCATCAACTGAAATTAAACAGAATAAACAATAACATGAAATGAATATAAACTTTATTCTGCAAAACAAATATATATCTAAAATACAGAAAAATGGGTTTTACCTTTAGACTTCTTATGAACATGTCTTCTCACCAGCAGAGCCAGTAATGCGAGTAGAACCACAACACAGACTGATCCAGCAAAAGACAACACAGAGAAAACAGAAGGAAAGAGGGATGGAGCAAGAGAGGTCCAAACAGGAGGTGTGGATGTAGGTGGTGGTGTGGGGGTGGGGGTGGGTTTCTCTGAAATAAAGCAAACACAGTCATTAAGTTCTCGTCACATTGTGAATGTTGAAACCTACAGAAACACAGACAGGTGAGTGTGTCACCTGTGACAGTGATCCAGCTGGATGGAGACTCTCCACGATTGCTCATGTCACACTTGTAGAGGCCTTCATCAGACCTGGAAACATGCTGGATGGTCATGTGACCTGTAGGCTGCTTCCTGATGAGGGAGCCATCTTTATAGAAAGCAGCTGGGAGGTTGGAGGGAGTGGTCTTTGTTTTACAGAGCAGAGTGACATCATCTCCCTCCATCACAGGGAGGACAGGACTCTGCAGGATCACTGATCCACCTCAACACAGAGACAAACTACAGCATTTCATCCATTTACACACAGCTTCATCAACACTAACTCCACACACTCAGCTTACCAGTGACTGTCAGGTTAACCATGTTACTGATGGGACCCTCTCTGGACTCACACCAGTAAACTCCACTTTCAAGTGGGTCAATGTAGCTGATGTTGCAGGAAGAACCAGCTGGTTTTCCCCACCCATCTCCACACTGAGTCCTCTGTTGTTTGCTTGTGTTTCTCCTCAGAGTCCATCCAGCAGAGCTGTCGTCCTCCTCACAGCTCAGAGACACAAAGTCGTCTTTAAAAAACTGAGAGCTGCTGGGACTCACAGTCAGACGAGCTATGGAGAATTCAATGTATTCTGATTAAAACATAAAGCCGTGCTGTGTTTTATAACCCACCATTCAGTGGTGGCTTGTAAGAACATATTACCAGAAACAATATATTACAATAACCACATAGTATTTGCTTCTAATAAAATATATTTGTTTTCCTAAATTCCATAATCACTTTATGTTTAATAATCAAAGATTACTGTTAGTAGTTAGTAAGACAACAGGCTAATATCAGACTTAGCGGGAACTAAAAAATATGGTATCGGAGACTTACATTTTTCCTTTTCTGTCAAGATTGGCAGATTTAGAGGAGAGACTGAGAAAATTAAGCTATACATAAAATCACATAAAACACATCAGCTTAGTATGGAGTCAGGTCCAGACCAGATAAAGAGTTCTTAGATCACATAGAATGTGGCTGTCCAAAAAAGCTTTTCTTGAACAGTTCCAGTTTTTACTCCATGATAAATGCTTCTTGGAGACATAGATAAGGTAGACTCATAGGTTTGTTGATATTTCATTACTTTCAGGTACACCACAATGCAAGAAGTAATAATGCAGTAATTTTAAAAAAAATTCTGGTATTGTTTGCTTATTAACTTCATTAACAACATGTAGAAAAGGATGTTTAACACACTTTATTGGGTTTAGATTGTCATATGTTAAACTTACTGACCTTGGTTTGCTGTGTAGCACAGAAGTGAGGTCAGAACTAAAGAGAAATAACATTCAGGTTAGTCTAAGCTTTGAGTTGTTTAAATTAAAGCAAATTTCTGGTACAATAGTTTCCCTCTATTTGACTCACTTTACAGTGACTTAAAACATCTGTAGACTCAGTAGATTTTCCAGTCATCAACACATTTACAGCACGCTTTTTAACATAGTATGTGGCACAAATCTAATGTGGCAGCATTTGGTATGAGACTTGTGCTCATGTATATTTTTGATGAGTCCTGTAAATGTTTGTCAAACTATTTCTTCATCCATCCATTCGCTTCCGCTTATCCTTTTCAGGGTCGCAGGGGGCGCTGGAGCCTATCCCAGCTGTCATAGGGCGAGAGGCGGGGTACACCCTGGACAGGTCGCCAGCCTGTCGCAGGGCCAACACACAGGGACAGACAACCATTCGCACTCACATTCATTCGCACATTCACACCTAGTGACAATTTGGGTTATCCAATTAACCTATCTTCACAAGCTGCATGTCTTTGGACGGTGGGAGGAAGCCGGGGTACCCGAAGAGAACCCACGCAAACACAGGGAGAACATGCAAACTCCACACAGAAAGACCCCGGCCTGATGTTGGAATTGAACTCATGACCTTCTTGCTGTGAGGCAACAGTGCTAACCACCGTGCCGCCAAACTATTTCTTTCCTTCATAATAAATTCTTATATGGACCGATGATGTTGCCTGTGTGGCTGCATTCTGCAGCTGAAAGCACAGCTGGAGCCAGTTATCACGGACAAATCGCCTGGTGATATGCTGGAATTTGGTCCATGTACCTCAAAGGGTCTTAAGGTTGCATTTGCTAGGGCAGGCTTTGTATGCAGCTATACCTTTTCTATTTTCCTTTATTACAGGAATCATTTTCTCTGAACCTTCTTCCAACTACTCTGCTAAATTGATGTTCGTCTTGCCAAAAGTGGACGTTGCAGAATTGTAGATGGTGTTTTTGAAGTCCATTTTCATTCATTATCCCCATACCAAACTTTTCTTCTTTCTGTTGCTTGATTTGCATTTGTTAATCCACTTCTTGGGGTCTTCCACTTGACTTTTTTTGTTCCATAACCCTCAGGATCATTAAGAATTTCCAAATGACTGCCTTACTAAGTCCAACCTCAGCAGCAATGGAGCGCTGTGAGAGATCCTGCTTAAGCAGTTCAACAACCCTCCACGTTCAAAAAGGGAATGTTTTTTTTTTTGCCTTTGCCATCAGAATATCATGACACAGTGACTGCCTGACAGAAAACTACAATGAATCCACATTTTTGCACAGAATTGGCCTTTTAATGGCATGTGGTCCTAAACTTTTGATCAGCTGTGAAAGCAGTCTGTTTCAGTTCAAGCATTGTTTTCAATAAAATACATGCTTTTTTGCCATTTTTCAAGTGGTCTTAAACTTTTGATCGCAACTGTATAAAAAGAAATATGGTATCTAACCAGATGCTTACTCTGCATTACCTTGGCCTCTAGTAACACTGTGAGAAATCTTGGAATCATTTTTGACCATGATATGTCCTTCAAAGCACATATTACAAAATATGTAGGACTGTTTTCTTCCATTTGAACAACATCTCTAAAATTAGAAATATCCTGTCTCAGAGTGATGCTGAAAAACTAGTTCATGCATTTATTACTTCCTGGCTGGACTACTGTAATTCATTATTATCAGGATGTCCTAAAACTCTCTGAAAAGCCTTCAGCTAATCCAAAATGCTGCAGCAAGAGTACTGACAGGGACCAGAAAGAGAGAGCAGATTTCTCCTGTTTTGGCTTCCCTTCATTGGCTTCCTGTTAAATCCAGAATTGAATTCAAAATCCTGCTCCTCACATACGAGGTCTTAAATAATCAGGCCCCATCTTATCTTAATGACCTTGTAGTACCATATCACCCTATTAGAGCACTTCGCTCTCGCTCTGCAGGCCTACTTGTTGTTCCTGAGTATTTAAAAGTAAAATGGGAGGCAGAGCCTTCAGTTTTCAGGCCCCTCTTCTGTGGAACCAGCTTCCAATTTGGATTCAGGAGAAAAACACACACTCTATTTTTAAGCTTCAAACTTTCCGCTTTGAAAGAACATATAGTTATGGCTGGATCAGGTGACCCTGAATCATTCTTTAGTTAAATTTAGTTGAATTTCAGCCAAGACTTGGCTAATGGGGCCTTCTCATGATGCACCAGGTGTTTCTTTTTCTTTTACATTCACCTGTATCACTCATTTTTTTATGAATGCACCTCTGTGCATTTAATTATTAGTTATTATTAATCTCTGTCTCTCTTCCACCACGTGTCATTTCTTTCCCACTGTTGCTAAAGCACTTGCTCACAGTGGGTGATATGATTGTTTGGATTTTCTGTTTTCTTTGTAGTATTGTAGGGTCTTTACCTTACAAGATAAAGCATCTTGAGGCAACTGTTGATTATTTGGCACTATATAAACAAAACTGAATTGAATTGAAAATTAAGTAAGTACAACTTGTTAGAGTAGTTTTAATGAACCAATTTTTGTTTTAATTTGCAACAGCCATTAAAAATTGGAAATGTTTTGCTGCCCACTGAAGGTAAAACACAACTCTAGTTTTTGCACAATCCCTTCATTCTTTGTGTTTTCACTTATTCTCATTTTTGTTTGTTGAGGTTGGCTCTCCGTTAAAAGCCTTGTTTCCATCACTTGTCAGCCAGAACTTTATCCTAGTTTTTTTCCACTAAAGGCAAATATAAATTCATAAGATGACTTCATGGCTAATAATAGTAAAGAAAATTAAAATGTATAAATTACAGATTACTGATATTAGATCTAAAGATATAAATCCCTGATGAAAAAAGTTGCACTCTCATCCTTAATAATATAATGTTAAAGTTATGGTCCAAGACCATAATTCTAAAAAATAAAAATAAGAATAATTAGAAAAATGAATAAAGGAAATTAAATGTGATACACACCTTCTTCTAAATCTAAGTCTTCTAAGTCATATCGCTGTTGTTTATTATATATTTTTATACCAGCAGTCTTTCACTGTTTAGCCGAACGCAGAAACCACTAAACTATGGAGCTGCTATATCATTTCATATTACATAATTTTCTATAAGAAAGGATTGCAATAAATTTTCTTTTGAGAAACAAAATGATTATGATATGACATGGATCTTTTAACAAAGACAAACTTGAATATACCATTTTAAGACCTATTATCTGTCTGGTTCTTTAACTGATGTGGTCTAAATATAATTAATTAAGTTTGGAAATTAAAGATTATACTCACAGAGCAGCTTCTGAAGAGATGCTGGGTTCATTTTCCTTCCCAAGAGCTTACTGAGCTAAATACTTGTTTGGACACAGCAGTTAAACCAACTTCCTTCCTCTTTGTAAGTTACTGTGTGGTTCCGATGCTGGAAATGCAACAGTTGTTCGTTTGCATTACTAGAACAGAGGTGTTTGATGGTTTGATGTGACTTTAGTACTATATTGTGTTCTGTCAGGTTTCCTCCTTGTCACCGTTCGCTGGAGGACTCACACGCAGGACTCAGAGGCACAGTATTTATTACAGTTCCACCAGGTGTATTTACAAACAGTGCAGGGGGGTAGTGCTATATACAAAGCAGTGACAGGGAAAAAGGCTCCGGGGAAATCCAGGTAGGGAAAAGACACTCGCTCCTCTTCTGACTCTCTCCAGACACTCACACAAAGGAATCCGCTCGGGGAATGCAGGGTCGGGTCCAGGGGATCTATGTACAGAAAGAAATACACGTCAGAGGTTTTGCGCAGGGAAAAAGAGAACTTGTTGAGAGCCGGGCTGCACTGACGTGAGTCACACACAACGATCCAGCGATGAGTAGAAGCCACTCCCTGGCTTAAATGCTGGCTGCGCTGATGAGGCCCAGGTGTTTCCTCTTCAGAGGGGCGTGGGCCGAGGGCGTGAACCCACCATGAGTTCCGCCCTGGCAAGAGAGCAAGAGAGAGAGAGAGAGAGAGAGCGAGAGAACTACTAGTAGGCCATGACACTCCTACTTTTTAACATAAACCACAAAAGAGCATATTGACTGAGTGGATAGCTCTGCTAGGTAGAAAGTTTCTTTGTTTTCTAGTCGGGGCTGCTTGTCTCTGCTGCTTGTCTCTGCTCTTTTACGATGCAAGAATTGCAGGATAAAAGACACATAGCAACACATTAGGACCAGACATAAAAACAGTTACACATTTTTTTCATCACCAGATTAATATATTTAAACTCCAGCAGCAACATCGATTTTACATGACAACATCGATTTTACATGACATTTGCGCTGTCCAGACTTCACAACAAGTAACAATTGGCACATAAAACATATCCAACATTTTATAATGTAAATGCAACAATGAATGAAAATGTGTCACGTCCATACATTGTTCATGATTACCAAGTTATACGGAAAGACACCTTTGTGACAATGAAGACTGGTTCCACCCTTCCCACCCCCCACCGGTTTTATCAATTTAGCTTTGTGTGCTTTCTGATGAAAGAGGTAGAGTTTGCAGCACTTGACCACAAATGCCACAGGCAAAGGTGTTCTAGCTTCTGATTGGTTAGTGCAATCACAAGGACATGAGAAAGGAAGTTTTATGGTGAGTTTTTGATTGTGTGGTCAAGAGAGCCGGTTTTGCTCAAGGAAGTCATCTATCTCAGAAAACCTGTTTCTTTTAATATGAGTGCTTCACTACCTCACACACATATATACACACACACACATACAGTACTGTGCTAATGTTTTAGACAGGTGAGAAAAAATGCTGTAAACAAAGAATGCTTTCCAAAATGGAAGTGTTAATTATTTAATTTCATCAATCAACAAAATGCACTGAATGAACTGAAATCTAAATCAAATTAATATTTGGTGTGAACACCCTTTGCCTTCAAAAAAGCATCAATTCCTCTAGGTACACTTCCACACAGTTTTTGAAGGAACTCGGCTGGTAGGTTGTTCCAGATAGCTTGGAGAACTAACCACAGATCTTCTGTGGATGTAGGATTCCTCACATCCTTGTGTGTCTTCATGCAATCCCAGAAACACTCGATGATGTTGAGTTTCAACGCATGCTGCTCGGTTGTTTGTTAATTGCCCCTTGGGGATAAATAAAGTCTTCTGATTCTGATTGATTCAGGGCTCTGTGGGGGCCATGCCATCACTTCCACTACTAAGGTAGTTCTTAATGACTTTGTATATTGTATATTGTTTTGCTGTATATTTGGGGTCATTGTCCTGCTGCAGAATACATTTGGGGCCAATAAACAATAATTTTTTCACACCTGCCAAAAATCTTTGCACAGTACTGTATTGTCACAGCAAAGTTGCTAGACCACTGGGATCTCCAATGGAATCTTCGATACCCAACATCTACATTAAAGATGAAAAAACTAGTAGCTCAGTGTTCCAACATTCGGAAGAAGGGAGAAGTGACTGCTTTAACAGCTAGAGATTGACGAGGTACAACACACATGCTACAGCAAGGGGGAGCCAGGATGACAGGTCAAGGGGGAGATATCATTACCCCCACCCGAGATTGGGTACCAACCTCTACGTGCGATAGAAGAAGGATCGTTGAGTGCAAGAGGAACTGACCTGAAAGATGAAAGAATCATAGGGAAGCTTGAAACCTGGTTTCTCCGTAGCCGCCTACCAAGACTACGTGAAGTACCCTCAGAAGATCTACTAGATGATGTGAATGCAGCACTATGGACGGTATCTATTGCGACCATTACTGAGACTAACAAGCTGATCTATACTACAGCAGCAGTGATCAGTGAGATGCTTGGCTACACGTTGGAACATTCACAAGGAGCAGTGCCCTTCATGGAGAAGGAGGCTAGAGGCTAAGCTCAAGGTAGCCAACTAGCCAACTGGTAGGTAGCCAACTTCTGGAGCTGCAGAAAGGTGCGACAAAGAAAGTGCCTAAGAAGTACAACAGAGGTGGAGGTGGCGTGACTATGTCACACCCCCCCCCCCCCCCCCCCCCCACACACACACACACACACACACACACACACACGCTGGACGTGACCGCAAACATGCCCCCCTACATTTTTTTCGTAGCCCGGCTGCTCCAGTTTATTTGCTGATGGGTTTACCGTGACTGACGAGTCATTCAATTAAGGTAAATACAACCATGCCACTGTTATGACAAAGACGCACATCTTAACATCTTATAGTTCTACAACATCTAAAATCACTCTGTTGTTAATTTGTTTGCTAGATCAGCCGCTAGCATACACAATGTGTTGGGTGCTTGTTGCTCGCTAGTTAGTGACGCTACACACCTGTTACTCTAATAGTCTGAATTATTGAAGGATTTTGTTTCCATTTTTAGACAAGGATAAGATCAGCTGCTCACTCCACAGAGGCCCAGAGTTACTCTTAATATCAAAAATGTAAATGGACTGATTGGTAAATGGACTGATTCTTAGCGCTTTTCTACTCTCTCGGAGTACTCAAAGCGCTCTATACAACATGCCACATTCACCCAATCACACCCATTCTCATAAACACTTTATCTGTACTTAGTGCTATTTAACTACATTCACACACATCATACTCCGATGGATGCATCGGAGAGCAACTTGGGGTTAGTATCTTGCCCAAGGATACTTGACATGCAGACTGGAGGAGCCAAGGATCGAACCACCAACCTTCTGATCAGCAGGTGACCTGCTCTACCTCCTGAGCTACAGCCACCCCTGTAATGCTGTCCTTTGAGATTTTAACATTTAAGACTGTGTAATGGAGCTAAAACAGTTTAAATCTTCAGAGCCTGGTAACATGGAAACTTTAAAAACAGCAGCAGAAGGTTTCAGTAGTGTTTTCAGTAGTGTAGTCTAATTTGTTCTTTTCATTTAATAATAGAGTTCATCCAACTCGGAGCGGCACTCTTCCGGCGTATCAACAGCTCCGACCTGACCGAGTCCTTCTTTTTTTCTCTTTTTTTTTTGTTGTTATTGTGTTCTTGTTCGGGGTTTTTTATTGTGGACTGTACTACTCCACAATGGAGCTAAGAATTCTATGGACAATCGTGTTTCTTATAACATTCTTTACGGCATCTGCGTGGAGTTCCGACATCCCTTTGTTTACAGCAGGGATCAGCTGTTAGCCCTCGGGACCGCCGCTGTTCTGACTCCCGCCGAGCAAGCCAACATCCCCTGCGAGGTGAGGGGGAAGAGACGCGGCACTCAGGCCGGGATCAGGCGTCGCAGTAAAGTTAGAAGGTACCGGCCAATGATTCCATCTGTTATTATGGGGAATGGTGAGATCTCTCCCCAATAAAGTAAACGAGCTGGCGGCTCTTACCCGACATCAGAGGAGCTACAGGGAGTGCAGCCTGATGTGCTTCACTGAGTCGTGGCTAACCGCGCTAACTCCGGACTCACACATAAACATAGATAGTTTGCATCTCCGACAGAACAACGGAGAGTGGTAAGAAGAGAGGAGGGGGTCTGGCTGTGTTTGTGAACGATAGATGGTGTAACTCTGGGCATTTATCTATCAAAGAGAAGCTATGCTGTAAGGAAATTGAGCTGCTAGCGGTTAGCATGAGACCGTACTATCTACCGCGAGAGTTTACACACGAGATTATGATAGCTGTGTATTTCCCGCCCTCTGCTAATACTGGAGCAGCTTGTGAGGTCCTGCACACTGTAACCAGCAGACTCCAAACGCAGCACCCTCAGGCCCTTTGCTTGATCTCTGTAACCAGCAGACTCCAAACACAGCACCCTCAGGCCCTTTGCCTGATCTCTGGGGACTTTAATCACATCTCCCTGTCCTCCACTCTCCCCACCTTCACCCAGTACGTCACCTGCTACACCAGAAACAATAAAACATTGGACTTACTGTATGCTAACACCAAGGAGGCATGCAGCTCATCACCTCTCCCTCCACTGGGGGGCTCAGATCACAACCTGGTTCATCTCCAGCCTTTGTAAAAACCTCTAGTACACAGAGAACCAGTTGTGAAATGCACAGTACGGAAATGGTCGGCAGAGACTGAAGAGGCCCTGAGGGACTGTTTCTGTTCTACTGTGTGGGACAACCTCTGCAGCCCCCTGGAGGATGACCTCAACAGCATCACAGACTGCATTACGGATTACACAAACTTCTGTGTGGACAACACCGTACCCATCAAAAAGGTATGGTGTTTTTCTAACAACAAGTCATGGATAAATCGTGAAATTAAGGCTCTCCTCAAGGAGAAGAAGAGAGTGTTTAGAGCTGAGAGTTGTGCAGAAGAAGCTGGAAGTGAAGATAAGGCAAGGGAAGGAAAACTACAGGAGGAAGATGGAAGAGCAGCTGCAACAGGAACACATCAGAGGGGTTTGGAAAAGCCTGAAGACAATCTCAGGACAAAAAACAACCCCCCAGGCTGCAGGAGACTTGGGGTGGGTGAATGACCTAAATAAATATTTTAATAGGTTTGATCAAACACCCACCCCTCCCCCAACTTCGGCCCCCCTGCTGCAATCTCCCTCATCTTCAGGGCCTGCCTGTCCTTCATCACAGGACTTCACACCTCTCAGCTCCCAGCCATCACACCCAACCCCGGTGGGGGGTGTATGTGAACTCCAACATACACCCCCCTCCCCCGAAATCCCCTCTCTCCATCTCAGCACTTCGAGTGAGGAACGAGCTTCGCAAGATCAAGGTGCGGAAGGCTGCAGGTCCAGATGGGATCAGCTCCAGGCTCCTGAGGTGCTGCGCAGATGAACTGTGCGGCATCCTAGGTTATCTGTTCAATCTGAGCCTGTCACTGGGGAAAGTACCACAGCTGTGGAAGACCTCCTGTGTGGTACCGGTACCAAAGTCCTCCCATCCCAAGGACCTCAGCAGCTACAGGCCGGTAGCCCTGACATCACATCTGATGAAGACCCTCGAGAGGTTGGCTCTAAACCATCTGCACAGTCTGGTGAGGTCTTCATTGGATCCGCTGCAGTTTGCTTACCAGCCTGGCATTGGGGTGGAGGACGCCATCATCTACCTCCTGCACCGAGCTCTGACTCACCTGGAGAAGCCTGGAAGCACTGTGAGGATAATGTTCTTTGATTTCTCCAGTGCTTTCAACACCATCCAGCCACCACTCCTGAGAGACAAGCTGGAGCTATCAGGAGTGGTCCACCACATGTCCCAGTGGATACTGGACTACCTCACAGAACGTCCACAGTATGTGAGGTCACAGGGCTGTGTCTCTGACACGCTGGTCTGCAGTATGGGGGCCCCACAGGGAACTGTGTTGGCACCGTTCCTCTTCACCCTCTACACTGCAGACTTCTCCATCAACTCCCCACGCTGCCACCTACAGAAGTTCTCTGCCATACTCTGCCATAGTCGGCCTCATCACAGGTGAGGACGACTCAGAGTACAGACAGTGGACTCTGGACTTTGTAGACTGGTGTCAGCAGAACCACCTGCTGATCAACGCTGGGAAAACCAAGGAGTTGGTGGTGGACTTCCGGAGACGCAGACCCACCACACTGACACCGGTGAACATCCAGGGAGTGGACATTGAAATAGTGGACTCTTATAGGTACCTGGGTGTTCACCTGAATAATAAGCTAGACTGGAGCCACAACACTGATGCTCTTTACAGGAAGGGTCAGAGCAGACTCTACCTGCTGAGGCGGTCATTTGGGGTAAAGGGAGCGCTTTTCGCTTTTAAAGACCTTCTGTGGTGGCATCTGTGATTTTTTACAGTGTTGTATGTTGGAGCAGAAGTCTATCGACAGCTGAGAGGAAGAGGTTGGATAAACTCATCAGGAAGGCCAG
Source organism: Neolamprologus brichardi (assembly GCF_056152115.1). Classification (NCBI taxonomy): domain Eukaryota; kingdom Metazoa; phylum Chordata; class Actinopteri; order Cichliformes; family Cichlidae; genus Neolamprologus; species Neolamprologus brichardi. The sequence goes on along the minus strand of NC_142106.1, from coordinate 14,394,669 downwards.
CTCTGTTCTGGGATGCACCCTGGACCCAGTGCAGGTGGTGGGAGACAGAAGGACAAAATAACATCTCTGATGGACAGAGTCTCCCACCCCATGCATGTAAATGTTGCTGAACTACAGAGCTCCTTCAGTGACAGACTGCTGCATCCTAGATGTTTGTTTGTATATGTGTTTTCTTGCTGCTGTTACACCCAAATTTCCCCTTGTGGGACAATTAAAGGATTATTCTATTCTATTCTATTCTATTCTATTCTATTCTATTCATATTATATCAACAGCTACATTCACCCTGGGGAGAAACTAGTGAGGGAGACTGTCATGTACTGGGTTGCCTGTGTCGAGCGGGTGGGTGTTGCGGTTTTACGCCACCATGACATGCTTTGTGGCAGGGCTGTCGATGTGCAGTTCTTCTCTTAGCTGCCACACCCGTTGCTGTGCTGTTATAACCCATGCTGGATACACGTTCAATAAAGCAGCATCACAAGAAAGCTACCGAGTGGTCATTCTACATGGTGTCAGAAGTGACCCGGACCATCGCCGGAATAACGCCATAAGGGAGAAGAATCTTCAACCTAAATGGCCCAACAAAAGAAAGGTTAAACGAAGGGATGCTGGTCAGAAGGCCAAGCAGGCGTTCTACTACGACCGCCGCCATGGTACTAAGCCCCTACCTCCACTCCATCCAGGGGATGCTGTCCTAACTAAGCTGGACCAGGAGAAGGCTTGGGCAACACCAGCCATCATCTCACTCATCAGTGAACTTTATTTTATTCATAAGGTTAGTTAGTAGAGTTGCCAACAGCTCCTTAAAAATGGAATGGTCCCTCATTCAGAGAAAATATTATGCGTTTCATATTGAGCTGAGAAGAGATGCAGTTTGTCCCGGACTTTAGCTAGAATCCCCCCCTCCCTCTTCTGTTGCTACTTCAATCATGAAACTGATCAATGATCAGCTGAAACTGATCGGCTTTTCTCTCTTGTTTGTTTATCGCCCACTTTTTGCGCCAGAAACAGGAATCCAGCGGATGTCGCGCTAAACAACAGCAGCACGTTTAAGCTTGATCAGCTGTTGTTAGAATTTATTTAATATTAATTTCTAGTATCAGCTGATGTTTGCTGGAGCCACAGCTGTAAAGCTGCTGGTCATGATGTCGGTTTGTATATCTGGTGAGAGGGAAACATGAAGATGAAACCAGGAGATGTCCTTATTGAATCATCAGAGCTGAACAGGTGATGGAGAAACAGGTTTACCTTTTAGATGACATGAATGAGTTGAAGTTGTGAACTGTTTCTGAGAGACAAATAACACCAGGACCCTTTTCTAAGTAGCTGACAGCTGGTAACTGTGCAGGGGCGGATCTAGCAAAGTGTTGCCAGGGGGCCAGGTAGGGCATTGTAAGGAAGAGGACTCCCTTACTATATTTATTTATATTATACTATCTGTATAGCACTTTAGAGCACACCTTTCACTTTATTAAAAGCACCTTATCAAGCACTTTATTTAGCATTGCACTTTAAGCATGGATTTGCACAGTAAAACATTTGCACACAAGAAGTTTAAATATTTATTGACTATTTATTGGGAATTTTAAAATCAGTTGGTAGCCTTATTTCAGATCCTGCACAGCTGCTCCTCATCAAGGAATGTGGTGGTTGTCTGTCAGGAGAAAAGAATGGTGATTGAAATTATGATTAAGGTTTACCAGAAAGGAAAACTAATGCAAATGTGTGTGAAATCTAGGGATAAAAGTAGTGCAAATAAGTGTAAGATAATGATTACTCACCTTTCTTGCCTGTGTCCTCTTCAGGGTGTTTGGGCAAATGTTTCCCCGGGGATCCAGACACCATTTAAAGGTTCCGGGAGAGACCATTGGTAAAGAGAGTGTGGTGAATCTTTTTGTGCTTGGGTTTCTGGGTTTTATAATATTGGGTTTGGTGTAATATTAAAGTGTGAAATATTTATTAATATGTAAATGTGAAATGTATTTATGTATTTATTTATTCTTATTGATATATTGTATACTGTGGTGGAAGGTTGGGATTTAATAACTTGAGAGTGGAATAATGGTTAAGTCTGTGACAGCTGAACATATTTAAGGCTGCCAGTTGTCATTAGTTGTGGATTTTTTGTGCTGTGAAGAAGCTCGACAAATTGTTGTAAGGAGAGCCGCATAGAAAATAAATACTTTGTTCCACTACACTTGTCTTGGTCCACCTCACTGTGTTTCCAGCCGCTAAGGGCCGCCCTGTTACAAGTGGTGTCAGAAGTGTGTCACTCATGCCACAGTGAGAAGATGATGACAAGAGGTGGAAGAAAACCAGGCCAAGAGGAGCAGCCTGATGAAGGAGTTGGAGCTTCATCTGAGCTACAGGCCATGGCAGCAACAAGCCCTGAGGACAAATTGGAGGAGTTGACGGGGTTGGTGAAATCTCTTATGCGGTCTCAAGCAGCCAGAGACCAAAAGTGGGAGAAGGATTTGTCACGTCAGGAGCAAAGGTGGAAAGGCATGCAGCATCAATTTCAGCAAATCCAGCAACAAGTTAACGCTGTAATTGATAAGCCTGATCCACCAGAGGCGCCAGCGCCCCCTACAACATCTGAAGAACAAGAACTTGGATTCAATGGTGACGACATTCCAGTGGCCAGTGGGTCCAGGTCTTTAATTGAACCAAAACTTTTTCCTCTGTCAACAGAAGATGACATTGAACATTTTCTGACAACGTTTGAAAGAATGGCAAACGTGTGTCGATGGCCCAGAGATGAGTGGGCTATTCGTCTGGTTCCCCTGTTGACAGGTAAAGCCCGCACAGCCTACGTTCTTATGGATTTAACAGACTCTGAGAATTATGATAAGGTGAAAGAGGCAATTCTGGCAAAATATGAGATCACTGCTGACACCTACAGACGCCGCTTCAGATCTCTGAAAGTTGAACCAGGTGAGACGCCACGTGAACTTTATGTAAGATTGAAAGACCTGTTTTCGAGATGGATTAAACCTGAAAAATCAACTGTAGAAGAAATATCTGAGCAGATAATTCTGGAGCAGTTTTTGAGAATGGTTAATCCAGAGCTGGAGATCTGGATACGTGAGCATGACCCGAAGACGGCAAAGGTAGCAGCTAGCCTCGCAGAGGTTTTCACTTCAGCCAGAAAAGGAAGCAAGAGCACCTTCTTCAGCCGGGAGACCCACTACGCCCAACCAAGTAAGTCCATTGGGGGTGAACAGGGTTCTGGTCAAGTTCAGGCTAGAAATTTTCCTAGTTCTAGGCAGCTCCCTTCCCATAGACCTCACAATGTGAAGAAATCCTTTAAGTCTTCAGTTCAGGATATTCAATGTTATCACTGTCATAACTTTGGCCATACACAACAATTTTGCCCTGCCCTTAAGTCAAAACCATCTTTTTTGTGTGCAGTTCCAAGACCAGTCACAGAGCCGGTAGGAAAGAAAGCTTGTACTGTCCCTGTTTTAATTAATGGGCGAAAAGAGGAAGCTTTGCTTGACTCTGGGTGCTTCCAGACTCTTGTACATTCTAGCATAATTTCAGGAGAAAAGCTAAGTGGGGTTGGGGCTACAATAAGTTGTGTGCATGGAGACGAACACAGGTACCCCACTGTTGAGGTTTACCTGACAGTGGGAGGTCAAACCTACTTGTTAGTGGTAGCTGTGGTCCCCAGTTTGCCATATTCAGTGATACTTGGTAATGACATCCCCACTCTTTTTGATCTATTACATCAGTCAGATTATGACCCTCAAGTGAGGGCTGAGAAAGACATTCAAGGCTTTGGTAATGAATCTGGAAGCTCACTTCCTCTAGATATGACAGTTGAGCCATTTAAACCCTGTCATGTAGTCACAAGAGCACAAAGTGCAAAGGAAATGATGCAAGAGCTACCCTTTTTTGAGGAGTCTCTTGAAACAGAGCCAGGGAAGATTAGGAAGTCTAGGGCTCAGAAAAGAAGAGAAAAGTTCAAAGGCTCAGGGGAAAAAGGTACAGCATTGTTTCCTAAGCCAAATAACCAACTTGAGTTTGATGTTCCCTCAGATTTAGGTGCAATCCAAAGAAGCAACCCTACTCTAAAACCCTGGTTTGAGAAGGTAACAGAGGTAGAGGGGGCTAGTCAAGGTCAGGTAAGCTGTCTTGCAGACACTGTTTACCTAATTAAAGGAGGCATCTTGTACCAGAGAAAGGGGAAGTGCGAAGCTTTGGCACTCCCACAACAGTTCAGGAACAAAGTTATGGATTTGGGTCATTCAATTCCATGGGCAGGTCATATGGCTTTTCACAAAACACTGAATAGGATCAGCAGCCATTTTGTTTGGCCAGGGATGTATGTCCAGGTCTCTGAATTTTGCCGTTCCTGTGGAAAATGTCAGTTGACCTCAGGCAAAGGAGTAGCGCGAGCCCAGTTGCAACCACTGCCAATTATTGAAACACCGTTTGAGAGGCTAGGCATGGATATCGTGGGCCCTTTAGAGAAGAGTTCCACAGGTCATCGCTACATATTAGTCATATGTGACTATGCAACACGGTTTCCTGAGGCCTTCCCACTCAGATCAATTAAAGCTCGTCACATTGCTAATTGTCTTCTGCAGCTTTTCTCTAGGGTAGGCATACCAAGAGAAATTCTGACTGATTGTGGAACGAACTTTCTATCCAAGTTGTTGCAGCAGGTTTATAAGCTGTTAGGGATAAAGGGACTTAAGACCACCCCGTATCACCCCCAAACGGACGGGCTAGTGGAGAGATACAACCAGACTCTCAAACGTATGCTGCGCAAGTTTGTCTCTGACACAGGTGCTGACTGGGATCAATGGCTGCCATACCTTCTGTTCGCCTACCGGGAGGTCCCGCAGGTTTCTACTGGCTTCTCGCCTTTTGAACTTTTGTACGGTCGCCAAGTGAGAGGCCCCCTGGATCTGCTTAAGGACTGCTGGGAGGACCCCAAAGCAGAGGGTGAAAACATCGCAGCATACGTAATTAACATGAGAGAGAGATTGGAGAAAATGGCATCATTGATGCAAGACAACATGAAAGCTGCACAAAAACATCAAAAGACTTGGTATGATCAGAAGGCCAAGGATAGGGTCTTCCTTCCAGGTCAGAAAGTACTGTTATTGCTTCCCACCAGCGATAACAAGCTGCTGTCAAAATGGCATGGACCATACGAGATCGTCAGACAAGTGAGTAAAGTCACTTACGAGCTGAATATGCCAGAAAGAGTTAAAAAATATCAGACATTTCACATGAACTTGTTGAAGGAATTCCACAGCCGACAAGAGCCGGTTTATCAGTTACTGGTGCGTTCAGTTGAGGATGAGGAGGTGACTGAGAAGTTCTTTCCAACTAACATTCAAGTTTGTGCTTCAGTTGACCTTTCTCATTTGTCTCCTACTGAGCAGGCTGATATAAAACCACTCGTGGACCCACAGCTCTTTCGAGAAACACCAGGCTTCACATCACTGGTTCAGCACAAGATACGGGTGAAGGAGGATGCACCCGTTCGACAAAAGAGCTACAGAATTCCAGAACGGTTGGTGCCAGTGCTGCAGAAAGAAATAAAACTGATGTTGGACCTGGGAATCATTGAGGTGTCAAGTAGTGAGTGGTGCAGCCCGATTGTTTTGGTACCAAAGAAAGATGACACTCTGAGATTCTGTATTGATTTCAGATATTTGAATGCAGTATCCAAGTTTGATCCCTACCCAATGCCCAGGGTGGATGACCTGCTGGAGAGAGTTGGATCAGCAAGGTACATCACAACACTCGATCTCAGTAAAGGATACTGGCAAGTGGCTTTGGCACCAGAAGCGAAAGAGCTGACAGCCTTCAAAACTCCTTTTGGTATGTACCAATTTAAAGTCATGCCATTTGGGCTTCAAGGTGCACCAGCGACATTCCAACGATTAATGGACCATGTACTGAGAGATGTGTCAGCATTCTCTGCAGCATATCTGGATGACGTGGTGGTGTACAGCCAGTCCTGGGAAGAGCATGTCACTCACCTACAGAAGGTGCTACACTCATCAGAATGGCTGGACTGACTATTAACCCCAAGAAGTGCTCCATAGCCAAGAGAGAAGTGGAGTACTTGGGCTTTGTGGTTGGCTCTGGGAAGATAAAGCCGCAGGTTGGAAAGATTGAAGCAATTCAGTCCTTCCCAGTTCCGACAACAAAAAGGAAGGTGAGAGGTTTTCTGGGTCTAGTAGGCTGGTACAGGAAATTCATACCTTCTTTTGCAGAGCGATCCACTGTACTGAATGACCTCACAAAAGGCTCAGCCCCCAACAAAGTGCATTGGACAGAAGACTGTGAGCAAGCATTCAGAGACCTCAAGGGAGCAGTTTGCACACATCCAGTTCTACACAGTCCAGACTTCAACAAACCATTCATCTTGCAAACTGATGCTTCAGGAGTTGGCCTTGGTGCTGTCCTTCAGCAAGAGGTGGAGGGTGAAAGAAGGCCTGTGGTGTTTCTGAGTCGGAAACTACTCGACAGGGAGACGAGGTATTCGACGGTGGAGAAAGAGTGCTTGGCCATGAAATGGGCTATTGAGGCCTTGAGGTATTATCTTCTGGGACGTCACTTCACTCTAGAGACTGATCATCATGCCCTCCAGTGGTTGAACCGCATGAGGGATGCGAACGCCCGCATTGCAGGATGGTACCTGTCTCTGCAGCCTTATGACTTTACGGTCCAGTATAGGCCTGGGAAGTCAAATGTGGTTGCTGACTGTTTATCTAGGATGACAGAGGACTGAAGCACTTCGCGCTTAAGAGAGGGAGGAGGAAATGTAAGGAAGAGGACTCCCTTACTATATTTATTTATATTATACTATCTGTATAGCACTTTAGAGCACACCTTTCACTTTATTAAAAGCACCTTATCAAGCACTTTATTTAGCATTGCACTTTAAGCATGGATTTGCACAGTAAAACATTTGCACACAAGAAGTTTAAATATTTATTGACTATTTATTGGGAATTTTAAAATCAGTTGGTAGCCTTATTTCAGATCCTGCACAGCTGCTCCTCATCAAGGAATGTGGTGGTTGTCTGTCAGGAGAAAAGAATGGTGATTGAAATTATGATTAAGGTTTACCAGAAAGGAAAACTAATGCAAATGTGTGTGAAATCTAGGGATAAAAGTAGTGCAAATAAGTGTAAGATAATGATTACTCACCTTTCTTGCCTGTGTCCTCTTCAGGGTGTTTGGGCAAATGTTTCCCCGGGGGTCCAGACACCATTTAAAGGTTCCGGGAGAGACCATTGGTAAAGAGAGTGTGGTGAATCTTTTTGTGCTTGGGTTTCTGGGTTTTATAATATTGGGTTTGGTGTAATATTAAAGTGTGAAATATTTATTAATATGTAAATGTGAAATGTATTTATGTATTTATTTATTCTTATTGATATATTGTATACTGTGGTGGAAGGTTGGGATTTAATAACTTGAGAGTGGAATAATGGTTAAGTCTGTGACAGCTGAACATATTTAAGGCTGCCAGTTGTCATTAGTTGTGGATTTTTTGTGCTGTGAAGAAGCTCGACAAATTGTTGTAAGGAGAGCTGCATAGAAAATAAATACTTTGTTCCACTACACTTGTCTTGGTCCACCTCACTGTGTTTCCAGCCGCTAAGGGCCGCCCTGTTACAGGCATTAACAGGGAGAGGGGGGCACAAAGAAATACTTTTTCTTTCTTATTCTCATTTAAAATATCTAGCTTTTATTAAATAATCATCTGAATCTTGCGAACAAAGTTTTTATCTGACGTAAAATGCATAGAAATCATAGAAATACTAACAAGACAGTGTACATCACTGTCACAACAGCATTTGTTTTCATTCAAAGGCTTTATGGCTTTAATACCTGGTGGGCCGGTCTGTAGTGAAAATGCCCAATTTTTTGTCCCAGTCCAGCCCTGCAGGTTAATACTGGCAGTGTCACCGTGCCAGCTGACTGTATTTCTTCATCACCCAGTGTTGTTCTTCATACATCAATATTACCAAAGTTAACCATAAGGCAGCATATAAAGTATTTACTTGCTTTCAGGTTTTATTCAAATGTTAGTCTTTTCATTTGCTTCCCCACTTTTTTCCTGTTTCAAAATCAAACACCAGTTTGTGAGAAGATTATCTTCTTTTTTTAATAGGCATTGGTTTTGCATTGGCTAATTTGCCAATTGTATGTTAAAAATGTTCGTATTTTGATATTCAAAAATGTTTTTGCCCAAAACATATGTGCACTACATGTCAGTAAAAATACTTTGCAAATATTGATGTCCTTGACTGCTGAATAAACACTGACTGATTGTATCTCTTGTACTTTATCAACGCAGTATCTAAAAACTTTGCACCGTAGTGGTTAAAATCTCATTCTAATAAGAGTTAAAAGCGCATTCGGGTTATTAGGTTTATAGGGTTATTGAATTATGCTTAACGGTTGGTAGAATTGTTTTTAATATTATCTGCCAATTACATCTGCCACCCTTCTCCAAATCTGTGCCCCTACCTGGCCCCCCAACAAAATTTTTCTAGACACGCCACTGCGTTACAAAACAAATAAATAAATAAAGTCATCAGCCCACCGTGCAAATGTCCGATGGCTAGTCCAGTTATGTTAACTTGTTAATCTTTCGCCGAAAAAATGTTTTCTGCGGTGCAGTCTTTCGTGCTTCGCTCTCCTACCTTTGCTAACATGATGCTCATAGTGCAGAAGCCGGTGCTGCATTCACTTACCCTCGGATATCAGAGCTTCACTGTGAAACCATAATCGTACGTTTGATATTTCATTAAATTTTATTGTTTTAGCTTTGGGGTGGCACCTAGGGTGGCCAGTCTGGTTGGAGGGGGGGGGGTGGCCTGTGCCCCCCCAGGCCACCCCGCTGGACACGCCACAGGATGTCACCCCAGAACATCACAGAGCAGTTATGAACTGAATCAAACCAGCGCTGTGTAAATATCAGCTGTTTCCACTTTGCTTTTGTTTACATGTTTTCTGAACCAGTTCATAAACTTTTGACTCTACATATATCCTCTGTTCTCGGGAAGAATTTATCATGATCCATGACCGCGTTCAAAATTTGTTTAAATCTTTAGCTCCTCCCATTAGTGTGTCTGGTTGTGTGTGCACCGCTCTTTACTGTTTGTTCTTAGATGAAATCAATAGTTTTTGTAAATAAAACACTTAACCATTGTACATTCTGAGTGTTTTGCATAAATTCAAGTAGGAGTCAGAAGACAGCTATATTTTTTTTTTTATTTGTTTTGATTAAAAAAAAAATTCCCCTCTTTTTCATTGTTCAGGAGTAGCGGAGGGCCAAGCAAGGCTGTTTATTCATCTTTAGCTTAAATGTATAGGAAAGAACATGTCAAGTCACACACATGACATTTTAGAGAGTAATATTTTGCTTATGTTATCATGTTCTGTTGGCATAGACTGCTTCTGTTTTTGCTTGAGAAATCAATTAAATTTTAAATGCCTCTAAAATGATGGGGTACTGAATTTTTTTGTTTCATTTGTTTAACTATAGTCACCTGGAACACTTTGGACAAATACAGATGATTGAGTAAAGACTGTGACTGGATAGAAGAACATCAATGACTGACGTATGCCAACTGTGATTTTTGTCTTTTCTCAATTTGTGTGATCACAATGAAGGTCCTCACATAATTTAGCTTCCAGGTGGGAAAACAGCTCTTGTAATCAAGTTTAAACTGAAGTAACAAACACACCATGTCTGGATCTTTTTGAAAGTAAAATTTCATAAATTATTGAATGCTTCTCATTGCTAAATTAGAGGGAGGGAAACATGACTCCCTCCAATGCTATAAACTCACTGAAACATCTTTCAGGAGCAGATTCAGGAGCACACACACAAAAACATCAACACATGAAACATATTTTTGATCTTTGAGTTCCAAAGCCTGACTTTTACAGAGAATCACAAGGAACATTGGAGAAAAAAAAAATGAAGACGAACTATTCCGAGATCTCGCAAAAGGTTCATTACAAAATAAATAAGGAATAAAGATCATTGAAACAGGCCTCAAACTCCATATTGTGCTGTACCAAACAAATCCTAAAAAACGCCACAAGATGGCACTCCAACACAAGGAATGTCATTCACTCACATGTATTCTGTGTTGTTTATACTGACTTTCATTCGTCTTCTCACCAGTGCATAACTCCACTTGCTTCCAACAGAGGCAAGTGGAGAGGCAAACTACAGAGTCCGACATTGTTTTGGCAAAGTTACACACCGATTCAATATTGATTTTAGTGACCTCCGATTGGCGTAACCGGGTCTCATTACTGCCGACGTGAATTATGATTTTACTGAATTTACGTTTACCCGTAGCCAGCAGTTTTAAATTTCCTTCAATGTCGCCTGCTCTGGCCCCTGGAAGACAATTGACTATGGTTGCCGGTGTCTCTAGCTTCACATGTCTGAGAACAGAATCACCAATTACCAGAGTTTGACCCCCAGCGGGTGTGTCGTACTCTTAGAGGCTATAAGAGTTTGAGTAAGGCTCCACCATTTGGAGATTTGCTGTGTCCCTCTGCATGCATGTCTCCCCATCTGGATGGTTTATGCTCAAAAGTGTTGAATTGTATGGAATAAAAGATTGTTGATTGAGCATTTATACACCGAGTATTGTCCTTCCTTCAGCCCAAAGATTAAAAGAATTGGGAGGATTTAACAATTACCTGGGGCTTCTGTTTAAGACTATATTTCCTCCTCACCGTCACCCAGCTGCCCTCTTTCCCCAGCCATTGATCAGTGGTCTTTGATCAATGATCATGAGAATTTGCATAATCATGATGAAGGAACTGAAAGGTTTCTCTCTCGTTTCTTTCTGATTAATATGAATATGATTAATATTGATCACCTGCAGAGATGGGCAGTAACGCGTTACTTGTAACGTAGGAGAGTATGAGAGTAATAGATGATAGCAAGGATGAATCAGCTGATGCAGCAAATGACATTTTCTGGAGAAAGTAGAAAATGCTAGTTGTTGAGCACTGTTGAGCAGCGCCTTGATGAGCTTTCTACCTCTTCAGTTTAGGTAACCACGTTAGTATGCTAACAAGCTGGCTAAAAGAAGCCTGCCTGTCACCTGGCATGTTGATTTGATAGCAACATATAAAATCTTTAATGATCTGTTGTAAATAGCAAAACAAACACGTTAACTTTTGGCAACATATTTTGTTATAGAGTGGGGGCAGACAGAAATGTAAAGGGGGCACATGGTGGCAATGGAGGCAGGAAAGGGGTTGGGTAGGGTGCTGTGGATAACTGTTTTTGTCATGTAATTGGATTGCACTTTGTCAGGCCTCTACTCTAAGACCTGACCAACTTGGGTGTCCCACATGAAGGCTAAGTTTCTGCTGGTCTAGCTCTTAGGGTCACTGAGGCGCACAAAACCCCTGACCATGTTAACTGAAAAACAAAACAACAAAAAATAAAATAAAATATTGTTCATCAGATTCTAACACCTAAAAACATGACATTTACATTAATTGGATGGCCTATATCAAATATATTCAAGCCCAACAATAGTACTTCTCACTATTGCCAACATTAACAAAACTAAAAGGGTAGGCCAAGTTATTAAAAAAAAAAGGCAATTCACCAAGTCTTTTAAAAAATAAAACTGAAAAATTTAGTAAAAAAAAATAAAAAAGTAAAAAAAATAAATAAATAAAATAAAGAATAAAATACATTATTCATCTAGATCAGGGGTCAGCAACCTTTAACACCCACAGAGCCATTTGGACGCGATTTCCACGCAAAAGAAAACACTGGGAGCCGCAAATACTTTTTGACATCTAAAATGAAGATAACACTGTATATATTGTTTTTTGTTTTTTTTTACCTTTATGCTTTGTGTAAACAACTAAGGCATGTTGCTTGAATCCATGAAGTGCTACAGAGAAAATTACATTTTATTTATGTTATTAACACATTTTGAACTCTTAAAGAAATATAATAAAAGCAAAGACACCCAGCTGGACTAAAATGATCCAGTAAACAAAAACTGTTGTGAGCCGCCACCCTTATATCGCCTTTGGGCTTTTGGAGCCTTGACCTGACTTTTAAAAAAAATAATTGGAAAAAAAAGCACTGTGCTGCTAAAAAAGGAAAAATAGATATTTGCAAAATTCAGCCTAAATATGTATTTTACCTGGTTAATGTGTGTGGCGGGGCGTGGTCTGCAGCGCCACTGCAGGGGAGGCGGACGCACCTGAGCATCATGCAAACAGCGTCGGTTCTGCCGTGGTATGTTTACAATGGGACTTCTGCTCCTGAACCTCTGCGCACAGCGTCTGCAGATCGGGGCTGTACGAAGTCACTTTCAGCTTCACGCAGGACTGTAAGCTGTCGTCTGTGAGGCGTGTGCGGTGTTTGTTTTTAACACAGTTCACGGTGGAGAACAGCTGCTGACATAATGTGGATCCGAAGATCCATAATTCGCTTACCTGGGCTTGAAAGTCTCGATAAAGGCACGGCGTTTCGGCGGGTATATCGGCTTCCGCAAGTGTGACGCTTATTTTGAACGATTAAAAAAATAATAGAATATAATTTTATTTTTATATTTCAATATCACAATAATTTTCCAATTTAGAACTACAAGTTAAAAAAAGAGCTAACATAAATAAAATACACTTAAAAAAAATTACTTAAAAAAAAATTATTTTCCCAAACCACGCGGAGCCGCACTAAAAGGACTAAAGAGCCGCATGCGGCTCTGGAGCCGCATGTTGCCGACCGCTGATCTAGATCTTTAGAAATAGCAACATAAAATTGGTCTTAATTGAATTGCCTAATTCTCGAATAACTTCTCAAAATAAAGTAAGAATAAAATAAACCTGCCTAGTGAGAAACCTGACACCGTGTCATTTGCATACTAACAACGATTGGGTATTTAGCTGGAGGTGAGTGCTGAGTGAACCTGCCCACAAACAGAGCACGCAAACGAATGGAACCTATCATCTCATTTGTGCCTTTTCCAGCGGATTTTTCAGCTACTGTAGTAAACCTTGTCAATATTCAGTTTGTGGATAATCTATTATTTTCTTTCTCAACTTCTAAAAGTCTGATTTAAGGGGGCATTGCCCCAGTGTAGCTGTAGTGTAGGCGGCACCGCTTCCGACTGTAATGCAGCCTTGGCGACGATGGACTGTCCTGACGGAACTATTTATCTTCTATCTGCTGGGACTTGACTGTGAAGGTAACCAGCGTTTAACCAGTCTGATGGGTAGTAAAATGTCACACGGAGAGAGGTAGATTTGGGCTCTATGTAATTACTGTGAGACATCGTGTAAGTCACAAGATTTCAGTCACAGTTAAGAGTTAAGTTTCATTTTCACTTCATGTAATGGCGGAGCTGCTGAGTAAAATTGAAGTGAGCTTTTAAAAACGTATGGATTTAACAGTAGATTGGTTTTAGAGCTAAGTGACGACATTATGACGAAATTTACCGCGAGACATTTTTTTCGCCATTGAAATAAGAGACATGATCAATATAAAATCAAAAGGCCTCTGCTCCATCTGAGGGCGGTTTAAAGGAAAGTCCCGTTTGCACCATCGTCACGTGGTTTATGTAAACGTCAGCTATTTCCAACATGCGGATAGAAGGAGACAAAGCTCCGTTTATTATTAATAATAATGATGATAATAAAATAAAAATAATATGCATTTATCCACAATAGTTTTTATACCAAAGTGAAGTGTATGTAGTTGAACTTCCTTATATTTATAAGTCAAACATTCAAGCATCAGCAGCCTTACCTTTTTTGCATTGTTTGTATTGTAAGTACATGCTAACCAGCGGTCACAGCTTAATATTTATTGTTATATTTTGATAGAATATAGGTAATATTAATATAGTATTATAAATCTATCAAATTAATTATTTTCTACCTGACAGTTTTTCTTCATTGTGCTTTGAGTAATGCCATAATAACACAGACTGTAAATGATCTTTATAACTAAAACACTTTTAAGTCACAGACTGAGTGCATGTCTCCAGGTCCTGCTGTTAAAATATGGATCGTCTGTCAGATCAAAACAGTTCTGTTGCTGGAGGAGAGCATCGTCAGGCCAAGTTTTAATGACCGGGGTCCTTGGAGGGATTTGTCTCCTGACGGGGATGTAGACAGGAATGAGGAGCAGAGAATAAAATAGAGTAAACCTCTATTATCCCACAAATGCGAAATGTGGGTCTTACACAGTTCTTATAGCAAGAGGAGTATAAAAAATTAATATACTCCTCACACACACACATATATATATATATATATATAAACAACAGAAATTCGAATGGGAAAAAAAAAACATACAGAGATATGTATAAATTGTATAGGGATATGTACGCAAGTGTGGGGAGTGTGAATGATCCTTATGAAATACACAGTGTACAAACAAGCTGCAGATCAGTAGCAGCATTTGATGAGTAAGATAACCAAAAAGTGTTAAACTGTGTTATAGAGTCTGACAGCTGCTGGTCAGAATGACCTGCGGTAGCGCTCCTTCCTACACTGTGGGTGTAAAAGTCTACTGCTGATCGAGCTGCTCAGTGCTCGTACAGTCTCATGCAGGGGGTGGGAGGTGTTGGCCATGATGGCTGTTAGCTTAGACAACAGCCTCTCCTCCCCAACCTGCTCGATGGACTTCAGTGGACAGTCCAGCACAGAGCAGGCCCTCCTGACCAGTTGAGTTTCCCCCTGTCCCTCTCTGCCATTCCACCACTCTTTCTCTCTTCAAAAAGAGTTGATGACAGTACACCACAGTGAAACCCAGAAACCAAATAACCAAGCAAGAATTAAGGAAGTAAGCAGAAATAAACAGAAGTGTTCTGCTCTTGTAGCTGAAACTGTTGCAAACTGACTGCCAGTTAGATCCATGATTATTTGGACAGAGACAATTTGTTTCTAATTTTGGTTCTGTACATTACCACAATGAATTTTGAATGACATGACTCAGGTGCTGTTGAAGTGCAGACTTTCAGCTTTAATTCACTGTGCTGAACAAAAAGTATTGCATAAAAGTGTGAGGAACTAAAGTATTTTAACACAATCCCTTCATTTCAGGGCCTCAAAAGTAATTGGACAAATTGAATAACTGGAAATAAAATGTTCATTTCTAATACTTGGTTGACCCCTTTGCTAGCAATGACAGCCTGAAGTCTTAAAGCCATGGACATCACCACATGCTGGGTTTGTTCCTTTTTTAATGCCCTGCCAGGCCTTTACTGCAGCTGCTTTCAGTTAGTCTTTCCAAGTATTCGACACCCTTTTACACATCAATGTCACCTGGATTAAAATATTCAAAACAGAATGGTGACGAGAACCCACATGACTCCAGAAATCCAAACTGACTGTAGGTGTTGTGGGCTGAGATGTTGGTCACATCGTGGGTGTGACTCCAGACAATAATGTTCATTGATGTTTTTGCTCAGCACGCTGGTGTCTACTGCAGTGAATATAATAGGACCTTAAGAGAAATGACTACTTGGCTGTTGACTCTCCACTGTACACAAAGGTGTAACTAAAGCTTATGCTTGTTCTATGGTATTGCAGATGTCTCTGTTTCCATAGGATGTGGTTGGTTAAAAACATTTTATAAATTTCCTTTTATTATTGAGCTGTTTGATATTCATCCTGTCAGGGATCTGTGCAGACATTAGCTGGAATTTCAAGGAAGAGGAAATGTGTTTTTAATACAATTATCAGTAAAAACAAACAAACAAAAAAAAAAAAACAAGTTAAAAACAAATGGGTGGATCACGGTGGCTACATGTACATGACATTTATTCACGTAGAGCAAAAAGTCAAACTCAAAAAAATGCTTAGCTGATTATGGTTCATAAATCACACAGTTCAGTTTAGGCGAGCACTGTTTAACAAACCGAACTTTAAAGCTCCCAGGCTCCATCCTGTGTCTGTGAAAACACCTGAAAGCACTTTGTAGGACTCACTTAAAAGGTACTTTTTAAGTGTAGACCATTTTGATATATATATTTTATCTTTATCTAAGTCAACAACATGTTTAAAATTAATTTTAAAAAATACTTTCGATTTTTTTATGCATTTTTTATGCAAGAAATGTACTCAGGATAGAAATCTTCTACACCTTCTACAAAAACAAACAAAAACTAAAAAAAATTAAATTAAAATTAAATTAAAATTAATGAATAAAACAGTAGTAATTGGTATGACTTTACATTTACTTTTGTATAGGCTCTGGTGTTTTCCAAAAGTAAAATCAACATATTTTAATCAGTTCCTCTACAGACAAAAATCTATCATCAACATAAAAAGATCTATAAACACACGTGAATATGTCACCAGTAAAGCTTTGTTATTCACTTATCAACTCTCATACATATTTTTCTATTTCCATCATCTTATCATCCTTTTTGTGGCACGTTCAGTTTAAAGTGAGAAGACTGTTTGAATTATTGCATTGAAATTAAATAGTTTGTTATAACTGTGTTACTGATTTTTCTCCCTTTTTATTCTCATCTTTTTCTTCTGTAGGCCAAAAAGAGGTCAAAGTCACACTAAGAGAAGATGCCACTCTGGAGTGTTACGGCCCCATTGGTGCTACTGACATACTGTTGAGGTGGACCAAACCTGACCAGCAGATACAGGGTTATGTCATTTACTTAAAGGACGGTCATTTTCAGGAAGACCTCCTGGATCGCTCTTTTAAAGGTCGGGTGAAGCTGAAGGACTCAAAATGGATGAACAATGGAAATTTCTCAGTGATTCTCCAGAATGTCACCATGAACGATTCTGGAACATATGAATGTGAAGCAGCATACAACAATCAGGCAGCTCAAATATTGAACAACATCACCCTGACAGTTGTTCCTCCAGGTGAGTAAGTAGAGTTGAGTGTGTGTGTGATCAGAGGTGAAGCTGCTTCCTGGTTGTTGATGTTTGTTTCTAAAGATGTTGTTGATGAGACTTTGTAGAAAGCAGCTGGTCTGAGTGATGTGATCAGAGTGCAGTAGATAATGTCTGACAGCAGTTTGAAGAGGAAATGGATTCTGTTCTGTTCTTCACTCATCACCTACCTGACAGCTGACACCTCACACCTGTTTCTCACCTGCAGGTCAGTCAGGAGGACACACAGAGGATGGAGGGAAGAAGGATGGATCTTTTGGACTGAAAGTTGGTCTTCCAGCTGTTATTTTCCTTCTTCTTGCTGGTGGCACCTTTGTTGGTTATTGGCTCTTCAGAAAAGATAAACCACAGAGTGAGGACTCACATCGTCCTCCCGCTGAACTGCAGAATCAAATGTCTGACAGCCTTCTGAATTCTGAATCTCCTGCTGATGAACACAGAGACAGAAATGACTCAAAACGCGATTAACTCTCATGGACACTCCACAAGGATCCCTGATGTCACTCTGACACTTGAGAATGAACTAGTTTGTCCTCCTCAGGAAACTGCAGGACTGCTTCCAGAGAGAAACATCAGAGTGCAGTAGATAATGTCTGACAGCAGTTTGAAGAGGAAATGGATTCTGTTCTGTTCTTCACTCATCACCTACCTGACAGCTGACACCTCACCTGTTTCTCACCTGCAGGTCAGACAGGAGGACACACAGAGGATGGAGGGAAGAAGGGTGAAGGAGAGAAGAGTGGATCTGTTGGACTGATCGTTGGTCTGTCAGTTTCTGCTGTGCTTCTTGTTGCTGCTGTTGTTGGTTTTATGATCTACAGAAAATGTAGGAATTCAAAGTACAAGTCTCCTTCTGAACAAGGAAATGGAAATATCTTCATAGCTGACCTGTGAGTCCTGCTGCTGTTCCAGGTTTTTATCATTACGTTTAACACTCAGAGTGACTGATGTTCTGAGGATAGGTACAGGTAACAATGCAAAAGTAAACTGTGTATAAAAGAGTTAAAGTGGAGGATGGGGGAGAGAACAGTATTAGGGTTGGGTGATATGTAAAAAATTTCCAACCGGCAATCGTAAGTCCAATAATCAACAATGAATGATACATTCGCGCATGCGCAGAGTTTTTGATTGGTGTGCCCCACCATATCCCAGAATTCATAGCACAGCCCAGTTTCCCACAATGGTGGCAGCTACTTAGTTTTAATATTACTCTTATTACTCTTTCTGGGTCACAAAATAAACTTTTCAGATATTTTCAGGCAAGAATGTAGCTGAGTAAATATCTGCTCGGTTTATCAAGGCATCACACATTAAATGTCTGTTACTCAACAGCCTGCTAGCTCGCCGGGGTTCAAGGGTCACTAGAGCTGGTGAGAACAGCAAACTCCCGACGCATCGTTTTCAAACCCAGCCTATTAATTTGGACACGGCTGTAATCATGCACAGTCTGATTTGAGCATTTACAACACAGAAAAAATCCAAACACAAACTAATTGCCAAAAAAAGTAGCCAGTTTGGGATTTGGGCTTTAAACCAGATGATAGTGGTAAACCAAAGGATGTAACAAAAGCGGTTTGCCGCTTGTGCAGACGTATAGTGCGAGCAAAGGACTCAAACATGACTAACTTGTACGTGTCCACCATCCAACTGTTTTTTTCTGAGGCTACTGTCTTTCTGTTATGAGTTTGAGTAAATGACTCGCTGCATTTGGGCGCACTCTGAGGAGGGAGCATTTGCTCGCAGATGAAAGAGGGTCCTGTTAAAACAGCGCTTTGATTTTATATTTCTGTTGACTGCTTCTGTTAGCTCCATCATTATTAGCAAACGTACTCATGGGCAAATAAATAAATAAATCGCACTTGTAAAAACTATCAACGATGGGATAGTCGATATATTCGTCCAATCGCCCAACCCTAAAGGGTAGACCTGTTGGACTCATATTTGGTCTTTCAGTTTTTGCTGTTAGTGGTGGTGTTGGTTTTTGGATCAACAAAATATTCTGTCAGTGTCTTTACCAACGTGCACTGCCTTATTATTTCTCTGTAATTCAAGTTAATTGTAAATTCAGAAGACTGTTGTGAAATGACTTTGCAAACACTGTAGTGAGAGCAGGAAGCAAGTGGAGTTATGCACTGGTGAGAAGATGAATGAAAGTCAGTATAAACAACACAGAATACATGTGAGTGAATGACAGAGAGACATACAAGGAGTAGAAGTAGTGACTGTTTGCCCCAAATCAAAAGTGTTGGTGACTGTCAAAAACATAATTTTTTTTGTTTGTTTAGAAACATGTTTTTATTAAAAAAGTTTTAAGATGTATCAGTGTTTTGTATTTCTTTTTCAGTTCTTAGCAGAAAGACAATAAGAAAAACTTTATTGATCGCAGAGTGAAATGAGTCTTGAGAGGAAAAGAAAACTCTGACCTCTCAAATCAGTGTGTGCAGCTTTAGTCTGATCTGGAATCGATCCAAAGAAAATGGCAATGTTTAGGAAGTAGATGTGTGAATGAACCCTCTGCATCTACAAACAGTTATTACATGAATAACAGAAAACCCATGTAAACCTATGTTTCTGTGTGCTGGAGATTTGTTTCAAGCCTGGTGCCTTGTGCAGTGCTGGGAACAGTGGGTGTGTTAGTGGGAGGTGCTTAAATGAAAAGGTCATCAAATTTTTGTAATTTGATAAAAGTTTTTTTTTTGTATGTTTTATCAATCAAGTTCATTTACTGTGGTGGTTTGTGGCTCAGCTGCAGGGTGACCCACACAGGTGACCTCCATCATCTGATCATGCCGCCCTATTTGAGCAGGACGCTGAGCTGTGCTGCACTGGAGGCTGCTGGAAAGCTAGAAGCAAGAGTGAACACACTGTACATAAAAATATTCACGTGCCTGCAGTGTTATGTGCTTCAGGTTCTTTCTGTCACAAATACAGATTAAAGTAAACTAATAAGGAGTACAATAAAAACACAATGGCTAACACACAGATAATTTTATTATGAAAATCCCAAATGAATTTATGTGTGTAAGTGTGAAACAGATTGAACAGCTGATTGCCAAAATGTCAAAACTGACCTCACAGCTGGATACAAAAACAAGAACATTGAATTGTGTGACTGTTAAGCAGAGGCGTTATGGAGCCGTATTCCCAGTGCACAGAGGTTAGTTGGAGGACCTGATCGCTGACCTGCATGAGCAGGTATAATTTCATTCCTTGTGTTGGAGTGCCATCTTGTGGTGCTTTTTAGAATTTGTTTAGTACAGCACAATTTGGAGTTTGAGGCCTGTTTCAATGATCTTTATTCCTTTTTTTATTTTGTAATGAACCTTTTGCGAGATCTCAGAAGAGTTCATCATCATTTTTTCTCTCCAATGCTTCTTGTGATTCTCTGTAAAAGTCAGGCTTTGGAACTCAAAGATCAAAAATATGTTTCTTGTCTTGATGTTTTTTTTTTTTTTGTGTGCTCCTGAATCTGCTCTTGAAAGATGTCTCAGTGAGTTTATAGCATTGGAGGGAGTCATGTTTCCCTCCCTCTAATTTAGCAATGAGAAGCATTCAATAATTTATTAACTTTTACTTTCAAAAAGATCCAGACTTGGTGTGTTTGTTACTTCAGTTTAAACTTGATTACAAGAGCTGTTTTCCCACCTGGAAGCTAAATTATGTGAGGACCTTCATTGTGATCACACAAATTGAGAAAAGACAAAAATCCAAGTTGGCATACGTCAGTCATTGATGTTCTTCTATCCAGTCACACTCTTTACTTAATCATCTGTATTTGTCCAAAGTGTTCCAGGTGACTATAGTTAAACAAATGAAACAAAAAAATTCAGTACCCCATCATTTTAGAGGCATTTAAAATTTAATTGATTTCCCAAGCAAAAACAGAAGCAGTCTATGCCAACAGAACATGATAACATAAGCAAAATATTACTCTCTAAAATGTCATGTGTGTGACTTGACATGTTCTTTCCTATAGATTTAAGCTAAAGATGAATAAACAGCCTTGCTTGGCCCACCGCTACTCCTGAACAATGAAAAAGAGGGGAATTTTTTTAATCAAAACAAATAAAAAAAATTTAGCTGTCTTCTGACTCCTACTTGAATTTATGCAAAACACTCAGAATGTACAATGGTTAAGTGTTTTATTTACAAAAACTATTAATTTTTAGCTAAGAACAAACAGCAAAGAGCGGTGCACACACAACCAGACACACTAATGGGAGGAGCTAAAGATTTTAACAAATTTGGGAGGTGGTTATGGATCATGATAAATTCTTCCTGAGAACAGAGGATATATGTAGAGTCAAAAGTTTATGAACTGGTTCAGAAAACATGTAAACAAAAACAAAGTGGAAACAGCTGATAAACACACAGCGCTGGTTTGATTCAGTTCATAACTGCTCTGTGATGCTCTGGGGTGACATCATCAACCTCCTTGTCCAAACCCTGCTCAACACCGGTGGATGTGTTTATCACTGGAAGCAGATATTGATTACTGATTAATAGGTCAGTATAGACAGAACAACACCAGTTAGCCCATTGTTGTAAAGTCAAAATGCAGGAGAGATACTGGGGCGGAGCTCAGTGGATAATTGGAGTTTCACCTGCGGAGAGAATCGCTCCTGTTCGGGTGAATATGTGGATGAAATAAGAGGTGAAATCAGAGTGAAGCTCCTCACCTGTGACAGTGATCCAGCTGGATGGAGACTCTCCATGACCGCTGATGTCACACTTGTAGAGGCCTTCATCAGACCTGGAAACATGCTGGATGGTCATGTGACCTGTAGGCTGCTCCCTGATGAGGGAGCCATCTTTATAGAAAGCAGCTGGGAGGTTGGAGGGAGTGGTCTTTGTTTTACAGAGCAGAGTGACGTCATCTCCCTCCATCACAGGGAGGACAGGACTCTGCAGGATCACTGATCCACCTCAACACAGAGACAAACTACAGCATTTCATCCATTTACACACAGCTTCATCAACACTAACTCCACACACTCAGCTTACCAGTGACTGTCAGGTTAACCATGTTACTGATGGGACCCTCTCTGGACTCACACCAGTAAATTCCACTGTCCCATGGGTAGATGTAGTTTATGTCACAGGACGAAGCAGCTGATGTTCCCCACCCATCTCCACACTGAGTCCTCTGTCGTTCGCTTGTGTTTCTCCTCAGAGTCCATCCAGCAGAGCTGTCGTCCTCACAGCTCAGAGACACAAAGTCTCCTTCAAAGAACTGAGAGATGCTGGGACTCACAGTCAGACGAGCTGCGAGGAAGAAGAAGAAAAGAGGATATACAGCACATTATGTACATTTTTGTAGCAATCAGACACCTTTCACAACAACTGAATTTATGACACTTTGTGACTCCTGTTGACCTGCAGTGTTATGAATCATTCACTAGGACAGACATACACACAAAAGTGAAGTGATGGCTATTTTCAGTACCTGCTGCATTTCTAAAACACCTGCTGCCATTCCCCTGTTGATTTTTTTAGAGGTTAACTTTTAACTTTTAAATATTTCTTGTTTCCATTCATTACCAGCTGTCACTGCATGGCATTAAAACAGATATTAATGAAAGTAATTAAAAAACCCACAACAACCTTGTGTTTACATATAGTTATATTTAATAAGATATATTAAAAATCAAATTAAAGAAATGTTCTAATGGAGTATGGAAGCTACTAATCCCTGTTTATTTACTCTTTCTATATTTATTTGTATGTTGAGCTTTTAATGTCTCTTTCTATATTTTCTTAAATGAGAATCCTCATTAAGAAGCAGAAGTCTTGAAGTCAGACATGTATATGAGTTTCATTTAATTAACAGAGTCAGCAGGAGTAAAATAACACTATTATGACAGAAGAGTTTGATGTCTTTATTTCTCTGTATCATGTTCTTAATAAATGTGTCCCACAGCCTCCTGGAGGAGTGAGTCAGGTTTACAGTGTGACAGAAGAAGGTTACTGACCTTGGTTTGTGGTGCAGCTCAGCAGTGAGATCAGAACTACAGAGAAATTAAACTTAACACAGTTAAACTCAGTTTTTACATTGAAGAAGACAGCAGAGGTATTAAAAACACAGAGTGAACTTACAGAGCAGACACAGCAGAGACGTTTCCTCCATCCTGCTGCTCAATGATATCAAACCAACACTCAGTTCACAGTCGCTTTGAGTAAATCGCTGCTCTTTCTCTTCTCCTTTCACTTTGACTGGCTGTCAGTGTTGTGGTTCTCTCTCCATTGAACATCATGAGAAAGTTTCTGTTTTTGGCATCAATAAATTCTAAAACCTACAGAACCTGAAGGCAACACAAGCACATGTGTGATGCTTTCATTTACTGTCCTATTGCCTCTGAGGGTAGTTTGTGTGGCTCTTTTGTTAAAAAATAAATAAAATTATGATGATATTAATAGAAGTACTGATTTGATTAATCCTGTGCGAGATTTACAGAAACAGGTTGTGTCTCTCTGTAGTTAATAGCAGGACATGATCAGGAGGTGTTCCTGTTTCAACCTTCTCTTTGTTTCAACCACTGACTTCTGATGAGAAAGTGTTTAGATGAACAGCATCAAACCACATCCCAACCTCTGGCTAAAGTGTGTGTGTTCAGCCTGCATGTTGTGAAATCCTGCTGGACACGTCCCAGAGAACCCACAGCACACCGTTAGTGTAACTTCAGGGTAAAACACAGCCAGAGTCAGACATTATCTCCCCACAATGACCAGGAAACAATGTGTGAGGTGTGTTTCTTATATCTGCAATAGAAATGGTCACAGTCACTGACCGTCTGAATGGGTTTCACTGTCCTGGTGGGCGGGGCATGTTTCCAGGTCTGGGACCCGGCATTCTCACGCTGTATAATCTGCTGCTGTTCGGCTTGGTGCTCTCCTTACTGCCATTGTGTAATAATGACTCTTAGCTTCTTTGTTTGTTGATGTTTTCTGTTCCATAAATCTGATACAACACCCTATGTGACCGATCTCCTTTCCTCACTCGATTAGTTTCTATTTTGGTGTGATTAAAAAGCAGTATGTCCAAAACCAACAACAGGCCACCAGGAAACAGATTTTAAGGCTGCAGCAAGAGTCCTGACAGGGACTAGAAAGAGAGAGCATATTTCTCCTGTTTTGGCTTCCCTTCATTGGCTTCCTGTTAAATCCAGAAGTGAATTCAAATCCTGCTCCTCACATACAAGGTATTAAATAATCAGGCCCCATCTTATCTTAATGACCTTGTAGTACCATATCACCCTATTAGAGCACTTCACTCTCGCTCTGCAGGCCTACTTGTTGTTCCTAGAGTATTTAAAAGTAGAATGGGAGGCAGAGCCTTCAGTTTTCAGGCCCCTCTTCTGTGGAACCAGCTTCCAGTTTGGATTCTGGAGACAGACACTATCTCTACTTAAA
Source organism: Neolamprologus brichardi (assembly GCF_056152115.1). Classification (NCBI taxonomy): domain Eukaryota; kingdom Metazoa; phylum Chordata; class Actinopteri; order Cichliformes; family Cichlidae; genus Neolamprologus; species Neolamprologus brichardi. The sequence goes on along the minus strand of NC_142106.1, from coordinate 14,370,348 downwards.
ACTTTCCTCTTTGCTAAAGCATATAGTTAGGGCTGGACCAAGTGACCCTGAATCCTCCCTTAGTTATGTTGCAATAGACGTAGGCTGCCGGGGGATTCCCATGATGCACTGAGTATTTTTTCTTCAGTCACCTTTTTCACTCACTATTTGTTAATTGTCCTCTCTGCATTAAATCATACTTGCTATTAATCTCTGTCTCTTTTCCACAGCATGTATTTTATCCTGTCTTTCTCCCCTCACCCTCAACTGGTCACAGCCCTCCCTGAGCCTGGTTTTGCTGGAGGTCTCTTACTGTTAAAAGGGAGATTTTCCTTCCCTTTGTTGCCAAGTGCTTGATCATAGGGGGTCTTCTGATTGTTGTGTTTTTTCTCTGTATTATGGAGCATCCCAAAGGAAACCGTTGTTGCGATTTGGTGCTTTTGTATTGACATTATATTGGATGTGTGTTCTAAACCAGCAGAATATGTCTTATACTGTAACAAGACACATAATTTCTATGAGGTTTTTCATGTAAAGCTCTTGTTTAAAGATGAACAGCTCTGAAACAGGATCCTGTGTTTTTTAGAACTCCACCCTTGTTTTTCTTCATTCTGAAACAGATTAACTCCACCTTCCTTGAAAGGCAAACACAGCGAGCTGCTGAAAATAAACACACCAGTCATCACGCTCACTTCAGTTCAATAACTTTGGGGTAATGTAGGCAGATTTAAAGCCTCTTACTCTCGGAAAATGGCACCATCCTTTGGATATCTACAGCATCTTTAAGTGTCGGATCAGCAGAGATAGATGAGGAGGAAATGTCTGCTTCTGCTTCATCGTCTACCTGGCTGCCTTTACTCTCCTTCTGCCTCCTTATGTTTGCCTCAGCAGGTGAAATCTAGCTTGTACACACACACACACACACACAAACACACACACACATGCTCATTTTCATATCTTAGTGAGGATATCTCATTGACATAATGCTTTCCCTAGCTGCTAACCCTAACCTTCAAAAATGAATGCCTAAACCTAACTTTAACCTAATTGTAACCCTGACACTAAAGCAACATTTTGTGCCTCAGGAATCCCTTCAAACTCATGGGGATCCATATTGTGTGCCCATAAGTGACTGTTGATCCCCACAAGTAGAGTTGTAGAGTAGAGTAGCATGCCAATTTTCTGTTCTCACAAATAGGCCTAAACATGAGTACACACTGTACAGTTCAGTCTAGGAACATTTCTGGAATGCACTGTTGTGTTGTTATCTTAGTATACTACCAAACCAGTTTACTTATACTGACAAATCCAAGCCAAGATATATGGGAGTAAGGGCAATCAGTCTTTGGCAGATCCAACATCCTGACTCTATATTTGAAGACAACACCACACACTGATGTGACCTGTGCTCATTGATTCATTCCCGTGGCTTGACACGGCACCACAAATAGTGAGTTAAAGCAGCCTAAAACTGATCTCAAATTCAAATTCAAATTTTATTTGTCACACACACACAACCATACACAGTATGACATGGGGGTGAAATGCTTGTAGCTGTACAATGCCCGACCATTAAATGACAGGAAAAAGTTTTACAGTATTTACAATTTACAGGTTATTACAAAATTTACAAATTAACTTTGGAATTTACAGTAAAAAATGTGTAAATAGCAGAAAGAGATTATAAAGATTGTAAATTATAGGAGATGTGTGGTGATGTGATGTGTGTGAGAGTCCAGTCCTACACCTGGTTCAGGGCCCGAATAGCCTGGGGGAAGAAGCTCCTCCTCATTCTCTCTGTTTTGGCCTTAAGGGAGCGGAAGCGCTTCCCAGACCCCAACAGTGAGAAGAGTCCATTGTTGGGATGGGAGAGGTCCATCATAATCTTCCTAGCTTTGGTCTTGCACCGCTTGGTGTAGATGGACAGAAGGTCAGGGAGCTCTGATTGAATGATGCGTTCGGCTGAGCGCACCACTCTTTGCAGATCTCGTCTGTCCTGCTTGGTGCAGTTCCCAAACCAGGTGCAGATGTTTGCCGTCAGGACGCTCTCGATGGTGCAGGAGTAGAAGTTCTTGAGCACCTTCAGTGACAGATGGAAGTCTCTAAGTCTTCTGAGGAAGAAGAGACGCTGACGGGCTTTCTTAACCAGGGTGTTGATGTGACAGGACCATGACAGGTCCTGAGTGATGTGGACACCCAGGTATCAGAAACTGTCCACTCTCTCCACTGGCGTGCCACTGATGATGAGGGGTTTGTAATTCCTCGCCTGCTTTGTAGTGAAGTCCACGATCAGCTCCTTAGTCTTGCTGATGTTTAGGAGGAGGTTATTCTCCTGGCACCAGGTCTCCAGGTTCCTAATTCCTGTAATAATCGCTGTTTAAATAAAGTCTGTTTGCTCTCTGTTTGCTCCTCCCTGTGAGCTGAGCAGTTTGTCCCCTTACCCCTCTGCTCTGTGTTGTTTCCTCTTTCAGACCAGAAGATCTTCACAGCTGAGTCTGGACAGAACGTCACTCTGACATGTCGAGCTCCAAATATCAGTGTTCCCATCAGAGCTGTGGAGTGGTTCAGACTTGACCTGCAGGAAGGACATGTTCTCATGTACCGGGGGGAGCAGTTTGTTTTATTCAACCAGCTTCCATCATTTGTGAACCGGGTGGATCTGCAGGACAGACGGATGCAGGACGGAGACGTGTCTTTGATTCTGAAGGATGTGAGGAGAAATGATAGTGGAACATATCAGTGTTATGTCATTCAGAGAGGAAAGAACCACAGGAAGAGCGTTGTGGAACATATCAGCATCATCTACCTGAGAGTTGTTGATCCTCCAGGTGAGTGAGTAGAGTTGAGTGTGTGTGTGATCAGAGGTGAAGCTGCTTCCTGGTTGTTGATGTTTGTTTCTAAAGATGTTGTTGATGAGACTTTGTAGAAAGCAGCTGGTCTGAGTGATGTGATCAGAGTGCAGTAGATAATGTCTGACAGCAGTTTGAAGAGGAAATGGATTCTGTTCTGTTCTTCACTCATCACCTACCTGACAGCTGACACCTCACACCTGTTTCTCACCTGCAGGTCAGCCAGGAGGAGACACAGAGGATGGACCTGTTGGACTGATTGTTTGTCACTTTTTGCTTCTCGCTGCTGTTGTTGCTTTTTCTGTGATCTTTAAAAAATCAAAAGCACAGCAGAAGCAGAATTACTACAAACCTCCAGCTGAACAGATCGTTGGAAGGTTTCAGATCTTGTAACAGCTGAATTGTGAGTGAACTCCTGCTGTTCTTAGTATTGCAACAGGACAGGATAAAGGTTGGTAATGCTGGATAAATGTCGGGTCAGATTCTTATATGCAACACCCAAAATTACAGCCATTCAACTTCCTTATCAGTGTGTTTAGGAAAAGATAACATAAGATAAGAAAATCCTTTATTAGGGAAATTTTTGGGGGAAATCCCACAACATAAGATTAGGAACAATAGTTCAAATAGCTATAAATAGTAGCGGCCATCTGATCATCCCCGAGTCGCCTCCTTGTTGTCATCTCCATCCAGCCTTTCGGTCACCTGATGCAGAGGGCCTGATGTGGAGGTGACTGAGGTGCCTCGGTGGTGGGATCCTTTGTGTATAACACACCTGTGTTTTTAGCTGTTGTGTGATAGTTTGCTGCACTTATGTGTTGGTGAGTTTTCCTTTTTTGAGTTGTTTCTGTATCATCATTGAACCACGGCCCTCTATTGAGTATAACAGACCTGAGCGTCTTCCTGGTAATTAGCATTACTTCGATCCAGTGTTCTCCTGGTGAAATTCCAGGGTGGCGTTGTCGGTTGTCTGTTAAGTTGTGAAGAGTATTCATTCAATCCCAGCCTTGTGCTGCCATGTTTAGTTTAAGATCTACATTCTGATATTCTGATGAGAGAGAGGTTGAGTCTCCATGAACAGCTTTACTTCTGCTGTTTGACATCTTCGATCCAGCTTAGATTATTCCCACTGATGATGAAATGCACTAGCTTAAAAAAAGTCAGAATGTGGAATATAAGATGTCATATTTAAATCCAGAAGCTTGAAAAAATGATTTATTGTAAATCTCTTCTTGTGGTCCATCTGTGCCTCTTTCTTGGACCAACAGGGGGGCCGTGATCCACACTTTGGGAATCACTGTTATAGTGACTCAATGATCTATTTTTTTTCTGGGGTAGCATGTAGATTACTTTATATTTCTGTAAGAGTATATTTGTTTTATTTGTTTATTATTAACAAATTTTCAACATGTATCATTACTGAGTGACGGCTTTGCTAAATCCAGCTGTGAGCTTTTTGACTGTTTCTGGGGACACTGAGCAGCAGCACAGATCTGTGACAGTATAATGGATGGTATGTGTGTTTATTTATTTAATCAGTCTCAGCTCAGCCTTTTTTGCATATAAATATCTTCCATTCATACAATATGCCAGCATGATTTCAAGATAGTAAGTTTAGACTGATCGAAGCAGGAACTGAGTAAAAATTTGACCTGAGTGTGAGGTATGTCTGAAAGAGATTGACTAATCCACAATAAATAAATAATCAAATAACTAAAAATTATTTTTACTCAGGCCATGGTGTAATAATGATCACTAACCTTTGAAAATAGTCCCTTTAATAATAATGGATTGGATTTATATAGCGCTTTTCAAGGCACCCAAAGCGCTTTACACTGCCACTATTCATTCACTCAACCACAACATATTTACTTTTATAAATAGAGACAATATGAACCAGAAAAACCTGTGTGGGCCTGTCAATGTGAAAAATTTGAAGCCTCCAGTTTTGTTTTGTTTTTTGTTTTTGTCTGAACCAGGAAGTGTTTTGAATGCAGAACAGAGCTCTGACTCTGTAACCAAAGGGTAAGGGTGAGGGTAAAAACCGGTTTCAGTGTAACGTACAGGTGTTCAGCAGTACTGGGAACAGTGGGTGTGTTAGTGGAGGCGCTTAATGAAATGATCCCAGGAAGCAGGTTGTGAGATTATTATACTATCTTATGCCACCTTATACTTCTAATCAAAGAATTGTTGAATACAGCTACAGGCCACATTATGTCTTGGATTAAAGATGTGAAATCATTACTGTTTTGTGATGCACTATACTGCTGATTTACAGGAAATACTGTTTGTGAAGAATCATGGCCTTCCTTTTCTGAGTACAAAGAGAACAGAACATACCGGAGAGCTTTTCTGCCCTATCTCATCAGGAAGAGATAAAACAGGAAGCCAAGGTCGTCACGTAGGCGCCGTAAGAGAGAAAGAATGTGAATGCTTAGTGTGGAGGGGGGCTGAAGCGATAAGACTGTGAGAAACGGTCAGACACTTTGACATTTTGCAGGAAACCTCGCCTTGCTCGTCTCCCGTCACGTTTAAGCTCAAAGTGTGTAAGGAATTATGAGAAGTGTATGGAATAAAGAGATTGTTGATTGTTTATACACCCACACGCCATCAGGCTGTTTAACTCCTCTCTGGAGGGGAGAGGGAGGGGAAACAGGAGGACATGTCTCTGTATTTATATATGTGTATATATGGTATTCTACATTCGGTAACTTCTGTTGGTGCTGCGCTATCCCACCCGAGGGATTAATAAAGTTCTATCTTATCTTATCTCGCTTGTTGTTCTTCCTTCAGCCCAAACATCAAAGAATTGGGATATTTAACAAGGTGTAGCAGGCCCCCTATTTTTAAGCTAAAAATACGTGTTTTATAAGATTGGCCTGTAAAAGAACAGAAATTATCCATATTTTCATTACAGATAACTCGGTTCAAACTTTAAATGTTGTTTCACAGCTGTATTTCAACATGTTTTTTGACAGCATTTCCTTTATAACCTTTTAGCCTTTATACCAGGATTAAATATGCTGGGATCAGTGCAGACAGTGCCACAGATCACATACAGACTGATCTCAATCTCCACACGCAGAGTTAGAAAAAGTTCACAGTGTGACATTGATGAGTGTTTCTAACTCAAACTGTAAACTTCTGCCGATTTAAACACTTTAATGTTGTATTTAGTGACTGTAATAATAAAAACAGGTGCAGCAGGAAGAAAACACGATGTAAAACAAAGCGGTAACTGACTTGAGAATCCAAACATGGCTCTCAGTGCTGCGTTACTATTTGTGAATCCAGCTGAATTTAAAGCAAGTTCAGTCTCACCTGTAGAGGCAAACAGGAGGCAGAGAGTGAAATCCAGCAAACAGACACATGTCCCAGCAGGCATTTCATCCACTTCTGCTCACCAAAACTGAATAAAACTATTCTGAATTTCCAAATGATGAACAGAATAATCTCCGTGTCTTCTGATGATGGATGTGTTAAAGTTCTTTATTATGAAATCTGGGACTAATCAAAAAACACGCCAAGGGTTGATGGTGCACCAAAACATAAATACAGATAAGTGTGGGAGCAGACTAACTTGTTTTTTTAATAATTATTTGTGGTGTCTGTTTCCACATGTGCCCCGACTGCAGTGAGAAGTATTTGTTACTTCTGCCGCGGGGGTTGTGTTTTTAGTAGTGTTTGACACATGTGCATTTAAACATGCTACTCCCTTGAAATTAAAGATAACACACAGATATGGAAGACAGGAAAAACTGTTTTTTACTCTACCTTTATTTCCAAACTTTATAGTTAACACACACAGACGCTGTTCGTTTCTGCTGTTTCCTAAGCACAGAATGCTTTTCATACCTTTTCTGCAAGAGTGGTTTTTTATGAGTATGTGGGTTGTGTTAGCAATGAGGGTGTTTACAGAGTTAGACTGAGTCTAATGAGAAGGATCTTAAATAAATTAGGGATTTTCTATAAGTCCCAAATGTTGACATTTTGCAGTGTTTTCATGAGAAACAGGGAACATGAGAGCTCGTTGTAGCTGTTGCAGGCCTTCAGATGGGCCTGCTTTATACAGAAAAACACGAGCAGGAGACATAAGTTGTGTTCAGTCTGCAAACTCTTCCTCATCTATTTATTAAACAGAATTTCACCATCTTTTTCTGTCCATGTACACATTGTCATGTTGTCGTCACATAAAACACAACATTAACTTAAATTTACACAATAATAACCTTTTATTGATCCCTTTTACATACAGTGTAACTTACATCTAAATCCTCCTGCTCTGCAGCTTCAATAATATATCTGAGCAGATTCACTAACACTGATTAACCTGCTTATTATTCACTTTGTAAACTCTCTTTATCTCTGAACACATACAACAATACACAACGTCTGACAGTGACAAACAAACATATCCCACCGTCTCCCAAAATAAATATATACCAGGCTATATGTACAGTATAGAAACAAAACGAGTGAGAACTAGATCATGTAGAAATCCTGTTTCAACATGATGTATGTCAGTGGTTCCCAAACTGTTTTCGCTGGGCCCCCCTTTGTTTTACAGAAAAATGTTCGCACCCCCCCCCCCCCCCCCCTCGCGCACACACACACACGCACGCACTAACACATCCTCCAACCACACTCACCCATATTTTGCTCAATTACGGTTTATTTCACACCTCAAACATTTAGTAAACAATTAAGCAAATACAATCTGCAGGTATTAAGGAAATAAACTACTAACTGTTTTACGCTGCGTCCGCACCTACACGGGTATTTTTGAAAACGCAGCTGTTTCGTCCATGTAAACGACGTTTCGAATTACCGAAGACGGAGATTTTTTAAAACTCATTCTTTGCGTTTACCTGTGGATGAGGAATACAGAGTTTGTCATGCAAAGTTAAAGGTATGTGCCTTTTTTCACGTCAGCTGTGCGCCACGTTATTGCTTACATGAGATGGATTGCAGAATGGCAGATAGTCAGATTAACAGTATTTTGTCTCTGTCTTCAGGTTTTACACGCTTACATATAAACAAGCAGTTACTGTCCCTCTATTTACAAAGGCAGAGGCGTCAAGGTGTAATTATATTACATGTAGTTGTTTTTTTCCTGTGTAATAATATTCAACATTGCTATCAATACATTTTTCAAAAAAAATGCCTCTCTGTGCAAAATGGGTTTAAAAACATAAACAGCTGTGGGATACTGTTAGTCCGTGATTTGGAGAACCCAGCGGTGCTCCCTACACAGGGAAAACCAATCCTGCAGGGAGACCTACCTCAGCACTTGTGCAGGTGAAGCCAAAGGGAAGATGTGCTTCACCATATTTTCTAGTCTTTGGTTTAGAATGAAGTTGGTTTGGAAACATATTCAGCGATGCTTCATCTCCTGCTTTGCGTTTGTGTAGGCGCCCCATGCTAGCAACGTTTTTTTTTTTTTTTCCCTTTTCATTCCACGCCCCCCCTGCAATGGCTCTGCGCCCCCCCTAGGGGGCGGGCCCCACACTTTGGGAAGGTCTGATGTATGTGATCATACATTTATAGGTGTCACACACTGCTTCCCAAAAAATTTAATCATCAAATTAATAAATGAAAATATAATGATAGAAATAATTCTGGAAATAAAAAATAACTTTTGGTGAAAGTGGACTGTAGCAGTCATTTGGGACTAGCTGCTCTATGAAGACTTGATTACATCCAGCTTTGATTTAAATGATTGCTTATTAACAGCTAAACAATCTTGGAAAAGAAAACACTTTATTTCATTTATTTATTTAATCTTTTTAATAATGTTTCTAAAGAAACACTAAAGACATTACTAAATAAATTCAGGATGTGTTAGACATCTACAACCCACTGAGCAAATTGACCTCGGAGTGACTTTTATCTGCCATTTCTGTAACACCAGATGAGGTCTTTCAAGTTGTGGACCTAGTTTGGATATATAGATGTTCAGAATTGGTCATGGACTGATGGACCCAGTATAGACATGATCTGCATGTCTATCCCATGTCCAATGTTTAGTGGGTAGGTGACTTAAGATGACCTGTCGAGTCATCTGATGGCCGAATCAAATCTTCTTCTACTGTGTTTTGGGTATTGTGAAGGTCATAAAAAAAGCAAGAGCTAGCGTAGCAAGTATAACACTAACTGTTAAACAAAAGTCCAGTCCAGAGGATACATCCTCGTTCCCTTTGCCTTTCCTGTGTCCTCCTGTGTGACCTGCAGGTGAGAAACAGGTGTGAGGTGTCAGCTGTCAGGTAGGTGATGAGCGAAGAACAGAAACTCACCTGGAGGAACAACTCTCAGGTAGACGGTGCTGATATACTCAAAAATGCTTTTCCTGCCATTTGTTCCTCTCTGGATGATGTAACACTGAAATGTTCCAGTGTCATCACTCGTCACATCCTTCAGAGTCAAAGACACGTCTCCGTCCTTCATCTGTCTGTCCTGCAGATCCACCCGGTTCACAAATGATGGAAGCTGGTTCATTGAAATAAACTGCTCATCCCGGTACATAAGGACATGTCCTTCCTGCAGGTCAAGTCTGAACCACTCCACAGATCTGATGGGCACGCTGATGTTTGGAGTTTGACATGGCAGAGACACGTTCTGTCCAGGCTCAGCTTTGATGATTTTCCCATCTGAAACAGGGGAAAACCTTATTGGTTCACAGACAGAGAGCCCGCAGAGCTCAGCTGAACTAAAAAGTCTTTTTAATCTGAGATATGGTGAAGATAGAAGTATCTGACACACCGTGAGTTCCTGCAGTATGTAAATACATTCAATTAAAGCAGAGAGAACATTTATAATAAATAGTTAATACTGAGTATTCTAACAATTATCCACAAAAATGTTTACTTTAAGTTTTTATCTCAGATATGTGTGTGTTAGCTTTGGCAAGCATGGATGCATCATTGATTAGTTTACGTGTAGATTTGCCAAAGTGTTGAAATATATACCTTATTTTAAATAAAACAGTTTTAAAGCCTTATTTCAGACTCACTGTTGCAGTAAGATCAGCAGGACCTGTTTTATTATTATTATGAACAAACAGGATGTGTTGACAAACCAGACTTACAACAGCAACACAGATAGAAAACAGTCATTACACATTCAACAGCTGTACACAGACTTCCCCAGTTGTACGGATTCCCTTCATTTATTTGAGAGACTGTCGGTCCAGAACATGGCTGTCACCAAAACACAGCCCCCAGAGCCTAAAGAGAAAGCCTATTTAGTAACTGGCTATTAGCGTGGTAGATAACACAGTTGGGATCACTATACTGAATACCTGGTATGAAATGAATTTTCTTACTCTACAGTGTTTGAGAGCAGTGCTTTTTAGTTAATATTTATTAATATTCTGTTTTATTTTTTTTTATTTTTCAGTGTTGCAATTTGTAGACAGTCCCTTAAAACTTAGGCTCATGTATGTCTGAGATCAACTCCTTTGAATGAAAATGAGGTTGTAGATTTTTTTTTAATAACATGAAACGATGGTGTTATTGGAGCTCCGATGAAATTTCTGATAGAAGTTCAAAAATGGTGAATTTCAAGTTAACCTTAAAAAGGGAAGCGATGCAACTCTAATTGAGAAAAACAAGAACATTATTTCAACATGTGTTTTGATAGCATTTTCCAGACCTCTCATTCATAAACCTTTGACATAAACGCCATAACCATATTAATGCAGCAAATCTCTGTTAGCGAGTTAATGTGAATCGCCCCATGCATGGTCCTGCACGGTGCTAACGAGTTAAGGAGCTAACCACGCTAACGCGTACAACATTTACTAAAATATTTGTTACTTTGTATATTTAAAACACAATCTTAAATGTTAAATCTAAATATTACAGGAAACTAAATATTTAGCTAACATGCAAATTTATATTACCGGTCAATGGAAATACCAAAATAAAAGCTTTACGAAAACCTCCAGTACTAAAGTGTGCGGTAGTGGTCCGGTTCTTCTTACCGCCATAAGCTGCTTAACTTCTTGCCAGCACAAACACGATTTAGCTGAAAACATCAAAAGAGCCATCCAAAGGTTCAGCAGTAGTGCACCCTCAGCAGCTGCAGTCTCCACCTCACAATCACCGCAGCACATGTCCAGCTAAATCTCTGGAGTTTAAATGAACCCATTTTCTCAACCATATCTAAGGATTAACAAAATCAGAACTTTCACTGACTCTACTTTCTGGAGCAGGGGCTCAGATCTTTAGAAACTCCTCAGTAGCATCTGATCGTGTCATGTACTCATAGACAGCAAGAATCCAAACATGGCTCTTAGTTGTGTGTTTCTATTTGTGAATCCTCTTGAATTTAAAGCAAGTTCAGTCTCACCTGTAGAGGAAAACAGGAGGCAGACAGACAGTAAAATCTGGCAGAGAGACGAGCTTTTCACAGCCGGCATTTCATCCACTTCTGCTCATTCAAAGCTAAATAAAACTATTCTAAATTTCTAAATGATTAAGCTTTTTTCCCCCAGGAAGAACAGAATAACTGTGTTTTAAACCTGACTAGGTTAAACACTGGTCAGTGTCATATCAGCTCTGCATGCTTATTTTCAGCCTCTTTCTCTCTGACTGTCTCATGAGGAAAGAGGAGTTGATGTTGATTATGAAATCCAGGACTTTACAAAACAATGCCAAAGATAATGACGTTCGTGCATAAAGATAACAGGGACTGCCTGTGGGAGAGCAGATTGACTTGTTTTCTTTTGTTATTAGTTATTTGAGGTGTTTGTTTTAACAGATGCCCTGATGAATGCATTGTCTCCACCCACTAAGCATTACATGGGTGTCATCCTTTCTGTCAGTAAACACTATTACTCAAGTACTTGATTTAATTCTAAAATTTTTAGGGCTGTAGAGTGGGTTCATATTAACAGTCAAAACATTTTTTTTTTTTTTACATCGACCAAGTCATCCCGGTCAACTTGATGATTTATTGTCCTAAAACTGAAAAGAAAAACCGTAAAACTGCTATTAGACTTGCAAGTGTGTTAAGGAGATTCTTTGTCCCCACTGCTGGAGAGTGATCATTACCAAGAGTGGCTACAGATACTGTCAGCAACCATGTCTATATGGATGACATCAAGCTATATGCAGGAGTTAATGAGCTCCTTGGAGGAAGTGCCCATTTCCCACAGCAAACACAGAGATGAGTTAATATAGGCAATACTGGTCCACCATGTTACTGACTTTCCCTAATCATGAACATTGTAATAAAGTATTTTTATTTTATTTTATTTTGAATAACATAATATGTTTATTTATATTGTAAGTAAGTAATCACTAAGTAAGTAAGTAATTACAGTACTTACTTATTTATATAGCACCAACTTACAACAACAGTTACCTCAAGATACTTTTTATTGTAAGGTAACTACGTTACAATAACAAAAGGTGAACGATAAATGATAAAAGCTGTTATTTAAAACTTGTGCACATACGCACACATCACAGGTTCTGTTCATGCTCCTGCAAAGTATAACAAAAACATCTCATTGATGACGCATCAAACACGTTAAAAACCGTGATGAAAATCCATCCATCTTCATCCGCTTTATCCGGGGCCGGGTCGCGGGGGCAGCAGCCTAAGCAGAGAGGCCCAGACCTCCCTCTCCCCAACCACCTCCTCCAGCTTATCCGGGGGAACACCAAGGCGTTCCCAGGCCAGCCGAGAGATATAATCTCTCCAGCGTGTCCTGGGTCTGCCCCGGGGCCTCCTCCCAGTGGGACATGCCCGGAACACCTCACCTAGGAGGCGCCCAGGGGGCATTCTTGTCAGATGCCCGAACCACCTCAGCTGGCTCCTTTCAATGTGGAGCAGCAGCGGCTCTACTCTGAGCCCCTCCCGGATGGCCGAACTTCTCACCCTATCTCTAAGGGAGAGGCCAGCCACCCTTCGGAGGAAGCTCATTTCCGCCGCTTGTATCCGCGATCTCATTCTTTCGGTCACTACCCACAGCTCGTGGCCATAGGTGAGGGTAGGGACGTAGATCGAACGGTATATTGAGAGCTTCGCTTTTACACTCAGCTCCCTCTTCACCACGACGGACCGGTGCAGCGTCTGCATTACTGCAGCTGCAGCCCCAATCCGTCTGTCGATCTCCAGCTCCCTTCTCCCATCACTCGCGAACAAGACCCCGAGATACTTGAACTCCTCCACTTGGGGCAGGAACTCATCCCTGACCCGGAGTGGGCACTCCACCCTTTTCCGGCTGAGAACCATGGCCTCAGATTTAGAGGTGCTGATCCTCATTCCCGCTGCTTCATACTCGGCTGCGAACCGCTCCAGTGCGAGCTGGAGGCCCTCACCCGATGAAGCCAACAGAACCACATCATCCGCAAAAAGCAGAGATGAGATTCTGAGGCCACCAAAGTGAAAGCCCTCCGCCACTTGGCTGCGCCTAGAAATCCTGTCAATAAAAATTATGAACAGAATCGGTGACAAAGGGCAGCCCTGGCGGAGCCCATCACCCACCGGGAACGAGTCCGACTTATTGCCGGCAATGCGAACCAGCTCTTGCAACGGTTGTATAGGGATCAAATGGCCCGTAGCAATGGGCCAGACACCCCATACTCCCGCAGCACCTCCCACAAGACACCCCGAGGGACACGGTCGAATGCCTTCTCCAAGTCCACAAAACACATGTAGACTGGTTGGGCAAACTCCCATGCACCCTCAAGTATCCTCGAGAGGATGAAGAGCTGGTCCAGTGTTCCGCGACCAGGACGAAAACCGCATTGTTCCTCCTGCATCCGAGGTTCGACTAGCGGACGAACTCTCCTTTCCAGCACCCTGGCATAGACTTTCTGTCATGATCCTGAGTCCGTGACTCAGTGATTTTGTGTTTGGTGTATTTATTGTTATTATTTTCATTATTATGTGTGAGCTGCTTTGGGATGGTTTGTGTTTTGGGATTTTAGATACCGGGTTTCTGGGTTGTGCTCCCTCTGTTGGTCCCTGGTGTTAGTATTCCCCTGTCTCGTCAGGTTAATCAGGTCCAGCTGTGTCTCCCACCTGTGTGTGATTTCCCAGTGTCTCTCTGTGTATTTATAGTGTGTTTGCCTCTGTTCCTCGTCACGTCGTCTGTGTTCATCTTCTGTGTTACCCTGCGTACTCTGCATTTCTCCATGAATCTCCTGCGTGTGCTCCCTGCTGTCCTCCCTCCATGTTCAGGTTTGCTACTCTTTGGTTTAGTTTCTCCCACTTTAGTTCATCCATAGTTCTGTTTTGCCATTCCCACTTTATGTTTGGTATTCTTAATAAATCACCCTCACATCTGAATAAGTGCTGCATTTGAGTCCTCCTTCCACACATCACACGGCTGCTGCCCCAGTCGTGACACTTTCCCAGGGAGGCTGAGGAGTGTGATCCCCCTGTAGTTGGAACACACCCTCCGGTCTCCCTTCTTAAAGATGGGGACCACCACCCCGGTCTGCCAGTCCAGGGGTACTGCCCATTATCTCCACGCAACATTGTAGAGGCGTGTCAACCAGGACAGCCCTACAACGTCCAGAGCCTTCAGGAACTCGGGGCGGACCTCATCAACACCAGGGGCTCTGCCACCAAGGAGTTGTTTAACTGCCTCAGTGACCTCGCCCCCAGAAATTGGCGGGTCATTCCCCTCATCCCCAGACTCTGCTTCCTCCTCGGAAGACGCGTCAGTGGGATTAAGGAGGTCCTCGAAGTATTCCTTCCACCGCCTGACAATTTTCTCAGTCGACGTCAGCAGCGCTCCGCCAGCACTGTACACAGTGCAGGTAGAGCACCGCTTTCCCCTCCTGAGACGCCTGATGGTTTGCCAGAATCTCCTCAAGGCAGTCCGAAAGTCTTTTTCCATGGCCTCTCCGAACTCCTCCCACACCCGAGTTTTTGCTTCAGCCACTGCCGCATTCCGCTTGGCCTGTCGATACCTGTCAGCTGCCTCCGGAGTGATGAAAATCTTATACGTATAATCGTTGGACTGATTCCAGATCAGATTAAAGCTGCACCAACTGGTTTAACAGGACAGAAAGTTCTTGTCCTCATTTTCTCCATGACAAAGCAAAATCTCTCTCAGATACACACACACACAGCAGCTGCAGCACCTAGTGCCAAGTACCGTATCATTTTTACATTTGTTTAAAAATATTAATGTCCTTGCAGTGGATTTCTTAGTAAGCAAGGACAAGCAAGAAGCTGTGGGACCTTCCTGGTAGTGGGTCCTTTTGTCCTTTCCCCTTTGTTGTACAGCACACAGGGTTTAAAGTTGGTTTGTTTGTACGTGTGGTCTTTCTCTTTCTGTTACAGGCTTCAAGCACAGGTAAGTATTTAAAAAGTTACAAATCAGTGTTATGACAAGTGTTGATGATGTCACTTCAATGAACGCCTAAACTCAACTTCACCTGGTAAATTATTAAATTACAAATAGAGTATATTTGTAATTATATATGTTTAAAGTATATGTTTAACTATTTAAACATATACTTTATGTATCTGCACAAAACAGATGACAACGATTACAGAATTTTAATGTTTGATTCTATTTTATTTTTCATTTGGGGTGCTGAAATTGTGTTCAAAATATTTTAAAAACATTTAATTACTGTAATTAATTTACTGGTGATAAAAATGTGTCACTAGTCAGATCGACGGTCTGTAACCTGCCTGCTCTGTAGTATAAGGTGACATTTGACCTAGCCTCCTGCTGCTCTGCTCAGGCAGTGTCATCTCCTAAACGGAGTAATTCCAGCAGTGATGAAGCATGATTATTTCCTGATGTGTGCCAAATGTGGGAATTAAGTTCAAGTCATTCTGTCATGGTGGATTTGAACAGGTGATTTAATGTAGCAGTGAGCTTTTTCCATGCGCTGATCTAACTTTTGAGTATGAAAGTGTGAGAACAACTTAGAAATCAAAATCCCATGTGTTTATTTGTCTGAGGATGCTACATCACATTGCAGCTAATAAAAAAAAAAAATCTTTGAAATCTTTTATGCTGGAGGGCATCAATTGACCATAAACAACAGTGTAGCCCTCTTATAAATACAAATAAACTCAAATCCAGTTTAAAGCATTCCTAAACTGTCAGTGGAACCTAAACATATGCATGGTTGTGTGTGTGTGTACATAGTGTATATATATAAATATAGATAGATAGATACATAGATACATAGATAGATTGCCGGTTCAGATAGAGGGGGAGGAGGTGGAGGTGGTCAATAGGTACAAGTACTTCGGGCTGTGGGTGGACAACAAACTGGACTGCAACACGCAGCACCTGTATAAAAAAGCCCAAAGCCGACTGTACTTCCTCAGGAGGCTGAGGTCTTTTAACATCTGCAGGAAGCTCCTGAGGATGTTTTACCAGTCGGTGGTTGCTGGAGTACTTTTCTATGCTGTGGTGTGCTGGGGGAGCAGCACAGCAAAGAAGGACTCAACCAGGCTGGAAAAACTGATCAGGAAGGCTGGCTCTGTGGTCGGTATGAAGCTGGACACTCTGGTGACAGTGGCAGAGAAAAGGACACTAAAAAAACTGATGGACATTATGGACAATGCTGGGCATCCTCTGCACACAGCCATAAATAACCAGAAGAGTCTGTTCAGTGACAGGTTGCTTCTCCCAAAGACAAGAACCAACAGACTTAAAAACTCCTTTGTCCCACACGCCATCAGACTGTTTAACTCCTCTCTGGAGGGGAGAGGGAGGGGAAACAGGAGGACAAAGGAGGGGGGAACAGCTAAGCTGTAGTGCCTCTTCACTTCACTGTGCAATACCTTTTGTGCAATACTTTTTGTTAATAGTCAGCGGTGCAATAGACTTCCATACTTGAAATGTGCAATTCACTTGTATTTTTATTTTTATTCCTATTTATTCTATTTATCCCCTTTGTATATTTTATCTATGTATGTCTTGGTATTTATATATGTGTATATATATATATATATATATGTATATGTATATATATGTATATATATGTATATATATATATATATATATATATCACAGCCTTGGCCAGCCGCTTGAGGAGGTACACCAGAGAGATAGAAGGCAGGAGAATAAACCAGCTGTTCTCCACAGAACCAGCAAAGGTGTACTCTCAGTGGCAAGGGAACAATAATAAGAGAACAGCACCACCAAGGCTGGAGACAGAGCAATACTGGAAGAGCATATGGGAGAAGGACGCAACCCATAACGGCAATGCTCAGTGGCTAGTGGATCTGAGGGCAGACCATAGCGACCTCCCTGAACAGGGTCCAGTAACCATCACAGTGGCAGATATCCAAGAAAGGGTCTCCAGTATGAAGAGTTGGACAGCACCAGGGCCCGACATGGTTCACGCCTACTGGCTGAAGAAGCTGACTGCACTCCACGAGCGTCTGGCAGCACAAATGAACCAGCTGCTAGTTGATGAGAGACACCCGGAATGGCTAACTGAAGGTCGGACGGTCCTGATCCCCAAGGACCCCAAGAAGGGACCAGTCCCCTCCAACTACCGACCAATAACCTGCCTCAGTACTACATGGAAGCTCCTGTCAGGCATCATATCGGCTAAGATGAACAGGCACATGGGTCAATACATGAGCGGGACACAGAAAGGAATTGGCAAGAATACCAGAGGCGCAAAACACCAGCTACTGGTAGACAGAACAGTCAGCCGAGACTGCAAGACTAGACTAACCAACCTGTGCACTGCCTGGATTGATTACAAGAAGGCCTATGACTCAATGCCCCACAGCTGGATACTGGAATGCCTAGAATTGTACAAGATCAATGGGACCCTAAGAGCCTTCATCAGGAACTCAATGGGGATGTGGCGTACAACACTAGAGGCCAACTCCAAGCCCATAGCACGAGTCACCATCAAGTGCGGGATCTACCAGGGAGATGCTCTGTCCCCACTGCTGTTCTGCATAGGCCTGAACCCCCTCAGTGAGATCATTAACAAGACTGGCTACGGATACCGACTACGGAACGGAGCAGTTGTCAGCCACCTCCTGTACATGGTTGACATCAAGCTGTA